>NC_141324.1:22180625-22790625 GCF_037954235.1 Aulostomus chinensis
TCTCCAGTTTCCAATCTGCCTGCTTCATGTTCAGCTCCGCCGCTCTTCGCCCCTCGTGTCCAACAAGCTTGCATATCCAGCACCAGAGTCAACTACAAACACCCCAAATCTCTCTTGATCTTAAGGAAGGAATCAATCATAGGCTGCCACATTCGCTCCGCAGTGACATCCTCAGGTAAGACTCTGAACACGCACAAATTCTCAGTTTGGTCTGAATACTAAAACCGTCCATCCATCCATCCATCCATTTTCCGTATTGCTTATCCTGGTCAGGGTCTCAGGGGGGCTGAAGCCTACCTCACTTTCCATGGACGAGGGTCCTGAAACCATCCAAGTACAGAAACATACTTGTCTCTGTTTAAAAGGTATTTTAACAAATAGAACTTGCTTGAAATATGTTACTAATATGACAGCAATTACATTTGCCCTGACAGATAATGACATTGTGTTTTAGATAACACTGGCAAATGCATCACAAATGAAAATCTATTGAGAGACAGTCTGTGTTAATGACGGTGTCATACTGTTGCGAATGAGAAATGTGTGATTGCTAACAGGAGTGAATCACTCATCCCACTGCCCTCCATGGTGTTTCTTTATTGATAAGTCAAGTGTGTTTAATATTAGCTCAAACTTAATAGAAAGGTCTCCATGACTCCCACACATACCAAAGGCTGTTTTGAGCATCAGTATAAGATGCAAGCGAGGGAGCTGCATCGCTATTTGACAAGCTGAGGAAATCATTTAATGAAGATGCGAGCATCCTTTTTTCTCTTTAGCTAGCTGGTGATATATACAGTCCCTCTGTGATTCGCTCCGGCACCTGGACATCTGCCCTTGGATCCTCCTTCTGCTCAGGGATTAATTCACTGCCTCTCTCTCTCCTAGTTTGCCTCCGTACATTTGTTTGTCTAATACAACTTTGTCCATTTCACTGAAGACATCCAATCAAGTCCAAATGAATGAAACACTAAAGTTTTATCATCTATAATAAACAGATATAACCAGTCCATTACAAGGCCTTTATCAGAGTAATCGGGAGCATAAATTTGAGTTGGTTTGACCTCACTCTACCTCTCATACTGTAGATAAGGAGACCACGATGAGGATGAAAGTCTTTGTTGTCCCTGTACAGATACCCTCTAGTGGCCCATCTGAGACACTGGTTGAGCAAAAGCGAGGCAGTAGGCATATATAAATACTGAATATTCAAGAGATAAAAACAATACAATACAATCATACACTCAGCAGCAATGAAAACGTATCATAAATCACTATTGCTCTGTACACTTTTTTAGATCTGAGTTGCAAATGAAACTTTATTCTGCTGCACGAATATGTATCTTCACCATTTTATCTCCACTAAAACTCTCTCGAACCTTCAACACATCTCATACATGTCAAAATACACTTATTCGCGATAAAGCATTTAAGATATGCAATATGCTACCATAGGACAGTGTAATACTTTTTTTTTAAATTCTTAGTTATACTTTAGGTTTTGGCAATGCTGTGTGTGTTTGAAGGAGTGAATATATCCTTACATTGACCAAAAACTCATCCCACATAATTGACAGACACAAGCATTTGTGAGAAAACGGAGGGTAAGTGGTTGATTTGGATAGAAGCGAAATCAGAGGACCTGAGAGTGTCTGCATAGGAGTTGTGCGGGTGGTGCGATGAATGAGTCACAGAAACACCATTACATTTGCAAAAATGTGTTTGTCTCAGTCTCCCACATTTCTAACCATCCATCCATCCATCCGTCCGTCCATTTTCTACTGCTTATCCTATTAGGGGTCACGGGGGTGGGCTGGAGTCTATCCCAGCAGCTTTCTGCCGTGAGGCGGGGTTCACCCTGGCCAGGTCGCCAGTCCATCGCAGGGCCAACACATATAGACAGACAACCATTCCCACTCACAGTCACACCTACAGTCAATTTAGAGTATCAATCAGCCTCGTCCCCTCTTGATGTCTTTGGACTGTGGGAGGAAGCTGGAGTACCAGAGAGAACCCACACAGGAACAGGGAGAACATGGAGACTCACACAGAAAGATCTTGTGCTGAGCTGGGGCTCAAACCCGGAACCTTCTTGCTGTGAGGCAGCAGTGCTGACCACTGCACCACCGTGCCGCCCATTTCTAATTGCTTTTCCAAATTTCACATTTTTTTCATGTAGTTCTATCAACCTTATGTGTAACTCAGCAGTACAGAAATGCAAATCATAATTGTCTCTGTACCTTAACATACATATTTTTGTGCATACATGTAATTAGACTTTAACCACAGTGTTGTGACATCACAAAACATCATTCTTTAAAATGGGGTCTTCTTTGTCCACCAAGTTAGGTGAAAATCAGCCTCATAGTAGTAACACATAGATAATGACATGTTGGTTTCCCAGTGCAACACATTTTAATGGCAAGGATAGCTGATAACATGGGCATTTAATGGACTGATAACAACCACAATAACCCTCTATAGCTGTGATACATTTCCCTGTGGATATGCTCTGTGGTTTGTCGCCCTCTGCTCAGCATTGCATGTAATATACTGCAGTTTATGACTGCACAGTAAAAGAGGAAATGAAAGAATTGCCTGTTGGATTACCACTGGCCCAGAACAAAAAAGAAAAAAAGATATTGTTGTGCATGCGCTCACTCGGAGAACATGATATTGCCATTGTTATGACTTTTCTCTCTGTGATTCTCTACAATAAACAAAAGAAATATGAACTTCATTTTAGGAGAATCTGAGCTTCAATTTCCCTTGAAGAGCGTAGGTGCAAAGGTAGGAATTTTTCCTGCTGGAGTGGGCTGGTAAAGTGACTGTGAAATGAGTTTCTGAACAAGGCAGTATCCAGGCAGTGTCTGGTGGATTCTGGGTGGAAAGCAGGAGAGGGCAGTGCATCGAGAAGCCGTCGACAGTATGATCTCAACACCGAGCCCAGAGTCAAGGGTCCTCGGCTCTGCTGTAATATTGTCATCAATCGCACGCCGGCTCATTGTAAGTGTTTGGCACCTCGCTTTCATTCTTCCTCTGCTTTGTTTCTGTCATCCTCTTAAGTGCTGCGATGGCCACAGCCTTCTGGTTTTTATCTGAAAGAATGTGTTATCTCAACCTTTTAAGTTATCCGCTTCATCACCCGCACTAAATCCTGTACTCTGATCAGGAGATACGAAGACTTTGCAGTGATTCTGAGCTGCAACCACATCAGCACATCTTTACTGGATTGGGTCAGCCATGCTGAAGAAAAAGCAAAGCATCGACAGAGAATTACCCACTGGGGCCCAGCTTTGCACTGTACGAGGTCATGTGAGCCCAGTGGTAGGAAACAGCAGCATAACGGTGAGGAAATTACTGCCAACCATGAAGCAGTGAAGAAATGAGACGGAGAGACAGAGAGATGGAAGGAGAGATGAGGGGGGAGGGATCAATAAAGTAATCTTTAGTCATAGGCAAAGCACAGGCCCAGTGCTGAGGATTACTCAGTATGGGGCCATTACATGGAGAGGCCAGCGGAGCAATTATGAGTCTTGGGAGGAATTGACAATGAGATCCCCATGGTCCAAAATGATAGCTGCTGAAAAGATGGAAAGGCAAGACTGTGTGTGTAAGTGCGTGTGTGTGAGTCTTTGTGCGCGCGTGCGGGTGTGTGAGATGGAGAGAGCCAGAGATAGACTATCAAATAATCATTACCTTGCCTTGCCATCACTTTACCCAGGCCAGTGAAGCCCCTCTCCATCAGCTTCCCATTGCTTCATTCATGCTGTCTCCTCTCATGATATAAGAGAGAAAACACAAAGAAAGCTTTCCACCTAGTGTTCACACCGAGAATAGAAGCACTTCCTCTGTTACCTATAACAACCACCCCTTTATTTTCAAGAGTGATTTACTGTAAGGCTGGAGGGAGACTTCATAAATACATTCACAAGCACTGACTGACCATTCTCATAATTCATGATATCTGATATGGTATCCGTAGAGAGGGACGTCCTGCTGGTTCGGCACATACAGCAGCACTAGTGCCGGCTCTTGAAGCTCAAGACAGACTTGGCGCTGATTAAATTTCTAATGGTTACAACAATTATCTCATCCTACGTTTTCGCTTCCTTCCAAACAAACTCCTGCAATCGGATGCGTTTTAAAACTCCATCAATCAGGCCATTTGTAAAATGTTGTCATGTTCTCGACCCCCAAACCGGCGCTTCTCAATTCAAAATCATTTTGATCATGTAAACTGTTATAACCGGGTTGGTTTTGGTTGATGCTGCATTCAGACACCTTTGGCAAGCGTTTGAACTATGTTAGATAATTATGGGATAAAATAACACAACATAACATTGATCCAGTTTCCTTGACTCCAAAATCTTATCATCATTTTTAATAATGAATAATATTTTGATAATTTAAATGAATTTATTTATTTAGTTCAACAATTCCCCAATAATTTAGTGACCTGTTATTTGCCAATTAACTCCTTTAAAAAGCAGATAATAGCTGCTACATTTGCGGTTTGAGTCAAAATTTAGCCCATGAATACTCCGCCTCCTCCTTGAGTCGGTGTTTACGGCTTTGACGAGAGGATGAAGCCAAACTGTACTACTGAAAAGAGAAGTGAACCATTATCCAGGTAAGCTTCCAGTCTTTTCTTTACAAGTTGGATGTCATTAAATAACAGTAACATTCATTTGATGTGTTTGTTTGACAACCACTTCCAGCGGTGTGACTGTACATGTGACAAAAGGGAGAGTAAAATACAAATAACTGTTAGTTTGACAGCTTCCAACGGCAATGCTGTTTAAATACTGCAGCTCAGGGAGGAAAATGGCATCATCACTATTTCTTTTGCATGAATAGTAAAATTGTACAGCTTGAGGAACAGCATGTTTTAATGAGAACTTGCAATTTGTTGTCGATTTCATATTGTCATCAGTTATTGATCCAGCAAATAAAAAAAAAAAGTCAGTCCCTAGCGCCGATGGAAGTTTAAAAAAGTAAATAATCGACGTGTGTAAGAACCGAGTTTCCCTTTTTGGGTGAACTGTGACTTTGAGGTCTTCCAAGCTTACCCCCATTATTGATGTGAGATTTGCTGTTCTTTTTCAACTTAAAGCATGTCTAATTCATTCAAATCATCATTCACATGATGCTGTTCAGGCTTCATGTGAACAGCTGTAGGATGTAGGAAATTGTGAATGAAAGCAGCTCAAATATAAATGGCGGTTCATAACGTGGTGAGTGCATCCGTTTGTCAGGTTCTGATCAAACCTACAGCTACGTGACTGCACAACATCACAAACCTGATGACAGTAGCAATGTGAGTCTCTTATGTTCCACATCATGTGACATCCCGCATCTGATTAGAAAGCAGGATAAGGCTGAGCCACCATTGCACGTGTACACGTATTCATAGAAAAATAGAGGCCAAAAATAACTCGCAAAAATTATACTTACAATCTGAATTATTACAAAGTTCTATTGCTGTGATGGAAGAGGAGAAAGTAAAAGGTTTGAAAATTGTTTGAGATCAAGAGAGCATAAAAACAGAGGGAGAATATGAAGAAGGAGGGGCATGAAAATAAGATTACAAGCCAACAAGAATAATAATAAAGCCAGTGCAGCATAGGGAATGGGAAAATGTGTGGAGAAAGAGAGCAAGAACAAAAGAAAGTAGAAGTTGAGAATGCAAAAAGAGAACAATGGTGTGTTCCAGCGACATGGCTGAAAGAGCATGGGAGATACAGATAGGAGGAGGAAGTACAGTTGGCAAGCGTGTGCCGAGGAAAGTAGTTAGATATTGAAGGAGAGTGAGCAATTTTTTAATAACATGAGATAATAAAAAGATTCAGCACGGGGAACACAAAGGCAAAGGAGAGAAGAAATGATAAGAGAAGGGTGAAGGTTTAGGGAGCAACCTTAAAAGCAATGGTGGGCAAACAACAATCGTACTCAAGGGAAAATAGTTTTGCTTTATTAATACAATGATTCATCGGAGGAATTGTGACTCGTTTTTCTAAGCTCAGCTGATGATAAACATTATAGATGAACGTATCCTTAAAGTATGCAGTCAAAGGCCGGTTGGCTTGTACTTTGTTGAAAATATATACAGTACAGGTAAGAGTAAAAGACCTTCTTCAACTATTAGTCTTATACGTTGCAAGTCCTGCTCGTTCAAAACGAATCAGCGCAAAGAGAGAAGCGATGTCTGATCGTTGATCGCTCTGACAAGCAGTGACATAATAAGTGACATTCGCTCTGATTTCAAAGCTAAACAGTGGCCTAAAAGTATGTTTTCTGAAAAGCTGTGAGGTGAGAGAGAGAGACGGTGCAGTAACAGAATCTTGACTCATGTTTCACAAGCACCGTGTCAGTACAGATGAGTTGCATGGCTGTGCATTCAGCAAAGTTCTTGTCCTAATCAGGGAGAGCAGCACAGTTTCGACTGCTGACTGCAAGATGGAAGAAACAGCGACGCAGGCTGGTGGCAGCTGCCAGTGTTTACTTACTTCTGCATCCAGAACTGTAGTTTTCAGTACAAACACAGTTTCTCTCTCTTAGTTTCATAAATGATCTAAAGTCTGCTTTGTTTGTGTAGACAATAACATATCCTGGACATGAATCTTAAATTTACACTCGATTATCTCTCGCCATTTAATATGAAAAGCCCTACGTTTTTTTTTTATTATTATTATTATTATTATTGTGGTTTTATACTCTTCAACAATCTCTGATGAAAGAACACATAGTGGGAAACTGAAGTCAAAACCAGTCAAATGACATACGGATATCCTTTTATTTCTTATCCAATCAGTGTGTGTTGAAAAAAATCCTTTTTAAAAAAAGGAACACCTGGACGCAGCTGTTCTCCACTTAGCATAAGTGAGGTTTCAGAGGTTTCCATTTAATCCACCAGTCCAGTGAATAAGTGGATAATAACATTAATTGCAGCTGGTATACAGTAGTTGTTATATGTGACGCAGTGATGATTGCGCATAATAACTGAGCATTTAATACACAGGAACAGACATTATAGGCAAACTGGCCACATTTTCAGCCATGCACTCGTTTAGAGCTGTTGTTTTTCCTTTTTGCTTTGGAGGACATAATTCTAATTCTGCTTCAAAGCCTCATGGCATTCACAGAGTGTATATTTTGACCTTGAATGACGATTGTGCGACTGTTTTTTTTTCCACTTGGCTCATTTAAATATGTTTTTCAAGGAACATTGCTTCTTCTCTGTCCCAGCATGCATTGTAACTGTGCCGCACAGTGATGGGAGCTACAATGTGTTACATTCTCATTAGCAGGTAGTCAGGGCACATGACGTCCACACTCTCATGGGGCTATGGAGCACAGGAGCGTTGCTGTTCTAAATTAGGGTGTTAGAAAAAAAGGAAATATGGTGAAGAAATGCTGACCGCAGCTTTTAGAGAGGGGGGTGGTGGTTGGGTGCAGTGTGTAATGACCCAGTGTGTGAGACTAGAGCCGGTCCTGACCCTGAGGCCCTAAATATGATGATCCATCTCTTCTACTAACAAATGTAAGCATGTAGCACCTTTAAATTATAGATGGCAATTCTATTATTAATATTATCAGCTGCCTGATGAAACAGACTCCCACATTTCTTGTTAAACATTTTTGATTATGGCATGGCTGGATTCTTACAGGCTATTATTTACTCAGAAAGGCACATGCAGATATCATTTTTAACCAGTGGGTAAGGAATGAACTGGTTGTTTGAGTTCTAATGATCCAATATTTCAACATGCGTGTCGCAGCAGTGTGTGTGTGTGTGTGTGTGTGTGTGTGTGTGTGTGTGTGTGTGTGTGTGTCTGTGTGTCTGTGTGTGTGGTGATTTTTTAGCTCCCCAGTGACATGTACGAATAATGCAATCACGTATTGCGGATGCCATCTGTTGATGTAGTAAAGGTGAAGCTTTTCTCTCAGTTTAAACTAGGTTTGGACAACAGATATTAATTAATCATACTCATCATATTAATAGTATTAATCATCAATATCATCTCATGGCTAAATTTATCAACACCCCTGATTTAAATGTCATTTTTGTAATCTTGATTTGTGCGGATCCGTTTTCCGCTGATATTCCAACCACTGTTTTAGCGCTGCCTGATTTAAACCAACCTTCCACATGTTTGCAGCTCTTTTCTCACATGTTCCTTGTGTTCTCTGCTGTGCACCAAAATACCACACGTGTCAGAGTGCCACTTTCACTGTCAGCAACCCGGGTTCATTTCACCCGTTAGCTGTAACACAACACTGAAGTTTTCAACTGGGATTAGATCTCTTGGAAAATTGGACAGAACAGGATAAACTGTCACTCAAAGCGTCTCCTGTTGCTATCATGTTTTCAGTGAGCAGTAAGTTTATCCAACGGTAAAAAAATGCATCAGATGTCAGCATGATTGACTTAGCCCATATTTATCAAGCTTCTCAAAGTGGCACTTTAGTCTGAGGTGCTGCAAATTTCTGAAATTTACATCCTAAACTTAAGTATAAAGGCAAGCTATTGATGTTCTTGAGAATCGCTCTTACTCTCCCAGATATTTCAGACGGATTGAAAAAGTCTCTCAAGTGCTTCAGAGGTCTATGATGATGCTGAGGATAGAATCGTCTAGGAAACGCTTAAGGTTTTCAGATTTTTTGAAAAATCACAGACAAGGTGATGGATATTATCTCAAATAAATAAATAAATCTGCACACCTTTGTCCATTTTTCTTGGATCTGCGTGTCACGTTTTTTCATTTCTTTATGAGGGAAATTGTCTCACCTCTGACTATTTCGCGTCCTGCACATGAACTAATGCAAAACTTTGTTCATTGTCAAATACGTGTTGAATATAATCTTATATTCGACAATTCAACGTGAGATTTATCTCTGAATATCCATCAGAAAGGAAATCCATTAGGTGATTGGTGTGTTGCCACTATCGTCAGCCAAACTCACTTCTCCGTCACAACAGAATGTGGTTAGTCATCTGTAAAAGTGTGTTCACACCAAAAGCGAAGCAAATTTTTCGCACATTAAGATTACATGTAAAGTCTATGCAGAGAGGCGAATAGACGCAAAGTCACATGTATGCTTGCCTGCCGGCGCGAATAACACAACACAAATGGCGTGAATATGCAAATTTTGCACATTCGTGTCTACGCGCAAGGTGAAAATATTCAACTTGAGCGACAAATTCGCATGACGTTGTGTCGAGAGAGCCTATCAGCGTTGAGATTCCCCTGGCATCAGTGAAGTCACGTCAACCGTCCAGGTGGCTGTAGCTGGTGTCCATCCGTGATATCCTGGCACTGATCCTCACCAACAGGTCACCGAACTGGGCCGTCATCAGCCTGAAGTACCGCTGGAAACGGCCGTCGTACAGGCGCAGTTCCTAGAGAAAGCAGTGAAATTCACCCAGCTGTGTGTGCCTCTGGATTATGCCATGGATCCAGATACAGTGGTGTTCGGTTTTCCGCCGTATCTGGGATTTCCACAACAGGTACGAGCCAGCAACGGTTGTAACGTCAGCCATGGTTGACGATGGAAAGAAATGGCGTGAATAAATTCTCCTCACAGGGGAAAAAAGCTTGTGCGAATGACGCGAATAAAAACAAAAGATCCAGCGGTCAAATTCGCATCAATATTTTCGTTGCGTTTGGTTTGAACACACCTTGAGAATTGCACTTGAGATTAAGTCTTACCCTTCGCTTAAATTGAGAGTAATGACACAAATGTCGATTCGTACTAGTGTTCTAAGAGTAATTCTGAGCAACTACTGGCCCAGGAGAGTGAAAATCTTCTGAGATGCCTTTTCAACGGGAGACCTACAGCAGCCCTGCGATCTGCACACATTTCACTCCATTTCAGTTGTTGAACATGATCAGTCTTGTGTCCTCCTCTTCCTCCCCAGCAGGAGGATCAAACTTTAATGATTCTGTGTGTGTGTGTGTGTGTGTGTGTGTGTGTGTGTGTGTGTGTGTGTGTGTGTGTTTGTATGTGTGTGTGAGAGCAGCTGGCTGCAAGGATCTGAGTGAAGCATGTTTGATGTGATCTTTGGGAATAACCACAGCTTCGACGCAGGGATGCACAAAATGTGAGTCATTTGGAGGTCATATTATGAGGTTGTCATGGGAGATGGATTACTGGAGCTGTGCTGATAAACTCACTATATTCACACACTTGAGGAGAGTGGTGGCAGTGCTGGTGGTGTGTGTGTGTGTGTATGTGTGTGTGTGTGGGGGGGGTGTAACACATGTCAGGCATGCATCGGCTACAACAGAAGAAGAATAGTTAACACACATAAAATATCTCAGGAGGAACATATGATGTGTGCAGCTGAGAACCAGAGGACAGGGGATGACATGTTTGTGTAACATATTCTGCTTTAGTTATTGACGCAATAAAACATAATATCTTATTCTGCCTCGGTGTCCTGCTCCCCGCAGAGACGACTGATTGGAATAAAAAAATGAACCTTTTTTTTTTTAGGTACAGGAAACAGTTCAAGAAACAACATATATAGGTATCGTTCAGGTTAATTAAAGATGTTTTTATTATGTAAATTTATGTCAGATGTATGCGGTAAAAAAGCAGTGTTGCCTTTGTAACTGTTGCCAAGTGCTGTTCATGGTGGAACCCTTGGTCTCTGTAAATAATCAGTCTAGACCTGCTCTAAATGAAAATATTAAACTTACAGTATGTGAGTGAAGATGCTGAATAGGATAAATGTCCCAGGGAATTACTCACATAAAAGCAATTTTTTTTATCACAATGTTTTTTTGAATATGTAGATCACGTATTACCTATGCCTCTGCATCAATTTCCAGTAACAGTAATCTGACTATTGGAAAAAGCAAGATGCGATTCATTTTCTTGAAATATTCTTGTAATAGAGGGGATTTTGAATATCTCTCTATTTTTTTTTTAGAACAGATGAGACCTAAAAACCTTTTTTTTTAGAAGACAGCCTTAGAGTATTATAGAATTCCATGCAATACATTTTAAGAGAAAAGAAGCACCTGCAGTGAAAAATAAAGCCAACAGATATCTTCCCAACCTCCCGCTTGATTGCTTATTTTATCTTAACTATGTTTGGTATCAATAAACGTTTAAATATGCAACACTGATGCATTGTCTTTGCAAATTAAACATTATCAGACCTAAATTTGAACAAACACCTAAATGTGTACTTTGGACATTGTGTCAGAGATCTGAAAGAACATGCTACGGGTGCTCCACGCTGCATCAGTCCCTCATATACAGCACTGCACAATTTACAAATGCTTCCGACATGGTTACGAGTTGGAAGGCTAAAAATGAGCAGCAAAAGCCCTGAGCATTTTCAGTTAGTCATTTTATTCAAGCGTCTCGCCTGATTTGATGGGACTGAGTAATATGCCACGATCTATCAAAGGTCTTTTTCATCATTTCCTTTCATGTCATTAAATAGATTTGACAAAGATCACATGCAGAGGAAGAGTTCTTTCTGTTCTTTTGAGCAGGAGACAAACTCATTTGAGGGCTTACTACAACTCAAAGGTACTGAGCCCTCATTTGTTGGTTTAAAGATGGAAACACACAAGTACATCAACCCAGTCCTCCATTTCGTTGAGTAGATCTTTATTGAACATCATTGCTAAATTGCCTATTTTGACCAGGGGGTCGATTTCAAATGAGGTAAATTGTAATACCTCAATTACAGCGACATCCATCCCCTAGTGGGGTGACAGAGAGCCTGAGCAGCACACAAATACTGTAATTACCCACTCAGCTTGACTTGATAGGGGGTCACAACTGAGCCCCAGGCACACTATTATGTATGGGTACTGCTGTTTTTCAAGGCATGGTTCAAGACCCAAAGGTGGGCTGCAGAAAGATTCAAATGAAACATCATATAATTAGGTGCTCCTATCTCGTAACCTGGTTTGTTCAAAGATCCATTTGAGAATTTGCCTGTAGAAACAAAAATTAAATGATTGGATGACCCACATCTCTCACGGTCCAACTTCAACCAATCAGATAAAAAAAAAAAAAAAAAACAAGCACATGGATGCTTTTCAAACAAACATCCACACAGAGAAAGTGGTTCTATTATAAAACAGATGTCGTTAAGTACAATACGAATTAATACATTACTTTGGCTTTTATTAAGTCCTTGAATTACACAAAGATTATTTTTGTGGATGAACTGTTTATCACAGACTTGCCATTTAGTGATACCATTATGATCAAATACTCTGTGAGTCCCACCACTACTTTTGACGAATATTAAGTAGATGAAATTGTTCCCCCGTCATTAAGACAAAAGCAGAATCTCGGCAAGAAAGCAGTTAAATCCTCAGTACTTAATGAATAAAAACATGAGAGCAAGCGGATTAGCCAGGACTTGGATATTTCCTGTTAGTTGAGAATGTGTGAAAATGAAGCAAGTTCTTGAGATATTTGACTTAATTTTGGAGCACATTATCAGCCAGCCGCTGCCTGATCTGAGCCTGTGGCAGCCAAAGAACTACATCCCCTGCAAGCGTGAAAAACTTGTAGTACTCAATCTATCATAGTAAGAAAAAATGTCTCAAGAGCAGAGCTGAGACCCAACACCTCCCATCAGCCCCACTTGCATGAGAAATGTTTACGGCAAGTAAAGCCGGTGAAGTTTTGGTGTAATATCACGTGTCAATTAAGCATTCGTTATCATGGTTTGGCACCTTTGTCAGATCACTTTTGTTCCATAAATTCAAGTCAAAAGACTAGAAATTAAAACGTTTTTCTTTACGCCATCATGATGCGGTATCCTCTTTTACTTGTTCTTCTGTCCGAGTTTGATGTCTCCCATTAAATGATTGATAAGCGACAGCGCATTTATCCATTGCCCTTGCATTGTTTTAGTAAATGCAGAGAAGGGCAAGAACAAATTTCTCAGTGCTTATTTTGCAATCCCACAAAGCATTTTGTTTTTCTTAGGTAAAACAAAAATAACAAAACATTCATGCATGAAGCCATGCCAAGAAAAGCGCGAAGACACATAATAATGTTATTCAAGCTGTCCTCTTGCTACACTGGATCAACCAAGGTGATAAAGTAGGGTCAGAAGAAGGCACTGAGAGAAAAATTGAACAATATGGCACCTGAGTCAAACAATTCTCCGGTATAAACAACATCTGCAACAGGACACACAGGTACAGGAAGGAGAACAGGAAAGGTATAATAAGGTCCAACAATTTTAGAGTGCTGGAAAATGATAGTAAACTGCAGAGCTTCGAAATACGGGGACAAAAATTCACAGGTCTGATCAGAAAATGTTGTGACGTTACACCTGTTCTCTGAAACACAATTTTCTTCAGGTTTATCATCAGACCCAAGGATGGTGGCGGTGTAATACAATCTTTATCCTCACCTCACCTTCTTTACACAGGGCAACGTTTAAAACAAAATGCTTGGTGGAAGTGTGAGTTGGAGATAGAACATTGTCAGATACACTGCCACAGTGTGAAGGTTGGTCACATTTCACGCATTTTATAAACTAAAAGCTGTCAGAATACACTTACAACAGGAATAATATCAAATTTACCCTGGAAATTCACACATTCAAATGTTCTATGTTGCCATGTCGATAATCTTAATGATATATGCGGATATGAAGGGTTTCCCAAATAGATCTGCTTCTGCAATCATGACAAAATGAGTGTTATATTAGTTAATGAGCTTTGTTGAGCAGTGTTAGTCATGTCAAGATGCACCGACCCCTTTGCAAAAGCTTGTAATAAAACTGATGAACAGTTTTAATGTTGAGAACACTTTAATTTCAGATTTCCATCACAAATTCATGAAACTAACATGATAAATGTCACGCAACAATGCAGGGATGGGGACTGGAGACTCGGCCCACAGAGGTACAGCAGCAACAAAACCATGGTGAGCAGCGTATCTGTCCCAGTTGTCATACATTTTGGCAATTCTAACTTTGCACAAAGCCCAACTAAAAGGGTTTCTCTATGCACCATATCTGATATCATTTCAAAAGGATGCTTGATCAACCACATCAAACTTCACCAAGCACCTGGGAACATAGGACTTGGTCGGTTACTTGGAGATGCAAGGTTAGAGAACGTTAGCTTGGCTGCATCAGCTATAAGTCGCCTCCTGCTCGTTGTGTGGCACATTAACTTTTTAGTTTGATGTTGGATGGATTTTTTTTTTTTTTTTTTTTTTGTGAGAAGATGAGTGTTTTTCCAAAGCTGGCTTGATGACATTCATTCACATCCCTGTACTACCCTTTGGCTACTGTTGAACAAAAGAAAAACTGTAATTGGAGGAATTGGCATCCTAATTATGGAAAACGGCGGGAAAAGAACAGGAAACTTTACCTAAACTTTCAAGAAGAGATTTGTGAGCCCTCACTGGATCTCTTCACACATCCAAAAGAGAACATGTCATGGAAAGGAGACAGATACCATATCATTCTTATATTATAAATGATTGTAATAATGATATGATAATGATAATAATAACTTATCTCTTGGTATATCCTTTAAAACTAAAATTAACAGAGAAAGGAGCAGAAAATTTGTAGAGTATTTTAGAAGGGGAAAAAAAGAAAAAAATGGCTTGTGGCTCAGCTAAAACTTTGAAATCTCTCCATACTCTACTATATCACTCTACATCCTGCTAGTATATGATAATGATTATGTCTTATTCAATCTGCGCTTTGAGGCCTGTCTTTCAGCTCGTGCCAGACACCATGAAAAAGAGCAAGCTTGCAAGACCTTTGCGTCTGTGCCTTCCTCTGCCGCCTCTCTGAAGCTGTCTGCGTTTTGTCTCCCGTGAATTCGCTGTTATGAACTCGCCTTTTATTGTCTGATAATCCGATTGAACTCAGCCACTCAGTTTCAAAACAATTCCATACTTTGAGTCAAATTGCATAGAGGAAAAGAAGCTCACATCGGAGAAAGAGAGAGAGCCGAGCAAGCCAGGCTGGGAATAGCAAAGCAAACTCTCTCTAATGCTAACAGTGGATTTCATATCATGCGACATGAAGCAAAAAAATACAGGCTGACAAAAATCAAGGATTAGCACAGGAGAGTAATCTCCTAACGTGTTTGCGCCATTTTTAACTTTTCTTTTTAGTTGACTTTTCTCAGAGGGAACATTTACTTTGTTGACCTCAGCGAGAAGATTCACAGGGTATCGCCTCTGTGGGATCTGAACTTCCAACCACTCTCCATACTGTTGAAGGCAATATTCCAGTACACAAAAACATGACAACACCTGCAATAGTCTGCCCCACATATGTTACCAAGTCTGGTGGGACGTGAATAACAAAAAGTTCTAATTAAAAGCTTTTCTCCTCTGTTTTTAATAGTACAGTGCACTATGACATTGTAGAAACCCATAATTTAACCGGAAGGGAACCCTTTTAATTCCAGTGTTGTGGGTATTCAGATTACTTTATTCTTGTATCTAGTAATGTAATGCATTAGTTTCGCAATTCAAGATGTACGTAAATTACTTTTTTCAAATATTTAAAGCTTCAGTAGAACCCTTGACACATTTGCTCTGTCTATACTCAGAGCAGGGGCTGTGCACTTGGGCAGTACTGTAAATATGGCAGATGTTCACATGATGGAAATTCCTGCTAAACAACAACGCAACTCTTGATGTTAAACATAAAGACACAGGTGAAATGGAGGAAGAAGTTTCAGCGTTGTTGTTTTTTTAAAGTCACTAAAAATAATAATAGTTACTGGTTAAACTTCTGGGGCTTATATTCTGGGTTTAGTTTAGTAAGTTTTTTAAGCACACCTAATTTGGGCTTGCTCCTACATCTCATGTCTCTCTCCACTGTACTTGTTCAATGAAGCAAAAATCCCTTCAGTAATCTTTCATTGAAGGAGCTTGTCCCTTGACTAGGTTTTAATTGGGCCTTAAATCCATAAATCCTGTATTTTGCTAGAGTTTAAGAGGGTGAAATATAGAAAAAACTCAACAAAGGTTGCACGAGAGAAAGCTTGTGGATTAAAAGACAGAAAGAAATGAAAGACAGAACGCAGAATTACTTCAGGAGACACATCGGCACAGATAAACATTAAAGAAACCTTAGCACCATTCCAGTCATTGATGCCTACTGATCAAGGCCACGTACACGATATGTCCCGTGTGTTTTTTTCTTTGTAAATGACTTCACTAGTGGGAGAAAGTAAAGGTTTATGGGTCTGCCACATCACCTCCATGTCAGTTTTCTGTAATTTTATAGAGTCTTCAGTTTATGGTGGAGAAAAACTGCAATCAATCAAGAGTTAAAAGATGGTCCGTCTTTGCTAATGGCTTTTTCCTGGCTGTTGTGATGCAGTAGAATCTATTACAACACCACTACACTTTCTGCACTGCTAAGGACAAAAGTATTGCAAAAGTCTCCTGTACTGGCTCAACACCTGACACCCCTATTGGTAATTGTGCAAGTCTTTGCCCAGATCTGATCCCACATAATAGATTTAACACCTGAAACAGGATCCTGCTACTCCAAAACTAATCTCAGAAAAATATTACAAACAGAAGAACATTTCCTCTCCTCTCTAAAACAGTCATTGATGCATAAGTCAGACCCAGCTGACAAAATTTTAACAACGTGTCAGTAATTTTTACCTGGTGAAATTCCACCAATAAAAGAGCAAAATGTAGATTATTAATGAAAAGTTGTTTTTGTGGATGCATAAGTTTATGTTTTACAGAGCCAGATCCTCTGTGTTGATGACATCCTATCATAACCAATCAAATATGTTAAATTTTAATATGTTTTGGAACACGCTGGTATCAGAGCCGTACTCTGAATTGGCCAATTCAGGAGTCCAGGAGTTGGAGAAGGTGTAGGAGCATCTCTAGCTGTAAACTCCTTTAACCTGCTGCAGTTTACTGCTGACCTTTGTACTGTTGAAGTTATTGGTTGAACTTCACCTGCTTCTATTAAATCTGTAGAACTTTAGGAATAGGAGCGTTCTAAATCCTTTGACCGGTAGTGTACATCCCTATGAAATTCATCTTGGCTGATACGCTCCAGGTGATGCACTGCAAGTTTCAGTGACAACATAATGGTGTGGAAATCATTCACCTTCTTCTATTCCATCTGCTCTTTTCACTTTCATTCTTTTTCACCACTCCTCTGTCTTCTGTTCTCCATCCCTGTACATTTTTTGCCCACTGCCCCATGTCCTGCCGCCGCTCAATCTCTCAAACTAGTTTCTTCATCTGCAGAGTGTAACCCGAGTCTCTGGCTGGGGAGAAAACGACCATAGTGCTTCGCTCTATTGAGTGCCAAATCCTGATTGATTGAAGCACGGAGGGTTAGTGGCAGGTATGAGACTGACAAATGTATAAGGCCTCGGAGATGAGGGGTAGAGTTGGCTTTAACAGGGAGCCAGATAGCGTAGCAAAATGGACAAAAAATGTTGCCAACACAGTCGCCGACTTGACGGTTTCAAGATTTGCAGTTAATTCAACTTCTTTTGCCTTTTGTAAGCAGTGCAAAACAAGTTAGTGTGTGTGTGTGTCCTTTCAAGTGAGTTTTGAATTCATTTCTTTGTCCTTCTGTTATACTTGGCATGGTTTGGAGGCTATTCAGCCCTTGTTCCTCTGTTATTGGCTGGATGAAAACTTGGAATAAATCCCTCATTAATACAAAACGGGCCGTGCACTCTAACAGCGATGGGACAATTCCATATTTTACAGATGGCAACACATAATATAAAGATGCCAACAGCATGCATCTGATTGTGGAGCAGCTTAACTACGTAACACGAGCACTTTTTTGGTGGTTTGACATCGTTTGGGTCCTTAACATTGTTGTAGTTGAGTTTAAATATCAGTAGCCATCACCCGTAACATGTAGGCACACAAACTGCCAGTGTAACAGCTGGCTCTAAGCTGCCCCTTGAGACACTCAGACCACATGTCATGATAATTACTGCTAAGTAGAATTGATTAGTGATAACATGGTAGTCTGTATTGCATTCTGTGTCTAAACATCACGTATTGATAAATTAATGATGTAAATCCAGTTAGTTGATTCCCTCAACATCAATAAGACATGTCCCCCCCACCCCCCACCCCCTTCAAATCCCTGTACAGTTAATGTGAAAAATCATTTAGACATGAGAACTACAAGCTGTTTGGTTGTGGATCTACTGTAACTGTTACATTTACACTTCTGGGGACTAGAGTATGGCTTCAGTGGAAAACAGACATGGAAAAAGAACCTTATTTACATAAGATTATCTTGGGTTTTCTTCTTCCAACTTTATTTTATTTGGTTTGGTTTATTTACGGTCATATTCCAATTTTTTTATTTAAAAGCTTACCATCATGTCTGCAGGGTTCACACACTCAGAGTAAATCACTAAAACTTCCGGGAGCACTTGAACCTCTGTGCTCGGCGTTGCAGTTGCAGCAACCAGGGTCATCAGGTCTGTCAGAGTGACGCTGCGTTTAATATGTCTCTATCTCCCTGAGGAACATTTTGCACCACGACACATGTCAGATACAAACACCCACATCTCTCAGCGGTGCTTTGACAGGTTCATTTATTTCCTCAACACAAACACACATACACATACCGTGGCCTTCCAAGCCAACCCCCTCACGCAACCTTACAACCTTAGCAGACAATATGTTTCAGTGATTTGGTTAAAATGAGTTTTCGCTTCAGTTTATGATTATAATTCCACCTCCAGAACTGTTATCATTGTATCTCATCATATAAACCTTTATTTAATGTTCAGACAGACGGCAACCTTTTGTGAGTCACCTCTCGCTTAAGAGCAGGATTTCACCGTGGCGTCTTTAGTGCTGCAGCTGTTTTCCATAGAGAACAATCAATAAATGGGACATGATGTTATTATCTAATGTGTTATTTTCAAAGGTTGAGTGCTAACATACTGTAGATGCCAATTTAACACCAATAATTGAGCGTAGCCTCAGTTCAGGCATGCCATGAGGTCAAGCTCTGCTCTCATCCCTGCTATTTTAGTTCAAGCTCTTCCAAACTGGCTCACTTCAGATGATGACCCAGTTGACTCCCTCCACTCTTTCATTTGGCCCAGCTGATTCCCATCACACTTTTCCTAACTGGATAATTTATTCAATGCAAAATGTAAACAAGTGTTTACCTGGAAACTCAATACGCAGAGCTTTGGGAGGTAAATCTGCAGGTCAACTGAGCAGACAGGGGATTCTACTTCCTCTTCTTCTTTGTAGTTTAATTGGCATCCATAGTTGTTACATTATGGCAGATCCTTCCACATATCCAGCAGTCGTAACTTTAACATGCAGGAATCTACTTGCTGCATCAAGCACCATCTTAAGTTTGGAAGGCCTCCCCTTCATTCCATCCATGTGATTTATCACCATGGCAATACATGCTGAAAGCATCTCTTGTCTATATAAGTGACACTGCTTTTATTGGTTCCATTTTGTTCCCATTGCTGTTCTCTTTGACTTGCGACATTTTTACCCTCTCAGTTATCAGACATTTTGCTGATCTGGCACAATGGATTTCCTTCACAGTGTAAACAACTTGCTTGTCCCTCTTCTTCTTTCACATTCTTCTCGATGTCAGTCTGCTTCTTCCTGCATACTGCTGCAACATGTCTAAAGTCTTGACAACAGAAGCACCTGAGAGGAACTCTTTCAAGCGACCTCACTCTGCAGCACACATAATCCAGATATATCCTCTCTGGTAATTCCCCCTCAAACGTCAAGCACACTGAGTAGCTGTCCTCCTTCACCCCATCTCTGACTTTTATCATGTACACCGTGATCCGCCACAAATGACTGGGCCTCCACAGAGAGAGGCACACCACTCCTGTCCACCTGGTTCCAAGACAAAGATGCAAACACTTTTACTGGAAAGAATTTTTTTTGGGAAAAAAAAAAGAAGAGTGCAGCAGAGAAATCATTCAAATCAGAATCCCAATTTTAAAAGTCAACAACTGGGGCAGTATCCGCCAAGCTTGAGTTTGCCCGTGATAGGCCTCATTGTGTTTACATACTCCATCTGTGTCTCACTCCGCTGCTGTATAGGACCTGCTTCCATGACATCTGATCTTTTTGATTTTTACATTTTGAGAGATAGATTCTTGTTTGTTGTTTTTCTACAAGAAATAAAAGCTTATATTTTAAACCAACTAACTCATCTGCAACTGCCCTAAACATGTCAACTCGAAAAAAACTTTTTCAAAATCCCTACTTGCCACTGATTGCTAATTTGCGATTGCCAGTATTTGTAATTCTGTATTTTTCTGTCTTAATCATAATCAGAGCTGATTGATGTTTTTGCTGATTAAATAATAAAAGAAAATATATAAAAGTAATAATAAGGTGCATGGGTCACAGAACAAACAAACTTTCCCACGTCATTTTCTCAAAGAGCTCGTCGGTTTGTGTGAATGTCACCTTCCCCACCAGATACACAACCTCCTTTCTCATTGACTGACTTTTACTTTCCATCTCCTTCCTTGATAATGACCACAACAGCAATCCAGGCTAAAATACAAAGTCAGCTAATGACACAAGCTGATTGGATAAGAGACACAAGGAGCAGAGCTGTAACTGAGGAGCACTGATCAACAGAAGGGCAGGTGGGCACTGAAAAAAGATACATGAGAGAAGTACACTTCTAAATCAATTTGGAATGTCCAAACTGAGTCCATAACTAAAAGCCTATAACTTTAAATCTTCACCATTGTTAGATGTTGGCGACTATTTTAAAAAAAACAAGAAGTGTGCAACTGTCGTTCCATTTACGGATTGAGCTGCACATCACAAACTACACCACATCTCCTACTTTGATTTCACGTTTGAAGATTATATGGATCATTGCAATGTTGAATAAAATGACATGCTATTGCACGCCAACCAAGCAATGAGAAATGAGAGTTCAGAAGGAGGAGATGTAAGCCGGAATCAGGCAGCCGGAGCGGAGGGAAGGCTGGCAGCTTCTCTCAACACAGTACTGAAATAAAATGATCGTTTAAGGACTGTCTGGCAAAGTATTCTTGGTAATTTACAGTGGAATCCTTACATTACAAATTAGAGGACACGGCCAGTTCACAAGGGATCAGCATTATAGATGATCTCAGCAGTTGTTACTCTACTAACTGCTAGTTCAGGCCCAAGTGGACAGGGCTGCACTCAGGTTTCACACAGTCAGGACAAACCTATTTGAAAAATTACAAAAAAGCCCGAAATTTTTGGAAAATTATAGGAAATTTGCTTTACAGATATTAGAGTATACTAACGTCTAATGAGAAAACAATCTATGTTGGGTTAAATTGATTGATTTAACAGATGCTTCTGTTGTATCAAACCACGTAGCTTGTCATTAATTGACAGTTAATTTAACAGTCAAAAACACGCCAGCTAATTTTGATATGCATTTGTCTGACTTCTGCCACAAACATGCATTCTGATGGTGGACAACAAAACAGGGAAGGAGGAAAAATGTGAGTAAGTGGACAAAAAGATAACATTGCACCAAATGATAGATAGTGTTTTGCTTTTTCTCTGCTGGACAGCAAAAAAACAAAAACAAGTCATCTGCGTTTCAAGCGAAGTAATGAAATGATTTGGTTAGGGATACAGATTTAGTCACTGTTTAATGAAAAAATAGTACAACCATACTCAAAGAGGCCAAGTTAAGTATGAGTTGAAAGAAGATGAAAGTGGTTTTGCTCTTATGTCATTCTTTTCTCCTTCATATCCCTGGTTGTTTGAAGAGTGCAGCGCTTCCTGCAGTCTTGCCGGAAGATAAAGGGTTTCATCTGGGGAGGAGAAGGGAAGGAACATGTCAGGAGTCTGAATACAGCTCACATCCTTGTTGAGAATCACCTCAACATGCACAAGCGCTGCTGTAGAGCCTCTTTAGCATTCATCATCAAGTTCCAAAGGTGTATTTTAGTCTTATTTGTCTTTCCTGTGAATAAATTGTTTAATCCTGACAAAGTGCGAGTGAGAAAAAAAATGTCTGTATCAACATGATAATGTGAAGTTGAAATTATTTCAGTCCCTAAGGTGAAGTTGACTGAATTACATTAGTGAAAGAGAGTTTCTCTGTCATCCATGGAGGAATTAGTGCCTTCCTGTTTTGGTGTTCAGTCAATTTCTTAATAATATAAAATGTCAGGTCTTTCTGTCCTACAACACGGAAAAACAAACCCTGTAAAGTCTACTTCATTATTGCAACCTTGCAACAAAAGTGTACTTCATCTTAGGGAAGTTAAATGAAAGAAGTTTTAGCAGCTTACAGCAATTAAAGTATTTAATTGCAATGCCCCCCCCCCAAAAAAAAACCAAACAAAAGCAAAACAGCATCCCACAAACCTCGCTTTCTCTTGGTTAAACAGTAATATTTACTGTGGCTGGATATGTTGAGCACCACATTTTCAAAACAGAATGAATTGTTGAGGTAATTACCATAGTGAGAAATTAATCAAAACTGCCACTAATGGAAATTACAAATTACATGATAATGCAAAATTAGATTTACAAATGTGTAGAAGGATTTCTGCATACTTTTTATGAATCCAGAAGCCATTTGAACACATCTATCTATCCTGACTATTTAAAAAAAAACAACAACTTACTTTTCACACACTGACTTTCACAAAAATGTGTCCATATGTCCCAGTTTCCCACAATGCATTTGTGTATCTGACGTTGGAGATAAAAACCTCAGAACGCCACCAATCTAATCTGGTCTGTGCATATCAGGAAATTTGTGGATACACACTCAGCAACAAGTTCTTTTTGCACAAGTGAGGAAGCTTTTAAAAAGCAAAAAGCAAATCTGTGAAGTTGAAAGCGTGTAATAATAAGAATATCAGATTTGGGATATGTGTTTTTGTAAAACTGTATCATCTGTTCTTGGAACACCCAGCTGAGAAACCAATGTAGAGGAATGAAAGTGTTCCAGGCCATCATGTCCACATCTACCTTCAACAGAATTTTCCATGTCTGCCCTTAATTCTATTTTTCATCTCTAATAATTGTCTCACCCTCTAATATGCCTGTTTTTTTTTCCCTCTCCACTCCCGTTCCCATGCTATTCTCTTCGTTTCCTCCACTAAAGTCTGGCCTTTCCTTTGCCTCTCTTGAGATTTATAATAAAATCTTGTCCACATATTGGCAGCATTCCAATCTATTCTCTGCTTGTCCCTGTGCCAGGAGAGAAGAAAAAGGGTTTTTTTTTGGCTTTGTTTTGTGCGTGTGTGTGTGTGTATATTGTTTTTTTTTTTTTTTTTTTTTTTTTGCCTGACCTACTGCTTCATTCCTCTCAAGCCACAGACATTCAATTTTATTTTATCCTATTTTCAGTATAGTCGAGCTGATGAGCTGGAGGTTCCTTATATTGATCTCTAAATGGACGATGAAAAAGGCTCTGTCTGTTGGTCACTTGGACAGCGCTGACTATATTGGCAGTGTCCTCTCTGATTACAGTCGAGCTTCTGGAAATGAAATCACTTTTGCTGCCGTTTGTCAACAGGAACACTAGAGGCAGGTTTGGAATTGAATGCCATATTCAAAGCATGTACGCTGCTCTACCACGGATTTGCTCACAGGCGCAGCACTTATCCCAGACGATACTTTAATCTATGAAGAATCTCGATTTAGAGTGATTCTTAATTAAAGTGTTTAAAGCCTGAACTTTTGGAGGGGGGGAGGTGTTAACTTGTGAAGAGAGTTAAAAGCTAATTATGGTTTCCCAATTATTTTTAGATCTTCAGAGCTGTATGAGCAGATTGGTTCATTGTGTGTCTATTGAACTGTTGCTAAGATTTCTTTCAGTTTTAACCAGATTAATTCCACTCTGTATGTTAAAATCATTCTCCTCCTTCTAGAGTCACACTCTTTTTTTCTTTTTCTTTTTTCTGCTGGAATGGCCAAAAGAGAGCTTTTCCTATGGATGTGGTCCAGCAATCATCTCCTCTACCTCCAAACTAGCACTTCCAGACAGACGGGAGTCTTCCATAACCATCAGGATTGGTCCCATTATGCCTCCATCTCGCTGTTCATGGTCACTTTCCAGCTCAGATATCTTATTTACAGTGAACTGATGATATCTGATGGGCA
Source organism: Aulostomus chinensis (assembly GCF_037954235.1). Lineage (NCBI taxonomy): Eukaryota > Metazoa > Chordata > Actinopteri > Syngnathiformes > Aulostomidae > Aulostomus > Aulostomus chinensis. Next base: position 22,204,752 of record NC_141324.1, read on the forward strand.
GTGGTGTGCTGTCAGTCGAAACGTGGATGCAGTTTGGTATAAAAAGTGAAAAGACTGTGTTAAGAAAAGTGTTGTATGGCAGAAAAGGTCATACGCTTCTCTGCAGTTGAAGCAGCACAATTGAAAAAACAAAAAAAACAGCTAAGAACTTACTCGTTAGTAGATTTGCTCGTGATCTGCCCCACAGCTGGAGTGCACTAATTGCACGTGTTCTGCAGAAACCACCACATGCTGCTGTGTCCATTAACAAATATGTTGGAGAGTTGTGATCTCAGAGAATTTGCCCTGGCAGGACTTAATATGCAATGCTACATTACGCTTTGATTCCACTGGGGAAGACAGATGATTTTGTTTCAGCACCGACATGAACAGAGATTCAAAGTGCAGTCAGTACAGCCGCTCAAGTTCATCTTGTGCATGTGCTTGTTAGCAATTACAATGAGATGGCTCATGCCCAAATGCAGTCCCCCTTCTCCCTGTTGGAGACAATATTTAACATGTCAGCTTGAGCGAACTGAAATAGCTGACTGGCTCTGGATGCTTGTGTCTCCCCGGTGGCTTCAGATCAAATCGCACCAGAGCTTTCATTCTCAGATCTCCCCTACTCTGTTTCACAATCTACTTCCCACTGTGTGAATCAATAGAGAACAGCAGAAATGAAGGGGTGTGTGTGTGCGCGTGCGTGTTTGTGTACAGCTCACTGTCGTCGTCCCCCCCCCCCCCCCCCCAAAAAAATTGGACATTTTTCAGTTCTGCTCGTACCCTGGGGGACGGACGCTAATGATGATGATGATGTTTAAGATATTAGTAGCGGATTAAATGCTATCAGTGGTAATCAGGGACATATTTAATAGCAGGACCGTGCTTGCTAGAGTTGAAGTGACAACAATAATTTTATATTAGATTTTTGTCGGCTGAGTGTGAAGCAGCTAGGAGGAGGATCAGCACCTCTAAAATCTGAGGCCATTTTTCTTAGCAGGAAAATGGTGGACTGACTGCTTCAGGTAGGAAATGAGTCCTTGACCCAAGTGGAGGTGTTCAAGCAGGACCTCAGACCTCAGGGTCCTGGTCTTGAGCGAGGGGACTATGGAGCACTGGACGGACTGAAGAATCATGGAGGTGGGAGATGCTCAAACTTAACAAGCATTGTTTGTGTGTGTGTGTGCGCCTAAAGCTAACAAAAGTTCAACACTGACTCATCTGTGGTAGCGATTTGCTTTTTTAGTCCAATTGTCAAGATATACAAAAAAGTACAGTGTTGGAAAAAAACAACCAAAAAAAAACTGGCCCCATAACAGGTCTTGGACATGCACACACACACGCATACACCTACACATTATGACATCAAAAGCCTTTTCACCAATTCATCAAAACACTGTATCAAAGCACAGCGTGGTTGTGATGCCTGTGGGTCCTCTGTTCTAAAACGTGCCTGCTGCAGCACTGTCACGGTCCACTCCTCTGCTCATCAAACATTTATATTCCCTAAAATACTAACACCTGCTGCACGTTGTCTGTTCATCCTTCGAGGTACAACAAGGTGAATGGCATTACTGTCAAACTTGTGACGGAGAGTAAAAAACAGGCACAGAGTAGACAAATCAATCAGGAAACTTAACACATGAATAAATAAATTCAAACCTGTTTCATACCAAATACATTTATAACACAGTCTTCTTAGGGAAAAAAATAACTGCAGGAAATTATAAAGTTGTTTCACTGATTAAGTTCCCTCCTGACTTTTTTTCATGAATCCAGAAATAGTTTTTGTAATACATAGACAATGTTAGGATGGCTTATTGGGTGGGCTAAGGGGGATTTAAATGCTAGTGAAGAATGACCGAGGCTCAGTCCCTGCTACAAAGCATGTTTTAGATCAGCAGCAACATCGGAAAAGTTCTGTTTTGTTAAAGCTGTTGTCAACCTGGGATTCATCTTTATGGGAGGACATTACTTTAGTTTCCAGTCAAAGGTACCTGAGCTTTATTTTACCTGCCCATTATTTTTAGTGTCAGACAAACAGATACAGAAGATACTTTCTCCTCTGTGTGAACTGTGGAGCTCTAGACTGCCACCAGCACCTGACTGCTAGTTAGCATAGCTGCAATGGTTGCCAGCAGAGGGGATAACAGTCTTAAAAGCCATCAGATACATTTTACTCCTAAAGGGTTTTGCCTGCATCAATAGAAGTAGGCTTATAAATCCAGGATACGCGCCCACAAGTAGCCTATTGATTGTGTGCAGTTATGGTGGTTAAAGGTGTGCGTGTGTGTGTGTGTGTGCGTGTGTGTGCGAACACACAGAGGATACATTTCAGGAATGTCCATTTCCACAAAGATATTTATAAAACAAAAAACAACATGAATATGCATTTGCTTGGATTTCTAAGTTTGAAAGGGGAAAAAAGGTTGTAAGGCTATTACAGAGTTTCTGCATATGAAAATTTAAGGTTTGGCTCTTTGCGCATTTATATCCAGTTATGACCTAAATGCCAGGGCAAAAAGTTTGACTGCTGGATACAAGATGTCTCCCTTGGATTCTGAGATGTACTGGAGGCTTCAGGTTTTCCCATCATGCCTAACAAAATGCTTGCTTTTTAGTGTGCTGACTGGCTTTAAAAATTTGATGAATTGGGCAGTTTCTCTATACACAGGTACACATAAATAAACATGCACAAAAATATACCACTTCCTAGCCTTTCATCCTGTAAAGAAATCACTAAATAATTGTCAGGAGGAGCGAACTTAGGGCCCATGTCCACATAGTGTTTTTTTTTCGTTTTCTTTTATTCTGACACAAAAATGCTGGCAGGGCACATGGGAGTGCTAGGATGAAGCCAGAATGTTCAGCTAGAAGTGCTTGGAGCAACCACACAAGAAAGGCAGAGTGCTCTGGAAAAAAAACAAACGAATGCTGGTTCGGAGAACTTTTTCTCAAGGCGGCAACATCCTGCCGTGTATACCAGCGTGTCATGGAGAACAACTGAAGAAAGAAACTGGCTCAGAGTAAAAGCACTATGTGGAAATGGGTCCTTACTGAGGGCCAGCGTATGAATATCAGCTGAAACAAGAAAAACCTTGCAGCTTTAATTCACTATACACATAACAACATAACGTATATCTCATGTTGGTGCAAGTTTTTCAGTAAAGTTACTGTTTGCCATAAACTTTGAAATATTTGCTTCCTCTTGCTTTTGCCTGTAGAGGGGACATGCAGAACAATGGACTGTGCTACTCTGCCACTGCAATGTTCAGTCAGAAGGTGTACGTAGTGAAACCTTGGCGGTATTCAAAGTTCAGTCAAGTCAGTTTGCTCATAGTACAATTCACCTAAAGCTAAGACCTGAAAATGACATCATTTGACATCGCCTGATTGCAACTCTCAAAACTCTGTGCTGTCAAGTTCAAACATTCAACTGGAAAGAAAAGCTCTTCTTGCGTTTCAGGACATTTACATGTACATTTCCGTGAGGAGCATGCTCATCCCAGACAGCGGCTAATTGTGAAATCCTAAGAATATATTTTGCTTCAATGGTGGAATGGCTTAGTTCTAATTGGCTGATGTGAACATTTACACCTGATTCATGGCTACTGCAAACATTCTGTTGTGGAGGTATGGTTGGTTAAGTCATGCATAATGCATCACTCTCAACATATTCCACTTCAAAACCAACTGGATTTCCCAAGATGCCATATATAACCTCACAAACAAAATCTCACAACCACTGGACCACCGAACCCTGTTGGGACAGGAGGAGAGTGTGAAACCTGACAGGCTAAGTCTGTCTGGGCAAAACCGCACAGCCATCCTGGGACCGACTGTTGCTTCACTCAGGAGAAAGCTCCGGGAATTTTGTACATTTGTCTTATTTTTACTTAGCATTTATTTAAGGCTGCTCAGTCAGACTTGGTCTGTCTAATCTATCTATCGATCTAATTATATCTATCTATCTAGATAGATAGATAGATAGATAGATAGATAGATAGAGAAAAGTTTGAGTGTGTATATACTTTTGCATGTTTTATATTTATGTGTAGATGTACGTGCTTCAAATGCCTTAAGCATTGCTCATCCCTTGAATAACCTGACTTGTTTGGAATATTTTTCATTGTGTCAACATGGAATCCTGTGTGTTTCCCTTTTGTACCCACAGACACTGTGGAGTCACACAGTGACGAATCGATTGAGTGTACCAGACTGTTCCCCATGGATAAACATGGATGGGATGCACTGTGGTCTCTCAGATCAGAACGTGTATTCCTCTTGTCAAGGCATCTTACTCTTGGTTGGTATTTATTACCCTGTGTTTTCTTGTGTGTGTGTTTTTTGGAGATGGGGTGAAGTATTTAAATGCTGTTTGTTTGGTCACTTTGCATGCAGATATGTCATTGGGTGTTCCTTTATAACTTTAATCATATTTTATTATTCAAGATGACAGCTTCTCCAAAAACGCAGGAGAGACCAGATTTCATGAACGCTGATGTTTAAATGAAAACTTTCTATATTTTATCAGGCCCACCATGTGATTTAATCTTCTTCTGCCACCTCAATACAGCCTCAAGTCTTTGCCAAAGACCCCACATGATTTATTCTCTGATTTTATTCCCTGCAATTTGCTTGACTGTATTTGAGTGGCGGTAATGATGATGTACTCCACAGCACAGACAATTTTCCTCATTCCTTTTCTCTTTGCATTCTTCCTCATAATAACATCCATGGCATCCTTTTCTAAACCACCCACACTATCTGACTTTTCTGCTCACTGCAGCATCATGTCAATGTTCCTGGTGGCAAGAACATCTGAGAGGCATCTCAAACATCCTTGCCCCCACTAAAATCATTAAAAAAAAAACACACAGAAAGAAAGTGAGGCAAATTTCTTTAAATTTCCAATTACAGTTCAGAACAAAAGCAATTAATTTCGATTCATCTTCTCTGGTTGCTCCCAATTTAATCCCACAGACCATTGCCTCAGTGGTCAACCCTCCACCCTGGCAGTATTTCAAAGCAAAGATCAATGTGAGGATCTGTGCCAGTAGGACTTGAAAGTATTTGTGAATTATCTGAAATCAACTTTACTTGAATCCACTGGCAGGTTAACTTGTACTGAGTGTTGGATAAACATGCATTAGTTAGCATTCTTAGCAGGTTTCCGATGGAACAATTCAGCATACAGGTCGCAAAGTGACACGCTGGACTAGCTGTTATCCAACATTGGAATGAGTGAGTGGAAGGAGAGGACACAAACAGATATCCAGATCATAGGGACAATCAAATTTTACCTCCATTTTTGATGACATGGTACTGATTTGTTATCCCGAGGAGGGAAGGGTCTCTACCTTCTTGAATGCCACTAAAAAGACAGACAATAACCATATTTCCTCAGAACTTGGCATTTTCCTTTAAACCCTTTCACCTACAAATATGCTGGTTGGTGGAGCAACTCCTGAGGGACCCTCCAACAATCCATGCTCCGTTGAATGGGAACGACATTGAGACATGAGATGCAATTGTTCAATAATTGGTGCTTGTGTAGGTTTTGACATCATATCTTTCCTCTTAGCCTCACCTGGAGCAGGTCAGGTTGCAGTGATATACTCCAGTATACTACTGTACCTTTGATACCAAATCAGGCCCCAGGTGGCCTACAAGCCTTATGATTGTGCCATGCTGTACTTTTTTGTCTTTAACAAATAGTAATAAAATATTGAAATATTAATTCTACAATTTCATTTAGCAGACGCTTTTGTCCAAAGCGACGTACAACACAAGCAAGAATTTAGACTTAATTAAGGAAAAACCCATAGGAAGCGCAAAAGTGCTTCAGTTGTGATTTGGTCACAGGTACTGCCATCTAGTGGCAGAAGAAGTGTTGCCCCCCCTCCCTTTTTTTTTTTTTTTTTTGACAAACATACAACATCACACAACACAGTTAGTGCTACACAATCAGTTAAGTGCTGGGTCTTGGACCCTCTGACTTATTCTACCCCACAGGACAAAGAGGAGAAGAGTCAGGTTAAGTGCCTCGGTGCTCTCTGAACAATTGAGTCTTCAATTGTCTCTTAAAAGTAATTAATGGTTCTTGATAATAATTATTAAATGTATAGCCTTTTACCATTATCCCAGAAATATTCCCAATGGACCCAACGCTGATATCTGGACTTGAGTTGAAGAAAATCACTGTCAGTAGGGTTAGGGGTTTTGTAGCCAATACAAAACTGTCCTCAGGATCAATTTATGACACTGAGCCTGTGTCATTTAAAGTTGGCATTTTGGAGCACAAAACAAATCAAAGTGATGAGCCCTGACAGAAGATGAACCACCAAAAGTTAAAAGACTCTTTTAAACAGAGAAAACACTGCCTTTGTTTTTAGTTCCACACTTTTAAAGGTCACTGAGAGCAACACTGTGACAAAATGGCTCAAATATACAAGAAACAAAAAAAAAACGAAATAAAATTTCATGAATAAACTTGGAAATGGGATAAAATAAAATCTCCACAGTCAGTGCTAAGTGGCACTCCATGGGTTTTGTTTTTTTAAACTTGCTCCTCTCTGTTAAGTTGTGACTACTTTGGAAGGAAACATCTTCGCAAGGAGACAAGGGAATGTCCAAGGGTCTACCAGGGGCCCCCTGGTGAATATGTTCTGCGTGGACTATTTTCTCTTTTATTTGAAGAAGTTGTGTTTGTTTGATCCCAGTTAAAGGACATTTTGCTTTCAGTCTGGGTCTTTTTGTTTCAGCCAATTATTCTTCTCAACTCTGTTCTTCTTCTGTGCACAATCATCCATGGAGAACAGTAAATTATTCTGGTGTAAATTTCCTCTTACAAATGCAGAATGGGTGAAATAAATTGATATTTACGGACAATTGGTATTTTTCTCATTGATAGAGTGGTGGGGAAACAGTTGACTGAACAGAATGAGAGTGATACCGGCAGAGACAAAGGTCAGATGGAAAATTGCTGGGGAACTGCAGGTTTACTACCTTCCAGGCAAAATTCTGCTAAAACCCCACTCCCTGTAAAGCCTCCACTCTCCAAAATGAACTCGTACAGAGAAGCAAATAGCCAAAGCAAACTCTGAACTCTGAGAGAAAGGTAAACAATGACATTGTTATAAACACTGCTGGCAAGAAGAGTAGATGAGAGTATGACAAAGATAAGAAAGAATAGTGAGAGGAAATGGATGAAAGGATGCTAATAGTAAAAGATGAGTGTGATAGCCTGAAGGAACACTGTGACAGTATGAATTTTGTCTGAGCATTTAAATCTTTAGTTATTGCCAAAAGTGTTGAGTCAGATGGTGCAGCTGCTGCATACCAAGTACCTTAACTTAATTAATCACCAATTCAATGCACCACCCATGGAGCGCGCTGAGTGACCCTGTAATCAAACACGCCTTTACTGTAGGTGCATGCACAAAGATAACACCAAAAGGAAAAGGACTCGTGCACTGAAAATGCCTTACAAAGTCATTAAAACTCCACTAGGTAAAAATAATGCAACTGTTTAATTTGCATTCTCCAAGTTAACAATTAATAATATTCAGTAAGCAAAGGTGTAACATGGATCCAAGCCAGGTACAGATCATAAGGCTTGTAGAAGGTCAGTTAGCAGATGAGAGTAAAGTCCACTTCAACACTGTCACTGTTTCTTGGTCACTTGTAATTTACAATAATACATGTGTGTTTGTTCTACATGGAAACCTAATGCAAATGATGCAATTAGAGCATAGACAAATCAGTGGAAAGACGCTCCTGCTTGGCTGTTTGGATGTGAGTAAATATATTTTGCTGTTTGACAGTCATGCCAAAGGAACTTGCTAACATACAGTACAGGGAGCATTGCCTGAATCTGCGATTGTGCTTTGAGCACTCACAGAAAGCGCCATCTGTGTGCGAGTGTAAATTAATGACAGCACTATAGTGTTTTGCTATATAAATGCAGACCATCTAGCTCTTTTAATTGCCCAGCTGAAGTGGGCTGCCTGCCTTGGTAGTTCTATACTGTTTGGTCCCCTCCGACAGCCACAGCACCAACATCGTTTCACACTGGGCTTGTCCGGAACTAGTAGACCCAGACCTTTCCATCGAGCCTCAGCAGATGAGCAGCCACAATGGAAATAAGGACAAATAAAGAATCCCCTTCTTGAAACAGGAAACCATGGTAACCGCACAATGCAGCTGGGATCTTAAGACATCAAAACTAACTGTAACTGATGGAAACTAGAAACCTTCAGGAAGGAGTCAATGTCCCAGCTTCAGGCGGTGTTCTAGTTTGATGGGCGGAGGAGTGTAGGTGAGAGGAGACAACAGACAGCTCAACGCCCTCATGAAGGATGTTAGACCTTCTCTGAAGAGCCGGGACAAACTGTTATCGGTGACTTGTGTCCTGATTCACCACCTAATAAAAATGACTGAATCTTTGACTGAACAGCAGTTGCAGCTCTGGATGTAAAAAAATCCCCTGGCCTGTTTGGCTCTACCTGTTTTCTGCAGGTTTCCTCAAGTCAGTTTTGTCAGTTGTTTTTTTTAACCCAAAATGGCAAAGAAATGTTAGTTTTACTGACAGTGGACAGCCCACCTCCTGAATGCTTCCCTGACTCTCCGAGGCTCGTAGACATAGTCATGAATGACAGTGCTATCATTTTATGTATACGACTTATGTATACAAGACAGAAAAATAAGACTTTATGTGCCTGCAAAACTGCTGTTGCTACGATTGTAGCCTCGAGCTCTACACAATCCCACTGCATGGTTCATCTTTGGTGACTCATGAAACATTTCATTCATTCAGAGTTCATACAACATTAATTTAGCAGGGTAAGTACAGTCTAAGCAGAATTTTATACAGATGCGTGTATATTTTTGCACAATTGGTTTATGGCACAAAACTACTGCTGTGCTTAGGTGTTAAGGAAAGCAAAGCTGAGGCTGTTTATTCTTATCGGGTGTTGCAATGCAATTTTGGTGCTCATTTTAGCATTAAAGACTATTTTGTGTGAAAATCTCTTATCAGAAACCGTTCTCAGGCAGTTCCATTCAGCTGGCAGGGATGTAAGAATACAGACATACCTCAGTGTGAGAGAGACACACCAACTTAACAGGAAATGCGTAATACTTTTAGTGCAACAGTGATGCATGGGAGCATACTGTACGTTTTAAAACTCAGTATTTTACAAAAATATGGAATGCTCCTTTATACTACGTGTTGGTTTCATTTGCTGCATTCATACCTCCATCAAAAGAGTATGTTTTAAAGAAAATTAATCCCAATATATCCTCCAGTCAAGTGTCAATTCTTAACACAGATTCCCAAAGATTCTGTCCAGTGATATTTCTTTTCAGTCCGTCAGATTTCTGCAGAATGTTAATGTCAAGTCATTTGTTCCTCATCTATTTAATCTATTTCAGTACAAGACAGCTATTCTGCAGCCTAATCTCAGTATGCTGAGGGGGGCGTGGCCTCAGACACTAAACGCTGCATTCAGGTACCCATGAGTGTTTTTCCACCTTCGGTCAGCTCATGTGCTTTCAAGCCGTAACTGTAGACAACATGGATGCTAGGAAGACACTTGGTTGTACTTGATGGCTCAGAGCTAACATGTTGAGATCTTTCTTTCCCCAGTATTTGAGTGACAATGAAGAGCAAAAGGAACATTTCCTTCCTAGTCAGGAAAACATTTTGCCGTGTCTCAGAAAGTATTAAGCACCTGGTTCATCACAGTTTGACTGACTGCTTTGCAATAAAGCAATGTGACATCCACAGTCCCAGCTGACTGTGTGATAGATGGAAGTTGTAAAATGGGTCTTCAACATTATGCGAGCCACTTTGACATCCAGGATCAAACACATGATGGAAACTGAAAGAGTGTGGAGGGAGAAGCCTGCTGTGACATTATAGCTGAAGGGGGTGTCAGTAAATCTATGTTCATGGAGTTAAGTTTAAAAAAAAAGGCAATGGTGATATATAACTCCCGTCAGTACCAGTGAATCAAGATGTGATATTGAAGTTAATTTTGACAATGCCTAAGATCCTTTTAAAGGGTGAAAAATTCTAAAAATGCCCGATAACAGTTTAGCACGATTGAAATAGTTGCTCCGAATGGCAGGTTAAGATAAAGAGTTTATAGATATGAATGAAGGCCCTGTGACAGACTGGTGACCCATCCAGGGTGAACCCCACCTCTCGCCCAATGTCAGCTGGGATAGGCTCCAGCCCCCACCTCACCCCCGCGGCCCCTAACAGATAAGCAGTATAGAAAATGGATGGATGGATGGATGGATGGATGGATGGATGGATGGATGGATGGATGGATGGATGGATATGAATGACGATATGCAGGGATTACATTTACAACAGATTCCATCTTCAGTCAGGTAACTGTGGGTGATGGGCCAATCACGTTACAGATCATGTTACATGATAATAAAGCACCTGATCTGGAAACACATTTTTCATTCTTTAATGCCACAATTGATGTTCTATTTGATGACTGAGTTTTATAATTCGTCACATCTGTTCCATGTCATTCATCACACGTCTGTGGACATCTTACAGCAGGCAGCAATGATTTGTGAGAGGTGCTGTGGATTCCTTTACACACAGATGGCACAGAGGAGGTAACCTTGATTATTTGAATCTTATAACACAGTCAAAGCAACTGCCAGGATCTATTCATTACAGGACAACAGGACCCTTAAACTGAAAGTGAACACAAACATTTTGGCAGGTAAGACATAAAGGTCAGGCTGACTCTGCTTTCTTACTGTGAGGCGATGCAGCCGATCTCACTAAACTCCTGGAGTTTCCTCCCAGTGGCACAAATCTTCCACTGTACTACCGTTTCCACAGAGTGCAAAGTTTAAAAAAAGATTTCTTCCTCCACCTTTAATACATGATAATAATAGTGATCTGTACTTTTGTAGGTTCAGTTCATCTCATATGAAACATTACAGCAGTCAGACTTGGACTGATACTGCCGACCCAGCTATTCCAGCATGACTGGGTTGTTAGGATTGTTTGTGGGGGTGCAGGTGACAAACATACTAACCTCCTCTAAATCTGATGTCATCTCAGGGAAAACACTTCAACCAGACCCAGTGATTAGCATATGCGTTGGGATTTTTTTTTTTTTTTTTTTTTTTTTTGGTATTAGTAGATGTTTCCATCAAACATATCTAGAGGGACTATTTAACATTACTCTCTCTGCATAAATAACCTTTTTTTTTATTTAACACACCCCTGGCAATTGCAACTGCAATACTTGCAATAAATGTTAATCGGCTTGTTTTTGAGTGATACGATTTCTCAAAAAGCAATAATCAGCTTGTAACTGTGAGTTTGTTCAGGATGGCTTCTTTTATGACCTTTAACTTTTAGCCTCACGGTTGTTAAATCCACGATATTTGCATTATAATTTGAATTTTTTTTTATTAGCTTTGGCTAGATACCTGTACGTATGACATCTGTTTTGTATTCATAAGAAATAATATTTGATGTCAATAAACGTCTAATAATAATTTAAAAATAATAATAATTGTCCACCTGATAAGTTAACCTAGCCTTGTCATTGCGCTGCGCCTATTTGGGTGAAAGTAATTGTGTAAGTAATCTGCCCGTCACTATGTGTATTATTAGCGACAAACATTGTAGATTCAAATGTTCTTAAGATGAGGAACAATGAGTGGGAAGAAGTCTCTGTCGGAAGGTCACAGCTGGGATTTGTTGGAATAAAGGTCAGGTTGGTATCCTTTGAACAGTCTAAGTCATTAATGAAGTATTTCAATCATCTGCTTTTTTAATGCGGGTTTCAAGGATGAGAACTTTTTTCTTGGACTAATGGAAGCTTTTACAGGAGGACTGAAAAAGATTTGCATTTTACCGCTTTCCTGGAATTCTGCTTGTAGGAAAAATTGTCGGAAGTTTGCGCAATATCTTCACCTTTTTCATAGTTTTCCTTTTTTTGTTGTTTTTTTTTTGTTTTGCTCCGAATCATATAATTTGGAATAACAATTCATCCGCTTGCTTGGTTCCTGGTGTAAAACTCCTCATATAAAACTAATTTACTGAGACATAAAAGGAGAAACTGGATGGGAAATTTACTTCCTGTACCAAAGCTGCTTTGAAGATTGGTGGTTCCTGTTGAGCTACATTCAGTTGTGAACAGAGTTTTGTTTTATTTTTGTTTTTTTGTCTTTTCATGCCCCTGATGGCATTGTAATTGGATAGTACTGAAATGGACAAAGACATAAATAAAATATTGAATAAATCCCAGTTTTATTATTTCAATAATAATGATGTACATTTCAGTTTGTCACTTTTGGTAAGAGTGTATTTGTGTCCAGGTTACAGCATATTGTCTCTGTGAGTTGTGTTCTTTTAATCCACCACTAAAACGGGTAGTTGAATAACTCCCTGTTAATACTGCTCCTTGCCCTGGAACAGCCTGAGCCTGATGAATGCCACAGGGAAAGCTAGACGTACGTGTGAGCGGTAAGGAGCTGAGAGGTCTGATGCTCGGCAAAAACAGAAAATTTAAGTAAAGCTCCCACTGTTGCATCGTGTGCTGACCTGTAATCTGTGTAGATCTGAGTGTTTTAACTGTAAAAGTGAGAGATCAAGAAAATCACAGCAGCTTTTTGTGGAGGTTAAATTGTCAAAAAGGCAAAAGCAACAGAGTTCAGTGAAGTTGAGACATCTTCGTTTCCAAGTTCATAAACTGCAGCTGAGCTTTCAACTGAGGGAACGGTTCAGGTTTTCACAGTCGCAACTTCTCATAAAACTATTGAACAAACTGTTTCTGAGTGGGTTTACAGGTTCAAGTCAGTTCACCAAAGTTATTTTGATGTCTTTCATTACAGTTGGAACTGCAGTATGTACAGATACACTAAAGCGAGACGAAGGCTGCTCCGGGGCCCGAAAGACCCCAATTGTTTGCTTTGTATTTAATGATGTGACACAGCAAATTAGATTGCTGATATTCAATATAAAATATCCTCCTCTTCTGCATGTATCATATTGTATTTAAAGGGCTTTAAAGGTGCCGTGTGTAAACCTGCCAACCAGTGAATCGTTACTTTACTGAAAGCTAAGGTGCCCAGCATTTTTAGAAACAAGGAGATGCCAAGTTCCCCTATTCAAAGCACTTAATTCACATAATGACCAAAGTAATGGAAGGGCCTTAGAAACATGTCAGGTGTTAATTGACTGATTGAGGCGTGAGTGTTCGATGGGCTGGCTCAGCCGTTGTCAAGAGGGCACTGTGAATGAGAACAAAACTCAGACAACAGCAAACCTGAATCCAAACCATGACCCTGCAGTTTTCCTTCCTAGTTACTGGCATGCTCCAAGTGATCGATGGCGTCAGCTCAAAGCGCATACAAACAGTACTGCTGCGTTACACCGAGGGTACACAGATAGCTGTGTACATTATTCATCAACACATCGACCCTAACTTGTGATGAGACATTTTTTTGTACCTCTTACTTGTCTCCAGCAGGCCTCCATACTGGCCCTACAGTTACCCTCGCTTGTATTCTTGTTTTTCTATCACGCCTCCTACAGGTCTTTGCATCTTTGCCGCATCCTGCAGAGTGTAAATTGGAATTATCACCTCGCAGTCCAGAAATACCCTCACAAACCCAGAGGCTGCAGAGGTCTCAAGTGTGTTGGAACAACCAGGAGAGATCTCGCTAAAACATTCAAAAATACATTGAAGAGTGATTTTGTGTACAAGTCACACGATGGGCCCCCCCCCCCCCCCCATTTTTTTTGGAAGGGGCGCAATTTTACATAATGCAGAAAGCAATGCGACATGAGACATGCAACTTTGTTTTATCTTTACTACAAATCTTGGTCTGACCTGAGCAGGAAGTTACTACTCCACTGCAGTATCTTGATGTCTGTTACAACCCTGGCTTGCAAGGGGGAATAGGGACGCAACACAAAACCAGGTATAAAAAGGTAATAGTATTTTATTGTGGAAAAATAATGGATAATTGTAAACCAAAAACTGCCAAACAAAGGAAGAGGGCCGTGGATGCTGTTCAAATCAAAAACAGAATATAACCAAAAGATGACTACGACCCTAAGCAGTCTTCATGAAAAGAAAAGGAAACAAAACACTGTCTACTTACAGTAATGGAGGATGTCTAAAAACTAGAAAACAATACAGAACAGCACCACTGCACCTCGTGTAACTAATACAACGAATTAGTCTAAGTGTGTGCAAACCAAAATTATCAGCCTAAAACAAACTGAACCCTGGCCACTCTTCACTCTCCAAAACCGGACGACAACTTTAAGCAGCCACCACCAGACTACAAAAAGGGCGAGCTGCCACCAACAGTCAGCCACGCTGACTGAAGGAACACGGGCCTTTTGTAGCCTTCTGCTCCTGATTGCCTGGCTGTGATTGGTGGCAAGCCTGCAGCACCCAATCAGGAGCTGGAAGGAGGTGAGGGCTGGAGTGGCTGGAGCAGAGGAGGTCACACCAATCCGGATGGGGGGGGGGCGGAGCTTCCAGTCCCAGCAGCAGTGCAGGCAGCTTGGCACAGGAAAACAGTCAGGCAGGCGATCCAAACAAGACTCTATTGAAATTACTGACTGTGGCCGTAACAATGTCCAAATAATCCCCCCCCCCCCCCCCCAAAAAAACAGCTGGAAAGAATTGCCAAACCCGTGATCTAATATTAATCAAACAGAAGCCGGGTAGAAATAAATTATAGCTGTTAGTTAATTGCTTGTTTTTCAACAAGAAAATAAAAGATTTGGGTTTATTTCCTTTTTTGAGTGTTTATTTTTCTTTCTTTTTCTGAAGCCATACGTCACAGGCTGAAGGGTTAGCTTATTTTGTTACTTTAAATGTACTTTGTACTTTGTATGATTAGTCTCTATGTTACATATCCAGACAACCCACTTCAAATTTTCACATAAAATCAGAAATTTTGTCAGTTCCTGCAATTTTTGACAGATTTCGTCATAAGTTTTCAGGAAAAGCTGTTGCAAAATCAGACGATTTTAAACTCAACAATCACACACAAAAAAAAAAGGAAAAACCAAAACTCAGCAGAATCCTGGAGGGACTGTTAAAGGTTTACAATCACGGCGTATTACCTAGACCTGAACCTTTAATGGATAATTCATTCTATACACTCTTGTAAAGGAAGCCTGACAAGAATTCCATTTGGAAATCTACACTCAAGAAAGTGCATGAATTAAAGCTCCAATTGAACAGAGAGGTTAAGGGTGTAAAGTAGAATCAGAAGTGATTATTCTCTGTAACACTGTACAGAATGAGTTCATTTTATGAGGTGGGCAGGTTTGTGTACAGAGGCCATGCAGGAGTAGTAATTCTTGCAGCTTCTGAACCTTCCCTGACACTGATGCCCCTCTGACAGCATGCGCAGATGAAGAAAATTACATTAAGCATTCAATTTTCACATTTCCCCTGTTCACCTTCCACCTCTGTCTTTTCCAAGTTCTTTCATCATTTCACCTCATTCCCATTTCACCTCCTCCCCTCCGTACTAACGCAGTGGTAGGATGAGGTGTTGTGCCCCTACGTGCCATTTCGATGTAGTATGAAATACTGGCTGGTTGAGCTTGGACGCAGTTGTAGATGAATACAAATGGAAGAGGAAGCGATGGGCGGCTCAAGGTCATCTGGGAGGATGATTTGCAAATGCGGATTCATTGTTGGTCCAGTAATGAGAAACAGGACTTGGATTACAGTGTTGAATGAATGTCTCTCCTGCTGTCCACTGTTCAATCATCACTCTGACTTTATCATCCCTGATTTGCTAATACTATGCTAATGATTTGATAATGCTATGCAAGTACTATTTTGTTAAGAATTTGGCTCTGTTCAGTTTTTCTCAGTGTTGAAGTTACTATATTTTATGCAAAAGGGAGAATTTAGCCTCATAAGCTTCTCTTTCTAATAGAAAAACAGCCAGAAAGCCTTAGTTATCCATTGATAACTTGTGAAATGTACCATTTGAATCTAACCCACGATGTTGTCCTATATCGAACCAATAAGTTTTGATAACTAAACCAAACAGCAACTGAAAACTGTAGAGAAAAATAAATATCAGGGGTTTGGGCAACGAGTCAAGTTTTGAATGTGAATTTGAACCTAAGGCCCTGAGCACAGTTCAGTCAGTGGACATTGACGCAATTTATATATTGTTGCTTGATTTCCCAAAGGCTTCTTTGTGAGTAAGATAAGAGGAGGTTTTTTTAAACAGTAAGTTGGAGCAAACTTTTGATGCCCTGGTGCTGTTTTTACGCAACAGGAGTGTGTTCAGAACAGCTTCATTCAGATTAATGTCATGCGTGTCTCATCGAGACGAGTTACAAAATGACAACAGCCAAACCATTAAAACTGAGGCTTCCAAACAGTCCATAAACCACATTCCACATTATCAATTTCCATATATATTATATAACAAACGTAACATGACTCCATGTATCTCTAGGGATCTTTGCTTTACTCAAATAAATGAAGTCTGTATACGATTAGGCAATTAGGGGGGTAAGACAAATGGACCTCATCAGCCATTACTAAGAGTTACAAACTATTTTAAAAGGAAACTTCTGCCATTTCGTACAATTGTGAATAAACGATCACAAGGAATCTCAGCTTTTGTAGACTTTCAGAATCTCCCCTGAATGTTGGCGCCTGCAGGTGTAAATCCCTTTGAGTGGTTTGAGATGAAGAGTCAAAGCGGAGAAGACAGACCCCTTCTCTCGTAACTCCTGGCAACTTATCCCCCCGAGAAAACACTGTAGAAACTTTCTCTGCTATACAGCTTCCCTGAGAAGTCTTATATAGTACATGACCTTTTCCTCATGTCGTCCAGGGTAAATATCCTCCTGTAAAATTAACTGTATGATGAATGAAGGTCAACTTCAAAAATAGAATTATTGGATTCGGATTCCTGAAATATGCTGTAATAGAAAGGAACATCCACACAGCCATGTGAAATTATAAAATGATTTTACAAAGTAAGCAGCCCGGGTTATTAAAATTCTATGGTTTCTTTGCAGGCAGATATTGTTTCAGTAAGCGGTGTAGTCACACCAACAAGTGTCAGTGCTTTGCTGCACATACAGGAGCCTGAAGCTTGGGTCAGCTCCCACGGATATTCTCAATTTGCTCACCACAAATAAAATAAAACAAAACCAAAAAAAAAATTCACTTCCACACTCAGGATCCTGGAGCTCCCAATCCAAAATATGTTGCAGCAAATGAATGAAAACTATTAAGGGAATGACTGATGAATTAAGGTTTATTTTTCATACATCAGTTTAGAATTATTCATATATGATTGCCCTTGTCTTTCTACCATTCATCTCATCTCAACGCCCTCATGTCAGCAAATAGCCTACGAATGCACTTCTCCGTTGTGATGCGGTAACTGAGAGGTGTCACAGTGGCTTTCCTGTGAACAGTCAGATAGTTTTAGGAATTAATCCTCTTGAAAAGATGTGCGAAACCGGGACTGATGGACAATAACTCCCTGCTGAGACCTTTACGGTTGTTATACAGACCAAAGCTCGTGCTCACAGAACTTTTAATTCAACATCAATGCATATCTGGAGTTTTGGGGTGAATTCAAGCTTGACTTGATGTAATCGACATCTTTCACAGCAGACACCACAGACACCCTAACATGCCAAAGCAGGAAATATACAAGTGTAATCAATAATGCTCATGATGCTTGAATCCCATCTGGTTTTTCATGTGTGCAAAAACTGAGAAAAAAGTATCATCTTAAATAGAGAGGAAGAATTATGCTTTACTACAGCAAGAGGAACGAAGGTACACTGCCTGTAAGGACAAAGCAAAGTTTAAAAAATAGAAAAAACAGCAGCATCTCTCTGTGTTACTACCATCTGATTATTCCACAGCTAACTTATCTATTCATAGTGTGCTGTGCAGATCCAAAATCTACATTTTCTGTTAGTTTTTCAGCATGCACTGGATTTATGTTTTACTGGCAAATACTCCAATTGATCAAATCACAGCAAAGCCATCATTCATACTGCACTCATCCTGGACCAACAATATATTTTTGTCCCTGTTTGTTTTTACTTGAGGGATGGTTGAGTTTTAGAGATGGTATTTACGCTAGATAAAGCAGTTCTGGCGAGTTTTCTTTGGCATCATATGAGTCCGCATTTATTGCTAAATCGTTTCAAAGATTAGATATGAGTTATACACTTACTGATATTCAGGATGAAATATATTTAATGGTTGAGAAATTGGAGAAACCTAAAACAACAGCAGAACATACTGACTGGAAGATGCGTCTGTAGGATTTTCGATGTAATAACCCCGGGTTCGGTTAGTATATTTTTACTCGTAATCACTTATCGCTTTTAGTTACTTCTTAGCTGGTTTGACTAACGCATCAGGCTAAAAATAGATTTGAAAGTCAAAGAATCTCCTGAGCTGAATAAATGTTTGAAACAGTTGTGCCTCATCCCCACCATGTCTCCGTAAGTCCCTACTGCCCGCTCCAGGAATTATGGGATGGCAGGTACACTGCAGTGAGCCAGCGAGCCCTTAAAGTTTCCTGAAAGAGACTTCTTACGTGTGTGTGTGTGTGTGTGTGTGTGTGTGTGTGTGTGTGTGTGTGTGTGTGTGTGTGTGTGTGTGTGTGTGTGTACTGGCTTATCGATCTTTCCCAGGCTTTACAGGAAGAGAGAAGAAAGGAGATGAAGATTCAAGCTGTGCTGCCACAACATCAGGATGAGCAGCCACGAAAAGAAGGAGAGGAAAGACGAAATGGCAGGAAGAGTGGTAATATACAAATACACACGTGTGCACACATACACACATCTGTTTCTTCTTCACTTTCTTTTAGGATGTGCCCTTCAGCTTGAGAGTTGGGTCATTGTTATTTTTACAATGCTAAAAAAAAAAGGACTTTCAACATAGAACAGGCTAGATCATACAATTTTATTAATAGAGAACAATAATTCCCATCATGACCAAGAACTTAGCAACTGTCGCAAAGAAATACCTAGAGCTGGGCTCTGGGTGGGCGGCCATCTGCCTCAAGCATAAAAATCAATGGTCCATAGATTTGTTAGCTTGAGAGACAACCTGCAATAAACAGACCTTGACACTGTGTTAAAAGTGCAGTGTAAAAGCCTTGAGCTGAGGCATAAAGGTTAAATTAAATACAGTAGCAGTGGTAGACAGTATTATAAGGCTACTTTCACATGTCCTGTAAACACCAAGTTAACTCCTCAATAAAAAATAGAGACCTTCAAAGGATTTTTATGGTACAGTTTTCAGAGTTTACTCTGTATCATGAACTTATGGCACCAACTCCACTAAAATCCTGAGGGCAAAAAATGCAATGTTGATAAGTTGAGGACCATGAGGAGACAGTCAAGACCTGTTCAAGCTAACAGTTGGTCAGTTCCTAGATATTGTAGATCCCAGTAGAGCCTGTTTTCATATGAGATAGAAATGAAATCTACTTGAAGTCTAAAATGTTCAGAAACTGTGCAAGAACAGCGAAAGTCAGGATTTTCTGGTGCCCTTTTAAAAAGTTTTCAACCTCTTGCAAGTGAGTATTAATTTCTTAGAAAAACAAAAAGCTCACAGTGCTGTCAGACAGACAGAATAGAAGGTTATCACGCTTCTTGTCCTGCGACATTTCACTAAACGATTTTCTTACCAACATGCATGCGAAAATTATGAGGAGCTACAATAAATCTACCTGCTCTCTTGTGGATGGTTGAATTAAATTAATTCTGCTTTCATTTCTGTGCATTTATAGAAAATAAAAAAGACCAGCTGGGATAAAAACAACAACAAAGGCATTAAGTAGCATGATTACAAAGGCACAGTCTTACTGCACTTCATGTATTACCCACCAAATTTTGTGCTCATTCGTGTTCATACACAGGAATATGCCTTTTTTGTGACACTCAGCATGATTTTCTCATGCATTTCAATTGAAAGTGTGGTTCAACAATATCTCAAAAATACAGTATGATCAACTAAATACTGTAGCGTCGTCAACTAGGGTGAAACTAAAGTGCATATAATCAAAGATTCACTTGCCTAAAAGGTTTTATTAAATGGAAACACAGATAAATATAGAACTTGTGAGCCCTGCAGCTGAAGCCCTCACTGCAAACTTTACCAAAGAAGTTGAGAGAAAAGTTTTCTTCAATTAGTTGCTTCTGTCATGGCTACTCATCTCTGCCTGCAGTTAGAGACAGCGCTAACAGCACCGACTGCTGCTGAGATGTCTGATTTACACAGAGACATGGGATAGGGATGGGAGACAGAGAGGCTGAGTGATAATTAAAAAAAAGTCAAAGACTGGGAGAAAGATGCCTTTTGAGAGTTTTCCTCTCACATGGTGTGAAAAAGATAATTCAAATAAAAGAGTGGCCTGCTGAATGATGATAGAAGCTTAAAAACCGGTTTGCTGCGTATCTGGTCTTCACTGACGAGTCTGTTTCTGCTTTGCTTGTGAAATTAGGGAGGAGTTCTTATAATCTGGCTATTCAACACCTTCATGTTTTAATAAGCTTAGACTTGCCTTTATCCTCCTCAATGCTAAACCCCTTTACTGACAGTTCCCATCATACAAGGGGAGAGGATTTTTCTCCTTCTTTTATATTTCTTTGCTTTCTACTAAACACACTTTCCTTCTGTGCTCTTCTGACAAACGCTGGCATGGTTATTGAAAATGTTAATTCACGATGATTTTTTCTGTACTGACTGGTGCAAAGAGAGGAGGATTGTTGTGTATCAGGAGTGGGATTAATAACAATCTGATGTGGAGAAAGATGGTATCATGAGAGTCATATGATATCTGTGAGTAAGAGACAGTTTCATCAGTGTACTGGTTCAGACATGGCACTGGGCCCTCTGCACATCTCCGTATGAGGGCCAGTGCAGCATCCCTGTGTACGTATGGCTGTTTATCTACAGTATACTACTATGTCAGGACATGCTGCTGATGATCCCACTCCTCCTTCCATTTTTGGAAGAAAAAGGAATTTGATGCAGCATCAGCATGTGAACATGAAGAGAGAAGTAAATATATACGAACAGCACTGAAAGTAAAACACTCCTGGTGCTGCAGCAGCTACCAGCATATCAACTCTCCGTTCTTTGAAATCTCTCTTTTTCTCTTCCATCTCCCAGTGCTGAAACACGGCAGAGCATCACATTGTACGTGGTCGACCTCATACCAACATCAAAAGTGTCCTGTGTCAGACTTTAAAAGACAGAAACCGCAGAAGTCTCAAACGTATTGGAACGATTGAGGTGTGTGTGGTCTGGTGAAATCATTCGGGGGGCACTGTTTGAACTCTCAGAAATGAGATACAAGGTGCTGTTCTTGTTTTGTTGTTGTTTTCAATCTGAGACCCCACTTTCTACTTTATTTTTGACTCAGCAGAATAGATCAAGTGTCTTTGGCACTCAGGTGTGCATATTTGTGCATACATGACACACACACATACACACACACATCCTGGAGAGTTGAACCCTAGAGATCTTGACTGAAGATGAGACCGAGGCCAACTGAGAGTCTGCTTGCATTGTCTGCTTAAATTAAGCTCTGGTTCAATGTGCAGAGAATCCAAGGAGCTTTAGGGCAGGTGGTCTCTGTTCGGTTCCAAATTCATTCTGGAGCAGTTAGATTGTGGGAACTGGATCTGGAATCAAACTACAACTCAGAGGATCTGAGGCCAGATATGCCTTTGCAGGCAGGAATAGTCCTGGGCTCATCTTGAGAGATTGGTTTAGCATCAAATTCACCTAAACATCCAGTTCTTTTTATGCACATATTCAATTTTTCCATAATTATATTTTCAAATAGATCTCTAACTAACATAAAAACAATTTACAAGGTAGAGAAGTTGGTATATCGATATACAATGCATGCCATTGAAACAGATTTAGATGAACTTCAACCATGTGATGGTCAGGACTGTGTTCTGTTTGAGGTTTGACTGGCGTTCTTTGAATTCATCTCATAAGAACATTTCGTGAATGAGGCCCAGTGATGTCACCATCCAAACCCAAGGTTCCGTGCATACCTGTTATTATCGTTCATCCCATTTGACATTTAACCACAGATATGTGAGGTAAGAGGACCTCATCGAGGTTTGAGATTAAAACAAAACAAACTGCAGGTCTCAGGTCCTGTGGTTATCTTACCAGACGGAGTCAGCAAATAAAGTTGAAAATAAAGTTAAAGCAGGACACAGCAGCGTAAGGGCAGACACGCATGGCTGGAGTAGGCGGTGGTGCACTGGGCTTCTCTCTCCTCCTCTCTCCTCCTGTGCTCATACGTGTTACTAACTCGCCTTCTTCTCCAGAGCCTTTGTGCCCCCTCACTTCCCTGACTGATGCTGCTGCTGGAGGAGGCTACAGAGCTGAAGAGGCTCAGGCTGCCACCCTTAGCTCACGTCCCCGTCTGTCCATCATTCTCCTTCCCTTTCTCTCCCTCTTTATCTCTGCCCCTCTCTTTCCTTCTGCATTTGTCTTCCTCCATTATCTGTCTTTGTCTCTGCCCCGCTCTTCTGCTCTCTTTCCCCCCCAATTGGTCAAAGCAGAA
Source organism: Aulostomus chinensis (assembly GCF_037954235.1). Classification (NCBI taxonomy): domain Eukaryota; kingdom Metazoa; phylum Chordata; class Actinopteri; order Syngnathiformes; family Aulostomidae; genus Aulostomus; species Aulostomus chinensis. The sequence goes on from NC_141324.1 coordinate 22,227,360, forward strand.
GGCCGTCCCCATTGAGCCTGGGTCTGCTTGACGTTCCTGCCTGTTAAAAGGAAGGGTTTGGTCGCTGCTGTTGCAGGATGTGCTTGCTCATGGAAATTTGTTGGGTGAGAATTCATTGAAGGAGTGTGGTACTGGACCTGCTCTACTTGTAAAGTGTCATGAGATAACTTTTGTAGTGATTTGGCGCCATCCAAATAAAATTAACTTGACTTGACTTCAGTATAATGCAGTGGCAGTGGGTGGTGTGGCCAGAAATTTAGTGTGAGTGGGATTAAGAAAACAGGCCTGTGCAGGGCTCCATCATCCACATTCTAACCACTAGTTATGTGACGACCGTCAGGTGAAGGACTTTGGACATACAGTGCAGCACAGTGTACTGCAGAGACAACTATGAGAGGGAGCCAGCGACAAGTTATCCCTTTAATCTCTGATTAAAACATTGTGACTCAATTACCCAAAGCTCCTTTCCTCAGTCCAGCATGACCTTTTTATTTCAGCCACGTCTCCCTGCTTGCACCATCAAACACATTTGAAAGCACCACAGGGGAAGTTAACAGCTTGACAGAAAGCTGCCTCTCATGTTGGTACACAAACAACAATGACAAAAGCCTGGGAGAGTGTGTGTGCGTGTGTTTCCCAGATTAAATGTGCATTCTCAGAACCTTGTCCATCTGTGTAAGTGTCTGCACTGACGTTTAGCTAACAGGAAAATATTTCTTTTTTTTGCAAAGGAGCAAATCACTGCCACTCAAATAGCTTTCAATGCCCTCTATTCTCCATCTGGCCCTTCTGATCCAGTAATTCAACGGGTTCCTCTTCTGCTCTCCATATTACTGTCAATCACTGACTGAGGGTAGGACAGAGGCAGCGTTAGAAAATAAGGCTCATAAGTTGAGTTAGTAAACACTTGATATAGAATTATGGTATCTGGAGTTACCAAAGTAAAAATCCCAGTATTCCGTTTCAATTCTACGACAAAAATCAGCTTAAAGATTTACAGATTTCAATCATCGACACAAAAAGAACACAGCAGAATTTTTAAAAAAGCAGTGCAGGATGCATTTTTGTAATTTTCAGGGGCAGGACACAACTTTAATGATGAGACCACATCAACATGCTGTTGATTTCTAATGAGGGTGACGCTTTAGTGACTTTTATATGGAATGTTGTTGATAGTATTGAATTGTATTTCTGATTTCTTGATACATTTGTGTAGAGGATCTTTATATTCTAACACATAAATTCACTAGCTGTACCAGTGGACCCCATTCATGATGATGACTGGCAATCTGATTCTGATTTGCCCTGTAAACTTATTCATATCTCCATAAAATCCTGTATTCAATCAAAAAAAAATCTGAAATACAAGATAACTTTATGTGTTAGATAGTTAAACTTTTGGGGGATTTAATTCTGCACAGATGTTTCTCTAGCATTCTCATTTTGTTGACAGTTTTATGTTGCTTCATAATATTAAATGATGTTCTTATTTTCTGCTCTCTGGAATATTTAGTGAGGGTGTTCAATCATAGGAGTTATTCTGTCAACAAAATAACATTTTTAGTGCTGTATCCAACTATAACACATCTGTTGTTGGACCACTTAAGCTCAGCAGCTCTCCGATTCGTGGTTAAGAAAGTATTCCCATAATGCCCTTCGGTTTCAGGGTTAGGGACTCCAGTAGTTGCGATGGCCTTGATCTAGTGAGTTGTGTGTGGGGAAAAGCCTTCAAAGCAAAGAAATTCAAGTACGCGTGAATGACCTCCCCTGTTAAAATCATCTAAGTTAAAGTAGTACTTCACCGTTGTGAAGTGTCAGTAACGACATCAAAACTGTCCGAAACAAGCTTTTACAAAACCGCTCACATCTCCTTACAGTCGTGTGCTCAATGTCATAAATCACTGCAATTTGCGTTTAAAAAATAAAAACAAAACCAAAAAAAGAACAAAATAGAGCACTTGCTGTTCAGCACAGTTGGGTAGTTTGGCTGATAGTAGTTGTTCTCCATTAGTTTGAAGCTAAAACATGTGGGTGGTGACTTCTGGAGTGACATTAAGAAGTCATGGGGTGGGGGGGGGTGAAAACACCTGACTCGTTTTGGGTAACATAAAACTCTCTTGATTACCTCCTGGTGGCCGGTTGCGGTATAGGTCATAAATCCCTTCTCCATGGGCAGGACCTAAGCCAAACTAAATAAACCAAGCACATGCCAAATCCATTTTTTCTTCAAGGCTTCTGTCAGTTGTTGTAGTCCTTATTTTTATGTTTTTCTTATTTATTTCTCTCTCTTTCCATTCATATCTCTTCACTTTTGTTTTTGTCTTTACAATCATGAAATAGTGTTGTTCTTCTTGACACAAATCTCTGCAGGTTTAAAACTACAGATACAGATAACCCCAGTGAAACTGAATTTTTCTTATAATTTATTTTTTTATATATAACTGCAAAGAAAGCGTTGGGCTGGGTACTGTTATAAAAAAAACTCATTTGATGTCAAGCCGATAAGAATCATTGATGTATTCATTCATCATTCATATGCATAGAACAACACACAAATCTCAGTTTACTAAATCACATTAGAGTGTATCCAGTAGGTGGCCTCAGCTCCCAGGAGAAGTAAATTATTCACCAAGAAAACATTTAAACAATGCAAGCTTCTGTCATTATGCTTTTATCCTTATGAAAATGTATGAAATTGATTGCCTCCCACGAGGAAAGTGCTAATATATGACATAAGATGCATTTTCCCTACAAAAAGGTGGGGAATATAAACAAACAGGACGACTGTTAATGCAGAAACATGATTTAAGCCCCAGCGAGCTTTGTCTTTGTTGTGTAGATTCCTTTGTTAAAAATCATTTTCTCGACATCATTAGTATTTCATTAATAGCGTCTTTGTAAATGCACAGGATGCGTGTTTGTTATGGTGATATGAATAACAGATGAGTGTAAATATCTCCTGGTTAAGTGAGAGAAAATCATTGGGAAGTTTCTTTTTTGTGTGTTCATCTTGCTCAACTTTGACTGTCTGATAAAGATTTTACATCCCAGTGAACTTTATCAAAGAGATTCTCCATCACGTTCTGTTACTGAATGCAAAGTTTTTCCCATAGTGTCGCTACCAATCGACTTTAACATGTCAATGATTACAGTATTTACACATTTGGCGTATAGAGTGAGAAGACACAATATTTTATACACATTTCCCATATGTTCCATGTCACACTGGCTCTTGGGTACGGCACCGCGGCCTGATTAACGCCACCATAAACCAGCTTTGTTTTCCATAAGACCCACTAGATTTACTCCATGTGGTTCGTCCTGGCATAATGCAGCATGATGCATACCTTCACTACCAAAAGCCAAATCAAAGCTCATGTTTAATTCAGCAATGTTCAGCAGTGCCATTGTAAATTGGAATAATTGAGAAGCCCCCCCCCACACACACACACACTTTCCTCCTTCCACCGCGTAGTGCAACTTTTATGAACCTACAACGCCAACAATAACCCCCTCTGAGGTGAGGCACTGTAAGGGGGTTGTAAAATAGTAAAGAGGTGCCTTGAATCTAATTTGACCACTTCCAGAGAAAATAGTTGGTGTTCTGTCTGTGTATTATTTAGCGGTAAGTTTCTCACATACACAAAGCCCTGAGACAATAGACACGCACACACACACACACACACACACACACACACACACACACACACACACACACGCATACACACGGTGATTTAACATTTATAAGTGGTTACGCAAACCCACAAACCTGAGAATCAGACTGAATTGCATTTGATTTCACTTCATAATTCAATTCCAACAGGCTCCCATTGCAGCCATTTTCCGAAATGAGAATTCCAAAGAGGGAATCCTCAGTGGTTGGTTCAGACTAGCGAGCACCGAGCGTCTAAAGGGTCCTCAAGTTGCAGCATTGTTACGCCAGCTGGTATAAACTTTAAACTTAGAAACTTTCCCCAAATTTTGTCGAGAGAATTCAAAGGATGCTGGTTAGCTTTGTGGGAATTCTAACCAGGGAAGTTCTCTGAATGAGAGCCTTTCCAGACCTGAAGCCTGGAGCAATAAACTTTTACAGGTTCATCGAGGGACTCGTATTCTTTTTCTTTTTTTTTTGGTCTATTTCCTCTATTTATCCATCCAGCTGAGCAAGAACACCATTATTTGTTCAACCAACCAAAATGATCTGTATCTGTATCCATATTTAGAAATGGGCAGTGCTTAAACTGAAAATAGTTTGTATATTAGCTACATTGATACTGTTTTAAGTAACTATCAGAAAACAACTTTGTACTTAACTTTATTTATATGTACTGTTCTTTTAACCTTAGAAAACATGTAAACAGTACAATCTTTGGCTGTCATTTTTATCTTCTTTATCTCGCTCTCCGGAATCACTGCTGCATGAGTCGAAGTGCTCCAGCATCCAGTTTTTCCGGTCACCTCCCTTCACAGCCTGAGTAGTTTTTGTGTCTGCCTGGTTTTGATTACAAGTAAACAACTGTTTTGTTTTTTTTTTGTTTTTTTTAATATTTGAAATCTTAATCTCTCAAGGCCTGTTTATTTCTGAACTGTAGCACATTGGCACGTTACCATTATTTAGGTTATGAGTCACACACACTGTCCTGCCAGGACGTGCTCTTAAAGAGGTCTCTGAAGTGCATCTTCCTTCCTCCTTTCATTTCAGTCCTCGAGGTGCAATGCGTGGCTCAAGGGAAGCAGAGGGGAGGACTACGCTGAAATTTACACTGGCGCCCGTATTCTCATTATTCAATAAGCTTTAACTCTGCTGAGGGGATCAACTGAGTAACACTAAAACAATTAAAAACCTCAAAACGAGTCAGGTTAGCAAAAACTTCACCCGGTAATAAAATGATTAGCTGAACTATTTCATTAAACGTCCTCCCCAGGCAGAAAATGTTTAAAGTTGACGTGAAGCCTTCATAGCGAAAAAAAATCTGAAACCAGAGGTATTTTAAGATCGGCAAATTCTAAAGTACCAACTAATGACAATGCACCATTGGACTTGTAAATCATGTCCATTATCAATTCCACCAGCTGTTGCCGTGTGCAGCTTGGAGCCGTCTTTCACAGAAGCATCCAGCTGTCCAGGTAGTAAGCAGATGAGCTGTGCCTGCTTGTGACTTGTTTTGCATAGTCAACACTTTTGTTTGTCGTTTGGCCTCCTGCACAACGGGTTGGACTAGCAAATACTGACAAGGCGTGTTCTCACCATAATGGCATTAAAACACGTCAAGATTTTTCTGAAAAGGGTCATCTGGGCCTTGTAGACTTCCAGCTTAACCCCTTTTACACCTCCAGGCAGCCACACAGCGACTGGCTGGTTGCAACAACTCAGTACCCTTATTTTTATCCCAAAAATAGCTCAAATATTAGCAACTACCAGTTCCTCTGTGCCGTGGATGTCCAGAAAAATTTCACTGGATTATTTTCATAGTGACTATTTTTGACTGGATGATACTCAATGTTTTTTTTGTTTTTTTTAATGTTTTCTCAGCAGATTTCTGGAGATCGGGACTAAGTCAGTTATACCAACATGTCTTTCATGCTTCTACTTCTGTCTTTTTGGCTGCATTCCGCTGGCTGTCCACTTCCATCACTCACCAGATCCTGTAATTTTCAGATGATTACAAAACGCGATGAGAGTTGTGAGGAGCACAGCGGGCGTTTCATTCCCCACCTCCCCCTGTAATGTTGTGTAGCTTGATCTTTCTTACCTTTAAAGATAAATTCAACTGTTACTAAATAATGTAAGGATGTTTTAAAAAAAAAAAAGAAAAAAACGCCCAGGATGGGATAAAACGTCCTTCAGGGCTTTTCTTTCCATTTGAAGCTCACAGCGGATGCTACAAAATATAAAGAGCTGTGAAGGTCTAGCTTAAATTGTGACCTTGAGCTGTTTAGTCTAAGTTACCACTGCAGTGAGAATTAATGAGGTCAGGCTTTTGCTGTCAAATGGTGTAAAGCTGTGGAAAACTGTTGAAGACACTGAAGGCAGAAAACACAACAAGCTAAAAATACACTGTGTTTCAAAGTACAGTACAGTACATTTTCTACCTATACTGTGTGAAACTAATGTTGCATCCAACTGCATCACTCTCCAAGACAATATACAATTATACATAATTTTTAACCACATTTCAAAGGACCAAAACAATCCTGCACCTGTTTCACTGGAGTTCATTTGATATGATAAGACAGACTTCTTAACTGTCTTAAAAGATGTGTGAAATGACCCACATAGCAGCACTGCTCTGACCAAGTGACAGATCACATGAACCACTTGAACCCATCTTGGATTGTGTACCGCAGGTGGTCCAGCGTTTGCCAGGACAAGAATATGAGATCATGACTCTGCAGCGTTTTTGCAGTTAGCACGTGATGAGTAGCAGCACCATGGTCTGATGTCATATAAATTAGATGAGTCCAACCCACATGGCAATATACTGCAACAGTTTCAGACTTGTACTGACCGTGTCACTTTATGGACATCACTTCTCTAATTGAAATTCAACAGAAATGGTAACTTCTTATGTTTTAGTCTGTGTATTTGTTATCAAATGGATAGAATTAGAGGTGGGCTTCAATATTTCTCAAACAGATCTACTTGATGTTGCAGATGAGTTTTATTTTGGCTCTCATGTCTTTGGTGTTGTCTGAATGTGACTGTGAGAGAGAGAAAAAAAAAGCTCTCTATGCAGTTATCTGTTGGCATCATTTCGGAGGTATGAGGAACTGAAAGCATGAGATTAAAGGTGTGTACTGTCCATAACATTCTCTGCCTAACCCAAGTTTCTTCAAAGTTGAAAGAAAGCAATGGGATCAGCTGCTCTCTCATGTCCAGTGATTTCTTTTTTTTTTCTTTTCTGAATAACGTGTGACGGGAGGAAATCTGGAAACTGCAGTTCATCCATGAAGACAATCCATCATATTGAAGACTTAACTTCACAGGATTGTTCGCATTTAAAACTTGGATGTGAAGCCGGAAGAATATACAAAAACCACAAGATCTGAGGTAGGATGAGTGTCTTGATGATGAGCAGCGGATTTGACAGTTTCCATTTTGTCGTTTGTTGGTATCTTTCTACTGTATCTAACTCGTTCATTAACAATTAATCAAGGAGAGGTTTGAAATATTCATGACACTGGTTTCAAAGTTTTACGACCCAGCCCAGTTTTTCAGTTTGGGGACACGTGTGAGTACCTATACCTGTATATTCTAATTAGAGATTATAGTTTGGAATGTTTTTGAAAATTTTTAAGAAGCTCTAGGTGTCAGTGTCACCCACTCTCTAGCCTCGCGAGATCGTCACTATTTTGCTTTCATTCTCTCAAGGGACCGCGTGGGTAGTCGTTCCGTCGTATTGTTCATGCTGACAAAGATGGTAAGGTTGTGAGGTTGGGAGTGTTATTACCTTGTGTAGAGTGAGGATGTTTGTATTATGACTAATTGCTGAGCCAAGAGCAGTTTGTGAGTTACTGTAATTATCTTTTAGATGACTTGGTCAGCCTGTTAGCATCTTGCTAGCCGGCCGACCAGCTCAACCTAGCCAATCATGCGTATGCGCGACGATTATTGCTGGCCAAATGTATGTGTCCGTTTATTTTATGATGGCTGAGTAAAGGATCTGATCGTTCTTGTCATGTTTATTTTAGAAAGTAGATTAGATTAAATTCATGATCCACACCGCCATTTTGTGGAATCTAGCGGGAAGTGCCACTGGGAGGGTTTTAAATTGGTAGAGTTTAGAAAAGCAACAACCGATTACTACAAGAACAACAAATTTTGATTTTGATTTTTCACATATTTCAAACACTCAGGCTCAACCATCATCACCAGATGAGGACCTGCCTTACCCAGTAAGTGAGACTTGTACCGGTGCTGGTGTGGTGTGGTGGGGTTCTGGAATCTTATTGGCTAGTTTGAGGTGTGCAGATTTATTTGAAATAGACTTTTTATTTTTCTGTTTAAGTGAAGTGAATCAAACTGAGACATTTCACTCACATTTTTCTATTCCTTTTTAATAAAGTAGGGGGGACAAATGTGTTTGTAGTTCACTCCAAGCTCAGGAGCAACGGTTCGCCACCACTTTGACTTAATGTAGAAATGTTAACTTTTCTAAATCTATTCATATCAAATAGGAGCCTTGACTGAAAAAAATGCAAATCTTTAGGCTTTGAGAATTCAAGTCCCTTGTAAGAAATTAGTCTTTATCTGGGGGTCACCTCAAGATTTTCAGGAGCCCCATCTCGCCCCCATAAGAAAAGTCTCTGTCTGTCACTCTGTCTGTCCACCTCTCTCTCTCTCGCTCGCTCTCTCTCTCTCTCTCTCTCTCTCTCTCTCTCTCTCTCTCACACACACACACACACACACACACAACATACTGCACACTAAAATTAAGTAGAAAGTAATGCATCATCATATTCTCTGTCCATTCTCATTTACTCCTCAGGTGCAGTGCACTGACAGAAATACAAGTTCTGTAAGTAAAGAAACAAAACAATAAACAACTTTTTTCAAAACCAATGTCCATCCATCCATTTTCTTCCGTTCATCCTGTTAAGGGTCTCGGGGGGTTGGAGCCTATCCCAGCGACATACCAGTCCATCACAGAGCCAACACACACAGACAGACAACCATTCACACTCACAGTCACACCTACAGTCAATTTAGAGTATCGATCAGCCTCGTCCCCTCTTGATGTCTTTGGACTGTGGGAGGAAGCTGGAGTACCAGAGAGAACCCACACAGGTACAGGGAGAACATGGAGACTCACACAGAAAGATCCTGTGATGGAGCCGGGACTTGAACACAGAACCTTCTTGCTGTGAGGCATCAGTGCGAACCACTGCACCACCGTGCCACCCCAAAACCAAAACAAATGTATTTAAATAAAAGGAAAGTGAAGTTGTACATAATCATTTCATATACAACAATACAGTGTTGTATATGCCCCATAATGCAGTGTGAGGTCACTTCCTGAGCCTCATAAATCAGTTTAGTAAATGTGATTAAACTTCTTTAGGTTGTTTCAACTCTCGTCTTTGATGTGTTAGTACACTTTTAGTTAGTACCACTCATTTTACCATGAGTTCTACAAACATCAGAAATAAATCACAAAGTGGAGACTTACAACTCAATCATTAATATTTGATAGTGAGTAACAGTCTTTGATTCTCAGTATTTTTGTAGCTCTTTGGTTGGTGTCATTTAAGTGTCACAGTTTGATATCCACTCCTTCTCCCATCACACTCACTGACTTCTCCACCCTTTACGCGAATAATGAGGAACAAAATGAACCCGTAATCACATCTCCAAAAAGCCAAAGTTTAGAGCATAGGTGCATGTGTAATGCAGTATTACGTGTCGATTTAAAAAAAAAATTATAGGATGAAATGCCTGCCTTGTAGAAATTTAGAAATTAAAAGACAAATCCTATCATTGTTCTGATTTACTCCCAGGTCCAGCCAGTACCGCCAGATGAGGAGCTCCATTATCCAGTAAGCGAAGTTATTACTCTTTATCTTGTGCTACATATCACGTCTGTTGTTTGATCAATACACACACACACACACACACACACACACACACACACACACACCAAATACAGTACATTGTATCAAAAGTGCTGCATACTCATAATCTCTGTCCATACATTTCAGGTCCAGTGTGAGACTGACCCCACTCGAGGCTTTCACAGAGACGTCCTGTATGACGACATTTCTTACAGAATTACAAGTTCTGTCAGTAAATAAAAAACAAAAGGAGCAGTTACGCTCTCGCCTGGTTTGGTGGAGTGTTTTCTGAGCCCTGAAATACTCTAAACTGAAATAAAGTCACAGTATACCTGCATTCTTTCTTCAGTATTGAAGAGAGTATATTGATAGCTAACTCTACTTCTTTCATGTAACATTTCCGAGGCTTCTTCCACGCAGCAGCCAGACTCCTTGAATTAGAGCCATGTAGCAGGAGAGATGTACAGGTAAAAGAGACAAACCATCAAAGTTTTTATGTGTGTGTTATTTTACACAAAATTAGTATTCTACGGTTTTCAGGCAATACAGCACCTTATTTTTCAGTATAGACGTCGAGTACTACAAACTGTGTATCACAGGGCACCACAAGATGCATTTGCTTAATATCTAAATTCTTTAATTACCAACGTTCTGTCACACTGACGTTTCATGACGATACTTTGCAAATCTCTAGTAAATAACCCCTGCATCAGACCTTCATACGAACTCATTAATGTCCGCATGATCAAGACCTTTTCAGGTCAGTGTCAGTGTCAGACACAGCACAAATGTGTTCTGTAATCCATGTCAGTATCACTAATTGGTTTATCCAACCAAATTGAGACTTTTTTTAAATGATCGCTTTTAATGATTTGTTTGAAATTCCTACACGTTCAACCTGAACTCTTCACGCTGACATGGAGAGAGTCAACATAAACATGCCAATGAGCTACATAAAACAAATAAATATGAACAATTTAGCTGTAAAAGCTGGCTACATCTGAGAGAAACGCTCATCTAGACTCCTAAGGCAGAATTTCAGCCTGGACGTCAGCGGTGGTGGGGAGAGATGGGGGGGTTACTGATGAGCATAATGGGTTTTTTTTACAATTCATCAATTTGTGCAGAGGAAGATAAAGTGGACAGGGTTCCTCTCATTAGTATATTTATGGGTCTAAATGCATCCTTGCAAATTAGGTAAATCTCTAGTTATCCTCTCTCACAGCTCTATGGTAGAGGTCGACACTGGCAGGGAAAGACAGAAAGTGAGTGTGTATTGTGCGCACGTGTGTGTGTGTGTGTGTATACATACAGTATATGTACATTTAACTTAGCAAAAGAGCATGTATGTCAGATGTATAAATAGAAAGCAAAATAAATACAGTTATAGCATTTATCATAGTTGGCACCAAATCGCAGCAATAGCCAGGTACAAATGGAAATACACCATTGCCTTCTGTTTTGGAAATTATGTAAATAAGCACTTGGTGTGTTAAGGAAAAATACAGATCAGTTTAAATAGTCTATGAAGGTATAATTATTAATTCTTTTTGATTTCCTTTATTTTTTAGCTGAGTTTTCTTGCAAAGCCCAGGAGCTGTAGTTTTCATGAAGTCTTGGGAGGAGTTTTGCAATGGACAAACGAGTTCTCAAATCAAAAAATGTGTCACTGCTCATTCCAGCACCTGACTTGGAGACTTGTGAACCTGCTCTTTGAAGCATCGGGCAGCTTTCCCTCACTATTTTCTTTGAGTGGCTTGAGTGTAAATGTAAGAGACAGAAATGTGAGGAGCAGACTAAAGCAAACTCGCATCACTTCATCAGTGTCCGTTTATCTGACCCGGCCATTAGTCACTGAGGCGTGCTCGACAAATTTGTCAAGCAGGAAGATAACTAAGTGGGCCTGAGATTAAAACAGAAAGAATTTAATTTCACATAACTCACTCACCTGCCGATAACTCTGCTGAATAATGCAAAGCTAATATTTCTCACGGTACGACTTCTGATTGCACATTTTGTTGCACTTCCTTCTTATTCATCAATATTCATATCATAGCAATATTTGGGAGTTATGTTGCCAGAGGAAAGCAGAGGAGGATAGACGTAAAGATAAGGAAAGTATATTACTCCGAGTTTTCATCATCTGTAATCAGATAAGGATTCTGTTTTATTAATCTGCTATGAGGAGAAACACAGACTGGAACACAAACTACAGCTGGACACTTTTATGATTCTGACCCTGCAAACCAGCTGGGGTTGTTTCTATCATAAATATCCCAACCATAAATAATGTAACTAACCGGTAACAAGTGCTAAAACCCCTCCTATAAACTTGTTTCTACCTGGACCGTATCGAGTGTTTGAGAGGAGTAACACATTTCCATGAATTTTACATGCCTGAGAGAAGAATGTTCACGGCCACTCGTTCTCTGGTGACGCGTTCAGTATAAACAAAGAAATGCGTATCAGAATGTACCACAATGTAAAACATAAATCAAAGTTAATCAACAATAATCAACAGAGATTATTTGGCTCAAACGCCCTGGCTTCCTAACGCCTCAGCCACATCTGCGTTATAAGGTGATAGTATATCATCATTTACAGCCTTTTATGCCGCTTTAACTGAGCAGAAAAACATCAAGGTCTCCCGAACTGTTACGTTTATCTGCTCGTGATGCAAGATAATATTTCACCGCTGACAGAATTTGAGGAGTACAATTTTCAATTCTGAACTTTTTTTAACTTGTGAAGGAGTCGGCGACACTTGTAATTCATCTAGTATTAGTTCACTTTTAATCAAATTTATTGAAGAAGATAACAAAGAACAAAGGAGGAAAGAAGTGACGAGGAAAAGAAGGAATAAGTTTTGCGTTTTAGGCTAAAAAAACAAAGTAGTTTTTCCTGCACCTTTCTGTCTCTCCTCTTATTTGTCACTGTCTGTATATTCAAGCATGATGACTTCTTTTTTTTTTAATTCATTAACCGTCTTGTTTTTTTTCATGCAGGTGAAAACGAAATGGTCCAAACACAACCAAGGCCATCAGCTCATCATAATTTTAATTTGTTGCGGATGACATATGATGGACTTGGATTTTTTTTTCAAACCTATTTATTTTTCATGACATTACATGATTCAATAAACATGATTTAACTCTTGTTAAAAGTGTCCTTGTTTTTAAGTCTTTGAGTTTTAAGTTTTTGGGGCAAACAGGTCGGAGTGGTTGGTTGGGAACTGTACTTAGGCACACATTGAAGCAGTGCGTTTGTAGTGAGAGCCATCAGACGTCGGTCCAACCCTACCAGCAGAGTCCACGCCAGTCTGCAAGTTTGCATAGAGAAAAAAAGCTGTGGAAATATGCCAAACACAGAAACACCTTCCTGTACTCACTCTCTTGCTCCATCATATTCTTTCATTCTTATTTGGAGTTTTTTTTACCGTTGGCAAACTACAGTAGCTTGTGGGTGCATTTCCTCAACCTCCCAATGTATGTAGTGACATATGTAGAGCCACTTGTCAGCATGAAAACAAGCTGCTGGACTCATCAACGTGTTCAAACCAGAGTGAATGAATAAATGTGCGAGACATGATTCGATTTCTATTTCTTACTCATTTTCTTGCCTTTTTCCGGGTGTGTTTTATGTCTCAGGTGGCGTCGTCTCCTAATGGATTTCTTCAACACAATGAGTGCACTTTAAACAGGACCTCTCTACTCAGAGTAATTTCTGCGTGCAGCGTGTACAGCGTGAATGCACTGTACCAGCCTGCGTGGTGAACTGAACTGTACCTGACATTTGAAAGCTGCTCCACACAAAACACTGACATCACACTCACCTACACGTGTACTCAAACCATCTGAGCTTGATTCGATAATTCCTCCAACACCGTCTCTTGGCAGCGAAGGAAACATTTCCTTCTCACGTGTGGGTGTTGACAGTGCAGCCAGGCAAGATCCTCCATCATCTCTCTCACAAGCTACAAGTGCTTTATCTCTCCGAGGTCTCCTGCAGCGACCAGCGAGGCGCCTGGGAGATGCCGCTGGACGTGCTTTCTAAAGACAGTTCTGGAATATACCAGGTTTTTATCGCATTTGTATTTTTATGTAAATAATCTATTGAACACAGAATGTGTACGTGTGACTTTCTTTTTGAGATCAAAATCCTCCTCGATGCCGAGTGGGTGCATGAAGAATATTTATCCCTAGCGCCATAACATCACCGCCTCTTTCGATCAGGCCTTCCACTTCAAAGAGAGGCTGGATCAGCAGCCATTAAGCATTCGATACACTAATGTAACATAATTATCATCAGAAGGCCTACAGGTGTAGAACTGGGGGGGGGGGGGGGGGGGGGCTGGAACAGATGTTGGGTCTGTGCGAGATGGATGTCAGGTCAGCAGAAGGTGGGAGGTCTTCAAGGATCAGAGTTCCCAACACACTTAAAGCAGAAAGATTTACGTTCACTTTTTACTTTACTTCTTATAGACTTTCAATTTTCACACTTTTGGAAATCAAGAGAGCAACATGATGCACATGTAGTGATGCCACAAGGTCAGACAAGGGTCTTATTCACTGATTCAGAAGATACAGAGAAAGATCGCATCAGTGAGAGCTTAACTGCTGCTGCAATAGATGATGGCGATGTGGTGACACTATTGCGTCACAGGCTAAAGCAGTTAAGAATATTTGAAGTTTAGAGATTACACTATCCAGGCTCCACTACTGCCAAGAAACAACACATCCGGGTTTTAGCTGTAATCAGTCTGCTACTGTATCCTAGACTGCAACATGTCGCCTCTGTCTAACTTCTGCTACCACATGTCGTAGCCTTCGGATGTTTATTTACCCTTCGCACTTAAGAAATCACGCTCCTATATTCAAAACAAAATCATCACCACTGTAAGTCCTGTTCAAGGTGTGAAACCATGTCTCAGACTAGCGGTTAAGGGGTTAACGGGTGTGAATACACAAAATAAACTTTTACTTCCTATGGTGGTCTATTTATTTTTTGGACCAGGGACAATACAGGTTTGGAAAAGTTGACCAAACCTGTCAAAATTCTATGAAAGGAGTGATTCGCTATTTCATATGATCAAAGACTCAGCGTGTACATAAGGTTCTGAGGCAATCAGATGAAAGACACGGTGTGATATTTGTTATTTTGTCAGTTTTGTCCAGAATTCTGCAGGAAGATAAAGTCATTAGTGATCCGTTTGTTTTTCTTCTTGAGCCACTAGGGTGATGAAAGTTGTGCTTTCAAGCAAAACAGATGTTTTTGTTTTTTTCTTTTTGTTCCACTGCTTCAGGTAGTATACCACACTTTCTAGTTTACTTCACCTGACTGACATGATTCCGTGTTTCAGAGGTCAAGCCACATGTTTAATGCCGCCGGGAGAGCAACCTTGACAAGTCTTCTGTATTTACAATACTTCAGTACATGTCAGCCCAGAGGCGGTGATGTCACTTTGATCAGGAAATAGAGGCACTTGTTTTTTTTAAAGGGCGTGAATGAGGACTTCTCGGTTATTGAGGTTTTATTGTTTTTCATCTCATTTGTGCAGTTTTGTGGAGGTTTTTATGATGGAATTGCCTGTTGCACTTTTTTTTTTCTCTATCATTCATTTCAATGTTGGACATATTCATGATATATCTTCAGGCTGTTTTCGTCTACCATGCGCAAGTTTGTTTTCATGCAATTTCAAAGTATTTTCAAAATAAATTCGATCATCCCATCTTCAGCTTACAGACCAAATATGGTTTGAAATCTCCTTTTTGTTTTGTGAGACTCAAAAAAAAAATTATCTTTGTGGCAGCCATGGTCTCACATGCTACATACAGGAGCTTCAATCCCGCTTTTCTTTTCATCAAGATGATCTCATCAAGACACACTGGACCGTGTGAATCACTAAATTAATAAGATCCTGCTATCCCAGAATTCCTTGCTGCAGCAACACATTATTCAGCTGCTCTTGAAAACAAACGCACGATATTATGTTCAGTGATTCATGAAAGTATAAACAATGATATAAGGCTGTTCCTCACATTTTTGTCAGTGAAATGGAAACCACATGCTCTATTTTTTTTTATTGGAATGGGCAAATGGAATAGAAAATCAAAATCCAAGAAAAGGGAATAAGAGATTTTTTTTCTGCAGTATCTAAATGTCTCTTCTCTGGAGAACACAGGGCATTCATATTGCCACTGGATTTGGACCTGTGGTTGTATCAGGAGATACTGTATAAATCAGCGCTTGAGTTAAGCTGTTGACGTGAATGTAAATGGACATAACTTCTCTCTTAAGTGCACTTTAGAATCCAGTCCAAAAATTTGTGAGTAGGTAGGTGAACTGAACTGAGGTCTGATTGTAGAGGTCCCTTTTCAGCCAAGTCGTGCAGCTATCAGGCACATTCAAGCAAAACGGCCCTAAATTGTATTCACCAAAGGCACTTGAAGAGAAATCTTGACATAAAACGTTGATATGAAGTTATCAAGTGAGTGAGGAGAATAAAGCAATTCCTCAGTCACACAGCCACAATGTTCTCCCCTTTTCTACAGACACGCCACTTTTCACTGATGTGACCCATTTGGATTAAAACATAAAATTCCAGAAATGGCAGACAAGTTGAGCTTGTAGATCACAAATACAAAAAGGCATGGACGGGAAGCAGTTTGGTTTTAATTGGCAGCCCACAATTGTCTGTCGGTGGCAGGAGCATCAGCAGGAGAGGTAACAGAGCTCTGTGAATCACCACGTCTTGTATTCCTCGGTACTTATTTCACAAAATTGGCCTCTTCTCCTGCTCCCTCGCTGAAGCAAAAATCCCCATTGTAACACTAACTTGTCGTAATTGCTTCTTCAACCTGCTCCTTCCTGTGCTCAAGGAGACAAATAGTCTAATGAGGTTCTTCACGGTCTCTTCGACGTGGCTCTAAGTGGTGTAAATGGCTTATTAAACCAGTACCAAGATGTTTGACACCTTTCCTGTTTTTTTTTGTTTTTTGTTTTTATGTGTACTGTGAAGGGGACGCAACTTTTTGAGGGAAAATTTACATGATTAGCAAACAGGTCACTTTAGAAATCTGTAACTCAGGCCATTGTTGTTAGCTTTACATAATAAAAATACCTGAGGAGAGATCTCTCATATTATATATATATATATATATATATATATATATATATATATATATATATATATTTAAAATTCTAAAAATGTATTGTAAGGGAAAGTAATTTGCAACTCAACTCGTCATATTCAGCATTTAACATTTGCGTGACTTGCTGTTCAATAGCTGAATAAAAGACACTGTTACAAGAAATGAAAGATGTGCTTCAACACAGTAACCTCAGTCCTTGAGTAACAACAAATATCCAGTCAGGATTTGGAATTTTTTATTCATGGTTCTTTTTTGTAAGGAAGGAATTAATTGGTCTGTACCAGCTTTTAACTCTACATCTAATATTCACACATAGATAGAAATGCTCATAAATTCATATTCAACTCAAATGTTGAAGCCTTCAGGAGCTTCAAAAATCTGTATTTGAACTTTAACTGCACAGCCTCCTGCCATTATTCCTTCCACTCAGACACACTGACATTGTGAGGTGAAGCTCAGCTCTTCCTCAAGTGTGCCTTCCATCTGGATCAACATGCCTGGATAAACTAAGCTGATTGTCATCTGATTCAGAGTGAGACACTTCCATAGGAGCGAGAAAACCCACCTGATTCTTTCAACTCAGCTGTGTGGGAAAATTTCTGGCTCCTACTTAAGCTACAGTATGACAAAAAAAATAACTATAAATTTTCTTCCTGGTGCATGAGGGTTTTTCTTTTTTTTAAATTATTATTCGATTTATTCTATGTTCATTCACAACATGACAACATGAGATGTGTTTATGTTTGGTCACCTGGAGTTGAACCAACTGTAACTTGTCGATTCAGGAAGAAAATAATGCATTTGGATTATTTTCTTGCCTTTTTTTCCATTTCACCAAACAGATGTAATGTAGAAACCATGGGCAAAAAAATTTAACATTAACATACATATAACATTTGTTAAAATGTATTTATTTTGTGAGCAATGAGACAATATGTCTCATGTAACAAAGAGGGGGAGGGACTTTTTTTCTAAAAAGAGAGAGAGAGAGCGCAGATTACTGGCACCCTCTGTGTGCCCTGTTAGCCTCCATTGTGATGGGCTGTTTCCAGGTCTTGTCCAGAACATCTCAGCCCCCCGCAGCCCCCACCCACCATCACCACCTGTATCACCCTGACAACAAACAGGCTTTTACCAACAACAAACAGCCAGCAGCCTTTAATAGCCTCTGCCTGATGGAGCTACACGGAGAGGGAGGAGAGGGGGGTGAAGGGGTAACAGCCTGGATGCAGGGAAAGTGTTGTATTAACAGAGGCAGCATTCCAGGCAACTACTTTGCTAAATAGTTAAAGTTCACTATAAGCTGTGCATCTTCCTAATTGTATTATACAACAGATGATGGGCTGTAATTGTATAAAGCATAAAAATGCAACAAAAAAAACAAAAACCTTCATCAGACGGCGATGGATATTCTACTCATACAGTAATAGAAGCTGAGCTGTAACTGCAGGAGGAGGACCGAAGCCAAGTGTAGCAGTGGTAGGTGCAGCTTTTGAAACGCTGCTCAGGAAGTGTGAGGGAATTAATGTGTTTGAATTTACCCTGTCTCTGCGTCTGAAATGTGTTTTTTAAGATTTAAGAATAAAACCAGGATCGTTCAACACCCACAGCTGAGTGGGATGTCTGAAGATGCTCAGGCATCAAGTCAGGGTTGTCCAAGGAGACTTGAATGGAGGGCAAGTGGAGTCGTTCTTGAAGAACTTTGTCGTTCTTGAAGAACCTGTTCAAGTTTGTATAATTGAGTCCAGTTGTCCTTCATCCAGCGCTCCTCAGATAGTTGATCTGGGATCATTTTCAAAAGAATGTGTATCATTTTTGTGCCTAAACAGTTGAGCCGTCGTCTACATCACAAGCAGGACACCTGAAGAGACGGGATGAGGGTACGTGTGATGTTTAATGAACCAGTTCTGCTCCTAATGTACGACTCTCCTTTCTCTCTGGTGCCTGTGGCGTGGACATTTTTAAAGAGCAAAGACAACATAAATATTGTATTTCAGCTTTTTTCAGGGTATAAACGACAAAATGGAGGGACGTGGATGTCACAATGCTGCGTATTCTTTGTATGGCTCACTTAACACTAAAAAATAGAGGTGAATCATAACAAAACAAATTAAAAAATATATAAAATGACACGTTTAAGGCACCATCTATAACAAAAGATGGACATCAGACTAAAAATATGCCTCAAAACAAAACCCCCCTTCTAGCACCTGTAAAGGTCACTAATGCACTAATCCAAACGCTCTTCATACCAACCCTTCCACCAACAAAGACGACTACAAATGGACTAATGGTTAATATGAAACAAAAATGTGCTTTTGTTACAAACCGTCTTCATTCAAACCTGCAAGATTGTTACCAACTCTATCGTACAAAGTGGAATTTCACAGTTAAGTTGTTTGCATTTTGTGACAAAGTACATTTTACTCAGGAAATTATGTAAATAATGTGTCTGAATGGTCGTTTTCCTGTTGTCTGAGCTTTAGTGTATATCAACTGACACAGAAACACAGCTCACTTGAAGTGATGAAACTTTTGTAATTGAAAAGACAAACTACATTTTAATACTTTTAATGTGCCTGCCAGTCACAGTCATGCATTTATCAGGCAATAATACTGTATTAAAAATGTTCATGTTCAGATAAAATCAGACTGAGTACAGTACAATCCCTCCTTCCACAGACGGCCGGTGAACTATCCATTATTCATTGAGTGAATATGGTAAAATCAATGGTTTCTTATAAGACTGGGTGTATATAAGTCAGGATAAAAAGGATGTCTGCACTCATAAAAACTACGATTAAAAGTTTAGAGAGCGCTGTGTAGTCTCTGACAGTAAAAAGAGGCTGCAGTGCTGACAGGGCAGAGAGTGAAATTACTATGTTCATTAGGCATTCTCTAAATCCTCACTCAGCTGGGAGCTGCTACATCAACTAGAGCTGTACATCACACACACACACACACACACATAAAGATGGATGTATGGATTTATATTAAATAGACATGTTGCATGTACGCACACACACACACACACGAGAAGACACCAGTCCTCAGATTTTTGTCAGTCACTAAGACCCTTCATGTCAGTGTTGCAGTACTGGACTAGTAATTAGGTCCAAGACGTGATGCCGCTGAGGCTTTCATGTTTCTACCTTTGCTAATACTCCTCTTACTCATCTTCATCTTCTTCTTTCAGCAACGACGGCAGCCTCTGGAACAATACTATAAAAAATACCTGCACCATGTCTCCTCTAAGCTTGTGCCACCAATTATTCCAGTAATAAGTGTTAAAGCAGGTTTGAAGGGTGTGGATTCCTTCCTTCAACCAGCTCGTCATGTCAATTTACGCTATATTGGAGAAAAATGTGCAGATGCTCAAGTTCATTTAAAAAAAAAAAATCTAAAGCGGCTGAATCCCACTGGTTCCATCTGACATGATCCTGCACCAGTACGACATCCAGCTGATGTAAAGAGAGAAGAGTCTTCGCCACAATTGCATAAACATGAATAAAAAGACTCCTGCTTTCCTCCTCAACTGTGAGCAGAACAAAGTTGCCCATGCTGAGTTGAGTTTCTTTTGAGTTTGGAGTGATATAATCCAGCATTTAAATTAGCTGTAAAAGGAATAATTTGACAGGGATTAAGCTGATTGCAAGCTTGTTGAATACTCTACATATTCCAATGCATGTGAGCACCAAAGGGTCAGGAATACTTGTCTGTATTGCCGGCCGATATTTGTTTTGTTGAGTGACATTCTCCATCAGTGAAATCAAGTCAACATGGAGCTCCAGGGTCAACATCCAGTTGTCTGACACTTCATAAAACACAAAAACTTGACATCCTTCAAATAAATTGGTTTAAATTAAATGAAATGCCAAACAGGGACTTGAACTAACAACATCGCACTCAACTACAATCAATCAATCACATTTTATTAGATTTAATTTGCTTGCTCTCCATTAGAACTTATATATCAGCCCGGCAAGACATGAGATAGCTGCACTTTTTTTTCCTCCAATCAAAACATGGGACTTGTGTGTGGTGTGGGACGCTTCTTTTATATATCATTATACAACAACACTCACTCCCTCTAGAAATACATTCAGAATGTAAGATTTGTATGTATCACGTTAACAAGATTAAAAAAAAACAAAACAAAAAAGCATGAGTTAACAACCAAAAATTAATATCAGTTAAATTCTGCAGTTTAATTTTCATATCTTTCAATTAATTGCTTTGGTTATTACTGTTTTTAATGACTAATTACTTTTCTTTTTGTTTAGTTTTCCTGTAATTGAAATTTTTTTTAAATAATGCTGATGAGAGCACTTTGCAAAGGTCAACTTGACGATAATCAGACCACACAAATCCTAATTTTAACTTTCCTGAATATGCCTGGTGCAAATTTGTCAATATGCATCTTCACAAAGACTACTTTCCCAAGAGCCCCGCATGATGAATTAGCTTCATAATTGGTCCATTCTACTGAGGACAAGTAGTTCTGGACCGTCCAAATAAAGGCATATCCCTCTGCCTCTCATACATCTGCAGTTTATGACACACAAAATAAAGTCCAAGATTTTGTTAAATCTTCTACGCCGATTGTTCAACAGAGTTCAGTGTGTTCCGACCCTCCCTGCAACTGTCAACAGTGGAGGGAACAAGAAGATATTCACCCGTGGAGATTGAGCTTGTGATGTAGAGGCACAGAAAATCAGCGGTAGGTTTTCTTAATTACTTGATGATTGACTGAGAGACAAGCAGTCAGTACGAGTTCGAACAAAAAATCTCCTCAAATGCCAATTTTATCAGCAGGGCTCAGGAGTCGAAGAGCGAACCAGCGAGACAAGGAAGGTGTGCTTCTTATCTTTGACACAGGTCAGCTCTCGCTAGAAAAAATGCAGCAGGGATGAGACAGAGGGGGATTAACTCCAATCCTAATTATGGGCTGCCTGGAAATGATGTCCCAGCCAATCAATGTGGGAGGTCACAGTAATTCCCGTTTGGGGCGCAGCACGACATAAAATGGAAATTAGTCACAAAGATACTTGGTAGGCGAACCTCCACAGCAATCTGCCGACAGGAAGAGCATGTTTTAATCATCTTCTTTGGAGTGACCGTAATGTAATTCAGAGAACTGACTACACTCACTGAATTCATTCATATGCAGTATATATATATATACGGTCAGGAGTCGGCAAAGGGTACTTCAAGGAAACACCAAGTGGGGAAATGACTGCGTAAAACTTTTCTGTTCTGTGTGAGTGAGCGAGTGAGTGAGTGAGGGGAGCTCATGCTGCAGATGTTAGTAGGGATCCCTCATTGTATTCTAATCATTTATTTTATTCTTTCATATTTTTCCATTTCAAAAAAAATGATGTAACCGTATTCATGACTTGTACTGATGTATTTAGTTTTGCTGTTGAGTGAGAGTTTTCCAGAGCGTGGAGGGATAAGATGGCTGCACCCGGCCGCTGTGTTTGTTTACTGGAAAGTTAATGTGTACTGTGGAGCAACAACAGGATGAGACATAAGTTTGTCTGTCTCAGCATGACAAAGCAGCAACATTTAGGAGAGGAAGCCGGTGGTGATGTGAGCTAAACAAGTCTAAGACTAGTGCAAGCTGGAATATGTGTTGATCATAATACAGAACTATTATATGGGTTTCACAGGAGTACTCCTGATACACAGTTTGACTTGAAACCACTGAGTACAACATTGAATAAAAATAGAAACTGTGGTGTGATTTATACTTAAATATAAATGATCAGTATAGCCGGAACACAGTCGTAGGAGGACACGCCATTGGAGCAGATTGCAGTGCAAAACCCATGAAAAAAGAGGATTCATTTTAATAACTACTTACTGTAATACAATTAAATAAAAGTGAGCGGGCCCGGGAGCTGTTTTGTTTGGTGTCAATCTCATTGAAATGATGGTAATAATGCTTAAAAGATGGGATATATTACAGTACGTTATAACGCAGCCGCTGGTCAGGCCACAAGGCTTGTGCATTGACCTGCTACGAGCTGAGATATCATCTTTTGACACTGGAATATGTAGAACCAGCTGTGATCAGCTCGTCCTCCATCATCTGTCACAGAGTCAAGCTTTCTAGTGCCACCTTCAGCTCCGGAGCCTGAATCAGTCTCCATTCATGTGTGTTTCAACAATTGGGAGTCACTCTCATGGTCATGGAGTCAGTCAGTCAATGATCCCCTGACACTTTCATAGGGCCCCTCCCACTGGAACCAGCCAGAAAGGAAAATGCCAACAGCACATGCTGGTCAGGTATGAACACGTAGCTATATTTTTGTATTTTTCCTTCGGAGTGTATAAAAGCTTCCCACCTACTGGCTCCAGCCTTTCACTTTATTAATGCTGCACTTACCACTGAGTGAGGACATGTCAGGTTTCTGGTTATAAGCCACTTGTTGCTGGAGCTGAAGGGTGAAAAGTGCTGTCATAAACCACCGTGGTAGTGGAGTGCCCCCCCATCACCTCAATTAAAAGTTGGACTTTTGATAAAAGGTAATAACGCAGACTTAGGAACATTCTATCATGATATAACAGACCAGCAGCACCTCCATCCAGCTTTGAGAGAGTTGTCGGTGGAGTCCTTATGGGCATGTTAGCAGTTAGCTCCAATAAAACTTGAGAGCTAAGCTCTTATTGTCAGTCAAGTGAGCGAGTGAATGTGCGCCGTTAGCCATAGCAGCAGGCACTGTCATTTCCCCCCGCCAAATTTACTATGTCACAGCCCGGCTCTTAGGCCATGACAAAAATGGGAGACCAGACGGATGTGCAAGTATAAACAAGCATTTTCATTTTGCCAAAAGAAAGAACAACGAACAAAAACAACGTGGAAGTCAGTATCAGTCGTGTAAGCAGGGGTGGATGTATGGGTGCGTGTGTGTATGTGTGAAACAACACAACAAAACTGCAGGCGCGTTCACGAGGTGAAAAGAGACTGAGTCCAGGGAAACACGTTGCCTGTGTAAATCAGATCACACCCGCCCCTGGTGTGACTGATAAGGCTGAAGAGGACCCTCCGCCATGACCCATATCCTGCAAAGAGAAAGAGAAACCAGCAACAGGCAAGGGACACCTAGTGGAACGTAGGGGCCATCACAACTGATTTCTTCTTAATGAAACTTTGAAGCTAAAATCTCCTGATCTCCGAATGCATCGGCTCTCTTAGAGAGCTGGAAGTTTATTGCAGCACTGAATTAACTGTAGAGAAGAAATGTGGTTGAAATGTCTGATCCCTCTCTCATCTCAGTGATTTGCATACTTTGGAGAGTTCTGGTTGGCACAAGAATCGAAATGTTTGGACAGTGGTGCCACCTCATATGTCTCAAGTTGACCTGCGCGCATGCTGCTCTCAGGCTAAAACCATAGGTTGATAGGTTGGAAAGGTTTTCTGACGTACCCAAACCAATTGCGTGGATTTGCAGCAGGCTTGAAAGCGGAACACCCCCCCCCCCCTTTGTCTTAGTGACTCCTACTAATGGTGTTGATACTGCTCTAATCTAAAAACAGATTGAATTTCAAGTAATTAAAGCAAGTAATTTGAGGAAGTAATTGAACCTTATATTGAGGCCAATTATTTGTGCTGTGCAGAAACTTGTTAAGTGAGGTGTGAGGAAGGCGATCCATTATCAGCCTGAACTGTCTGTGCTCTAATGAGGAAGCCACTGTCATATAGAGGAGAGGTGAGATGATGACCGTTTGGATTCTCACACAAACTACTCAAGGCCTTACTGGAGGGGTGGGCGTGGGGGGCACAAGCCCGTAAATGAAGAAACATAAGGAGAAAGAGGGTAGGCAGGGCTAACACATTATTAGCCCTCATTATTATCTCAGCTTTGGGCCCAGGGGTGAGGGGGGATGTCAGAGTGAGACTGGGGTGTACAGGTTATGCCTAGACAGCACTTCTTTCTTCCTCTCCTCCCCACAATATACAAAACACACACACACACACACTGTCTTAACATAATCTATTTCTGTGCTTTTCCCTAATTTTGGCATTGTTTTCTTATTGTCTGGTTCTGCGGCCTTCCTACCATATATGTGGTCATGTTTCATTGTTTTGTATTATTTTCCCTCTTTTATTCTACTTTTGATTAACAACATTAGTGTTCACAGATTCTAACAGAGACAACGCCTCCAGGCAGACAGACAAATCTTTGTTGCCCTTGTTAGCAATAACCTTGCTTTACAGTACATTCACCCGCTGAGCAACAGAAATTCTTTTTTCTTCATGGCACCAATTATTTCTATTTCTACTCCGTCCAACATGCAACTATTGCTCTCACCTAGCTTGACCATAAACAAGCGTCTTCTAAACCATTCATTGAATTAATAACATTCTGTGGTGGTTGATCAAATGGATATTTGCAGTGGGACAAGAGACAGATAATCAGGACCCCTCAGCTCTGTTGGCATCTTGTATCTTATTGTATTGTTGGATATCATCTCTACCTTATTTAAGCAGCAGCAGGCAGTTGTTTCCAACACAGTCCAGCGAAGCGTGAATCAGTTGGCAGAGACTGAACAATGATAATAGGAAAGTCAATATTGTACATGACCAGAAACTCATTTTGCTCCAAGTTTTTGAGATTATTAGGTGGCGCGTTCAATTAAGATCATCAGATGTTTGAATATTAGCACTATCATTTTCTAACTTAAGATCAGCTAACCCCAACGGACACAGAAACCATAAATCATCCTTAGCGCATTAAATAAAGATGCCAGTCTCTTCAACACTGTCAGACATACAAATCATTAATTAAATCAGAGTGTAGTATTTCGTATCAGCTGATACAGGACTGAATAAGTCAGGTCAGAAAGAGAAACGCTGTTGTTTCTACTGTGATATTCCTGGTTGACAACCAGACCCTGCAGCTGTGTACCTAAAGCTGGCAGTGTCATGTATTTATACCAGTGTGTACCATTAGTAGTCCAGGTTTAATATGATTACTTCAAACTGAAACATTTTGTTTTTAAAAATACCTTTCCGTAACACTTCCAGATCACAACGGTTGCAGTTGAAAGTCCATGTTCAGCCAGGACTCGGTTTAATTACACAAGAAGAGAAAGGGCGTCATTCATGTTAGTGAGAGTAAAAGTTTCCTCAGGCAAAAAACAAAATATTGACGTTCATCTGATAACATAGATATTACAGTGCCATGAAATCATATTTTCAGATCAAATGTTACAAAACTTTATTGGTTTTAGTTGGAAGTCTTCCCTCTGGTGCGATAAAGCCTCTGTGATGAAGCCCGGTGAGGGACTTTGTCTTCATCTGTGACAACTTTGTTAGTCTAACGTGGAGTTAGAGCTGTTATATGCTTGAAAATACTAACAAATTGTTTTATCTCCAACAGGAAATCAGGCCAAACCTCAGTCAGAGGGTCACACTCTACCAGCAGGACTGGATGAGGAATGCTGGTGACTGTTATCTCCCTTCTTTGCCAGATGTATCAGCGCCGTGTTGCCATGGTACAGTGCCATGGCTGAAGTATTTGCCTGTTTGCACTGGCTGGGGCTACTCATGAAGAAAATGACCGTCACCTGAGCCAAAGCTGCTTCTCCAGCTGTCTGTATTTCAGCCGGCCAATCCGTCAATGTCCACCAGATGAGGAAATTTCATCAAGATCCTGATGGCACCCAAAACTACTGGATAGAAAAACCACTGCAAACCGACAAGGAACATCTGTCCTTGCCAGAAAAACAAACGAGTTGATTCATATTTAGGCTTGACATGAGTGGAACTTCATGGTGCAGAGATTGCCAATGTTGATGTGTGAGGACTTCCCAGCAGAGGGTTCCTGCTGTGTATTATTACACATAAATATTCAATCTGATACGTCATTAATAAATCGGATTATTATTACTACTTTCACACACTTCTACATTCCAATGTCACACATTACTGGCTTCATTTTCCCCGAAATACGACTTCATATTAGTATTTAAAACTTGTAATTAACTGTGTGTAATAAAAGAACACTACCAAACTGCACAGCCACACCAGGTATAAACACTGTGTTCATTGATTTCAAAACCATTCCCCTTCAGCCCAGTTGGTGATTAGTTAATGTACACGTAAATCACATTCTGTCTAAGTATTAATACAGACAAAGTTAAATATTTTTGTTTTCTACTTTTGATCACCACAACACACCAGTGTGCAGCAGGAGAGGACAAACTACAAAAGTTATTTGTTAACCCGCCTCTACAGGATATATCAAACTTGACTAATACAAGTTGCAAGTATATCATTTCCATGTGTTTTCTCTCCCTGCACGTAATCAATGGCACACACCACCACCTGTCAACGTGACAGGCAGGACACGAGGTGTTTGTTGATAGGTATAGCAATGTTCACAATGGTAACACTGTAAGTGAGTAAAAATATCAATTTCAATATTCCCCTACCCCGACAGGGAAAACTGGCAGCAAGACACCTCCTGGCCACGGACTCCTAAAGGTACGCAGTAATTCAGGGTAGTGTTGGTCTTCTGTGGGATGGGTTGGAAGTTACATATGTGATTTATGCAATTCATTCCCAATGGTGGGTGTGTTTTGTTTTTTTAAATAAAGGCACTTAAATGCCTTTTCTACCCCACAGCCAGTACCCCACTAAACAATATTCGTACAGCGGAGAGCACAAGGGTGATTCAGAAGTGTGTAATTTTTCCATCAACAACAAATATTTGCACTACAGTTCAGAGAGTATTATTTTGACATTTTATATCAGAGATCTGAATCCAAAAGCTGTGATATAAAAAATGGCACTGTTTTTGCAAATGTCAGCCGGCGGCTTTCCAAAATAGCCTCAGCTATTGTAAAAAAAAGCGAGATCAAACAGTTGAGAGAGTTTCAGATGACATGGCAAAGATGTAATTTAGACGTGCTTACACAATTGTGAACTGTGGCTCCACAGTGAGCTCAAGAAGCCGGACACCTACAAGTAGGTTTCTATTTGCCGTAAGGATGACTGGGATGATGTAATTCAAATGTGCAATTTACTTAGTTTTACACTCAACAGGGCATCGAACTCAAGGCAAAGCAGTTCACAAGTTAAAAATATACTGTGTAATTCTGTGTACTCCAACAGACGTCTATTTGCAGACATCCCACAGACGTCTATTTCCAGACGTCCCACAGACATCTATTTCCCGACGTCATTTAGACGTCTATTTCTGGACGTCCGATACACATCGAATAGACGTCTATTTCTGGACCTCCGATAGACGTCGAATAGACGTCTATTTCCGGACATCTGATAGATGTCTATTTCCTCACGTCCAATAGACGCCAAACGACTGCACTGGAGATGACGTCACAGCAACCACGGCGACAGCTGCGCGTCACATGTCAACACACAACCCGCTCCAAACAAACAACAAAAAAATTGAAAGCAAAAGAGACTTAGCCCTTCCGTAACAGCCAGAAGGCAAGAAAACAGTGTGAGGAAAGTGGGTGTACTCAATAAAAATTGATGGCCAAGATAAGTATAAAGCCAGATTTGTGGCAAAAGGATATAGTCAGGAGGCTGGGGTGGATTATGGGGAGACATTTTCACCAACTGCCAACCTAACAAGTGTGCGAGTGCTTTTACAGAAGGCAGCTCAGGAGGACTTGATTTTACACCAAACGGATGTACAAAAAACAAAAAAACACAACACACAAAAAGACGCCTATCTCCATGCCACTATTGATTGTGACATATATATGGAACAGCCTGAAGGTTATAATGGGGGGGGGGGGGGCTTGTGTGCAAGCTGGAGAAATCTATTTACAGTCTGAAACAGTCAGGGAGAAATCGGAATTTGATGTTACACAAATGTTTAATGAGTGATGGTTTTACGCAGAACCCCTCAGACTACTGCGTGTACGTATGCCAAGGACTCAAAGGAGGGCAAAACTGTTATAATTGCCTGGGTTGATGATTTAATCATCGCATCAAGCAACACAGAGATGTTGAGGAAAGGGAAGGATATGCTTTCCACTAAATTCAGGATGAAGGATTTGGGGAAGTTGAAACAAATTCCTGGCATGGATTTCTGTCAATCTGACAACTGCGTAAAAGTCTCACAGCAAAAATACGCAGAGAAAATACTGGAACATTTTGATATGAAGGAGTGTAGAACAAGAGAAACCCCATGTGAGCAGAAGTTAGACTAGAAGATGCACCTAAAATGGTAAAGTACCAAGAGGCTGTCGGAAGTTTAATATACTAAGCCACATGTACACGTCCTGATCTGTGTTTCATTTTGATGAAAACTATGCCACCATTTTACCGAGCCTACGGATGAGCACTGGGGAGCAGTTAAACATGTTTTGCTTTACCTCTAAGGCACAACAAACAAATAGCTTTGTTACACAAAGAGCAATGAGCCACTCGGGTTCCTGGCATATAGTGATGCCGATTGGGCCTCAGACAGAGAAGATCGGCACAATACGTCAGAGCACTGACGTACTGAATGAGCGAGGAAAGCACTAATATTTTGGAAACCCAAGAAACAAGCCACCATAGCACTTTCTACGTGTGAAGCAGAGTATGTGTCTGTAGCTCTAACAGTGCAGGAGTGCATTTACATAGAACAGTTGCTGGAGTGCAATGACCATTATAAGTACAAGAAAACTATCATCAATGAGGACAACCAGGGGGCAATAGCTCTAGCAAGGAACCCAGTATGTCGACAAAGGTGCAAGCATGTGTATATCAAGTACCATTTTGTAAGGTCCATGCTGGGAGGAGGCAGAATGACACTGGTCTATTGTCCTACAAATTAAATGGTTGCGGACATAATGACCAAGCTCAAACTTAAAAACAATGACATTGATGAAGTAATGTTCAGTGGCTAACATGCAAGTATACATTGAAGTATACCACTTCCTGTATAATATGTCTGCCTACATGTTAACAGGTATACAGTTTGCACATGATTCATAAGTGGGAGTGATTAGGTGGGATATGTTATGTGTATGACGATGCTTCTGTACTGTGATTTTCAGTTTGTTGTAGTTACCACTGGGAGCCCACCAGGGGTAGCTGTCGAGTTTGTCTTTTGCCTTAAGCGAAGAATAAAAGACAGTTGTTATACATTTGGTATAAAAATAAACGTCTGGCAAACGTCTAGATTTAAATGTCTATAAATAGACAGATATTAGTGGTTATTTAAACGTCTAAGATTAGACGAGGCATACAGACGTAGTCGTCTTAGAGGCTAGTCTAAGCTTAGACGGCTAAAAATAACTTATTTTTGACCAGTGGTGGACCGATCTAGCCCAGACCTCTAAGGACCATTAGACGTCTATCGAACGTTTTTTAGACTGAAAAATGCTCGATGGGTAAGGATATTAATATGCTCTTTATAACAAGCATTTTTGCCATCTCACATTAAATTCAGAGAAATGCCAGAGGGCACCAGCATCTTTAACACTTTCCCTGCCACTAAAATAGTATTTATATGATTAAAGTAATGAGTGAATTAAAATAAAAGATGAAAACGAATAAATACAAATATCAAAATGGATTTTTTCTCATTTTGTCTGAAAATGACAATTAAACCAACACTCATTCAAGTGTTGGTAAGAAAAGAATAGATTCACTTCCTATGAGGTTTTTTTTTTGTATGAAAACAGGATTTGATCTTAGGATGCCTCACTGAGGATGAGGATCATGCAGCAGTGCTGCTCGTCCAGCTCCTGCCATGGCCCGCCATCTTTGACTTGAAAAAAAAATACATGGATTTGTGAAATGACAATTGATATGCCTTTTAAAAAGTGAATAAATCTGAATGAATGCTTGATGTTTCAAATCGTGTCGTAGTTTTCATACTTTAAAGCAAACATGTGCATTCGAGAGGAAAACTTATTTAATACTAGGCTATTGGCCTTGGCTGAAGTATACAACTACAGAGTGTTCTCGGTCTGAAGTGACTTGGAGTGAGTGGGTGGGTGTGCAGCACGGAGAACGATGGAAGGGGAGGTGACCTTCACAGCTGACAAAACCACTTGGATTCAAACATGCACTTTGTCTATATTTGTCCCTTCAGTAAATCAATGATCGCTCAGTCTGACACATTTTCAGATGATGTAACGCAGATGGTGTGTGTGTGTGTGTGTGTGTGTGTGTGTGTGTGTGTGTGTGTGTGTGTGTTGGTGGGGGGGGGGGATCTGTCTTCTCGGACCAGATGACAGATTAGCAGGGAATGATGGGACAAGGGTCACGATCCTGTCTGAGCTGACAAAAAAAAAAAAAAAAAACACCTGAGAAGAATTATATGACATGAGGTAAGAATCTCTTGGAGCTGAGGATCCAGAACCTTTCAGGATTCCCCCCCACCCCCACCCAAGAAAACAAGTGAGGCGTACAAATGTAGCAGGCACACACTAACAGGCCTATCTAAACATTTAAACTGATTTAGAATTAAAAAATATACTGTTGCTCAGTACCGTTATTCAAGCAGGGCAGTGACTCACCTTCAGATGTCTTGAACTTCGGAAGACATTTTTTTACCAGCCTGCTCCCAAGGTCAGATAACACCGGCTAAATTGAAAGTTCTGATTATATTAACACCAGCAAAACTGGTCAAAATGTCCATTTGGAAACTCTCAAACTCTTCTTAATCCCGGCGGATACTCAATGCTCCACGAACACTTTAAAAATAGACTCCGCTTTGGGAACCCCTGTTTCAGAGTGCTATGATCACCTCATCTTAAATGACAGTATATCAAGCTAGTTCATTAGTTAGATGCAGTGGAGCTGTTTGAATCCAGTAAGCACACTTCACTTACAACTTCACTGGTCGTCATAGCGACACCAAATGAAACCACTGTGACATTCATTTCAACACAACAAATATGTCTCACTCATCTGCATTTGCTCTTTGCCTTCCGAGGGAAAAAAAATAAAAAGGCATTCACCCAAAACCTGCCGGCTGTTATTTCAAGCCACTCGTCACAGCTAGTGGTTGCAGAATTATGGAAGTGTTTCTCCCTAAGAGGGCTGCCCTGACTGACTCCCAACTGAGAAACCTTCCATGACGGAGCAGCATCCAGTCAAAGTATCCAGGGAGGCCTTTCCTCTTCACACTCCTCTGACTCCCCGGCTCAGCTTCTTAAGCTCAACTGCATAGCGGAGGAATCAGTCATACAATCTACTCTCTCTCTCTCTCTCTCTCTCTCTCAAAAAAAAACTTTGTAGCATTGCTTCTCTGTGGGTTTTTGTGTATAAAAGTTTTTCTTTCAAACAACATTCACTCCCACGAGTATATGTCGTATATCAGTGAGGCTTTTCAGAATAATGTCAAGGAGAGATAACTCAGCTCTGATGAAGCTCATTAATGGACAATTACACTTTACAACATCTTCAATCATGTTGCGATGTGTTGTAGCATTCACTGCTTGGATCAGGGAAGTGGTTCATTTCTGTTCAGGCCAGTTCATTTTGGGTCAAATATATACTTGAAATGGTGTATTGTTGATTTACCTACAGTATATTACAGTGAATAGCTGTTGAAGGTTTGGGTTTTTTTTTTTTTTTGCTTTGTTTTTTTACCTTTGAGGTCAGGTAACATTAAAGACAAACTTTAAATCTCCTTCTCCATCAATCTCTGTTCTCGTGACCCAGTTCTTTCCTCATCTATATCCTGTGTGTCCTCATGAATTGGGGTCAGAAATCGGTCGATGTGGTCGCCATGCTGCCCGGTCTAAAAGCCACAGAGTTGCTGCATCAACACATTCATTGTTCCAAATAATATGCAGTCATACAAGGCTCAGCACCACTAACTTGATAACTAACTAGCTAACATTAGCAGGTGAGCCCACAGGCTTTTTTTTTGCCGAGTAACATAAAGGGATCCTATTTCCATCGGCGCTTTTCAATCTTATTTCTTCCAGTGGACTGAGACCACAGCTGAGACACAATTGCAGCATGTTGTCCCATTCTGTGGCTTTGTCACTACCTTTAAATTCACTTCTTACACTCCTAAATAGCATCGCTTACCGCTGATCTATTTCTGAGAGCAGGAATCTCACAGCTGTATTTTTCCCTTCTTCCTTTCCTGTGCTATTTTCATGAATGGAGCTACTCCACACCTGCGCTGGCCAGCTGACCTTATATGATATTTTTAGAGCGTCAATAAAGCTAATTTACTATGTTGGGGAACACCTGTTCAATTAAAGCCGGTGGGATTCATCACATTAAACAAGCTCATTTACAAGCGTTTCCTTGTGATACAACTGAATGCATGGAAACATCAGAACACCTCAGGAATGCTCATGTAGTTGCTGCAGTGTATTAGATGAGTTGCCAACATCTTTTATTCATGTTCCTTTCTTGTTAAATTGTATTAACTTCCTCAAGCAGTATGTGTCCCTCTCTGTCATTCACAGGTCAAACATTTTTCCAGTGATAATTTGATTTATGATTAACAACTGCGCAACTTTCCCGTCTGCCTCTGGAGTTCTTCGTGATTCGTGTTCATTAGTGAACCCACAATTTTTTTTTTAAAAAAGTGGAATTAAATAACTGCTGATAACAGCGCAGTGTCACA
The DNA here is from genome assembly GCF_037954235.1 of Aulostomus chinensis. NCBI lineage: Eukaryota > Metazoa > Chordata > Actinopteri > Syngnathiformes > Aulostomidae > Aulostomus > Aulostomus chinensis. Next base: position 22,260,637 of record NC_141324.1, read on the forward strand.
GGGAGCAGGTTGCTATGCTGATATTAGCATTCCCAGTCTCACAAGTGTGCAGGCAGACTTATTGCAAAATATGGAATTATTTTGTTTTTACAATCAAGTTGACTGATGAGGTTCATTCATTTAAAAGCTGTGTTCACTTCTTAACTACATGTTTTAAAAATATCATGATGTCACTCATATTTCGTAGGTATTACATGTGCATGATATAATTTATCTATTTGATTGCGGTGCAAGTTATGTTGAGAACCTGGTGCATGTACTTGATGTCACTGCCTCCGGAAGAGAAATGATTTCACCCACCACGTGACCGCCTGCCATCGATCACACACATCCTTTTATTTTGAGGAGAACCTCAGCTCATCATTGTGCACCATCATCATGGTGAGTCCAGATATGTTACATCTCCCAGCTGAGAAGCTGCAGGCTGAAGAATCTGAGGAACAGAATGATGAGCAATGAATTCTGCTCCTTTATGAACCATGGTATTATTGCTTTGACACTGAGAATAGGCTGATGGTAAATGTAGTGACTTTTATTTCTTAGCCAATCCTCTCAAATGTAGAGATGCCATAACCCTTGAATGCCTTATATACCTTTTATCTTTTGGAGATGAGACATAAAAACAATAAAGGAGGTAGAGGAGAGTATCCCGCTCCTGATTACATGTTAACGACATTATCAGTCAATATGCCAGAGCAGCAATTGGTATCGATCTAGTTTCCACAGTGAAGTGTCCTTTTAAACAGATGCGGGAGTAACAGTTACTGTTTATCCTCTAGAGTATGAAACAATGACAGTGCAGGGCTAAACAAAAAAAAAAATATTATATATATATATATATATATACATACACACACACACATACACACACAGTATATATATACATACATATACACATATATATACATACACACACACACACAGTATATATATACATACATATACACATATATATATATACACATATACACACACACACACACACACACACACACACATATATATAGTGTAACTAACATATATTTCCCAAATATGGTTTCTGCCATTTTATGAAGTAATTAGCATGTCACATGTTCATTCACCATTGGTTGCTAGTTGTATGATAAACGTTTTTGGTAGCGGGGAGGACATAGAGGCACATCTTCCATCCATGCAGTTTATAAAAACCCTCCACCTCATTTCCAGCCACAGCTCCTTTCAGTGAAAAAGCTCTAAAAACAACTCCACTGGTGGAATTCGATGTACTTGAGTACGGTAGTTGCAGAAATGTTTCAGTAAGACTTTGCTTGTATATTTGTGTCGATGAAAACTTCACTTTGACACATTTCTGCAAAGTTTGTTTTGACTTTAAAATAGGAAACTTTGACAACTGGATTAGATTCTTTTTTTAATGTGATTAACCACAAGTTGGGATCCTTACAGGGGGAGGGGGGGAGTTTTGATTGATTGCTGAATGGTATTTTGTTAATTTATTAGCCAATTCTTTAAGTTCTTTGTGGAAAAAATACAGCAATGCATTGTGCTGAAAAAGAGTACTTCTTTTTGAAGTATTACAATAGAACTCTATTTTAAATAAAAATCAAATATTCTAAGCAACTTTTACTACTAAAGCAATATTTGACCAAAGTACCAATACTTTGACTGAAGGACTGGGGTTGTGTGCTTTGACCATCACTACATGAACACATGTCCAGAAAGTGTAGCTAGCAAGTATCTGTTGAACATAACGGCACAAACGGCACAAACCCTGTAATAATAACTTAACTATAAGAGCTCAAATGGAAATGAATATTCGGCAGGTAACGAGCACCACAACAATGATAAATAGTAATGTTTCCCCTTTTATCACTGAAGAAACAAATAATTTATCTGCTAAAATTATGCCTCAGCTGTTCCTAGTAGGTTTAACAGTATTCGGTTGCAGAAGTAAACCCACATGCAGCTACAAGAAGAAGCTCCGAAGGGAAGCAGTCCAGAAATTCTCAAAACTGAGGAATCAGTTAAATCAACCAACAAAAGCCCATTGTTGTCTTACTGCAGGTTTTGTCCCGTATGTCTCTCAGTTTAGCCCTACAGGGGATCATTCCACTATCAGTATGAGCAGGAATGATTGTAGCAGCTAAAAGCTATTAACATAAAAGATTTGAGAATTAAAAAATGCAAACCAGTATAATCATAAACACCATCATGAACACTACTGTGTTCCCAGTTGACCTCAGGTTGCATATCATTAAGTGCTCTGTCTGCTTCATAGTTTATACACACATACACACCTCATGTCTGACCTCAGGGTAAGAGATACCTACTGAGCTCCTGTTTATTCAAAATTAATTGCTTTTCAAATATGGAAACAGATTTGCACTCTGGAGTGCTGGAGACGGTGCACCAAGTAGAATGCACCTTACTCATCATCTCACAAATCAGCCTGTTTTACGAGAGAGAGCCAGAGAGAGAGAGAGAGAGCCAGAGAGAGAGAGAGAGCCAAAGAGAGAGAGAGAGAGAGCCAGAGAGAGAGAGCCAGAGACAGAGAGAGAGAGAGAGCCAGAGACAGAGAGAGAGAGAGCTTTCTACACAACTTTAAACACACCTTGAGGACCAAAGAGTTTAGCTGCATCAGACTTTTAATGACTTTGTCTTCTGTTTTTGTTTTTAAGTTCATCAACTTAACCAAGCTGACCAAATAGCTGCCGTAAAGCTACAGGGGCTAAGCGCTTAACTCACGTGTGCCCTGTCAGATCAGAGTGTAAGGGGGAATAAGTTACACAGCCTAAATTTGATATAAAATTGAAATACACTGCTTTAATGCTAATGATAGCAAAGGAAAATTGATAGAATGACTTATGTGAGGAAAAGACCAAATGAACCTTGTTACGGTCACATGTTCTGCCCTTTACATGCATGAAGGCTGGACAGAATATCACCTCTGAATAGAATCCAGTTCATCACTGCAAGATCCATGACAAAAGAGCAGTTACAAATAAGCCTTTTTAAGAGCATCACTCAGAACTATTGGGGCTGTTGTCCTGTATCCCGGTAGATCACAAGTGGACCCAATGATGTTGTTTGAATGTTTTAAATAGAACTTTGCATTTTAGTAAGTCAAGCAGCAAATTTAGGTAGGCAGCGTCCCTATATATAGTACAGTTGATAAAATATTACTGAAAAAATAAATAAAATGTTAGTATAATCAAAAATATTCAGTCCATCCTGTCCTCCCCGCTGCAGTCGTGTCTGAAGGCTTATTCAGTTCATTAAAAGTAAGCTGGAAGTTGTGTAACTGTGGACAATGAAAGTGGAAGTTGTTTTCTTTCCTCCACAAAGTTGTATGGTTACCGCCACTTTGCCAAGTTGGATTGCTGATCCTCCATGACAACATCTGTCCCTGATCTCTGATGGATGATGCGGGACACTGACAAAACAGGCTTTCATTGCACTTTCCAATTAAAAATCTTGTTGAAAACATATTCATTCGTATGAGATATTTCTCCTCCAACTAACTTTGTTGATGCTTAGTGGGTGCTAAGCCAATCACACTGGTGAGCTTCAGCATACCCAAGATCTTTCTTGCTGCCTGTGTCTGTCGGGCTTTCGGCAGTGTGTGTGTGTGTGTGTGTGTGTGTGTGTGTGTGTAGCCATAGTATTAGCAAGTGTTGACTTGGATTAAAGGCAGAGTAAATGGCCTCTAGTGTCTGGTTATTGATCACTATAAAGCTGAGCGCAACAAACATTAAGCTGAAAAATTGCACCACTGCTGAAATTACCGATAGGGATCAACCATGTGATATTTCACACAAATTCATGGGTCACAATGTTCTCGTGGTGTTACTTTACTCGAACACACATGTATGAACATAAATGGGTTCAAGTGGCCCCTATTTCAGGTGCGATGCAGTAAGTTTCTGAAGATTAGTGTTTCCTGCAACAGCCATTGAAACAATGTGCCATCAGTAAAATTAAATGGGTGTGCAAAACATGATTTTTCCCAAATTGATCCACACATGACCTCTATATGCTGACTGCCACGGCCATGGGAGGCGTGGTCCACTTAGAGCTGTGTGTATACCTCTGCCGTCATCTGTCTGGCGTGTGTATAATAACATTGTGAAAAATAGCTGGCAGAATGACTGATCAGGAACATTAGAAGCAAACAACCGGCAGCAGCCAGGGGTGTGGAGCTAAGAACCTCGCTGCAAGTCACCATCTGTTGATATGCTGCTAAACACCTTCAGGAGAAATGTGGCTGAAAATGAAACATTAACTCACAGCAACAAGGTGACCCACTGCCATCACTTCCCACTGCCATCTGTCTTGGCTCTTGTCAGAAATGTGTGTTGTTGGGCACAGTATACATATGTCCTGATTCGCTGCACCTTGAACGTAAATGACAAAAGAGCATTCAGACGCATGAAGCGTCGATAAAACCCAGATAACACCAAAGATTCACAATTAGAGGCTTTGAAACTTTTTGCAAGGTACAAGGTCTGCAATGTTTCAACACCTTCCAGTTTACACTGCACTTACACTGGCAGTGCAAAGCTTTGAGTTCTTTTGTAGCTGGATTCTTGGCATCTTAAACTTTGAATGAGGACAGTGGTAGTGAGTTACTCGCAACAGTTGCAGTTCTGCTACTTATGAAATGGTGAAAACAGAAGAATTTGGAGCTGTCCTTGGGTGCTTCAGTGGTGTACCTAGGGGGCTTATGCAAATGTATGCCGCGCATACAAAGCCAAAGATACATTATATAGTTTTGTTTTACCTTCACACAGTGTCACAGGGGAAGAGCGTCAGGCTTTTATCCTCTTATGAATACATAGATTTACTCTATAAAGTGCTGAAATGTGGCTTTATAGCACTGGAATTAGAGCTGGATTAATTTGAAATATGTCATATGGGAATTTTTGTTTGCACTAAATAAACTGATCTTCCACATTATCATTCAGCTATTTCAGTCAAATTTTTTTTCCAAAATAAAAAAATGAAATATGCCCCTCTCCTTTTGGATGACAGCAACAAAAGCCTGCCATCCTCTTCAGAGTTGTGTGCACTGTTGCACAAATGGTTCCTTAGGCCTGCAGTTCTATTTTCAGTGCTCTAAAAGATGACTACTCAAGGGAACATGCCAACATTTTGAAAAATACATTTATTGTCCATCATTTTTCGTGTTAGACAAGCAGAGAGATTCCCTTCTCTCCTCTCTGCGTACATTACAGAGCTCCAGAAACCCACCTACAGTAATAGCTGCCTGCTAGTTAGCTTAGCTGTAATGAATGTGAGCACTGGGACACAATAGCCCACAGTGTAAATGTCATCACATACACCTTAATCCAAAGCAGTCCTTGCCTGTATTAATAGAACAATCTTAGCTTAACATTCAATGTGAAAAACTGACAAAAAATTACAAGTTGATGCTATTTTAGAGTCAGACACATAGCTGGAACACATTCCCTGACTGGGTGCAGTGATTTGACGCAGCACCTCAAAAGCCCCATTGTAACTTCAAGTCAACAAAACAAAGTGTTTGCTGCTGCTGCGTCTGCCACTAATCATGGCTGACTTTGTAAGAGAGGATGAGGAGGATTACTGGACAAACCAAGACCCTGATCCTGATCTATTTGTACACAGAGGAGGAACTGCAGGCTTTGGGAGCTGAGAGCACAAGACGGGACGAGAGCATGGAGGCAGACAAAGCAGTTTTTGAGTAGGTATCTTATAAAACAATAACTTTTTATCAGTTTCAAGTTTTCACTGCGACTGTCAAGCACAGCCCTTGTTCAATTAAGGCAGGCAAAGACTGTGTTGCAGAAAGGTGCATTCTCATTTTTAGAGACAGTGATATAATGATAGATCTAATGAAGCTAGGGATGTCCTGCAGCCATTTGCAGAGACCACTGCTCTCCCATGAGGCCAGAAGATACTGTCGTTCTACCATGTGTGTTATCCCTAATCCACAATTTGGACAATCTAAAACAGCAGGTGTGCGTCCCAGGAAGCATGGCAGTGAACCTCCAGAGATTCCTTAAGAAGTAATTCAGAGGGGATCTCATGTATTTTGTCCTTGTTCTCTTTAGGTGTAATTCTACGGGGAGATGCCATCTGCTGAACCACTGAGGCAAAAATGTAGCTCTATTAGAAGAGGACTATTCAGCTCATCCTGATATGAAAGCACGTGTGTTACTTGGAACACGATTCAAAAACTCAAATATTTATTTAGACTGTTCCATTGAGATAATCTCACACATCCCAGAATGGAGGCAAACAAGTTCGCTTTTTTACTGCTGCAGTCGATTAGCGACAGCAGACGGCATATTTGTTTATATTTGTCAACAAAGATAGCGTACATTAATCTGGAGGTATTTCGGTTGGTGAGGCTGTGCATGTGTGTGTGCGCGTATTTGTGTCACAATGTGTGTTTAAATCTGTCTGACATACTGTTTTACAAGCTGATGAAATACTGATCCATCTGACAGACAACACAAATCAAGTCAACCCAGAAACTCAGTGACAGACACACACCTGTCACCCTCTAAAGACATTTTAAAATATATATCTGGCTTGGAAATCTATAAAACTACATGTAGCAATTACCTCTCAAAAGATCTGATTTTCAAACAAACAATGACTTCTGTGCGCGCTAAAAAAAAAAAAAAAAAAGCCTGACATTTTCTTAAAGCCAACGTGAGCCGGCCTAACATAACAGATAACGACTATTGATGAGGAAACTCAGGTGTAACAGCAGCATGTACAAATGAGATGTGAGGTCAGTAAAATAAAATACAATCCCACTGAGCTGCATATACCTGGAACATTAAATTCAGAGAACGAAGGAGCATCACCGCAGTGCTGGCCCTCCTCACCAGGGTTGTTGTGATGCTATACAGACTGATCAAAGAGCTCCTGTACAGGCTCCCTGTGCTGGTAGTCCAGGCCGGTGTTACATTCAGCTACGTGCCCAGATGACAACTCTGAGAAATTATTCTATATAGAGGAAAGCTGATCGTGTCTGAAGTTGAGGTGATGTAACTGTTGATGGGGTGGAGTGGGGAGGAGGGTTGTTTGTTGTTGTTGTTGTGCTGCAGGGCGGTGGTCTCTCTTGACAACAGTTCCAGACAGGAAGTAAAGGATGTGACTTTTCATGAAAAACTGTTTTGGCTTATAATATTTAAATGAATAATTTGATAAAAAATGCATTTGTGTTGAAGTTATTTTCCATTAGCTTTCATCTCCTATGACCCAGGGGTTATAAATCTGAAAAAGATATCAGTGTACAACCAGAGGTATGGGACACCTCTTTTTTGGAATTTTATCACATCCTGTGTGTTAGATGAACCTCAGTGGTAACTGAAATATTCATATAACAGTGAAATTAGAAATGATATAGCTGTGCAATCTGTATATCTGCATGTGTCTTGAAAACACAAACATTTAACTTTGATAAATGCTTGTTGTGTCCTTGTGAAACCCTACCTTGAGTAGGAGGGACCAAGATATGAGGATGAGAGCTGGGAGGGAGAATGGAGGGTGTACAAATGCAGAGATGTGAAAAGGGTCCCGTTTCCTTTGTGTCTCCTCTTCCCTGACCCTGTGTGTGTTTGTATCTCAACAACTCAAGATCCCCAGTTCTTCATCGCCAGTGTTCTGCTACCCCTCCAGGTAGTTTCTCTCTGTACTAACTAATGTTCAATGCACCTTCAACCTCCGATCATGTCTCAACATCCCACGCCTCTTCAGCCGGCCAGACCGCACTGCTCACGTCTCCCTGCCAGCTCTCGGCTCTTTCCCTGCCATCTCCCGATCACAACCGTCAAAAAAGTATAATGTATGCTTCTGCTCAAGATCCCTGAAGCCTGCTATTTACCTGAGCATAAAACCCTCATCTTCAGAGCAGAGGGTTTAGCGTTGGTCGTCTTTACAGGGGATAGCTCCAGTCCAGAAATCAACTGTTAGTCCTCACCAAGGACCAGTTAAATTGAGTTGCCAAACCCTTCAGTACTGTAATGCAGTGTGGTGTAGTGTAGTGCAGTGTGGTGTAGTGTAGTGCAGTGTGGTGCCCCCCCCCTGTCATTTGAAAGAACTACTGAGGCGGCTGAACCCCTTGCCAAACAAGTTAGCCTCCTCGAGGAGGAGCTAAGGGCTGATTGAATGAAGGCTGGGTCGCTCATCTTAGAGAGTTGGCATGGGCTTGAAGGGGGTCTCGCAGCTGGGGTGACGGTAGGGTGTATGGAGCTGGGAGCTTAGAACTGGTGGAGGAGTAAATGTTATTTAAGTGTTGGTTTGCTGATGGAGAACAGCTGGTGGGGATGAGGGCGAATGGTAACACCTAAAATATGTCCAGGTCACAATGGTGACGTGCGTGAGAATGCAGGAGAGTACTGAGCTCAGTGATGAATGGAGGGAAGGAGGTCTGGTCAGCCCTCCTGAAACTGTAATAACTTTCATAGACATTCACAAATCAATCCTGTCAGTACAAAAGGTGAAACTATTCGCTACACTCTTCAACAGGAGACGAACCATCTGAGGAGCTGATCTTGTGTTGCCCGTCTTTTGGTTTGAATGACTTGGTATCCACCCACTGCTATTGACGCCTTGAATTTCAGACTGGACTCTTTCCGTCTCAGCCGTGGCTAAATGTGTCATTGTCTTCTTCATAACCTTTTCATCTTTGCAATGTAATTTCCTGTAGACAAATTCACCCCCTCCCGGCGCCTGTGAGGTGCTCGGCGTTTTATATAATAACCAGGGACACAGGAGCAGGGAGCGGGTGGAAATGAGCAAATGAAGGGAATGTTGCCTGCAGTCAGCAATAGGAATTATATTTCTACTGCGCGCACACACACACACACACACACACACACACACACACACACACACACACACACACACACACACACACACACACACACACACACACACACACAAAATGTCCAGCACTGCCTCCCCCTCAGAGCAGAGATAGAGAGGCAGAGCTCGGCAGTGTTCTCTATCTCGATTCACCACCAGTATGTGTCGGTCGTCTCTCTAGACTTGCTTTCTCTCCTTCAGTCTGATGTGTCATAGTCGGTTGCCAATTCTCACTCAGCAGCCCTTTTCACCTCTTTTTTTTTAAATCCATTGTATTTCTATCAGTGGGATTTATTTTTTCCTGCATAAGCACTATGGTCATTTCAAAAGCTGTACTGCTGAATGCAGAATGACTCCAACTACTGGAGGATTCAGGTCTCTGCACGGCACCACTGTGTCTAGTACAGCTCCAAGTTTGTTGTGATGTCACAAATAATGCATCAAACCGAGATTTAGGTGAGGGCCGAGGATCTTTACCTTTGCATGGACTAAAGAAGAAAATGGATCCGACCCTGGCGATGTTCACATTTTTTGAGGGATGATCTCTGGAATGTTGAAAAATGGACCTGGACGAAGGATCTGAACACGAATCCTGCAACTGGGAAGCTAACAAATTTACTTTTCGACAGGGATCCGATAACTTACATTAGCTAATGTTCTGCTAATATCTGCCTTACTGAATAAGAGAGAGGCAGCACAGAAACTGAGCAACACGATAACAGCAGCAACAACGCTGAATGGACAGTAGATCTCCTTCTTGACCTGACAAAACCAACCGATCAGAATGCATGACGTCACACAAGTATTGTGAATAAATGTGTCTGCGTGTTAACACAAACCAACAATCACATGCATGTAATCAAATGATCTAAACCCCTCAATCTGAATGACAAAAAAGTGGGTGTGTAAACCCAGCTGGTAACCTCTCTCACTTCATCCTGGCTATTAGCTACTTACTATACCCTCAGTGTCATTGGAGATATGGACCTCGTGGCCTCATTCCAACACTGGTTTATGTTGTAACAGGGCTTTGTCAATTTTCCATATTCTGACAGGAAGGGATATAGGGCAGATCCTGGGGCAGCCATGTTGCATATCTGTGGTCATGATGTGAAGGATTCCCAGCTGCCTGCATGCATGATGAGAAACATCTTGATGTAATAAACTTGTTTGCTTGTCCCTGCATCTGTATCGTGCTCTGTTAAAATTACTGAATAGCACATAAAAACCAGATTGCAGGATGTAAGTGGAGTGATGAGTGACAGGGTGGGATATTGGGTCAGCGTGATAAATGAACAGATCAACCGTGTCATTTGAAAGGGAACATCTGTGCCAAGTTCTCTCTTGATATTACTTTTTCCTCAAATGGCTTCTAACAGGTTCTCCGTCAGTTCTGATTGGTTTGTGCTCTCTTTACAATAAAGAAGTTCAGGTTCAAATTTAGCTCAGTCGGGGTAAAATTAGGTTAGTGCACACAAGAGCAGAAGAAAGGTTGGGTGTTCCTGCTGCCAGGGTTCTCACTTCTGTCCCTAATGAGAACATCTGAGGGAGATACAAAGGGGGGGGGGGGGGGGGGTAGGAGCAAGTGCACATGATGTGTGTGCTTGTGGGCCCAACAGCTGGTATCACTAAGTATAGCTGCTCAGTTAGCCTGGCAGCCTTGATGCTGCCTCAGTAACAAGCCTCTCCACCCCCAACACCCAATAATCACAAGGAAATATACAGTAACACAAGTCCCACTGCACTTTTCGTCGTTTCCAGGGCTCCTTTGATATTTCAGGTGTCTCATTTACATTACACACGTATTGAAATGAATGAGTATTACATTTGATTTTTTTTTTTAATATGCAATCAAAAGAGTTCCATCTTCTCACTGTTTTTTTTTCCTGTCTCTGGTGTGTCTAAAGACAGAGTGCCAGTGCCTGAGTGCTGCAGGTTAAATTCCCACGAGTTTAGGAAATGGACCGTGACAGTCATCATTCTGCTACAGCTGAAATCAACTGTCTGGCTTCTTTGTACTACGTATGTTAGACAATAATAATAATAATAATAATAATAATAATAATAACAATAATCTGTGCGACTGGTGCTAAAAGCCCAGGCTGTGAAGAATAAATCAACTGTCTGGGAAACTTGTTTATAGATTCATATTTCTTGTACATCTTTACACACCTTTTTTATTTCATGATTCATAAAGCTGTCCAAATTTGTGTGCAAGTTGCTAGCTGGCTCGGAGTTTGTTGTGCATTCATTTTGCAATGGGCCTCTGGAAACATCAGCATGCAAAAAGCAGAAGGGGCAAAGAATGCCAACCGAAAGAGTCACCCAGTAGCTAGTTTATACCTGTTCCATCGTTCCAGTTAACTGGACGTAATCCCCACCGATGGCCTTACTGGTCTGGGTGAAGAGCTGGAAGCTTCGCTCCCATATAATCAATACAGCCTCTTTCTTTTAGATGTTAGCATACATGTCATAACCTCACCAGTATGATTTTTTCCCATGTCCTTACAAGTGTGCAGTAACAACAATGCTTGGAGGTTTCAAAGTAGAAACTCACCATTGTTTGTATTTGAAAAAAAGTGTTCAGTAGAGTTGTGAGAGACATTGACCGAGTGGAACTTCTATGATCAATAACTCAAGTGTTCTTAAAGCACAATTTTCACCCAAAGCCTGCACAAGTGTCTTCTGCTCAGAGAATGGCACATTTAGGGGAAAATTTAGCTCAGTCTGCTTTACTGCAGCAGCAAAGATGCTAGACCTGTGCGGCAGTAATGCAACATCACGGAGGCCAACTGCTGTAAAACCTCCAAGAAGAAGATGCAGCATTTGTGTTTAAGGAGTAATTGATCCCAGAAGTTCAAATCAATTTCAAATCCTTCAATATCTTTCCAGCTTTACTGCGTGTACTGTGCTTCAGTCTTAATGTTTAATGTAATCTCAACTCTAATCAGGGCAGAGGTGTTTTCAAAGATTTGACCAGTTTATGGGGATCATACCATCCATCCATTTTCTATACCACTTATCCCTGAAGGGTCGAGGGGGCCATAGTCTATCCCAGCTGACACTGGGCGAGAGGTGGGGTTCACCCTGGTCAGGTCGCCAGTCGATCGCAGGGCCATTAGGAGCAATTAGGGGTTCAGTATCTTGCTCAAGAATACTTTGACATGGTCATTGGGAGAAGTGAGGATTGAACCAGCGACCCTTTGGTTGCTAGACGGCCACTGTACCTCTGAGCTCCTTCGTGTTTAATGTAAAAAAAAATCTACAGGTTAAAACCTGATTCCAAGTAGTTGAAGATTCATCAGAGGTAGCCTGACTTGAAACATCAATCTCAGTCAAAGTGTCATCACGGGAATGCAGGTTAGCATGTGGGAATTCTTGGTTATTAAATGTTTGAAATTTTCCTCAGTGTTTCCATTAACGGTTGTGTTTAAAGCACTGGAATCATCACTGGGGACATACAGTATAACTACCACACCAGCTGCAATATGTTGTATTATCGTCATTGAACTACTCCATTACAGGAACGTAAGTATAAACCACAGTGATCCAGGGAACCATGAATGTTCACCATCGTTTCTTTAGACCTTGGGTCATTTCATATTATTGATGAAGCAAAAGATTGAAGACTGGAGAATTTATAAGCAGTACTACTTACAACTCAGCAGTTCAACTGCAGGACAGGAGGAAACCTTTGCAAAGGCCACAGGCGTACATCACTTTTCACCGATTCCTTTTGAAAGTGCAGGAGCCAATAAGATATTCCAACACTACCACACACCAGTGGAGCAGCTTGATCAGTCAGCAGCTACTCACTGACAAACCTGTTTATAGTTCTTGTGGATAAGACATGCAGCTGTCTTCACAGCGGACCCATCTCCTGACTGCTCCTATTTACACTATTTCAAGAAAAACTTCTTGTTCACTTGCATCACCACTCCCTGCACACCCCCCATCTTTGGCGACCTGACATCAAAACCTGGCTTCTTTTTTTTTCCCCCCAGCATTAATAAACACTTTAAGAAATGTCCAGCCTCAATAGTCACCCTAAGTCACCAATTTCTCCTTGATTTCATAAATGAGGCGGCTATACAAGTCACTGCAGAGTCTGCGGTTAACCAATCAGCAACAGTCACTCTACATTTCATCCCTGGTTTCCTCTCTGCTGGAAATGTGCAGGCGAAAGTACCTGATCTTCTAAACAGCCCAAAGGAAAGTTCCAACTGTGAAAATGATCTTGCTTGAGCAAAAGACACGTATAAACATATATAGAAAATAGATATATTCAGATGCTCTTAATGTGCATCAGTGGGATCATTGTGTCACCTAAAGCAGTCTAATATAATCGTCTGCAGTTTATCCCCCATTTTTTAACTAGCTATAAGCTCCAATAAAAAAAGGCATCATGTTTCTGCTCATATGCAACAGAATGTGGATGCTGACAGAAACATCCTATTAGTTGAATCTGTAAAACCGCTTTGAGCTGCAGTTCAGCATTTATTTTCTATCCATGCAACATGAGATTAAACACATGGCGATAGTTAATTCATACCGGCTATATAACTGTAGACTGTGAGATCCCATTCATGAATGCCTTATTTCAATTAGCAGTGTTGTGATAGCCGGGGAGGTTCTGTTACACTGAGCTGAGCATGAAATATTGTTGAGGCGTGCTGGTACACCATGAGAAATATGCTCGGAAATTAACAGGCATGCTGTGAGTTTTAAGCTTAAGAGAAAAAAATTCCACCACGCACACACACACACACACACACACACACAAAATCTAACTGGCAACATAACAGCATGAGCCAGGTGACATGCAGCAGTCCAGCCATTACGGCGTTGAAAATGGCGATCTGTGAGCTGCAGGTTGCAGCTTCTTGTGTGAGGATTTTGTCTTATAGTCAGGGACTGTGTGGAGCACCCTTGAGAAAAGTATTTAACCTTTAACTGCTTTCCTTAATGTCACCCTGTCCCAGATAAAGGCTACTGAAAAAGATGGAATTCAAACACTGTGGAGCAATGCTGCCCCCACCTGCTGATACAAGGTGCCTGAAAGTGTGGGCAGTTAAATAATACTTAAATTTGTTATTTGACAAAAAAGTGACAAAGCACCCTCATATAAAAAATACAATCGAGCAATCACATTTAACATTATGCTTTAAAATATTAAACAATAAAATAAATGCTCTTTTTCTTAAGAGCAGGTCAAAGAGTTTCTTCAGGTGATGAAACAGTGGTTATTAATCTTTGAGGCTCCATTTCTTTACTTATGAAATATTTAATACTTTAACCTTTTTTTTTTAAATGAAATAATCTGGGGGAGAAAGGAACAAAGGATGTTCTCACAGAACTGCTGGCAACTAATATCCTCAGCAAAGGGGTCACAAAGTAAAACGCAAGGATGTGAGACCGCTGTGTTAAAGTGATTCTTCAACCAAAAATGATAAATTGTTCATCAGTTACTCACCATGGGATGTCTTGAACTCAAAGAGGATTTCCTTTCTCCAGCATGTCTTCTTGGTGAGTTCAGTAAACTTTCACCACATACATTTTGCATTTTGCTGCTGAAGCTACTGGAAACTGAAGATTAACAGCAAAACTGTCCCAAAAAAAACCCAAAAAAACACGTAATTTTACAAACTCTCGAACGCATTGTCCAGTATAATCCATCTCTTTTATCCAGTTGTACACTTAATACTTTGCATCCATCCATTCAGTGTGTGGAGGCAAGGGCACCCTCCTACACAGGAAAACTAAAAGAATTTACAAAATGGCCAACAATAAAACCTAAACAAACTAAACTGAAACAACCAACTGAGAAAATAACTAGCAAGGGGATGAGAACAGACAAAAAAACAAACACATGATCCCACGGTGACTGAAACAGAGAGCCAAACTTAGATACACACTCAATCACACAGTAAAAATAGGTGAAGGCAGAGAAGGAGCTGATTGGATGAGAAACACTGGGGACAGGGCTGCCTGACTGCTTAACAGATGAGAAACAGGTGGTCATAAAGAAAAGGTGGCAAAGCAGACAAAGACAGGAAGTGTTAAACACACAAAGACACAGGAGGGCAGAGGCAAAATAAAACAGGAACTGATTACAACAATCCCAACTAAACCACAAATAAGGAAACACAAGAAGCTTCAAACAATGGAAACCATGATACACCAAACTGCTTAACTAAACCCATCCATTGTCTTCCGCTTATTCCTACATTAAGGGGCTGGAGCCTGTCCCAGCGTCAACGGGCGAGAGGCGGGGTTCACCCTGGACAGGTCGCCAGTCCATCGCAGGGCCAACATAGAGAGACAAACAATCATTCACAGTCACGTTCATTCCTCCGGTCAATTTAGAGTATCAATCAGCCTCATCACCATTTGCATGTCTTTGGACTGTGGGAGGAAGCTGGAGTACCAGAGTGAACCCACGCAGGCACGGGGAGAACATGCAAACTCCACACAGAAAGATCCCGTGCCCGAGCCGGGACTCGAACCCGGGACCTTCCTGCTATGAGGCGACAGTGTTGACCACCGCACCACCGTGCAGCCCCTGAACTAAACCAACAAAAAAATTACCGTCATTAAATAGTCACACTGTCCACAGACAGCTCACTAGAAGTTTTGAAGCACTGCACTGTAATTTTATGTGTTTTATGTTTTCCATTATTTTTTAATGTTAGTTCTAAGATTCCCTTTTAAATTATTTTTAATGTTCTTTTCTCTTTGTTGGAAAGCCATCTAAGCTGCAATTTTTGTATGAAAGGTGCTCTACAAATATGGTTTATTTTATTATTATATGTTTAATCTTTAAATCCCACCTCCAAGCTTGTTCATTGGCCCATAACTGGCCCAGCTGCTTCTTTACTAAGAATACAAACTAATTACTGATCACTTTTAATATACACCAATATACGGAAGGTGGAAGAAAGGGCCCGTAATTGTGGGGCCCCCATATTTTGTTGATGAAGCCTTGCCTGAAAAGAATAACTGTACTGCATAATTAGAGCCAGACTGGCAGATGTTAGTTTGTCGTATGTGTCAGTCTGTTAGGGGCAAGATATGTGGACAGAAACAAGGAAAAAATGATTCGTACAATCAAAAATTATCTTATAGACTTCTGTGTTGTTGTTGGGTGCTCGACCTCAAACAGCAAAAAGCTTTCACAAATAGCTCAATAAGGTCACACAAGGGTCAAAAAATGTTTTACATCGAGAAATTTCTGTTTCGTGGATTAAGTCTTCAAGGAATTAAACACTTTCTGACTTGTGTGGACCTTGATTGATCTGTTTGCCCGTGCAAGACAGCAGCATATTAAAACTGGTTAATCTACTGACACTGAGAGCTTCATTCACCATGTCTTCCACTATGTGAATAAAAAGAACAACACCTGATAAATGGTTAACACTTTTTTGGCATCTGAAGTTACATATGTTTCAGAACTCTTAAAAAAAAAACAACAACAACATAAAGAATGACCTAATTACATTGGTTGAGTTGTTTCAAGGCCTAGAAGTTCCCCCATAAAGTTGGAATGAGTTGAAAATGCCCAGGGTTCACGGACTGATAACAAAACCATGCAAGAGTTTCTGCATAGTAAAGAAAATGGAATCAGAAGCGCTGACGGAGTCAGAGTCTTTTATCATTTTCTCATGATATCCCCTGTGGAAAAGATTCTAAATGACAAGTGGAGGAGGAGCACGAGAGCTCCAGACTAAATACATGCATGAATCCATATGTACAGTCTGTTGTTGTTTAATTGGCTTGTCTGGATGTTATGCACCTGTCAGTCAGTGCAACCTGTTTGTGTTCAATTGCTCTTGGCACTGAGCATGTGCTAATGTCAGTCAGTGATAGTGTGAACAGAGCGTTTCTTCCATCAAACCTTTTACAGACAGTGTGCATGCATGGCCTTCAGTCACTACATGGCGAGATATCTCACATTCAGCAGCTTATTTCACACCAATGTTAACCTTCCCACCACTGACACGCTCTCATGAAGCAGATATGATTTACAGCGGCAGCGTCTGAGGGGTTTTTTTTATTTTTTGCTGTGGACAAAGATGATATGGTATTGAGCCTTAAGTGGCAGCTCTATTAGTATCACAGCTCCATTCAATAGGAATGACTGAGGAATTTTAGCCTGGATCAGAGCTGATATTCAGAATGTCAGGCACAACGCCCCAGCTGACATGTCATCCTGACAGCTGCAACAAAACCAGGCCAAACTCTTTTTTTATCAGACCATTTCAGACAAACTGGGTCCATTTGAAACCTGCTGAATGGTTTAGAGCTAATGAACCCAATGTATAAAGTCAAATCACCACTTCAAGGGCACTGTAGTCTTAAATTATGGATCCGGAAAGAGTCCACAAAGTACATTGGAAATCTGACTTAGGAATTTTTACATCACAAAAGAATAACAATAAAAAATCCTCCACAAAAGAACCGGGCAGTTCTTGTTAACAGTGTTAGTTGATTCATTCTCAGTGAGGACGAACCAAGATTCTTCTGTACAAGGTCACGAGCTCCCGTTTGCCTGTGTCGTCGGGCAGAAATCAATCACTTATCCAACTCTATCATAGACAATGTTTTTCTATCTGAGAATACATACAAATGTGTCAAATGATTGGCAAAGATACTCGAGAGAAGAGAAATCCATTATTTTCTCCTAGGCAGAGAATGTTTCACTGCTCTCAAATCAGTTTCATTACATTTTCAATTTCAGTTATTATTTTTATCTTCTCTTTTGCATCAATGTTATTCTACATCAGCTACTCTCCCTCTATTATTTATCTTACCTTACCTTACCTTATCTTACCCTGAAAAATCTACAAAGATCAAGGGTTGTTCTTTTCCACAAAATTTTCTTGAATATTCATCCATGAACCAGAGGATGAAGATGGACACAAACACTTTTGGGTTAGCTCAGTGTTTTAGATGACAGGATGAAGAAATACAATGCAGATTTATTTTAAAAAAATAAATAAATGCACCAACCGTGTACTATAAATATTTCAGTTATAATAAAATTTTACACCATTTTAGCTTCATAAATTAAGATTCTCTAATTACCATATCTGGAGGGCTGAAGCAGATGATAACGTCAGTAGTTTTCCAAGTATTTTTGCATGAATCAAAGTATTTATATCATCTTGGAATCATGAATGTCAGTTCCAGATTCTCCGTCAATCAATCCATTAGATATTCCACGGTATGAATGAATACTTTGAGATGTTAGAGATGCTGATAGAAAGATGTAGGCAATTTTGACATCAGTACATTCAACATTTCAGTGTGACTGACCTTGACGTTCCTGTGAGCACGGCTAAAACAAAGCTGCGTCCGTGTTGTCTATCCTGAGTGGATGTCATGCTTATTACTTGTGAAGTTGAACAAGTTTACCATTTCATTCCACACGTCCTCAGATCTCTGCATGCACGAGAGAGCAGAAATGATTCTTCCTCTCATCCAAACATGCAAAGAGAATCTCTTGTGGCAGGAATGAAGTCACCAGCATCACATAGTGTGTTTTAGATCAGAGGGCAAAGGAAGTGGTACTAAAAGATTTACACACCATCGAGTTTGTCTCTATTGGACTTGACACATGCAGCAAAGGAGATGAAAATGTGGTCCACCTACTGTGCCTTTATTTTTATTTCATCGGCTGAGAAAATTAAACAGGCTTGTGTTCTGTTTATGAAGATGACAAGGAGCCACGCAAATCACTGTGCTTTTTAATGACGGCCATCTAAAAATAGAAAACGAGTTTTCTTGTTTGGCTGACAGTGTGTCTGTAATCAAGCAGGAGTGGCTGGTTCTGTGTGGCTGCATTTAATATGTAAGCCTAAATACCTTCCCAAAATAGTTGGGAGGTTTTGAGAAATAGGGTCTCTAAATCAACCGCAAGTGGCAACAAGGGTTAATCAGGGGTGGTGGAGCTCATACCTCAAGCTGCATCGAGTATTATTTGTGTCATCAAAGGAACAGATTGTATTTAATACTATTTAAGTCAGTAGAATATTATCCACATCGACAAATCAAATTATGGATCAAAGACGTAATTCTCCAGTTGAAGAACTGGCAGCAGTACCTGTTCTAGTCTCTAGTATTTCTGCAGATCACCAGTACCTTCAAGCTCTGACAATCACAGGAAGCAAAGACAAAACAGGAAGCTCTTCCTGCCGCCAGGAGAGCTTATTGCCAAAAGTGCATGTTGGTAAATGAAAGTCAAACTATCAAAGCACAAGCCAAATTTGAAATGTAAAGAAAAATATGATTAGCTTTTTTCTTTAATCTACGTATTTCAGTTTGACTGCATTTTTTCTTGTTCGTTGGGGTTCTCTTTTTGTCTGTTTATTTCTTGTTGTTATTTGTGACCTCCTGAAATGAGTACAGTAGACTCACTGTCATTTTACACACGCACACAGGTTGAAACCCACTCAACACGGGAAATAACCAAACCTGTATTTTTTTTTTTAATTTGGTTTTGTTTTGTTTTTTGATTCACGTGCAGGAACGTCGCCTTCCAGGTCAATAAAATGACTAAACTATGAAGAACAGTGTCAAACAAGTACATGAGGAAGCAGTGCAGCGTTCTGCGTTATTCTTATCATTACACTCAAATTCTGTTTGCATAAAGTTGCTTGGACTTAAATTGATCAGAATGCAATGATGCTGACAGTGTCTTAACAATAATACTAGAGTCCAGGTGGTATCCCCAAAAAAATGAATAACCCAGCAGGCACACTGCCCCACACATTAATGACCATGCTTCTGTCTCTCATCACCAAATACCCAGATCTCTTCTTGTCAGCTCTGAAAGAGCCTCCTACAACGTCTTACACTGTGAGTAAAAATAGCCAAAGAAAGCTGCACTCCCACCTGATGTTTTATTTTCCTGATTGTTTTGATTCAATTGTCTCTATAATTTGACAAGTGTTGCTTTCCCAACTGTGATAATAAAGCTATCCTGCTTAGCCAATCATTATGGCTTTTATTGCTGAGCACTGAATGCTAATTTGGCAAGTGCTGAAGCTGTAAGTGAAGTTCCGAATTTGATGGCTGCATCACAGTTCGTAATGCGGCTGTGCGGCTTTTAGAAGAGGTAAGGAAGACAAATCTATGAGATCACAGCTGATATAAAAGCCAGTCTGCTGTGCGGTCATGGTTGTAATCAACTGAAGTGCAGTGCTACATGTGTGTAGTCTGAGATTTATTGTCCTGTCTATCAGTATTATTGGGCAGCTCAATGAAGGAGCACTGATTGCACATAGAAGTGTCACTTAATATGTATTACATGTAGTATAAATGTCAAGACTCTAATTTCTCTCGCAGAGATCTGAGAGGACTGCACAGGACTACAAAGAATTGGACACAGTATGTGGGTTGCATGCAAATCCTAAGCACATATTGGATTAACTTTGTGTTTTATGTTCTAGTCAAGATCAATCTAGTCGGTGACAAATCCAGGTCCAAAGAGCTGAGTCAGACTCCACAGACCGAGTCCAGACAATGAAAACCCATTCAACATGCAGCCATTGATTTTACACCGTGTATGCTGAACAGGTAGACATTTTACTCTAAAAAAAAAAGTCAAGGCATACAAATCGATTCAATCATTATATTAAATAATTCTGTTTTATCAGATTTAATATTAAAGTTAAAAATGTTTAAAGTTTGTTATTTTATGTGTATTTGTGTGGAAAAGCACATTTCATAGCAGGTTTCAAACCAGAGGTAATATGAAGGAGAAGACCATCGTCCGCTCTGGGATCAAAAGTATCCAGGCTGAACCTCTTGAGACGTATTCAGAGAGAACAGGACTGGAACAAGAATAGATCCTTGTGGCACACCCTCTGCTTAGATGCTGATGATGTTAGGATAATAGCTTAATGTGTGGAGAAAAAGGGGGAAAGAGGGCACAAAACAAGTTTATAAGAGTGAGTACCCCATTTAAGGAAACAAGAGAGCAGACAGAGCTGGTGAGTAAAAAACAAACAAACAATAATAACCTTTAAACGGGATGAACTGCCTAGTGTAGTTAAAGCGTAAGACTGCATATGGCGGAACCTGTCCAGAGCCTACTAGTGCTACAGCCCTGCCATATACAAGCAAGGAAAATAATCTGTGTCCCATGATGCAGCGTGCTCAGCATTCTTCTTTTGATGTGTAGTGATCATTGTTTCACCTCTCGATGGTTTCAAAATCATAGATAATAACGAAACCTAAGTCTGGTATCAACACAGCTCTAGAGAAGAATACAAAGGTATTTTTTGGCTTAATGATCCTGAAATCTGTGATGGCTGTCACTATGGAAACAAGTCCATCAGCATCCATGAGTTGTCCATTATAGCCGAGATATGACATGAGATGTCCTCACATTATAAGAGGATGCAATCCCATATTGCTGCTCCTCTGAGGCACATCAGCCACTATGTAACCATAAATCACAAGAGCTCTTAGCTGAGCCGTAAGAGGAGGGAAAATAGGTACTTTTAAGTTCTTCCTGCTGAAGGATTTATGTGAAAAGATCTGAAATATATTGTGGGTAATTTCTGTGTCCTCTAGTGGCATTAAAGTGGTCTGAAGTGAGCAGGGAGCACAGCGACCTGGTCATTCATGATGAATTATAACCTCTCATCATGATAGAAAGAATCCAGGCAAGTAGAATGTCTTGCTGTCGTTGACTACAAGTTCCTGTTTGATTTTCTAGTTGACTTTCTTACTTCAGTTTAATTGTTTCTGGTTACAGGGTTCCATAATTAACACTACAAACATATTAATTTTTTTCAACCTGAATCTCAGCTCACGGCTTTATTAGCTATAAAGCTTTATACCTGCTGAGAGATGGCCGATTCAAAGGCTCTAATACCCGCAGTGCTTTCAGTGTGTGCGTGCGTACTGTATGTGCATTTCACTGATTGGGGATTCTTATTGTTTGTTTACCAGGACGAGGGTGTATGATTGCAGTACAAATAGCAAATATACTTCCATGTTCTCTACCATAATGGAAAATAAGTGGTAGAGAATGCAGAGTTGGTTCCTTTTAAACAAGCGTGATTAAACTTCATATTGAGAATCAAGCCATATTGATGTGCTCTGTTTACAGCACAAGTGAGCAAAGCATTTATCCGCCCCAGTACTGAAGAACACTTTGTGTACGCTCGGTGTGTTTTGGAATAGGGAAAACTTTTAGAGGTTTAAACAGCATCCACGTTGAGCTGCACCAGAAATTACATCTGTTCAGAGTTTATCAACTTCCGATCACAGCAATTACAGTCATCACAAAAAGAAAAAAGCCATTCCTGGAAAATTCAAGACAAGGCAGGCCTAGTTAATATACATACAGATACATGCAAGTAAGAATATATTTACGATGAAATAATATGGGAGGGAGATAGTCGACGGACCTACTGTACATAGTCGAGCTGTTATGACAGTAACTCTTCAAGACTGGAAACTGTAAAGATAAACAAGATGATGAAGACCTAAACACTGAAACCACATTGATAATGCATTTGTAAAACATTAATTTTGGACATGGCAATGAATTGTTGAAGATGATTAATTCACAGTCATAATGCATTTAATAGGAAAGTCCTGTTTTTGTTCCACACCTTTCTAAAAACCTTTAAAAGAAATATTTGTTAAGATAAAAATCTTACCACTTGGATGTTAATTGGCCGTCCAGTAACCGGAGGGGCCCTTGGTTCGATCTTCACCTCCCCCGGTGACAATGTCCAAGTATCCTTGAGCAGGTACTGAAGCCCCAGTTGTTCCTGATGAACCTGCGACGGACTGGCGACCCATCCAGGGTGAACCCCGCCTCTCACCCAATGTCAGCTGGGATAGGCTCCAGCCCACCCCACCCCCCACCGCCACTATAACCACCCTTCACGGATAAGCACAGCGATACAGAAAATGGATGGATGGTTGGAAAAATATTACCAATAAAGCAGAACCATTGAACCAGTGTCAAGTTAAAAGTACCTGCTGTAAAAATCACTGTTCATACACATACAAGGAAGTACATTAGAAACCACTTAAGCAGCCGTAGAGCAACCAGGCTTTGTATTCACCAGACAAGGTCTTTCCAAAGATTCACTGTTTGCCCCTGTAACAACTGTGTTGGATTTATTTCTGCAAGTCACTTTGGATGAGATCAGATTTGGAGGAGACAGTTTATCAAGATGACTTCAAGTTTTGGCTGAGTACTTCAAGGTGAAATGCCGCATATCATAATAAAACTGAATATGCGAGGCCCTATCTTATCAATGCCTGCTTTGTGTCGAGCATGCAGTATCTGCAATTCTTCAGTTTTTGCAGTGAATATTATGAAGATGAGCATATTGAATTTTATGTAAAAGTCATCCAGCTTCTGAAGTTTTGTTTGAAATTTTTAACGGACAATTTGAGTTCTGTGAGGGAGTTCCTCCCGTCCTGTCATCAGCATTGACCTGGACCAGTTTCCAGCTGACTGTCTCTCATCTCAAACAAGAGCTGTCCGACAATCACCATCTCATCATGATAATCAGCCTCAGTCAGTAACCTTCAAGATGTACTTGAGGATAAGGCTGCAATGAGTCAGCACCTGGGGGGAAAAGGGCATCTGAGCTTGATTTGACTTTTACCTCGATAATGTTTCTCTAACTTCACGCGACCAGTGAATTACTATGCTTTATTTGCATCATGCGTGCCTTCAAACACGCATGGCGGCGCGTCTTGGCTCAGGTAGTGGAGTGGCTGTGGAGTAATCAGGTCTGATCCGCAACAGTCCCAGAGCCTGTGTTGAAGTGAGCAAGATACTGAATGACAGCGTCAGCATCGGTGTATGAACGTGTTAGCAAGTTGGCACCTCGCATAGCTCCCTCTGCCAACAATATGTGAGTGTGTTATAAAAGCACTATGAGTGGTTGATGGACTAGAAAAGCACCATTTAGCACAGAAAAGGAAGTCACGGAGTACTCAGGCTGTGCTCTAGTGGTGATGACTAACAATGAAAAGCAAGACAAGAATTTTTTTCAACAAAGTGAGGATGTGTGAGTTCATGTTGTTGTACAAATGTATATATAGAAAATAGAGAGTACATTTTAACCATGTATTAACTAATACATTCAAAGGTCTGCTTTCAATTACTGCAATTACAGGCTTTTTTCAGCTGTCATTTTATCCAAGCACACATTTATCCAGTCGCATTCATTATGGTTCTGCTCCATTCAGGTGGGCCAAGTGCCTGGAATTGTGCGTGCTGGCTAACTAAAATGGCTGTGACACTGAATAGAATGAGACTATAATGAATTTGATCAATTACATCACTGTTTTCTCTGCTATAAAAATGTCAAAATGGTTTCTTGTGAAAGTTTCTCTTTATTGCCACCCTCAATAAATCTTTTCCTGACCTTCGAGCTGAAGCAGTGCAAGGCTTGAGGAGCTTACTGCTGTATGATCTTAAAGTTGTGTTCATTTGGCTTCACTTTAGAGGAAGCAAAACAAGCAGAAATTACAACATCTGGGATATTATCACCATTACATGGCACGCGAACATGTTGGCAAACAATTTCCTGCATGGTGCTAATGCATCAGCAGCTGTTTGCTAAAAAGCAGCAGAAAATTAACAAGTGCACGTTTGGCAGTGTAGTTCTTTCAATAACAGTTTAGATGCAACAAAAACTTCTTCTCTTTCTTTTCTTTTCTGCACAGCATCGTCTGAGATCGATTACAAGACGCCTCAAAAGCTTTGTGAATGTATTTAAATTTTGCCTTTTGCATATTATATGGATGTAAAGAGTAAATGTAGCATATTCTGGATTCTTTATTTGATTACTCTTTTGCCTTTTCAAAGTGTTCACTCATCATCCTACCAGTCTCTTTTTGTTTCATGCTTGGCCAGGTTGCTTGTCTGAAGTCTTCCTTGAGAGTAGCTGTTGGAAGCAAAAAGGAACCAAAAACTGTTCAGTTACAAAAGCTTAAAGATTAGTCGCTCTGTAGAGTTTATGGTACGACAGAACTGAGGAACAAGTCTGCACGGGTTCATCTACAATCTTACATATACGCATCATGATCTGGCATTACTAGTTATTGGCTCAGAATGGACATCACCATTTTGGTCATTTAGTTTATTTAAAGTAAATGTGCTACTAACTTCAGACTAAGAAATTGCATTATATTAGTAATGGGGGATATATTTGTCTTTGTACTGAATTTGGATTAGATCATAATTCTGCACAAAGAAGCATTGCGGTTATCCACTAGCTTGAGGAAAACAACAAATAAATAAATAGAAAATCCAGAGGAGAGCAGAGGAGGCTCAGTCTACTACTGCTGTACTGCATGTGTAACTAAACAAAAAAAAAAAAAACCTGCTAACAGCCACTCTTGTGTATTCTCTTAGGAGACACTGGTCAATATCAGGACAGAGCGGGCAGTAAGTCATACTTGTGGCTCGGTGTTGCAGGTATAACTGCCAGCTAGATGCTGTAAAACCCCAGTGACACACACTCTATTAAATCTATACAGTAATATAAACAGTATCCATCCTGGAGCTGAAGTTGACTCGAGCTGAGCTACAAAGCAAAATAAGTGCATTTCAAATTGTTTGGACTTGTTCCCAGAGCAAAGTTGCCAGGCTTTAGCGTATATTTGTGAGTACGAGTGTGTCATCTGGGAAAGACGCAGAGAGCTGCAGATTGTAAAGAACAGCCCGCAGTCATAGGAGCAATGGTGTACATTTATAAGACAGTAAAAGGAGAAAGCGATGGGGAGAGAATAAAGACGGAGAGAGGGAGAGATAGGCCATGTGTTCTCCCTACCTTCTTCTGAGTGTGTTTATCTGTCCACCTTTAGTTGTCTAAAGTGTGTGTTGCTGTGCGAGTGGATGCAGGAGTTGGTACACAGCAGAATAAAGAGCCCACCGACATTTTCCTCTACACTGCCTCCACTCAGGAGTACAGCTTTGTGGGGAAAGATGTGATGAAAAAAATACGAGTCTGTTTGAAACGACACTGTTGCTGAAATAAAAAAATAAAATAGACAGCAGCACTGTAAAATCAACACAGTGAGAACACATCAGATAAACTGGTATCATCTCCAATCAAGTGTTTGTCACTTCTAACTAACGGTTTTTGGTCATAATTAAAAGGTCCTTATTTTAATACACTGCAGCAAAGCGCATACGTCTGCTTCTATAATCTGTTTCTAACTAAATGAGCAAAATGTTTGGGGGGGGGGATGCATTGGTTCAAGGCTGCTGCGTGAGGGGGTTATCAGATTTGACAGATTGGAACGGAAGTAACGGCCCTCCAACTGTGATCGGATTCTGATTGAAATGTCAAAAAAACCTGAGTGGTGCACTGAAGTACTCCAAACATGCCAGTCCATTTCAAATCTGCAGAGCCCCCTGGTATTAGGTGCAGGGGGGAAATTAGAAATACACAATTCACTGATGCGAATATATTCTTAAGGTGAGCTATGTTACTGCCATACGAGGGTTAGGTCATAATTATAAATCATTACAAATCAGATGGGTTCTTTGCAAACGGAGTTTTACTGGAGACAGACAACAATCGACAGACCTTGAAGGTGTTTTGTTACCTTGTGTTAAACAGCGAGAGTCAACAGGGGGTAGTCATTTCAAAGGATAAAATTGTGGGTGCAGAATGCAGACTTCATCTTAACAACATCGTGTCACTCCACACAGATGAGGTAGAACACAACACAGCTGCTTCTCAGTCACGTTGTCATCTGTTTTGGTGCTTATAGACCTTTAAAACACACCTGGCCAGTATGTGGTGGCACATAGTGGGACGGAGCTGTATTTTCTAGTGAAACCACCTCCCGCCGTTTACATAACCGGTGTTTTTAAACAGACGTCACCAGCTTGATGGCCTGCATACCGACCTTCACCGAGTGACACTGCAGGGTTTAGAAATCTGCTGTCCATTGGTGTGAATACTAGGGGTATTATTATTTTCAATTGTCACATTAGTTGTATATCTTTATCCTTTAAACCCAAGGAGGTCACGTGACTGCCATCATTGCATATATGCACAATTACTAGAGAAGTTGAGGATGAAATCTGATTCGATTTAATAGGGTATTGGAATTTAGGTCAGGGAACGATCTGTTCAGTTTTGGAATTGACTCAGAATCAGATCTGGATCTGCTGATGCCTCTGCCTGAGCAGAGGAGGTAGATGTTATTGTTTTACATATCCAGTTTTCGGTGCTTTCATGACCCCTGCTGACATAAAATTGTAGTTACAACCACGGATGCAAAAGGAGAGCCAAGTTTAGGTTACTGGGAGGTTCTAAAGCGGGCCGAGGCAGAACATGAACTTCAGAAAACAATCTGTACATCCACAGGCTACAAGGGAAGGCTGATGGTCTTAATAATAAAAGGAAAAAACTCTCAAACTAGAGTGTTTTGTCTGAATACTTAGTTTAATCTGCAGCAACAGAAATAAGGTTATTGTTTTATTTAAGCGATAGATGAGCCAATGTTTCAGTGACAACATAAAAGAATAAAACAAGGAGCCTTGTCGCCTCAAGTTGAAGAAAAGTGATACTTACAGGTCGAGAAATTTCAATACATTTAATCCAACATGGGTATTCACAGTCTTACCATGTTAAAATGATCAGCATTTCCTCTAAAAAGACGTTCAATTTGTTACAAATGACAGATAAAATATCGGAAATACTGATCATATTTGGAGCCTGGATTGCGTTTGCATAAATGTAGAACAAATACACATTACTGACCGAAGACGTGTTGTTACATCACCAGCATGTGTTTGTTCGTTAGCCTGATATCGTAAAGGCTTAAGGATAGATGCAAGCTGACGGACAGATGGTTACTGTTACAAATAATAAGAAGCTATCTGGATCAAACTTGAGATCCTGGACCCTGAAGATACTGTAGTTCCAGGAGACTAGCAGGATGTAGACAGCTTGGCTGACGAACGAGCCCCCTCGTTCTGAGGTGCAATAATGCAAGTGAAAATGTATCTAATAGAAACCTCCACACGGACGTTCCTGTTTTGTATCTTAACAGTCCTATTTTAAAAACAGTCACATATCAAATGAAATGTAAGAATTTTTTAATAAAAAGTTACTGAAGGTGCAAGAAAGTGAGATAGAAACTAGTACTTGCTTCTGTTTACAGTCTTTTCAGTAGCAGTAACATCAACTATTATAAGACAAGTACAAATAATACAAGATAATACTCATGAACAATAACTTAACTAAAAATGCATCACAATACACTATATGTGCAATTATGTCAACAGATAATGCAGTTCAGCAGACTGTAATCGTTTAATGCAGTGCTTCTCAACCTTTTTGAGTTGCGACCTCATTCGGGAGCCCTGACCCCCAGGTTGAGAACCACTGGTTTAATCAATGGCACTGTGTATTTATACTGCTTTGATTCACATTCATATTTACAGCGCTACCCTGTTCTTGAGCAAGGGATCATCATTTTTAAGGAAAGAAAGACATTTTCATGCCCCCATCGAACAACACAAGACTTAATCCTGGTATTCAGCTGATCATCTATCATCCTTGTACAGTTCTAATGTGACGAGTCGCGATGTGGTACTCCACACGCTGTGGAGTACAAGATGCCACCCCTCCTCTGGCCTCCAGGTCCTGACCTATTAGAGGTCCAAATACAGCACTGAATAAGAAACTACTATGTTGGATGGTTTAAAGTAACTTAAGAGAGGTGCTTCAAATAATTTGTCAATCTTGAGTTGTACTGGGCTGGTACGGCTTATGAATAAAATTCTAGCACATTCGAGGTGCCTGAAGCTTTTATCATCACTTCTCAAATGATACAAGTGACTCTTTCTTTTCAAATATAGATCAAACTACATTAACTTGATTTATGTGTGTCAGCTATTACACACTGTAGTGAATGTTAGATGAGTGATTTTTTGCTAAAAAAAAAAAACATGCAAGAAGTTCTCTCTTTCCATTCCTTGCTGTGAACTAAGACTGGTGGGAAAGGAAGACTTATCTGAACGTGTAACTGTACAATATGACAATCAAGCAATGGAATGCATTTATTTAATAACTCAGCTATTAGTTGTAGTTCTAGTGTGTTTCCTGTATTCTGAGTGTTGTCATGGAGTTCAAGTCAATCTAGAAATATTAAGTTAAGAGTGCACATGCAGGACGTAGATGGGGAGTGGTTCTAAGGTGACAAGGCACCCTGAAGTACTGCGCACACACAATACACACACACACACACACACACCAGGCGTGTGTGTGTGTGTATTGTGTGTCTATTGATACTGATAGAAGGGTTGCTCATCAGGTCGGAAGCCATATGCAGTCACTGGTCGTCCCGGAGATGAGCTGGTTTGGTCAAAGACATCGTTGCTGTCTCTGGAAAACAAAGGTTTGTTTTTAATGTCATATATATTGAAATGTTCTCAAACTTCACTCATCGAGACGGACGTCTTCACATTCTTATTGCGTTTAATGATTACTTGCAACAATTACAGATTGACGATGATTGGACGGCGTCTTTATTCGCACACTTAGATCATGTGATGTAGTGTCACTGTTACTGACCCTGTATGGTGCCAGTCTCCATTCTGAAGCTGAAGGTCACCGAAGAAATCCGGGCTGACGGAACCATCTGCTGGAGTTATTCCATCTAAACCCCAGCAAAGTGTACCATTGAATGATTTGTTATTTGTTGTTAAGTAATCACAAGTCTCTCCTCTAATATCTAACGTCCCTCATATTAACACTGATGAAGTTGAATGTATGAAGTCGTTGTGTATTTTTAAATTTGAAATATATTCATGCTGACAGTGTATGCAGCCAGTTCTCTGCTACGTTTGTGTAAACCCCCGAACCAAATGGGGCTGTCCACAGATTACTGGTGACACGGACTGCAATCATTCAACTGTGGATACGCTTCTAAATGAGACAATACTTTCTTAGAGTTGCTTTTGGAATATTCCATTTCTAACCCCGTTAACCTGCTACAGAGAAGAGGCAGACGAACCACTGAAGACACGCCCACATTACAGTTTCCTTGAGGGAATCTGACCTGAAACCACTTCTGTCTGATTTTGACTGCAGTATATTTCAAGTGACTTCTTGTTAATGAAGCAAAATATTGAGTTCCAAGCCGACTCTGGACAATGTGTCGTGAAGTAGTTTGACTGGCGTACGTGTCGCAAAATGCTGCAAAAACAGGTAGAACTCACAGTATGATCAATGTGTAAATGTCTACAACCCACGAAGATTGGAACACTGCACATCTTCATCTGATTATTGTTTAGTCTGTATGACCTTATTTAGTTTAAGCTAATCAAAAAAAAATGCTGTTAATATGGCAAGTTATTCAGAGTATCGTCTTAATCTGGAAAATATCACAGCACCGCCATCCATGTTGACATAGCCAATGATTTCTGTCATTCTACCAACAACTGTGTCGGAGCATCTCAGGTTGATCTATTTATTATGGCTTGTGTGCGAGTGTGTGTGTGTGTGTGTGTGTGTGTGTGTGTATACCTGCGCTGTAAAACAGATCGGTCCTGTCATTTTCGTTATCATAGAGATAAGGCTCCGACTCAGCTTGGCGACTCTCAACCATGTCCAACCACTGGTTGTTATGGAAACGGAACTTCTCTGACTGAATTTTCTTCCCCCACTCCTCGTCATACTCCTGGAAGACAAGAAAAAAAAAATACAAACACTGAGAGAGGGACAGACAGACTTGTGTTACTTCCTACATCAGTAATGATTGTTTCACTCACAGCAATAATATCCAGGGTGTTGTCGCACACTTTCCTGATCTCAGCATTCTTGTCATGCATCAGATCTATCAGGTAGGCAGGGGCCTCTGGGAGGGGGGGGGGCAGTTAAGGAAAAAAAAAATGAAACTACAGAAGTTCTTCAGGGGTGTTGAAGAGTCTTTTCAGTTCATCTCACTTCGTATGAAGTCTTTAATAATTCAGCTGTAAGATGTTCATTAAAATCTTGAATTTTATTAAGAGATACGCAACCATCTCAGCAGGAAACAGGTAATTACCTCAACAGTGGCTTCCTTCCACATCCAGCATTATGGAGATTTTTTTTGTATTCATTTGGTCTCATGTTTCTGTTCACCCAGTGAATGCATATCCAAAATTCCCTCTCCTTTAGCTCTCTTATGCTGTGCAGGGGCTTTTGAAAGCCTTTCCTCTAAAAACAGCAGACTGCGTAGTCAAAAAAACCCACTAGTAGAGCAGCTGGAGTCCACCAAAGTTGCAGCTGTAAAAATGAACACTGATATAAAAAACCTCTATAAAGCTCCATCCAGCTGAGAGGAACTGCGGATAGTTCTCTGTAGGGTCATCAGCAACAGTGAGTGGTGTGTAACCTACCAACAACGTGGATTATCACAGCTTTAAACAGAGAGAGGGCGCTAAGGGGAGGATACGAGTGTCTTTGATGATGACGTCTCGAGTGGCTTGGTGGAACACCATCTGATAGAAGACATAGACGATCTGACACACAAACTCGTCGTCCTCCTGCTGGGCTACATGCAACACACAGAAATAAGCTATTAACTGCATATTTAACATTTCAGGAGCGTTTCTCTGTGTCAAGGATGCTTCTTTGACTTTGAAAGAATATCTATAGAACGCCATGCAAATTTGGGGCTGAGTGAAGTGTACACATGCCGGTAGGGATGCACCTACTGCCCCTCCAGGGACCTGAATGGGCCGGTTTCAGGCGTGACCGGCCAGTCAGTTTAACATGTATCCAATCCTGAACAGCCGCTGCTTTGCAAGAAATAGCAGTGAGTCTAGTTTTGATGGACAGTGCATCAATCGGCACAGTGAGGTTCGAGCCAGACAGGAAATTTTCACTCTAATGGAATAGTATAGTATGGTCAATTTTCAAAATCATTGTTATCATCAAGGAAAGTTCGTCCAACTTTGAAATGTGTTCAACATATTTACAAGTATTTCAGAAGTCCAGTTTTAGTCTAACTTATTATTAACATGTAAACATTCTGAGTGCTGACTACTTCAGTCCTTGATACTGACAACCACCAAACATCTTTAACAGAATCTGAGACGTGTGTGTGTGTGTGTGTGTGTGTGTGTTACCATTCAGCAGCTCAATAAGGGCGGGGATTACTCCAGATTTGGCCAGCATGGCAGCACAGGCATCATCCATGGAGACGGTTCCAATCATTATCACCACCTCGAGGATGAGGTCATCCTCTGACGAACCTGAAACACACACAAATACAAGTCTCCACCCTTGTGGTTACAAATTTCAGTTGTTACTATAGAAACTAAGATTTACACCTGGTCTTTTAGGAAGGCTTCAACAATGTCAGTGCAACCGGCAGGAGCAGCAGCAAAACGTTCTCACCTGGTTTGAGCCGGTCTTTGAGGTAGGGTACCAGGTTGTACTCCTTCAGCACCAGCTCCCAATCCAAGTCACTGATTGTGAGGTTTGCCAGCGTCCCAAGACACTCAAGAACCCACTCCTCCTCTTCCTCTGCACGGATCTCTGCTGCAAAGTCACCTACGTAGTCCTACATAGACAGAAACGGTAGATGATCACATCACGGAGCACTACTGGAGGGCTATCATAGTGGTCTTATTTGCTAGCGGAGATCAGTTAATAACAGAAACTATGTGTATCCATAACTCACAATGAACAGAGGTTTGGTCGGTCCATCATGCTGTGAGATGTTTCTGATCATCTTCATCAAAAGGCAGTCTTTCATCTTCAGTGCTCGCTTCATGAGCATCTTCAACCCATTTCCTGAAGACACAGACAGACTTCATCACTCACAGAAACACAGTTTCACTGTATATTCTTACATATTCTTGCATCAGGTATCTTGTCCGGTTCACTGGTAGTGATCAGATGACATGAAGTCATACAAGTTTACCTTCACACATAAGTTGTGCGTTCCTCTTGTTAGCAGCCAGGTTGATGCAGACGGAGATGAGCTCAGCTTCAATGTCTCCCTCACCGTGTTCATACAGCATTCGCATTAGCTACTCAAACACACACACACACACACACACACACACACACACACACACACACACACACATCGCATGAATATCAAAGCCAAAATAAAAGTCCATGTTAAACAGGAAGTTCTTGTACCTGAGGTATGCAATTAGTATAAGCAAACATGCCCTTGAAGGCATCATCGATGCTGATGTGGTAGAGGATACGCATGATGACCTGATGGTTGTTTTCATCACCTGAATGACAACATACACACACATAAGTCAGTAACAAGGTTCATACAATAATTACTGACTGGTGGTTGGGAAAAAAAGTTACAAACAACACAACTCACAAACACGGAATAATCTGAGCTCACTGTAATCACTGTTGCTGTGAACAATGCCTCCTGTTCTGTTTACAGTACTGCATACTGCACACTACTGTGATAGGGTGAACTGTTACCCAGCAAGGCTGTCAGTTTAGGCAACAGTCCAACTTCCACCATCTTGGCTCTGAGTCCTGAGTCGAAGGAGAGGTTGAGCAGCAGACGCAGTGTCAGGTTCAACAAGTCTTCATGGTCACACGGAACCAGACGAGCTAGTCGGTCTATAGTATCCACCTCAGCCTGATAACCCCAAACACAAAAACACAGCATCACTGAACCTAGATCATGACAGCAGGAGGTACTGAATGTTAGTGTAACACACGATTACACAGGGAGCCGATAAATATTAGGCACTAGGAGTTTCAGTTGAGGTACAAATATCTAATAGTGAAATTCGTAGTTATTTAAACACATTCCTTCCTTCCTTCCTGTCCTGTCTAATGAGAGTCATTCATGTGTCCATCTTTTCAGCTCACCATGTCATTCTTGTTCTCCAGGAAAATAGACAGTTTCTTGAGGAATGATACCACCAGCACCAGAAGCTCCTCGTCATCCCGATCAAGAACTTTGACCAGCAGGCCGACTATGTTTTTATTCCTCATTTTCAGCTCCGTCCTCGTGTCCTCAGCAAGGTTCAACAAGAGGTAGAGAGACACTGGAGGACAGTACAGGAAGAGATGAGCATGTGAAGGAGACAAGAAATGTAAAATGTAAAATCCATTCACGTTTATCCAGCTCCAACGCTACATATTGGCTTATGTTTGCCCATCAATGTTTTTCCTCAATCAATTGTGTCACCGCAGCTGTGGTGCACTCATACTTCTGGTGATGATGCAGGAAATGATTATGCAGCACTAATCTCGCTGAGTCATCTATGCAAGCGCACATGTGGAGCTGATCTTTAGTTGGTTGGAAGTGTTGCATCAACACAGCAAAGAAAAACACATGGCCGGTGTGTGTGTGTGAGGAGCTCACCTCTGAGCAGCTGTTCCTGTTTGGCCAGAAAAGTCTGGTATTTCCTCAGAGCTTTGTCCTGGTCTCTTCTCAGAGAGCCGTTCTCTGGTGCTGACTCGCGTACACAACGGAACAATAAGGAACAAATGTGGTACAGGCATGAACTAAAAAAAGTCCAGAATAGAGAGAGAGGAGAGCATGGAGAGGAAGAGAGAAAACAGTCGAATAAAGGATATAAGCTTTGTTCTTCTTGCGTAGCTCCTCGCGCCACACGTCATGTCTCTTCAGCTCGTGTTCGACCACGCTCAAACACAGCACACCTATTTTGTAATGGCTCACCACTCCATGAAACTGGGAGAAACTGGAGGAAGGAGAACATGTGCACACATTAGGGGACTAAAATACAGGGGGCTGACATGGGTGTGAGAGACACTCTTTGTGTTCGTGTTACCTGGAGAAACAGAAGAAGATGTAAATGATGATGGTAGCCAGCTCCACACTCTGTTTCCAGTCCTCCCGTAAAACTCTGGCTAGAGCACCTAGAGCTGCCTCTACACAAACACACCACGGTCATGAGAAGGGACACAACTACTACTAGAGGCTAAAGTGCAGCAGGAAGAGACGCAAAGTGTAGTTCCATCTCTATACAGTGAAGGAATTTGGCTAAAACTCGATTGCACCTTAGCAACAATAGTAATCATCCACCAGCATTTATTGTGCGAAACGAACTAGTGTGGACTTCAGCTTCCTAAAGCACACAGAGGAGAGAAGGGCACCTATCCTCTGATCTGGCTCTGAAGAGGATGAAGAATACACGCATTTCCCAAAAAGATGGCATTTTCCATTAGGATAAAACAGAATTTACAGCTTCTCTGATTAGGCATGCTAGAAGATAGCTACTCTTTAAAGACCCAGAAAAAGTGTTTCTTCTTTGTATTTTCAATGTGTAAAAATTCACAAGTCAAATTAAAGTTCTCTCTAAATTGGGATGAAAATATAAGATCCCAGATGTGTAGGGAAAGAAAACCCTGTAAATTACTATCAACAACAATGGATGTGGTAGATGCTAATGTTAGCTATAACTGTTGCATATGCTTGAAACATGGTGAATTAGAGCTCCATGATTTTGGAGGGAGAAAAAAAAATACATCTAATCGTGATGAGATTTTAGATATTAGATGTCACACATTTTTTTCATCATTATTCTTATTTTCCCCTTTAAGCAACTTTTGTGAGAAACTTTGTCAAACAAAGGTGTTTTCCTAAGTCTGTAGAATACAAATCTGCAGCTGGAACATCTGTGCAGCGCCACCGCGAAATTTAACAACGAGCTTGACTCAACCGTTGTGCAGCAGCTCCTCCAGGTTATCAGGGTTGCGGGCCAGCTGCAGGATGAGGGCGGAGCCTCGGATCTTCTCTGGGATGCCTTCATAGAGCAGCTCAACGTACTCATCCACTCTCGTTATACTGGCCTCCTCATTTAACTATGAAGACAGAAGAGAAAATACACATACACACACACACACACACACACACACACACACACTGGTCAAATATTTGAAAAACGCTGCAAAGAAAAATTTCAGACAATTTCAGTAAATAATGAGAACTACAGAGGTTAACATGTATAATGAATGCCGATGCTGTCTGACAACTGAAAATGAGTCCGAGCTCAAAGAACAGACTGCGTTACCTCCATTCCTTCGAAAGGAGTCAGCTCTCTGGGTTTAACTGCTCTTTTCTCCTTCTTCTCCACTGGTGACACAAAAACAAAAGCAAACAATCAACTCATGACAGACTTCAAGTCAAACCTTAAAGATCTTAAGTTCCAGTCTAGAAGGAGTCATTAGGAGCTACTGGAGTTACAGTGTCCCTACGTCAAGTGTTTTCAGAAATCTTGAAAATCTGCCAACATTCTCTTGGAAAACTTTAATAAGACACCCACTAATACCAATCCCATAAATGATGAATAAAGTAATTCTATCAATTGAATAATGTACATAAATTCTACACAGATGAGGTTTGTGATGAAGGGTGAGCTGTGACTCACCTTTGGGCTCCACATGGGAGGATTTTCTGTTCTGCAGGTAGTAGAGAAGCTGCTCCACCTGAGGCAGACGGGACGAAGAGATGAGTTTACACTCCTCCACCACCTTCTTGGCCAAAGCTCCCACATCCGTACTGGGAGAGAGACTTTTCACACGAATGCTGGAAGGAGAGAGTGAGAGAGACGACACAGACAAGGGTGACAAATGAAGGCTTGTTAAAAATTATTGTACTGCAGTTAAAATACAGCTGGGAAAACTAACCAAATACAAATAATGACAGATATAAATCTATTATGTGAAGGGAAACTTCTAATAATTTGGATACTCCTCTCCAACAAAATGATGAATTTGAGGACTAAAAATAAGGACTAAAAATCTTCTGTTGTTCCCAAATGGTGGAACGAACTACCCAACTCTGTGCGTTCTGCTGAGTCCCTTTCTACTTTTAAGAGACAATTGAAGACTCAATTGTTCAGAGAGCACCTAGGCACTTAACCTGACTCTTCTCCTCTTTGTTCTGTGGGGTAGAATAAGTCAGAGGGTCCAAGACCCAGCACTTAGTGATTGTGTAGCACTAACTGTGTTGTGTGATGTTGTATGTTTGTCAAAAAAACAAAAAAAAAGGGGAGGGGGAGGCGACACTTCTTCTGCCACTAGATGGCAGTACCTGTGACCAAATCACAACTGAAGCACTTTGGCGCTTCCTATGGGTTTTTCCTTAAGTCTGAATTCTTGCTTGTGTTGTACGTCGCTTTGGACAAAAGTGTCTGCTAAATGAAATTGTAGAATTGTAGAATTGTAAAAAAAAAAAAAAAAAAAAAAAACAGATTCCAAAGAAGATCTAAGAGTGAATGATTCAAGGTAAAGAACATAGACATGGTAGAGAGTTCTATTCAGGAAATCTTACTCACATTTTTTGTCCCTCCTTGCGTTCTTCCAGTACTTGACCACCACCCTCCCCCAGTATAGACGCTTCCACCTCATAGTGGACCACCAGGGCCTTCTCTGTTGGGTGGACATCCAGACTGCTTGCAGTCACTTTGCTAGGAGGAACAGGAAAATGATGCAGCATTCGTTCCAGAACTTTGTGAAGGTCCTCATTTACCTTTGTTAATAGATTTCAGACCACTGATGAAGTGTCACATACGTTTATCATCAAAATCGAATGAATTAATTTCTCAGTCTCATCATTTTAAGATAATTCGAATGATAAATGACAGTATTTTCCTGTCAATCACACTGTACAAGCACAGTCAGCAATTATTCAATTAGGAAATAAATACAAGACATATGGCTTGTATTTGATATGCTTCCTGTGCCTTGTTTTTTATCGTGTGTGTGCGAGCGTGCGTGTTTCACGCAACAAACACTAATTAGCTAACGGTGGACACGCCCAGTCAGCGCCATACAGCTAATTTTCTATAGAGTAAAATAAATTAACCTGTGTGTATGTATAATAAACATGGACGTACTCGCCGTGTTATCGACAAAGAGCAATTATAGGGTATCACGGAGACGATAGCCGAGACCTTCCGTTAATTCTACGTTAATACCGGGCTACGTCCACGTTAGCTTACTTATATCTTACCGTTTCAGGTAACGCGCGTCATCCTGCATCTTCCTCGGAGTTGATGATTCAGATCAGAATGAACTGCTGAAATCACGACGACTAAATCTGTTAGGTGTTACCGCTGCTGCCCCCACTGTAAACACGGCCCCGGTCCTCGGATGAATCGGTATGTCCCACTGTTCCTTCGGTATTCCTCTTCCACTTCTTTTAATTGCGAATTGGAAACAACAGCTAAGTGCATTACCGCCACCTACCGGACTGGAGGTGAACGAGTAGATTGACCAAACCAAAGCGATTGGGAAGGAATGAGATGAGGTGATCACGCTGCACCCTCAGCTGAGCTCCTACAGCAAAACTGTGTTTTGCTTTCTCTAGTGTTGATTTCAGTGTCTTCCTCTCCTCCTCATTTTTCCTCCTACACTCCAGTATCACACCCTATACTGTCTAGTCACAGTTGGATCTTAAATAGTTTCACAAAGTGTTGTATTGAATACAGTGTGTCCTACCTGAGACAGGTAATGACTTCCTGCCCGCCACTCTTCCCACCACAACCTGCTTCTGAATATTATGGAGCTGTCTCCCTGCCCGGTCAATGCCCTTCATGTGTTATTTATGACTGATGTTAAGCTGTTCACCTTAATACAATATAACGCATTCACACATTTCTTAGACACAACCAGACAGCATTTGGTAAAGAGAAGTTTTATTATGGTTCCGATGTACAAGCAGTATTCCAGCACAGGCGCTCTCATACTATGAGGTTTACTTCTAAATACAATCAGTGTGTGAGGGTGAGTGTGTTCTATTTAGCCTGAGCATGAAGTGTTTGTTCTCTTAACTCTTTTGTATGTCATGACAGGAAATCTGAAATGATGAACATAAACTATCCGCCTCCTCCGTGCCTCACTACCTCTCCTCCTGTTTCATCCACTTCTGTCCATCCTCTCTACCTCTGTTCTCCTCTCCTCTGTCTTCTATTCCACCTCCCCACCCTCCTCCTCGTCATCTCCGCATGCCGTGAACTCCTTCTCAGGCAGGAGGCCATATTCATTGAGAAATGCCTCCACGTCTGTGGCGAAGAACTCCTCACTGAAGTTTTTGTTAACGGCCAGGAAATTACCCAGAAGCTCGCCAGCCTTGTACACCAACAGGGTGGGAAGAACCTGGGAGAAGTTTATCACAGGAATAAATCATTAACAGAGTTTATTAAAACACTTCAGTAGATTGTTATTATAGCACAATCTATAGCACAATTATAATTTCATATTTGTTGTCAGTATTAAGAATCTAACAACAATTATTTATTCATTTTGTACAGTAAAAAGGAGGTTTAAAGTTAACGCTATCCCAGTTCATCTATTATATGTTGGCAACCTAACGTTCATCTGCAATCATAGTCACTGATTATAAGACAAGAACTGAAAATTACATTCTCATAAGATAAACTTTAATAATGCCACATCAGGATATCATATGTAAATATGTCACTATGGCTGTTGATGGTGTTAAAAGGCTCTCACTTATATTTGCTCCTCCTGTCTTGCCTGTCATGTTAGCATTTAGTGGTGGAGATAAACTCAATATTCCCAGGATTGTTTTAAATTCAGACTAAATTTTTAACTGGTAACCATCTATGTGTGTAAGTGTCTAATCTTATCAACTCTGAAAAACCCAGGAAAAGAGTCTTAAATATACATACAGGCTGTTTCCACCGCAGAGGACCGAGAACCTTTTGAGGAATTCATGAACCAAACCGCATTCAATTTCATTCTCGTGTAATAGGCTCAGATAGACTTGCTACTGAATTTAGTGATGGTTTGGTTTAGAATGGGCTCATGCAGGTTCCGTGTAATGATGCAAAGACACACACACACACACACACAC
The DNA here is from genome assembly GCF_037954235.1 of Aulostomus chinensis. Taxonomy (NCBI): domain Eukaryota; kingdom Metazoa; phylum Chordata; class Actinopteri; order Syngnathiformes; family Aulostomidae; genus Aulostomus; species Aulostomus chinensis. Next base: position 22,300,312 of record NC_141324.1, read on the forward strand.
ACGCACGCACGCACGCATGCCTTTTATTGCGTCTACTTTTCAAAAGCGAATTACTCTCTGAATGTCAGTTGCTTAGTTGTTCCATGCATGAGGTTTTGCTACAACAAACTCATCACAAACATGATATTAAAATTTTAAGAGTTTACCAACCTCGGAGGAGAAGCGCTCAGAAGCACCTGTTGAAACAGCATCGATACGACAGAATTTTACACTGCAGTACTCCAGAGCCAGACAGTCCAGACAGGAGTTCATCTGTTCACAGCCTGCCAAAGAACAATGGATGTTGTTACATGTTTTAACAAAAAGCCATGGATGTACCGCCCTACTATTACGTTGTGATCAGAGGAGCAGCAGTATTTGGTTTGCACGGTGCAACAATCATCTGAGAAATTATCAGTTTCACAGTATTATAACTGCAAATATTACTATCAGTTACTGACTGTGTGATAACAGTAGGCACTGTAACATGAGTCAACACAAAAGAAACACATGAGATTAAACAACCCCCACCTTTGACACCGTTCTGGTAGATGTGGACCACCACTGGGGTCAAACGATGTTCCCTCTCAATGACCTGCAGGAAGTCCTCCCCACTTTCAAGCTCATGGACGATTGTGAACTTGGGGCCGAAGCTCAGGCGCTCGTGCATTTCCTGCATGCACTGTTTTCTGTAGCGTTTGAGGCAACGTTCATCCTCATCTTGTATCAGTTCGTACTCCTGCACACTCATCTAGAGGAAAGGAAATGTATGTTATGGATATCCGCCACCTGTGTGTTCCCGAGTGAGATTCTATGTTTTTTTTCTCATTTCATCCACCTTCCTGTTGAGCCTCTCCTTATCGTCCTCCCGTGGACTGGACATTTGTCTGATCAGCTGTCTCTTGCTCTGAGGCATGCTCTGATCCACACTGTCCAATTTAAACCTTCGCCAGTCATTGATGACACCTTTCGGTCCTGGAAACACAGATCAAACACAATCAGTCTGCGATTCAAACATTAACAGACGCAAAAGACAGTTTTCTCTCATCCTACTGCATCTGGCGTCATTAGATTACATATAAAATGCTCCACTGCTGATATGTTGGAATCTGACCTGTGTGATTGGCAGGTAACTCCTCCTCTACTTGGGGAGAATCAGACATCCTGCAGAGCGACAGAGAGAGAGAGAGAGAGAGAGAGAGAGAGAGAGAGAGAGAGAGAGAGAGTCAGGTGAAGTGATGTGATCACAACCTTTAATACCAGTTTTGCTCTGGTAAATTCTGTGTTATGTTGTTAGGGTTTTTTTTCTTCATCTTCATGTACCACATACCTGAACTGAAGACAATGTCAAATAAATATCTGGAATATCTATATTATTTTGTTTTCCTCTAATTAAAAGAATGTTAATGTAAGCTTGTGTGTTTAAAATGACACCAAATCTTGTTCACATGACTAAATTGTTCATCTGATTTTATTTTTTTAATCTTAGTTTTTGTATTTCATTGCATTCTGTTTGTTTTCTAGTGTGTTGTATGTGTGCTGCACATACTAATGTTACATTTCTTAATGGTTTGTATTGTTTTGTTGGTCTTATTGTTTTTCTATCCAGCAATCAACACCTTGACCAGTGAGTCTGTTGTTGTCCCTGGAGCCCACTACACTTTTAGGGTCATGCTTTGTGGGGCCCAGAATTTTGGTCCCCCCAAGTCAAGACCACTCTGGCGGGACCTGCATCGCAGCAGATCTGCAAAAATCACCTCACAGGCTGTAACTGGGCAGGTCACATCACATTCAGTGGACAGCTAATGCTAAGTGCCTTCTACACAGAGCACAATAAACAAGCAAAACTGCTTGTGGATGTTATTGATGATGTGGAATTTTTTTTTGGATTAGATTTGATGTTCTCACACACCAAAATCTCTTCAAGTTAGTGTGTGAATAAACAGTAGCATTTCAGACACACTGCTGGTCATGTGATTACTGCGTCGCTTCAGGATTCTCTGGCCAGTTCAAGATGTGTGTGGTACAATGTATGATACGGTCAAATTATTTATAGGTATTAATCAGGTATCTATGCCAGCATAGTTTTGATGGTGACCACGTTTCACCCAGGTTGCCCCGTGGTTTAAAAGGGGTATTAGACACCTGTCACAGCCACTTAACTGTAAACCAGGCTGAAGTTAATTTGTCAGATTATTCTCAGATTACCTGCAGTCTGACGTGTTCACTTGCGTAAGAATGCTTACGTTCATGATATGAGATCATTTGTGAGCTAGCTCTGTCATACTTTTGACTTCTTTTTTGTTATTTACTCAACAATTAATGTCTTGAGAAGGATAAAAATGTTACTTTATCTTATTATCGTTCGCTCATATGACAAATTAACCTCTGACCCTGAGCTGCATTCTACTGAGAAGTGTTTCAAGTATTCATAAATTAGAGTTGATGGCAGAGTTGTTGTATCAGATTGCATCGAGTGGGTAATGAGGTGACCAGCGACTGCAGCTTGTATCCTGTAGCTCTTGGATTCCTAGAACAATTAGTGAGAATTATTACGCTGATGCTGCTGAGCTGTTAATAACGACAAGGTCTTAATCAAAACTCCACCAGTCATAAAACTGACTATGTTCATTAGTGTGAGGCACCTAATCTCAGGTGGCCAGAGCAATGCATTTCCTCAGCAGTTAGCAACACTCAGCTCAAATACAGTTCAGGTAGTGGCCTGTAGTATCTGTGTAAATAACATATATCGGCAAATTATATTAATCAGATTATAACTGTATCACAAAAAAAGCAGGTTTCTGAGCAACTGCACAAATTTGTTGAACCAGTAAATATTTGCCGGTATGAAATGAACTGATGTGAAATAAAAACCTAGAGAATTAGTATACAAGTACACGTGTCAAGAATTCCCCATTGTGTGGAGACAAATCAGTAAAAGCAGCAGCGTATTAAGGATAGTAGACGATTTGATAACCTGTACCACAACACACTTCCTCAATATAAACGAGAATCTCTTACCTCTGGAGTTAAAATGGTATTTTTTGTCTTGCAGCTGATTGTTTATTCACACTTGGCTGGTCTGTCTTGATGTCTGTCTGTTTATGACCTGTCAATCTAGTTTTTCTCTAAGTGATGCGTCCACATATGCAGACACAGGAGGAGACACGTGTTTGGGGGAGGGTGGAGAGAGATGATTAAGATGATTATTAGTAATACCGTGACAAGGGATGATGAGAGAAATGGATTAATGGACTAAAGTGGTGTTCATGAACACCTTGTTTCACAAATATCATTTTAGGATGACAACATGTGTTTCATTTTGACCTAAGAGCTCAATAGTAGTGTGATAACTCATGATAGTGAATAAACGTTAGATGTTATTGGTCTATGTTTCATTCAGTTTGGGTTGAATTGTCTTTCATCACTAAATTAAAAAAAAAATTCCTGTAAATATCAGAAAGAGTACGAATGAAATTAGAGTTTAATTAGACTTAAAACCTTCTTTCATGATACCATAACCAACATTTTTATTTATTTTTACTTTATTGAAAAGGGACAGTGTATGGGTGGTGCAGTGGTTAGCACTGTGGCCTCACAGCAAGAAGGTTGCCGGTTCGAGTCCCGGCTCGGGCACGGGATCTTTCTGTGTGGAGTTTGCATGTTCTCCCCGTGTATGCGTGGGTTCTTCTTCCCACCATCCAAAAACATGCAATTGAGGACTAGACTGATTGGATTCTCTAAATTAACCGTAGGTACGGATGTGAGTGTGAATGGTTGTTCGTCTCTCTATGTTGGCCCTGCGGTGGACTGGCGATCTGTCCAGGGTGAACCCCGCCTCTCGCCCGTTGATGCTGGGACAGGCTCCAGCCCCCCCGCGACCCTTAATGTAGGAATAAGCGGAAGATGACGATGGATGGATGGGACAGTGTATATTAATGAACATTTCACATGTAAACATGTACTACCAAGAGAAAAGAAGAAAAAAGGGGGAGGTAAAAGAGAGAGAGAGAAAAAAAGACTTACAACAGGGATACATTACTACATTACTACTCCACTATTATCATCAAGTGTCTGTCGGAATATTGAGGTTGTGAAGCACATACCGTCCATGCAAGTGTTGGGATGAATGTGCCACGTGACACAGGAGCCACACGGTTGTCATGGAAACGAGCTCCACATACAACAGCGTCCGGGTTACAGCGGGCGTCCGGAGGAGAGACATTCTACAAAATTTCCTCAGCGGTGCGTGGAATTCGTTAAAGAACCTCACTGTTCAGATCAGAGACAGAGACGACAGATGTGAGATGTTCGACTAAGAAGTGGAGGTGATATACTGTAATTACACCACAATTGGCTTCCGTGTTCGATGGCCACGGCTGCGGACCATTTAGCTTGATTCGTTATTTCTTACACAGATTTGTCACCTCATTTTAAAACCTCGCGATAATCATGTATAGCCTGTGAAAATATCAAACGTGACTTAGCTCAGCATGTTCGTCTGGCTACGGTACGAAAATGAATATCATGTTGAAATAAAACAAAACAAGGCAGAGTTTAAATATTCTCAAAACTTCATGTCCTCCACATTAACCTCTGTTAGTGAGGGGCTTGGCTGGACCTGTGCGATGATGGGACTTTTCAGAAAGTCACAGTGTTTGATCAGTATTTTTCTGGATGGTGACTGTGTTCTTATCATTATGGTAGACCACTGCGATATTATTATTCTTGGTGGCTTATGTGTTGAAATTATTCCCTCAAACATGAGGGATGCCATGGATGTGTTCACTACTGAACAAAATGGGAACGAAGGCATTCACGCTCTGATCTCATGCTGTGTTTGCTTCAGGGAACCAGTGACCTTTTGCAAATACGCACCCACATATTGGGAGTACTAAAAAATCCCACTCCCCTGCAGGTCGTCATGCAGATTAACAGGAACGGGATGATACCGTTCCCACCGCCCATCAGCAGAGACAGGGTCATCCGTGAATTCCCAAAGGTAAACCGTCTTTTGTATGTTCTAAGGAGCATCTTGAATATTCTCCTGCTGGATATTCTAGCTCCATTTTATTCTGAAACCACTGAGGTAAAAACACGGGAGGCACAAGTCTCGAGGACGTTTCATTTATTAGACGTGTGTGACATCTAACTAACTTTCTTAGAAGGCTAAATCAGTGTCAGAGCAAGGTAATTATGGGCTGCGTATCGGTCATGAGCGTGTTGTGGCTCCAGCCCTTGAAGTCCCGATTCCTGTTGGAGTTTGAGACCCAAATGCGGACTGTAAAATACCACAATGCAACGGGAACAGCTCATTCATGCAGGACTCCAGTCTGTCCTGATTGTCTTTCTGACATTACATTATAGTAGGAAATAACAACTGTAATGCTGTTGAAGCAGGTGTTCAGTGGTTCTTGCTGTGTTCAGTGTTACAGACCTGAAGCGTGTCTGGAGCTGAGGGCAGACTGGGACCTTCAGGTTAAAGCAGCCTGTAAAGACAGAGCCACCCGAAGTCACATGTGAGTGTTGAGTTTACATGTCAGTATTCATGAAGCCCTCAACATTAATGCACACACTCCAACTCGTTTGTTGTCTTCTTTCAAGTTGGGACCGACAGAAAATGTCAAAAGTGGTGGTTGTTGGAGACTTGAACGTGGGAAAGACCTGTCTGATAAACAGGTACTTCATTAATCAGTGTCAAGTCTAGACTGGATCCTGACCAGCAAAGATGTGCAGACTTTCTGAAATGGCTGTCAGGTGCAAAAAAAAAAAGGCCTGATTTGCTTTTTTTTCGATTTGCAGGTTTTGTAAAGATTCATTTGAAAGAGACTATAAGGCCACCATAGGAGTGGACTTTGAGATTGAGAGGTTTGAGATATCAGGGGTACCCTTCTCTCTTCAGATGTGAGTAGTTGGAGCTCAAAAGGCCTACAGGCAGTTTAGTAGTACTCCATGTTTCACCTCGTCCTTGTCTTATTATACAGTTGGGACACAGCCGGACAAGAAAAATTCAAATGCATCGCTTCTGCATACTACCGAGGCGCTCAGGGTGAGTTGTTGTAAAAACTGTCAGCTCTCTGCTGCTTGGTTACGATTTTACACTTCAGCTGTATAAATGTTGAATGTCAGTATTTTTCCGTTCACAGTCATTATCACCGTCTTTGACATGGCCGACATCATTTCCCTGGATCACACACGGTAGGTGATTCGAACATCATCGACCTCAGCATAACTAACTGAACAGAAACAGCAGGTACACAGATCAGTTGATTCTTCTGGATTAGTAAAATGACGACTTTACACCTATAAATCCATTCAGATAATATCAAATCAAATGCAACATTATGGTGCACTGTTTGGATTTGGTTTGGTTTCCTTCTCCAGCCAGTGGTTGGAGGAGGCGATGAGAGAAAATGAACCCAACTCCTGCTTCATCTTCTTGGTCGGTACTAAGAGTGACCTGCTGGTGAGTGCACATCCGTATCCCGTTGAAAGCTCTGACATGAGATATCATAACGCTCATTTATTACCTTGCTGTCTTCTGTTCTAAGCCCTTAGAAGAAAGGCAGAGGACAGAAAGAGATGCCATCAGGATAGCGACAGATATGCATGCAGAGTTTTGGGCTGTTTCAGCTAAAAGTGGTAAGAGGGTGTGGATCCTTCACCGTTGTGCAAAAAGAACACAATGCAAGACAGACATGCCGATATTTACTGTAAAAGTTGTGTCTTCTATCTCATTTTCAGGTGAGAATGTTCAGGGTTTTTTCTTCAGGGTAGCGGCCCTGGCCTTTGAGAGCTGCATACAGAAGGACACAGAGAATGGAGGCCCGGCTAGCATCGGACCAGGAGATAGCATCAGTAAGGACGGAATTCCATATGCTGAGGTGATGACAGTGGAAGGTTTGAGGCTGTGTGATAATTTGTTTGTTCTGTTAGAATCATATCGTGCCAACTTGGAGGAAGCTGCTGCACAGGACGTGAAGAAAAACTGCTGCTGATGAGGATGACGAAGAGAGGCAGAAAATAAACTCAACATCTCTGGCTGGACTGAAATGCGCCTCACAGCATGAAGCATCACGATTTATCGAGCCTGCCGTGTATTCTGGCACCGCGAATCGTCCAGGTTGTCACCGTTGTACACGGATATCAATACGCGTTCACATTCTGATGATGGAACTTACAGAAACTAAAACTAGGCATCAACTCTTTCAACATATTTTTTTAATCCTGAGAACCAAAATGAAATTTTTTTCACTAAATTGCATTTATTTATTCGTACTGATCGAAACTGCATAGGCTGAACATAGAGGCCAATGATTTACCTTTGTTTGTTTTTGTTTTTTTGTGGATTTTTTTTTGTAGAGAAACTGTACGTCCAGGTTATGAACAGTTGGTTAAAAAACAAAAAAAGTTAATTGTATTTGCAGGAAACTCCTCCACTCAGCTACGCTCACGCATTTTGACCTGGTAGTTTTTCCTAATAAACAGTAACTAGCGTTACAAGCAAGTCAGAGTGACTCATGATAAGTTTGTTTCATTTTAAGGTCTTGTCACATAATTTCATTTTACTAACGACCTATAAAATGTATTATGTCCATCATTTCAGTGCCTGAGCTGATTAGATAATGTTACGAACATCACTAACCTTTTTGGAACCCTTGTAAAGATGCTTTGAATTTACTTTACTAATATGAAAGTGTTTCTTCAAGCAGTATTGCTGTGTGTTGTTGTCTGACTCAGCTGATGTCGGTTGTACATTGATCAAGTTTATTGGCAGGTGAGGGAGCAGGAAATCCTGTTTTCCCTCAGTTTTATTTCAACTTATTCAAGTGCAGATAAGTTTACATGTTCAGTGAATTATTGTAGACATTAACATTTAATGTATTGGCTTTCAAGTAATTTTGACATGATGAAGCAATACAGCTGAACATTCATGAGACCAGTATTTTGTCAAAGCCTATTATTATTATTATTCAATAAAGTAATAAATCGGCTGTGTGAGTGGTTCTGTCTGTGTGATTACGTGAGGATGTTGTCATTCCCTGAACCTCAAGGATGATGATGTTTTGCTCTGGAGCAAAGCTCAATTTATCCACACTTTTGAATCACTTCATTTTTACAAACTATTTAAACTATAATTGTCTGTCAGTGTTTGTCTTTGGTTTCTGTTTATTTTAAAGATAATATGAGATTGACTCGACGAATGTTGTTCGTACATGTCCTGAGAAAAATTGAGTTTCTAAGTGGTTTATAAAAGAAGAAATGGTGAAAATACGCGGAGGGAACTATCTTGCGTCGGTACGATGCTCTCTGAGCGCTCAGGAACCAATCAGATCACGCGTTTCCGTGTTTTGCAGGAAGTGCCACCAGTGTGTGTCAGCTAGCTAGCTAGCTAGCTGTGAGCTGTTGTCAGCTCTGCCTGTAATTTACTTACCATTTACTGCTTGGACAATATTTTATTTGTGGTTATTGCAAGTCAGAGACTATCGTTGATTAGTTAAGCTAATCAGCTTGTCTCAAATGAGCCTCATGTCTTCATCCCAGGACAGTTTGAGATGCTAGGAGTTTGAGCCTGCTGCAGTTGTATGTATCGTTCATGTGTCAGTTTCTCTTAAATTAACTCCCCAGGATCCACCTTAACTATTGATAACCAATCGTAATTTATGTACATATTGAAATATGTGAAATGATATCATAAGAGAACATTTGTAACTTATTGTCACGGCACAAACATTTATTAGTTGAACAGTAATTTTCACACAGCCCTTCACAAATGTACAATAAATCATACAACACATAGAAGCATTCATTTGAGAGCCTTGAGGCCAGACAATTGTTAATTTGCCCACCTTTGTACGTAAATGAATCTCCTGTTAAAGTGATTATGAATGTTGTAACTCAAACTTTAAATGATGGCCATTGTTCCTCAGCTGCTCCACCATGAAGACCAATAAGTCATACAAGCTTGTGCTGCACAAGAAGGGCTTTGCAGGGAGTGGTAAGAAACACTGCTGCCTAAGTTAATGTTCTTGTGCAATGTTAATATCCTTTCTGAAAGATTAGAATTGTATGAGTTTGTGTTTTTCAAATGAACATTTTTCTTTCATCAGATGATGAGTTGGTTGTCAACCCAAAAGTTTTCCCTCAAGTCAGTCTCGGGGATATAGTTGAAATTGCCCATCCCACCGATGAATACAGGTGAGCCCCCATGAAGGGAGACTGGGCTGCTGTGTTTGAATGTATTCTCCTACTAAATCACATCTCTTCCACAGTCCACTACTGCTGCAGGTGAAGAGCCTGAAGGAAGATCTCCAAAAAGGCAAGTCGGCGTGTACTCTACTTTGGATCAAAGTACATGAAAAGACTAATAGATTAAGTACAGTTTCATGGACAGAATAATAGAAACACCCCTACAGTTTTCAATATACATTACAAAAGAAAAACCACAGCACTCTATGGCCCCGTCGACCCAAATTGAGTTAATAAGTGAGAAACCAGATTACGTGATGGTCTGTGTCTAATCAGCCTTGAGGATTGCAGTGGTGCAAGATATTCACTGTAAATGTCTCTGAAAATATTGCAGAATATGGTGTGTGACAAAGTACCATTTATGATTGTGATATTTGTTATCGATTGAAACCATTTTTTTAGGAATACATATTTTGAAAGTAGGGGTAAAGGAGATGTAGTATTTTCTTTTAACTTTTGATAGCTCAATGTTTCTACCACGCTAAACTGCTGGGAACTCTAGATTTCCAGATTATTCCTATTGTTGTAATGCTATTAGTCTGGTATTCTGTTCATCTCTCATATAAATTGTGTGAATAAACAAACACCAGCTAATATGAATATGAAGTCCATATTTTAGAACATACAAAGGTTGTCTCTGAGCTGCCTAATTTGTTCATTGTTATTACGTTTTATTCTCATTCAGAGACAATCAGCGTGGATCAGACTGTAGCACAAGCCTTCAAACTGCGTGCATACCAGGATGTCATTGTCAACATTGTGGACCCACAGGTACGTTAACTCTCACTCTCCTGCATTTGTCAGCCAAACAAAATCTCTAAGAGTATTTTGCCCTTACAGGACGTGACGCTGGACCTGGTGGAGCTGACGTTCAAGGACCAGTACATCGGTCGTGGAGACATGTGGAGACTGAAGAAGAGTCTGGTGAAGCATCTCTATGTGTAATAATATTTAACAGGTCATTGGTGGAAGCGCTTGACTTTTCTTTTTTTCCTTCGTTTTTGATTGCAGGTGAGCACATGTGCCTACGTGACACAGAAGGTGGAGTTTGCAGGAATCAGGTAGGTTGTGGTGCATGCAGTTAAGTCTGCAAATGAATTTGCAACAACACCGTTGATGTGCGTTGAATTTAACTAAAATAGAGGAATAAATCAATATTAATCCACGTTTCTATTAATGGTCGCACCAGGAACAGTCAACAAATCAATAAAGGTATAAAAAGGCAAAGAGGGTAGTTTATATACTAAGACTGGAGAACACTTCATTGCTGATGGAGGATTTACTTCCTAGTTATACTTGAAATGGACTGAAGCTGAGAGAAAAAAATATCTTGGCTAATCTGTTCTACTTTAATATAATTTACTATTTGAAGTGTGTTAATTAAATCTTTCAATTTTGGGGTGTTGGCTGTTTCAGTTTGGAAGGTTTTAGCAACTTGAGAACATCATGTCTATTAGCAAAAAACGTATTTAATGTAATCCGAATTGTATCTACACACAAATGTCGTACTTTTAGGTGAAATAGCGATGCTATCATTGTTGGTTGTTTTGTTTTGTTTTGTTATGTTTTTTCACTTTTGGTAATTTTCCCTCATTTGCCACACCAAAGCCTAATTGTATGTCTCAGCTTGCAAAATAGAGCTTCTCAAATTGATAATGTGGTTGGAAGATGGATTTTATCCTACTAAATGTATTATTTTAATCTATTTGTCTTTAAACTAATGTGGACAGCACCAGGAGTGAGGAAATGATGATGATGATGATGATGATGATGATGATGTCATTTTGCCGGATGATTGTCACTACATTGTGCTATTGTGTTTGCTGCTCTAGAGCCCAGACCAGTGAACTGTGGGTGAAGGGAGAGAAGGTGACCTGTGGTTACATCAGTGAAGACAGCAGAGTAAGACTCACTGTTGGAGCAACTCATATGCTGCGATACGACCTGAAACATGAGCAGATGTTCACGTGCTGAAATATGATAAAGTGACATAATTCAGCCAGAGGTGCCCTCAGTGTTTACTGTTATGGTCATTTTGTTGGACGTTTGTATGTTATAAATGAGATCAGCAACAGTGTGTTCCAACACATGTTGAAATACTGAGCTTCAAAAATAACACGAGCTACAAGAGAAGTTAGAATTGACAGAAATGACGTCAAGTTCGATCCGCTTTGATGCTTCAGCTATAGAAAGGGGTTGCCATGGTGATGCTGACTCTAGTTTAGTAGTCAAGGAAGACTACTACGATACAACACACAATACATCTTTTAAAAAACAACAACAAAAAAAAAAACATTATTTATCACTGAATAGTTACATCTAGTCTGGACATGCTAGTTTTGCTACACTACATGGTCTCTTTTTGGCCGAAGCAGTAAATGGTGATGTCACACATCCATACTGAATTGATTGATTGATTTTGTCATGTGACCTTGTCATGATACAGGTGGTGTTCAGATCCACCTCTGCAATGGTCTACATCTTTATACAAATGAGCTGTGAGATGTGGGACTTTGACATCTACGGTGAGTCTCTCCTCTGCCACTCACCGTCGTCTTCACCATCATCATCAGCAGCAGCAGCAGCACAGAACACATCTCTGGATCAGAACGTCTCATGGTCGTGTTTGTCTCTCAGGTGACCTCTACTTCGAGAAGGCTGTCAATGGTTTCCTCTCAGACCTTTTTACCAAGTGGAAGGTTTGTCGTGTCCCTTCGTCTACTTGTCTAACTGTACATTTTTAACATTACATATGTGATTTTTTTTAATTGGCTGTGGTCAATATAGGATAAGAACTGCAGTCACGAGGTGACAGTCGTACTCTTCTCACGTACATTCTACAGTGCTAAAACAATAGGTGAGTCCTCTCCTCCATCATCACATTTAGCTCCTACGTATTTGTATGAGAACACGCTTGTCATGTCTTGCAGAGGAGTTTCCTGAGATTCTGCGAGCCTCCATCAGACAGGACCACGAGGGACGTTTCTATGAAGACTTCTACAGGTACTGTTATCTTACTACCAAGCCCATCTGCACTAGACATCAGATATCAGCTGGATGGTTCTGAACTGTCCTTTGATCAGGGTCGTGGCTCAGAATGAGAGACGGGATGAATGGACGTCTTTACTGGTCACCATCAAGAAGCTCTTCATTCAGTACGCCGTCCTGGTGCGACTGAAAGAAGCAGGTGGAGTTAAAGAGTTTACTGACATGTGGGTCCTTGGATCAGGCTCCTTTAATAACCAACATCTTGTCTATTTGCTTCGTACCAGATGGTTTTCCTGTTGGTTACAACTCAACTGCTGCTCAAGGAAACTACCTGGAGGCCATTAACCTTTCTTTTAATGGTCAGTGCTCTAATCCCGAGGTGAGAATTAAGATTAGTCAGTCTGATTGCGACCTACCAAAGCTGCTATGTCTCCCTCAGTGTTTGACAAGCACTATATCAACCGTAACTTCGACCGCACCGGGCAGATGTCAGTGGTCATCACCCCGGGAGTGGGAGTGTTTGAGGTTGACCGTCTGCTTATGATTCTCACCAAACAACGAATGATTGACAATGGTGAGTAAGATGATCCAAGTACACGTGCAATTATTGATATTGAAGGAACAATGAGGCCTCGTGCAGGTCTGAAGTCAGGTTTACAGGGCGCAGTGATTACTGCTGCTTCTTAAAGGATTCACTGGAAGATTATTGAGGCTGCTTTCAGTTGTTGATCAGATTTTCATCACATGTTCATTATTTTTTATTTCGTGAGATTCCATACAAGTCGTTTTCTACAAATGAGCAGGGATTGATGGTCATTAGTCGTGTATCGGTACACTGGTTTTCTGTATTGTCCTCCCATTCTTATGTCATGTGTTTTTAATAAACATTGCTTTTCTCCACTTCTACTGCTCTCTTATATTATAAATTATGTTGTGTCACTTGCATGTACTGTATATTGAAGCTGTAAAACAAATCCCCAGTGAGAAAGTGACCTTTGTGACCTTTCCCCTGCAGGTATTGGTGTAGACCTGGTGTGTATGGGGGAGCAGCCGCTACATGCAGTACCGTTATTTAAGGTAACACATCCAAAGTATTAGACTGTTGTGCATTCAATCATATTTTTTTGTTTGTTACTGATGATCTCTAACATCAACTGTAGCTGCACAATAGGGCAACACCTGGAGACTCTCGAGTGGGAGACGACTATAATCTGCCTCACTGGATTAATCACAGGCAAGACACCTTACTGGAGTCTGAGATTAAGGATGAATTCAATCATTAATATAGATTTAATTGATTCATTTTTGTCCATCTGTTCTGCCATTCCTGCAGCTTCTACACCTCCAAAAGTCAAAACTCCTGCAGTTTCTTCACCCCTCGAATCAAACTAGCAGGTCGCAAGGTAATTAAATATTCTATTGTAAGGCTTTTTGTTCTGAATATGAATTTTTTGTAATTTAACCCCATACCGTTTTTTTTTAGCTTCATGCTGAAAAATTCAAGAGCAGCAAAGACCACAGTGAGTTGTGAGACTTAATCACTGCGCTATTTTGAATTTCTTGTGACAACTTCTTGTACTCCAACCCTCTCATGCCTTGTTTCAGCACTCTGTGCACCAAAGGACTCTGATAACAGCCTGCCAATACAGGTGGACTACGATGCCTATGATGCTCAGGTGTTCAGACTTCCAGGTCCTTCACGAATTCAGAGAAGCACCAACTTCAGGTATGCGTCTGAACTCTACTAAACACATGAAACAAAGGAGGGAGACTGAGGTATAATTTGTACTTACGTTGCGACGTGGGAGGACAGAAGTGACTGTATTTTTGCAGGATGGGACGAGACAAAGAGTCAAGTGGGAGGAAGAGTTGGGGGTCCGTGGATGTTACTGCGGGCGTAGGTGTGTCCCCTCCTGTTCGCTCCGATGAGCAGCGTAGCCTGGCATCCGATGATAGTCTGGGTCCTGTATCCAACATGCTGCTGATACCCCGGATGCCTCCTGTGCAGTATGAAGTCAGCAGCTCTCTGGGATACACAAGCACCAGAGGTAATGCCTCTTGAGCTTAAGGGGCACCTGCAAGGAATGTGATAAAAACCCATTTCTTGTTTTTAATGTATTTTTAAAAGGGACAATGAATGACTGCCAAAGAAATGTAAATTTACCCAGGTTAGTCAAATAGCAGTCACTTTGCCTGAGTTTGTTAGTCATCCCAAAATAAGAAAAATCACAATAAGAAGAGCATGACATCTACAATAGTTAATGCCACATGATGATACAAAAAGCATATGAAGCCTGAACAGGATTGGGCCCAGTATGGAGCCCTGTGGGACACCTGTTGGTATACATAAAGGTTAGATTTTTAATGATTAGTTTTGACATGTTCGGAACAGAATGAGATGTAGGATATGATAAGGTTGCACAATTCTGTAGAAAAAATGACTGAAGTTGTTATTCTGTGGATCAGAGTTGTTGGAGAAGATGATGGACTCACAGCGAGACTCCAGTGCCCCGGGCAGGTTCACAGTTGGAAGTGCTGAGTCCACCCTGCACATCCGCCCTGGAGGTTACACCCCTCAGAGAGCACTCATAAACCCCTTCACTCCATCTAGGATGCCTATGAAACTCACGTCCAACCGCCGACGCTGGATGCACACCTTCCCTGTGGGTACGGTGACACATTCATATTTTCTAGAACTTCATATTTATATCACTTACTTTAATTTACATCCAAGATCCTGTAACAACCAACTGCTCTTTGGAAAGAAGAAACTTTCAGACTATGTGTGTTGGTCTTCAGGTCCTACTGGAGAGGCTATACAGATCCATCATCAGACCAGACAGAACATGGCTGAGCTGCAGGGCAGCCAGCAGAGAGACCCCGCCCACACCTCTGCAGAGCTGCTGGAGCTTGCTTATCACGAAGCCACAGGGAGGTTAGATAGGCCTGCCCCAAGGGACAATTATTTCCTTTTACCACTGACACTCAGATGAATGCTTGCTCTTTATCTTTTCATTGAAGACAAACAGCCTCCCGGCAAGCAGGAGAGAATGGCCTTTACATTGGTGGAGGGATGGAAGAGTTCACTGGAAGTCCTGGGAGCAACAACAATGGTGGTAAAAATACTCCATAACAGTGTTCTCTTAAAGCAGATTAAGGCTTTTTTTTGCTTTGCAACAGCATGAATTGCATGCATGCATCAGTTACACGTCACATGCAACCAACCAGGTAAACCCAAAATGTGCAACTGTGCTGCTTTTTCTTGTCTTTGCCTTCATTCTGATGTCTGTACAGGAACTCTCACCCACTGTGGCTCCTCAGTGGTGGACTTCTCCCCCAGTGGTGCCAATCCAAGTGAGTCCATGTTGCCCTTATGAAAATAAAGACGTTCATTCATTCATTCATAAGTCATAAACATTGTCATACCTCAAAATCAGGCAGATATTGAACCTTCTTGGTCATCAAATTGATCATTGCGATAAACCGTCAGAGATGTTTTTCAACTTTGAGGGCTTATTCAGCTTTAGCAGGTAGCTTTCTCCACGGGGCATCTGTCTCCAGGCGCCGCAGGTATATGTTCAAGTCCCATGGTTTGGGGGTTCCTCTCCTCTCCTCTCCTCTGCTCTGCTCTCCTCTCCTCTTCTCTCCTCTCCTCTGCTCTGCTCTCCTCGCCTCTCCTCTTCTCTCGTCTCCTCTCCTCTCCTCTCCTCTCCTGTGCTCTGCTCTCCTATCCTATCCTCTCCTCTGCTCTTCTCTCATCTGCTCCCCTCTCCTCTCCTTATCTTTTGTCAGTCTCTCACTGCACCTCATGTAAATCTTCACTTGTGATTTAAAGATAACCAGGTGTTACACTTCTCCAATTTGATTAGCCTTCCTTTTACTTTCCTACATCATGATCTGTTTACGGTCACCAAATCTTGTGTGACGATCACAATCTTGCATGGCTGCCAATAGTAAATCTCTCTGGCCTTTTTGCAAATGTGAAACCTCTCTCTCTTGCTGACAGTATTTTGAATTTAAATTTGCCGTCACCATCTGAATGATTGCATGATGTGATTTGTCTGCATACATTGGCTGAGTCACTTCACAGTTCACCCTGGATGAGACCAAGACCCATATTTTCCCTTGCCTGTGAGGGGCACTGATCACTGACTGTCACAGCGCCACCATCTGCATGTCCAATCACTGCTGCTGCACCACCACAGACCTGTCAGGAATCACCAGCAGGGGTGACCAAGCCAGTTAAACTAACACTTTCCTTATTTTTCTTCCCCCTCTTCTCCCTCTGTCCTTCTGTTTTTATTTGTTTTTTTTGTTCTTCATTCTGTCTTTTCTGTCCTTATATCTTCACCTTCACCCCTTTCTCCTGTACCACCACACTTCTCCCTCTGTCCACACACATGTACCGTTCAACTATGGGTACATGCATTTGTCTTGGCTTTGGGAATTTGTGTGTGCGTGTTTGTATGGCGTGGGTGCTCCTGAAGCCCTGCTGCTGTCTGCACCCCCAACAGTGCCCAGCTTCTGCTGCACAGTTGGGGTAGACTGGAAGTCTCTGACCACGCCGGCGTGCCTGCCCCTCACCACTGACTACTTCCCCGACCGCCAGACGCTACAAAATGACTACACTGAAGGCTGCTACGACCTGCTGCCGCACAGCGACCTGGAGAGGTGCCTCTAGATGTATCAACCAAAAATACAATCAGGATGCGGGTAATTAAGAAATGAATGCGAAGGAACAATCTCAAAAATACTTTTGAGTGTCTTTGTGTTTCTTAGGCGAGAAGATGAAGCTCCTGTGATGAGTGCTACTCAGGTCTTTGAGGAGTTTATCTGTCAGAGGTTGATGCAGGGCTACCAGATCATCGTCCAACCCAACAAGAGGAAAGCACAGCCTAGTGTGGCCACACCCCTTGGCAGCAGCCCTTTATACTCCAGAGGTAAAAGAATGTTTTATCACTATTTTATGAGTAAAATATAAGAGACAGTTCTCTAAATAATGGAGTCTGTCGCCATCACTGTCAACGCCAACTTGAACGTTCCTTCTTATCGTTGTAAAGGCAGAAGTGATGGTAGAGCTCTTTTGTTAGCTCACATGATGTTATTTAAATTTTACCTGATGAAGTGGGCCGACCTGTGGTGACTTCATTTCTCTGTCTCTGTGTTCTCAGGTCTAGTGTCTCTGCGTCGAGCAGAGGAAGAGGAGACGGTGTTCTGGCTCAGTATGGGCAGGACCTTCCATAAAGTTTGCCTCAAAGACAAGATCATCACTGTTACTCGCTACCTGCCAAAGTTAGTACACCCAGAAACCTCATTGTCTTACAACAAGGCCAAAATGCCAATCAAAATTGCTAAAATAAAGAAGTCTTTTTCAGGAAATGAATGTAAGTCTGGCTCGGTTGTGTTTGTGTGTATTTTAGGTACCCATATGAGTCAGCCCAGATCCAGTACAGCTACAGTCTGTGTCCTCCACACTCAGATGCTCAGTTTGTGTCCTGCTGGGTTGAGTTTGGTCATGAGAGACTGGAGGAGTATAAGTGGAACTACCTTGACCAGTACATCTGCTCTGCTGGTTCGGAGGACTTCAGGTACACACACATTTACAAATAATAACATCATCGATTCACACATTTACAGAAAGAATTGTGCAATTTTTAATGGCGAATTGTATCAGAATCCAAGTCTGTCTTCTCCCTTCATAGTTTGATTGACTCACTCAAGTTCTGGAGGACTCGGTTCCTCCTGCTACCAGCTGGAGGAGCTCGCCGCGTGGCGGACGGGGAGGGGCACTGGGATGTCTATGGGGAGGGAGCAAGTACAGGGATGGGCGGCAGTGGGGACTGGGTCCTGCTGGATGGCTTCATCCGATTCCTTGAGGGCCTCAACCGCATCCGCCGCCGGCATCGCTCCGACAGGATCATCAGAGTGAGGCTTTGCTCATTAATTTACATCACGTTATTGTATGAAAACATTTTCATATTTTTGTCATGTGACACTCATATTATGTAGCATCTTAATCCTAAAGCGGGTTCCTTTTGATGTTAGACTGACACAGGAACTTGGAGATGGCCCAGTACATCTTTCATTAATTCTCTAAGCTCAATATTCCTTGTACTGCAAATAAATAGAAATAACAAATACTAATGATGGACAAAGTTCCTGCTAATGTGGAGTATGTCATGGTACTAAAAACTAGCTCGGAATTTTCAGTACAGAAATCAGAAATCAAACAATTAAAGGTGGAAAGAAGACAAAGAGAAAGTTTCTGGAAAAAGAATGCAGCCAAATTCCTATCTAGAACTGCCTGTAATTGTCTCCCTCTGTTTTTAAGCAGCAGAAGGGCACACCGATGAAGGTCACAAGTCCTCTCCCTTCATATCCTCCTGAGCCTGTGCCACCTCCTCAAGGCAAAAAAGGCACATCAGCTCTATCAGCCTTGCTGGAGATGGATCAAAACCAGAAGTGAGTGTTCTCAGCAGCAGCAAAAGCCCAATATGGCGTTTTCACTGGATGAAGCCATGAATCTTTGAGTCCTTGCGCTTCTTGCTTAGGTCTCTGGAGGAGCAGCAGCAGGTGAAACCCTCAGCAGTCGTCAGTGAACTCTCAAGTGCTGTCACGGCGTCCACGTATATAGACAGTCCACGCAAGGTCAGCATTTCTTCTGTGTGCCAGTTAAAACAGGTTGTCTTGCTTCAGGTGTTCAGCTTTTGCACATTGGAGGTGTCATTGATTATTCTGTGCTGGAGCTTTGGTGTGGGACTTTGCTTGTTTCTCTCCTTCCATCTGCTTTTCTCTCAATGCCTCTGTTGTGTTCCTGTTCCTGGGCTTTGGGTGTTTGATCCTGGGTATGTTCTTCCTGTTAAACAGGACGCTGCCTTTATTTTGGATTTTATACGTAGCCCTCGCTCCTCCTACATCTATCACTCTCAGGTCAGTAAGCTGTGTGTGTCCAGATGTGCTCTGAGCTTCTCTAACTCACTTGGCATTGATGCATGGTGTGCAGAAACCCTCTGGCCCTTTTCTTTTAAACTGCGCAAGCGTACAAATCGTGGTACATTTTATGCGCACCAATTTTATGAGCGTCGCCTCGAGCATCTCGTATTTATCTGGGTCTGTCTTTGTTTTGCCATCTCCAATGGGGTATAATATATACAGCATGATGGTTTGTATTTTTGTTTCGAATAGTTTGCAAAGAGTGACAAATGTTATCTCAGTGTAACTAACATGTACCGTGTCATCACTGGCCTACACATGTTGCCATGCATGACGTCAGAACCTGGTTGACAAAAGCTCTTGTAGTCAAGTCAGCGCAAGTCAGTTTTATCTCATGACACTTTACAAGTAGAGCAGGTCTTAAACCAAAACGCAAAAATGTTCTCCACCTGCCTCCACCAGATCCATTGAAGGTGAGACCAGAGTAACAGCACTGATGTTGCTGGTGATTTTTACACGCTTTCCTCCACCTCCACATGTCAATGTTGCAGCAGAACTCTAGTATAAAACCAACTGCATGTGTTGAACCGACTGAGGTGTTAGTAATCTCGAGAAACCTGTCAAACACACCACCTCAAACAACTCATACTGTGACTCAACTGCGCAGCTGCCAGCCGAAGCCACCGAGGCTGCAGATAAAGGACTCCAGCTGGGGCTGACAGGGGGAACTGCAGCGCCACCTGCAGGAGAGACTACAGCAGGTAGCAGCACAGACACCAGGTAACCTTCTACTCACCACGAGGCTTGTCACAGCTGTACATCTGGCACACACACGATTAAAATAAACCTGGGCACCTTAAAATCATACTCTGAATATGTCTAGTGTTGTTGTTTGATCCTGTTTGGTTTATAGTTGTTTATTCATGTGTTCACAGTGGCACTTCAGGCGAATTTTCTCTGTCATCCTCTTCAACATTCTTGGAGATCCTGGAAGCCATCAAAAATCCCACGTAAGATGCGTGTGTGTGTGTGTGTGTGTGTGTGTGTGTGTGTGTGTGTGTGTGTGTGTGTGTGTGTGTGTGTGTGTGTGTGTTTTCATAGTATGTTAGAAGAAAAGTAAATAAACTGCCTCTTGGTTTTCATTTTAGCGAATGAGATAAATTATTTAATATCATGGTAACAACTGTCATAATTTATCAGGCCCCTCTGTGATATTCCAGGACGGGTGTCCAGCTGCTCCCAGAGCAGAAGGGTCTCCCACTCAACTGCTTCATTAGCGCGGAGGTCGTTCATTGGCTGGTCAATAATGTTGAGGGTGTGGCCACACAAGGCATGGCTGTGGATGTCATGCAGGTATTTAAAACCTCCCTGATCAACATTTTTTTTTTCTAAAATATTCCTGAAATGTCAAGAAAAAAACAATATTTCTGATAAAATTAAAAAAAAAACAAACAAAACATTTGAACCTGCATCAGACTAAACTCTACACTCAGAAATGTTGTTTGCAGTGTGTTCTTAGTGTGTGTGCCTACATCACGTAAGGCTTGTGAGCACCTCTCAGCAGCTTGGTGTGTTTCTTCGATGTGTCTGTGTAGAAGATGCTGGATGAAGGCTTGGTGGCCCACGCTTCTGGAGACGCCATGCGCACCTTTGTCTATGGCTTCTACTTCTACAGGATCGTGGGAGAGAAGGACGGTGAGAGGCTTTAAAATACGAGGTGCTGCTGCTGCATGCGTTGTGAGACAGTATAATAGTGTCGTACTGTCCTTCTCCTGCAGGTCCCTCCTCCCAGCTGCCTTCCTCGGTGGCTGGTGGCTGGTCCACAGCAGCGGTTGAGGACTTCGCCCTGTTTCAGAGAAAGTGGTTTGAGGTTGCTTTCGTGTTGGAGGAGCGGCGACCCTGCGACCTCCCAGCTTTCCTCCTGCCTTGGCTGCCAAGTCGGCCGGCATCATACGCAAGTAGACACAGCTCCTTCAGCCGGAGCTTTGGAGGACGCAGCCAGGCTGCTGCACTGCTAGGTACACCAGCCCACAGCTTCCTCCCTCTTTCAGTCTGATGCAGTAGCGTTCATATGTTGCTCACATGACAGTTACGTGACATCACACACACAAAAAAAACAAGAACAACAAAATACTGACTTGAACATGAGGGAATGGACCAAAATGCAAAGTTGACAAATTCTGTCTATCTTGTTCAGTTTCTACCAGCAATTCCTCACAAATAATACTTTTGAAAATATTACTCACATATGATATAATTCTTTAAATAATTTTGATGTTGTAAGAGGACAGTTAATAAGGACAAAAAAGTATTTCAGTAAATTATAAATGTTGAAAAAAATCTTTAAAAGGAAATGCAACTGCAGGAATAATACACTCCCTCCCTCCCCATGTCCGACCCCAGCTGCCACAGTCCCCGAGCAGAAGACAGTCACTCTGGATGTGGATGTTAATAATCGCAGCGGTCGAACAGAATGGTGCAGCTGTTATTACCACGGCAACTTCTCCCTCAGTGCTGCTTTTGAGATCAAGCTGCACTGGATGGCGGTCACTGCAGCAGTGCTGTTTGAAATGGTAACGACATGAACGTGTCACCTCTGCATGGTTGTATTTTCTGGAAATAGAAAAATAAAGACACTCTTCCAGTTTATCATAAAATAGTCGTAGAGGTATATTGTGCTTGTGAGGTTGGAACAGTTTTAACATCAGGTGACCAGCGTGAAGGGCAGATCTACTCAGCTCAGCTTCCACACCCTCTGAACTCATTATCAGGTTCAAGGCTGGCACAGGAAGGCGGCGTCTTGCGGCTTCCTCCTGGTTCCTGTCCTGGAGGTTCCTTTTGCGCTGACGTCTTACCTGTATGGAGACCCTCTGAGAGCCCAGCTCTTCATCCCTCTCAACATCCACTGTCTGCTGAAGAATGGCAGCGACAATCTGTTTGAAGGTACTCGAGCCCGCAGACCAAACCAGCTGATCTGTTCATTGTGGGTGTGATGTGATGATATATTTGTTTCTGACAGGTTTTGAGCCGGAGACATACTGGGACAGGATGCAGCTCTTTCAAGAGGCCATTCTTTACAGGTACTGGTTCCTCTGGGCTGCACTTGACGGCAGAATGGGGTGTAAATCTCATCAGCTTTAGGTAGAGGGAACCCATGGAGATGACAACTTCCATCCCGCAGCAGATCCAGATTATTGGCCAGGGGCACCACTCTTACTGCCCAAAGATTGACACCCAGAAACGTTCAGAACCCAACAGAGAGGGGGCGGGGTCTTTGCAGATACAGAGGCCACCACATACGTCTATATGATGACTCTTCTACATTGTGCTTTATGAAAATCCTCATTCTGTTTTTTAACTTTAAAGACTTTGTTCAGTTATAAGAAATACAGTCATTGACAAAGTTCTGTCTGATGTTCTAATCTGCTCATTTTGACAGATTCGGCTTTGTAAACGACAAGTTTTCAGCTTCTGCTTTCAACTTCCCGTCAGAGAACAAGCCTCAGTACATCCACGTCACAGGTTTGTCTCACGGCATTAAACAGGCTTTCTGGGCACTGCAGTGCTGTAATCTGCTGCTTCTCTGTCAGGCACCGTCTTTCTGCAGCTGCCGTACTCCAAGAGGAAGTACTCCAGCGGGCAGCAGCGCCGGCGCAGGAACTCCACCACCTCCAACAGCCAGGGACCTTTTGGTGGCGAAGAGCGTGCCGGCTACTACTGGGCCTACAACACCATGCTGACCAAAGCCTGGAGGACGGGTGTGCTGGGCGATGAGAGGCTCGCCGACCGCCTGCTCAGAGATTTCACAGACTTCTGTGCCAACAAGGACAACAGACTTCTGACCTTCTGGCACAGTTGCCAGGAGAAAATGAATGCCAGCGCCCCCTGACAGAGAGAGACCCCGGGGGGGGGGGGCACATAGAATGACTTGGATGGATGATGAACACTGTTGTAATCCAAAATTCTGAGGAAAATGTTGACTGAGAGTTTACCACTGTTCTGTATACGAGTGTAATCTCAGTTGTGTTCTGTTCATTAACACAATATTATCAAGTCACTTATTTATTAGAGGGTTGGTTTTTTTTTACATTTTACAAGGTCAGCCAGAGAGCACCAGCAACACCTGATAATCATATGAGAGCACGTCGGTGGATTACATCACAACAACCAGATTTCTGAGCTGCAGATTGTATCAAATGAGTTAAACACCACCCAAAGGCCCCACATCACCTGGTTGAACGCCACTTGTTTCGCACCTCTCAACACACCCTCCATCCTTTGGTTCTGTTTTTAAATAGAACATATAACCACCATATTTAAAGTCTTTGTCCTTTCTGACCATACAGTCACACTTTCATCCCACACTGATGGCAGTATTCATCAGTGTTCAGTATCGTGCTCAGGGACACTCCAACATAGTCACTGCCAGAGCTGGGGATTGAACCTGTAACCTTCTGATTACTGAACTGCCACTCTACCGTCTGAGCCACACAGCTTCTTCAATGGAAAATGAAGGATGGAATCGTTGGTTGTCAATGACAATGAACGATCATAATTTTTTGCCCAATAAAAATTCACTCAGCTGATTTATTGATTATCTGCTTCATGGTTTCTCTGGTGTGCTGTGTAATTATTGATTATATTGGATTGATGGGTAAATTACTTACAGCAAAATATTCTTCAGGCGAGAGCAGAGTTGTCAGGTGACAGGGAGTCAACCATTACTGTAAATAACTGTGTCTATAATTAGCAGACAGATTATTCACAGAAGAAGCTGTGCAGCTGGTTGGGAAATGAGTGAGCGAAGTGACGAGATGATGGCGAGTGTCTGATTTAGTCACTGCAACAGCAGGTTAAAGATTTCCCGGGTCGGGAAAGAATGACCTAACCCTTGTCATGTGGTCATGTGGCCATGTGGTCATGGGTGAACCTCAGTCAATGACGGACACAGTTGCTCCTTGGAAACATGTTTCATTAGTCACAGCAGCAATAAAGACATGAAGGAATTGGCACATAAAAAAGGAAGTTAAAAAAAAAGTTAAAACGTACTGAGAGATTTGTCATTGAGATTGTCACAGAGAGAATTTCGATTTCCTATCAAGTCCTGCCCAGAGCTCACCAGTTTGATTCCCTTGTGTTTAGTCACATATTATAGTGTTGATCCCTTTAAGTGTTTTTACATGGAAAACAATTCAAACCTATCACACTTATATCATCATTCTATTTTGGTTTTTATAAAAGATACATGGCTGACAAGAGACATTAATAAATAAGAACCTCCAGGAAAAAGAGAATGGTAAACAGAAGTGATCCCAAAATCCCTTTGCCCTCCTCTTAAGTTTCCACTGGACTGGACTTTTTCAGTCCATGAAGTCATTTATGTCATCACTCACTCAACTATCCAATGAAGCTGTAAGTGTTCTTCCCAGAGAGTTTGGAACAGACGTTCCTCTGTATCAAGTACATTTGTGCGCTGCAGCGAAAACCTTGATTCTCCTTCGTGTCGGACTCCGTTTTTTATGTGCTCACTGAGAAGTTTTTCTGAACATACCTGTCGTCAAAGTATTTAGCTTTCTTCCATGATTACATCCTTCAATCAGTGGGAAGAACTGAGGTTTTCAAATCAATAAATGCTCCCTCTGGCTTTTTGGTTCCCTTCATGGTCCTGTTTGACCTCTGAGGTCTGGTAGTGAGACTTCAGCGGCAGCCGTCTGGACACCAGTAGCTTCCCAGTTGAACAGATGAGGTGATAGTTTGTTCCCAGTCTTCCCTCTCATGCTCTGTACTGTTACATACAGCAGCAATGCAGTAAAAAAAAAAAAAAAAAAGACTTTGACCAGGACTCTGTCCTGCCATTAGATCCCATCATCCTGAAAGTGGAACCCACATTACTGAATTTGTGTTACATTACGCCGTGCCAGACTTTGACAAAAGAAAAGGAACCTTTGAACAAACAACTGGTCACCATGAGTTGGAGATTACTGTATAAGTGCTAAATTAGCTGAGTGTTCCTTCAGCATCAAACACCTGTCATATTACGCTTCTGTATAACATCAATGATTGACTGTTCTCAAGTTTAATTAAGTCACTGAACTTGTAACTGTGGCAACTTATGAGTTGAGGTGAACTGGGATGAAGACTCTGCTGTCTCACTCGGTGCAACAGATTTGGGGGGGGGGGGGGGGCGTTTCAGTGACAAGCAGGAACTTGAAAAATAATAGAAAAATGTGCATCCTGAGTCCAATGATGAGATGATAAGAAAACACGGTCCAGGTTGAGTTTTCCCCTAAGACGAAAAGAAAAAGTCCTCTGGTTTTCTCTCTAGGAGGTCTCCATCCGGAGTGTTTGTGTTTCTCAGTGCTGCGGTGTGTCCGGAGTGGGTCTGTCAGTTGATAGTGGCTGCGTCATCAGTGACAACAGACACACCACCTAAGCACACACGGATGAGACGTAAGTCACACAGGTCCTGTAGCTATGCAGACTACACACACACACACAAACGCACGCACGCGGTAAGCGACTCACGTGCTCTGATTTGGATGGGCCAGATGAGGACGGAGCAGAGCGTCAATGCCGCCATGACAGCCACGCCTCCCGTCACTATGACCATGATGTAATGATAGAACCACACGCAGGCTGGACAACAGGTGATGGTGCTGAGGAGAAGCACCAGCATGTGTTAGTCTACACACTGATACGTATCGTACAGATGGACAGAGGTACATGTTGCCCAAGATGAACCAGAACCAGGGGAAGAAATTCACATTCATCATTCAAAGCCTGTTAAAAATCACTGTTACACAACTCTTTATTGAGGCTGATACACATGAATGCCACGCATACAACATTGTACCCTACTGCAGTGTGTGTGTGTGTGTTTATATACTCACTGGCAAGGATGCAAGGCCTGAATGACCATGACAGCTATTCCATTAGCCAGCTTATCCGTGAAACTCATGGCTCCATAGACAAAGGCTCCACTTTGCTGCAGAGACAGACACCATCACTAAGGTTAAATCTTTCCCACCTCTCTCTCTCTCCCTCTCTCACACACACACACACACACACACATCTTACAGTCTGATCAGCAATGAGCTCAGCAGTCATGGCAAGTGAGATGACTAGGATGGTGGCTGACCCCGCCCCCAGCAGTGCCGCCGCCCCGTAAACCCACTGGCCCATATCGAGATCCAGTAGCACCCAGTAGGAGAAGGCCATGATTAGCAGCAGGCCCAGGAAGTAGGTGAGCTGGACCAATCAGAGGAGAGAGACAGACTCAGTTCGATACTAAAGGCCTGTGCATTAGCTCTGTGCATATTTATGTGTTATTAATTATGATATTATTACAACTACATATCCAGCATAAATGGTCGGATGGTCAGAAGGACGAGTGCCACTTACACATTTTCCAATCTTTTTGGTGAGAGGCTTCATAATGAAAGAGGACAGAAAGCCGCTCAGGTACATCACTAATGGAATAGTGGCGATGAACTTCTGCAGAAGGAAAAACATCCAACCATGTGGTCACGATGAGACAAGAGGGAGGAGACACTGCCTTCCTGACATGGATCAGCCATGGTTACCTTGGGCAGCCCCAGAGTGTTGATGAGATACATTGAGATGTACGTCTGAGACAGGTTGACTATCAGTCGCGTGGACATGTAGAGCAGCGCCACCTACAGAGACACAGCAACACATCTGTCAGGGTGCCAAAACTGATACTCACACACAAAGAGGCTCTTCAAATGCCAGGCTTGTTCTTTCATAAGGATAAATCATGGAAGAATATCCCAGAAGTTCCAAATGGCTGGAATGTCATTTTCATTGAGTTGCCCCTCCATATTCTATGAGGGCTCCGTCTCTCTCAGCTCAGCCTGTCTTCTTACAAAATGAAAGTGTCTTGGATCAGGATCTGCTCACTTGAGTTCTGGGTTCACCTGATAGAATGAGGGCTGTTTCAGCCAACATTTCCACTGCAGAGGCGATGAGTGGCTCTTGTGTTTAGGAAGCAGGGGCCTCTGCTCCCCCTCTGCCTCTTCTTCCTCCTCCGTCCAAGCCCTGCTCCCCTCTTCTCCTCTAGTTGCTCCTCCTGCTCTGGGACTCCTCTCTTTGGTTCCCAGGTGAAAGATGACAGAGAAGAGCCCGCCGATGCCCAGAACGATCAACGCTAGATTCTGGAATCAAACCACACAAGTGAACGCAGTTAGCTGGTACATTTGAGTTGAAACATAAGCAAGCAACACAGAGGGATTATTGTAGCTGTCAGCAGGCCAAGACAAAAGCTGCTGCAGGCATCTGAACACTAAGATCAGTGTCTGAACATTAACTGACAATTAATCGACAATAAAGAGACATCAGCAGCAAACTAGTGGAGCTCAAGGAAGCAGTCCTCCCTCACCCGGAAGATGGGGATGTCCACTGGTCCAAGAGCATCACTGAGAGGGTCGTCACCTCCAGCTTGTATGTGGAACAGCAGGTAAGCTAGTGCGTACACCGTGATGTTGGCTATCACTGTGAATGCGTACCTACACACACGCCCACACACACACACACACACGTTATACATGGGCCTTAAACTTGTAGCATCATTTGAGTGTGTGTTATTGATCTACAGATCTTCATTAAAGAGTGTTGCTAGTGTAACGTCAGAACATTTGAAAGGTGATAAAGAGAAAGTGCGAAATGTTCATGTTTATGTACTTCATAGTTTAGAAAGAATGTGTGTGTTCCGTGTACCTGTACGCTGTGAGTTCTACTTTTGCATGCTCACAAGTGACCAGCTCTGGAATGAGAGACAGGTGGGAGATCTGAGTGGCGGCCCAGCCGAACTGAAAGATGATGATGAAGGGGACGAAGTAGGTCAGACTGGCCCACTGGGGGGTGAAGGGTCCGCAGCCAAGACACTGGTTGAAGATAAAGGCGAAGGACAGCAATACGCTGAGTGTACCTGGAGAGCACACACACACACACACACACACACACACACACACACACACACACACACACACACACACACACACAAAATGCCTTTCTTCACTCACAGTTGATCCAGAAGTGTTTGTAAACTCTAACTCAGGGACTCCTCTTTTCTGTCTTGAGGAACAAATCTGTAAATCTGTATTTGTTATGTTTCTGCTGTCTTTTCATCAGGTTTCATTTCATCACCTGCCGCTTCTCTTCTTCACCTACCACTTTTGCTCTGTCAAAGCCACTCCACCATGAAACATACAGAATCTCTTCCTGCTGTAGATCACAAATTCTTGTAAAACATCATCTGACCAGAGCTGCCGGATCAGTAAAATAAATGCTGAGTGTTCACTGAGATCAGAGTCCAAGCAGCACTTTCATAACAATTCAGTAACATTGTATTCTTAAGAAGAGCACATGCCATATTTCCTTCCAAGCTTCTCCAAATGTCATCAGGATTTTACAAAAAGGTACAATTGTGTGAAGTTTCTTCCTATTTATATAAATTCTGAGCACTATAGGAGTCCGTTCATCTCCTCCCTCTCACAGAGCCAAATGTGTTGTTTCATTCAAACAGTGAGCTGTCACCTCTGCCCTTGGGTTTACAAGGTATATTCACACACATGCAGTACAACCAAATGAAGCTGTTGCGTTTGGCTCCTGGATGGAGCTGAAGGCCGTTGATTACTGTGTGAAAGAAAGTTGCATTTGGGTTAGTGATCCTCTGAGGTCACACCCTAGCCAAGGTGTCAACTTCAATAACACCTAAAAACCCCGAGTCAGAGATCACTAGCACGGGTGAATGACTCACCCACTAGATGCCAAGTCTTCCTCTTGCCATAGGTGCCACAGCCGGGTGCTCGGTCCGACTCGTAGCCAATGAGAGGTGTGCAGAGAGCATCGGCGACCTGGCCAACTAACAACAGTACACCTGCACAGCAGAAGCAGTTAATGACATTCATGCATGCAGACAGACAGACAGACAGACAGATAGACAGATAGATAGATAGATAGATAGATAGATAGATAGATAGATAGATAGATACTTCTAACCTGCATATGTGTTCTGGAAGCCCAGCACTGAGTGGTAGAAGACCAGCAGGTAAGTGAACCACATAGAGGCGCACAGGTCATTGAGAACGTGGCCGAGCGCATAGCTGATCCTCCGGGGAAAGGACAGAGACCTCTCCATGTCCGGCATCTTGACTTGATGGAGGCCACTCAGCTGGTTCGCTTGGTATCCCTACCTTTACCCATAGGCCGGTAGCTCTGGCTAGAAGAACTTGAGATATTTTGGAGGAGTACACATGCTGTTGTAGCTTTCCCCGCGTCTGTGCGTGGTCGTGTGACAGTTCAGTTCCTCTTGTAGTCAGGTGACAGGAGGAGAGGAGCGGATTCAGGAGGCGGATCTGTCCCAACACCAGCGAAACACCTCCCAAACGAAGAAGCTACATTAGCCGCTCATCAGGGTGACATGTAGCGTCAACAACTCCTGTACATTCTTGAAACGAACTGTGAATCTCATAGAATGACACAAGGAACGACGTGTAGTGCCCGTCCTTCCTCTTCTTCACACGTCCCGTGTAATATCAAAAATAACATCCACGGCGGGGCGAGACACGACAACACCTGGCATCTCCATCATAAAGAACTAAGTTAGCCACACATGTTAGCACATCTGGGAACACGTAAACAACACCGCTCGCCGGTCGGGCTGCGTTCCAACACTCCCTCCATGGTCTTTGGCTGTATTCGAGTCCTAATCGCTGCCGGCCACACACGTCCGCTAACCAGTTACTTTCGGGACTCATCGCACCCCTGTGTTACCCCCCAAGTCTTCGTTTCACCTCATTGTGTTTTAAAGGGAGGAAGGAAAAGTTTAAAGGGAAATTGGTTGTGAAAATACAACACGGTAGACTATCCGAATGCAGCCCATCCTATTCCAAGATTTTTTTTTCCCCCTCGGAACTTTATTTAAAACAGTTTTACGCTACAATCCCCTTTAAAATTGTTGTATCTGAGGGGGAAAAAAACAAATAAGGGTCGAATACAAGGATATTTGACGGGTA
This sequence comes from Aulostomus chinensis, assembly GCF_037954235.1. Lineage (NCBI taxonomy): Eukaryota > Metazoa > Chordata > Actinopteri > Syngnathiformes > Aulostomidae > Aulostomus > Aulostomus chinensis. Next base: position 22,330,497 of record NC_141324.1, read on the forward strand.
CAGTTAAAAGCTGGATAAAAGCACTAGAATCAATAAATTTATAGATAACCGATATCTTAAAGGCACATCGTCCCTTTACTTACCAGATAATATCAATATACAAGACTGTGTGGCAGAGTTGGTAGAGACTGGTGCTGCCTTTTTGAAGTCCTTTTAGTATTCAACTGTTTATTTATTCTGATATCTCTCCTGTATGACTTCCCTGTAAATCCAAATATTCCTTGAAGTTGTTTTAATGTTGAAAATACTGATCCATGAGGTCAGTAACAAAGATTAGTCTATTTTCATGTTCTATTTCAATTGTAATTCTGTCGTTCCACAAGTTGCCGGTGAGGTCAAGTGGCAGCACACCTCGAGTCTTCTCAATAGGCCTAAGAAAAAAGCAGATTGATGCGCACTCCCACCGTCTACTAAATCAGCCCATGATATCTGAGGGAGTACCTCCTCTGACCAGAAAGGAAACATGTTGAGAAAATGCAGCAGTGATGCAAAAAGGGAAATAAGACTGCAAACTTATCAACAATGCAGTCTTTTCAAATTTCATGGCTACACACATCAGTACTCATACATGCACAGTTCTTACACACCTGGAGACTTTTTAACCCTGAATTTAGTCTCACAGACAGGAAGCAGAGCCTGGTGCTATTTGTAACGTCTCCTGACATCTGTAATGTTCCCTTTTAACAGGAAAGTCTTTGGAAGGCTGGGTCACTGTCCGTTTAAGAGACAGAACAGACATTAGGGATGAGGACTTGTTAACAGCCAGTGTCTAAACTACATTGATGGTTAAAAGTGTCTGAAAGAGTGTCGCAATTCAATCTTTTCAAAACCTTCACACATCATCTTTCAATGATTAACCCTTGACACTGAACAGAACTATCCTTATCAAAGCAAATATTGTTCACAGTCCCTTTAAATAAAGATCATTTTATTTTGATTGGTTGTTTTTAATGGAGTTAACCAACTTCCATTCTCCAACCCAGAAAGAGGAAAATCAAAAATACAAGTTATTTTAAAAAAAAATACATTTTGAGGAACACAGAAGAAACACTATCAGCTACAAAACGCAAAGTTTTTTTTGAACAATCCAAAAAGACAAAAACAGGTTTCAAATTGTAGACAGTCTTCCTTTAGTCACAAATTAAAACTGAGAAAAAAGAAAGAAAAAAAAAAAGCTTAGTTTTTACATCAGTATCTTTTTAATCCTTTGACTGGTGGTTGAGAGGCTCTCCTCTGAGGGTGAATGTGTCCCAGAAATACACCCATGAGCCCATCCATTGAAGGAAAAATAGACAAAGCCACTCACTGTGTACTTCTTTTGACCCTAGAGAATACAAACGTTATAGACTATGTCCCAGAGCTGCATCTTTTTGTCCATCAAGTCTCTTTTAAGATGAGCTCGAGTGTGGAACGTGTTTGAATGCGTGTTCTGTGTGCACATGTGGTCTGACAGTTTCATTGCTTTCAGTCCTCTGGTTGTCCATACTTGAGTGTGTCCTCAGAAACAAAACTCTCCTCTGAACGTGTCAGTAAGGAAGGAAAACTCTGACCAGGTCTGCCAGTGAAGCAGATGAAACCACTTTGTCAGTCTTCTCATCAGTTTATATTCATAGTGTATTAACTCTGTTCATGTGTGGTCAACTTCTCCCACAGCCGTTATCCAGTTTCAGTTCTGTTTGTTGCCATAAATATTTAACGCCTCCTCCACTGGTGCTGCCAGTCAACATTTAAAGCTCCACGGTGGAACAACAAACATGTGACTCTCTCTGTCTGATCAGTCCAGAGTAGTAGAAACCAGAAGATCAGCTTAGCAAACACATTCTGCTGCCTGATGTCCAGCCAGTCCAGCCAATCCAAGGTAGACTACAGGACCTCCACCAGCAGAGGAGCAGAGCGTGGGGAGGGGGTGAGGGGGAAAGAGAGGAAGGGGCTGGAAAGAGAGTGAGAGGAGAAAACTATAAATGGTGACAGAGAGCTGGAGTTTCTCTCTTGTTGCTGGATTTCATTTTTGTCTCTGCAAAGCTTTCCTCTTCCTCCTCTTAAAGAAACAGCAGCACCTGCAACACACAGAGCAGTATACCAATCAATGCTACTGATCTAATATGCTTTTATTCAATGTGCATGTACACGTGTGTCCTCACTTTGTATCGTCTGCAACTTCCACCTCTGCATTGGCGGTAATTGGTGCGTTGGAGTGTCCTGCAGTGGGGTCATCCGTATTCAGCTCTCCATTGGTTGAACTCATTACCTGGATGGAGGAAGGGAGGGAGGAATTATTTTAGATGAACAACTTTTGCGTGGTGCACATATGTGTCTGGCATACCTTGCCCCCCCGTAACCCTCTACTGGACTCTGAAACTCTCTAAAATCCCACAGGTTTAGACTTGTGCGTCTTTAAGTGAGATCCAGGGTTGGACCTGTATATTAAATAATAACAATTTGCAACTCTATCAACATGATGAAGTGCAGTTCTTTTATTCTTCAATACAATAGTGACTGATCCAAGGTCAAATTGGCTAACAAGACCTAGTAATTATACTTAAACTGCGACTTTTACCAGAGAACCATTGTCACCAAGAACGGTGACATTTTCTTCATCAGGGATGTCAAGTTCAGGCCTCGTCCATTCCTCATCATTCAGTGCCAACGTGTCAGGGCTGAGCCAATACACTTTCGTATGATTGCTGCAAGTCTGCCTACAGCAGCTCTATGAGGAGCCCACACCGCACATTTCACTACTAAATAGGAAATAATTCCAACACACAACAGCACACCATCAGACGGTGAGACTGACAGAAGGGATGGAGTCGACCCCGGTCCATTATGTCATCACTTGAGGTCATGTCACTGTCACACAACTTTGTCATGATACTGTTTGAAAATTAGATTGTTCTCACTCGGGATTCAAAATTCTTAAATTCTAACAAAAAGAAAATGAAGCTACTCATCATAGCTGAAATAAAGACACAGAGAATAGGGTTATAGCCGTGGGTTTTACCAGGTAAAAACTAAAAAAAACTTCTTACAACTTGAAGTTGACTTCTGAATAAATGACACCTCCAACAAAACTTAAAATGATTATACAAAAAACAAAATGCAACAGATGCAATGAATCAGTGCAAATAATTTGATATCTTTGGTGTGACGTCTGCTGCAAGGCTATCGTCTCTGGCACGCACACGCGCGCCCACACACACGGTCTACGTTTATCATTAGTCGGTCAACCACTGGAAGCATCAACAGATCGTAGTATGGTTGGTGCCACTAAGGAACTGCAGTTCAGTACCAGAATCCAGACATAGCTACTACATTCCTTAACTTGGATGTTTTTCCTTTGTGATGAAGGGGGATACGTTTTGCTCCCGCCACAGATGAAGGTCATGTTATATCACCCATCAATCAGCCAAAACATTACAACCGCTGACAGGTGACGTGAGGAACTCTGATGATCTCACTGGGGAGCCACCTGTGACCATTTTTTTCCTTGAAGTTGATGTGTTGGAAGCAAAAAACAATGGGCAAACACAACCCTGTAGCTGCTGACTTCTCTACCTCTGCCAAGAAATACCTAAGAACCCACAATGGTAGGTTTTGGTTTAGCTGTTTACATTCACTAGAGAGCATGGTTGAGATTTTAGCTGAAGCTACACCAAGAACCAGACGTGTAGTACTGTGATTAAATCTGATCGTTCTAATTTCAGATCAAAAGTGCCATTATAAAGTTATTGTGTCTCTGAGAACAACAATGTTTTACATGTAAATAATCGTGTCATATACTAATACTACACAGTCATGATAGGATATATAACATGACACAGGAAAGAAGTTTCTCCATTCTTCTATAGCACCACAACAACTATGTCACAGTATCAGCGCATACCGATTTTCTAAAGTTGTTGACAAAATTGTTGACAAAACTCACTGTTTCAGTGAGCTGCTCAGACACTCTCTGTCACAAATTGACAGGCATTGTTTATGTCTGGCTCAAAGCAGTAAATCTAAGCTGAAGAAGAGAGGTTCTATGATTAATAAACCCAAAAAGAGGACAAAAGGACAATAAATTGAAAACAGATAAAGACACTGCAGCAGATACAAAAAGCAATAATATGTTACAGACATGAAGTGACTGCAACTTGAACAGCAGTTTAAAACTTCAGCAAAGCCAACAACACGGATGAGATGTGATGCTGCAGCCATCAATCACACGTAAGAAAGCAAAGAGAGCTGCACAATATGGACAAACCCTACACAGCCTTGTGTGTGCATCAAGAGTCCAGTCAGCTGCTGCCTCAAAGGCAGTATCCCTGGTCATTTCTGATAGCTACATTAAGAAATAAAAACACTAAGATCTGACTATTCATTCATCACAAACAATAGTCAATCCACACTAAAACCACTGTACCTGCATCATGAACTAAGCCACATACAGTGAGGCTACTCTACACAACGTCCTTTGATAACTAGAATTTCTTTCACCTCCCACCAACTCTATTTCACACTGTCATAGGGGGATGTACAGTTGACACTGCTGATACCAGTAAATACCTCTGCGTCTATAATCAACACTAAACTGCAATGGGAGAGGATACAAATGCCATACATTCCAGATGACAACAAAGATTGATTCTATTAAAGTTTAACTCATTTCATATGGAAAAATGTGTTTCGAATCTATTTCATAAATGGGTTACTGAATCCCCCTGATTTGCTGGTTTGGGAATTTGCAGGTGAAGAGATGTACTAAGCTGCAAGGAGTAGTGAACACCTGCTCAAATATTACAGGGGTATTCCAGCTCAGGCCCTCTGCTCTGTACAACCTAATCAGAAAGGGCAGCTCCATCCAGGCAGACCCATCCTACCTACTGCACCAGAACACACGATGGGAATATGGCAATAAATAAAAAAGACCAAAGAAAAAAGATGATTGCGAAAGAGCAATGTTGTGCTGGTAAAGGCTCATAATGTTGTAGTCATGGAATATTTTTTCGAACCCTGCAATCAAACATGTTCTTCACCAAACCGTCACATCTCACAGAGATGGTGTAAAACAGACATTAACATAACATAATCAAAGAACTACAAAATGAACTGCTGCTACACCTCTGCAGGGTTTCTTCACGTTCACAAAAAGCAACTGAAAAGATATAGTCTCCAAGAAAGAAGACAAGCTACTACACCTTCCTTCTCCAAGACAGTCTATTATTTTAATTTTAATCAAGCAATTTGAAGAAGACTTAATGTTGCCAACCACTGAGTCTAAACATAACTCTTACAATATACTTAAATATTCCTGTGTGACAGAATGGCAGGCTGTGAGGTCCACCCTGCTGTAGCGATGGACAAGACTATGCAGATGGACGGGGGCCCTGTTCAGAAGTGGCGTTCACATGCATCCTGGGAGATACAGGTGGACAACTCCACATACAGGGGTTAATACATGGAATACACATCAAGATCCAATCACAGCCTGAGACCTCACTCAGAGGGTAGGGGTTTTCAATTTCACGATCAAAATATTCTGTTCATTTTAAATGTAGACATCTGACATGACTGTAGAACAGCAGTGAGCATCACAGAACCACATGAATTCCAAAGGATGTACAAACTGCGCAGCTCTCTTTGCGACAAGAACAACCGTATTGCAGTAAGCCCCATGGCACACACTTTCTTTATGTGCTACGCGAAAGAATGTGTCCCAGGGAACATGCGTATGCAGAGGTGCATACTCATTCAGCTCCCAAACCAAAAGCAGGTTTTATCGATGATGTCTGTCATGTGTAAAAAACCCAAAGATATACTGCAGGTGCATCAAACCTCTTGGGCAATTTGGTTTGTCTGGATAAAGTCAAAGAAATGACCCAGTCTTTTTTTTTTTCCACAGGAAGCGTATTTCTTCCAAAACACAAGTGATGATCAGGTTTCACTGACTACAGAATAGGGGAAGCGAGATCTGATCACTAATGGTCATTCAAGACACAAGGAGATGCATTTTGATACATCTGAGTTTTCCACTTGTGACGGGATCACCTAAGACGCATGACGTCAGGTCTGAACTGGGCCCAGGCAATGGGTAAGCAGACAGACAGGATGCCAGCAGAGCTAACCCTTCCTCTCAGTACCTGGACAGACCCGCCCAGCCTATCAGCAGTGAGATGCGAACCCAGCAGCTCTTGATTGGTCACAGGCGTGGGCTGGGACTCACTGCCTTTCCCCTCTGGAGACTAGAGGAGATGGGAAGCCAATGGCAGGAGAAACGGAGAAACAAAGGAGAATAGGTCAGGTGAGATGAAATAGCGGGGGGGGGGGGGGGGGTTTAACCATGGACAGGAGAAGAACCAGGATGCAATAGAGAGAGAGAGAAAACAGCAAAGTGTAAAAGAAGGGGATGGACAAGTAGATGGAGAGAAGTGGCAGGTGAGGAGCGAGAGGAATGGGATAAGAGTGAAAAAAGTAAGCAGAAAATAAATAGTGAGTTCAGTGTCAGTATTTGGTGGAGGAACAACAGGAAGGTGAGCACTCAAGTATGTGGAAAGTGAGAGCGTAAAGGAGAGTGCAACCAAGGCAACAAGGGGAGAGAGGTGGTGTATTTTCTGAACCAACTTCACCTCACATGCCTCAAACGGGCATTTTGTGATTAAGGCCCTGATAGTCCAGAGGCGCAACCTCACTACCGGTTCTTCAGTGGACTGTTATGGCATTAGTGTGAAAGCGGGAGTGGGGTTTGATTACCAAGCTATTGCCTGGGATGTACTATTCATTGTAGTGCAGGACAGACTGAATAATTAGGACAAAAAATTCCTGCACTGCATTTAAATAACCCTGAATAATTTTAAATTGAGAAAAACAACATGATCTACACAGATGTAAATATTAAGATTACGCAGCCTGGCCCTTTGTGTGGCAGGGAGCAAGGTGTATCGTTCGTATGAACCTGTGAGGCATTTTTCCAAGTATTGTGCAACAACATGAACTTTGGTGAAGCAATTAGTTATTTGACACTAATCATTTAACAAAGAGGCTTCATAGGCATGAAAATGAAGGACAGGCATGACCATTTGTGGTTTTGTCCAATATAAATATTTACAGCCTCTCATATAGATTGATGATGCCCACAGTCAATGCAGTGGTAGGACTTGATGGTGGGTGTTCTTGTAATTCTAACAGATGAACTCCACACTACTGAGTTGTTATTGCTGCAGTACTGCTACTGTTATTTAAGTCAATCCAACACTTATTTTGAGGACATGCTGTCTGTCTCAGCAGAAGCTGCTTCTTCTCACATTTACCTCACATGTGACATGAGTGGAACAGCTTTTCCTCTTGCTTAAGGATGTGCCTTGGTGTGTTCCCGTCCGTCTCAGCCCAACAGCTGAGTATACACTCTGGCTGCCATGCCAACACCCCAAGCTCCTTGGACATGCGGTCAGAGAACCCATTTTGTACCTTGTGGACACTCCCAAATCATTACTTCAATTGTATAGTATAAAAAACTAACAACAGTAACTGACCTAGTAGAGCTGCTCAGCCCTAGACAACAGTGCATCTTCAACTGCCTGACTCAAGACTCTGACTCAACATCTCCTACACCAGCCGAGAGCAGCACTTGAGGACCCCCTGGACAAGGATAACATCCATTCCCCAGCTCTGTCTTTCAGTTTTTAGGGATTTTTTTTTTGGCTTGTTTTTGGACCTAGAGGTGCAGTGCTATTTCACACGATGCTCAACAGTGCCCTCTACCATATGATAGCAAAAAACAGAGATTGATGGAAAATCTGAAGAAATTGCAGAGAAGTTTTGTCTCAGAAATTAAGAAGAATCTTGATAAAGTACCATTTCAAAATACATCGAGACACAGGGACGTCCTGCCTCCGTCCTCTCTAGACTTGGAAAAACGTCTTTATTTCTTACGGATTCCCACAAAAATTACACCATAATGTAATGAGTTTTTCAAAGAAAATATGAATAATCAATGTTCTCTCTAATACTGCAAATCATATTACAATTGCAGTGTAAGTACATATGATTAAAAATTGTGCAGCCCTAGTATGTGAGCCCTAGAGCATAGTTTAGGGTTTTTCTGTTGATCAGTGTGAAAAAAAAATCAATGACCACTGTTTCTCCATTTTGTTAAGAGTAAATCACAATTCATGAAGTAAATCATGGAAGTCCAATAGAGGTAAACAATGATATCACAATAACCTTGAAGCTAACTGTCATGGTACTCAGGAGGTAAAAAAAGATGACAAGTAAAAATGAGACATTTATTCTGGTGTGTTGACGTTTGGCAACAGAACAGACCACCAAGTAGAAACCAAGCAAGTTACCATTGCAACAACAGCAGCTAACTACTTAAGAGGAAGAAAAAAGGGAAACAATCTAAAGGACCAGCGCAGTGACTGACAGTGTTGAGTAGTGAGAAAAACACAGGTTGTTTGATTGGCTCGATCACTAGTCTGGCACGTGCCCTCTTCAGGCTTCTACTTTTCTTTGGACAAAAAAAAGCATGTTTTGACAAATAATGTTTGGAAAAGCTAGGTCCAAATAGTCAGAGTTGCCCTCTACAAAAGCGGAAACGCTATCATGACCACGCATCATGACCTGTGTGTGTGCGTGTGTGTGTGTGTGTGTGTGTGTGTGCGTGTGTGTCTGTGCGCGACACGTGTGCGTACCTGGTTTTTGGTCTGCGATGCTTTCTCCCGGTTGCTTGTCTGAAGTGGAGTCTCACTGGCCACTGGACCAATAGGAGTGGGCTAAACACACGAGATGTGAGGTCAACATGTGATCAGAGGACGGAAATATATGATTGTATATGGAGTACAATGATGTACTATTGAAGGGGGACAGAGGCCATGTGTCAATATCTCAGAGTGAAAAACTTGGGAAATGTGATGCCACTGAATATTGTATTGTTGTGTGCCTTCAAATCTTACCTGTCATTCCTCACATTATCTGAATCTTGTTCTCTTCTGACATCTCTAAGAGGGAGTTTACTAAGATCACAGTTTCCAAAGACACCTCAAAATACAGGAGAAACAGTCTTTGCCTTTCTGAAGAAATTAGTCTAGGGGTCTTTCACACTTTGCTCCATCTGAACCTTAGGACTTTTCAATTTGACTTGAATCAACAACCAAAAAAACGCTCTCAACCAGATTATCTTCACAGACTCTATTACCATAGTAACTGAGTCAGAGTTTAAGTTACCTCTATTTCTGAGACAGTCTGGAGTTACCTCACTTTCTGAAACTGATACCCGAGTTCAGGGTTAACAGACTCCAGGTTTTCACTAATCCTGCTTTCTGAGATCAGCCCGGGAATGAAAACTCCCCACGTTAATAGCTTGACTTCCTGTTAACGCAACAGGTGTTTGATATGTTAACCCAAGTGTAAACTCATGCCCCACACTAACCAGTGGCTTTCCAGTCCAATCGTACTGGTAGTCAAAGATGTATCCGTTTCTGTCAAAGAGGTCTGTAAATAGTTTCCTCAGGTAGTCGTAGTCCGGCTTCTCGAAGAAGTCAAGCCGACGCACGTACCGCAAATAGGTTGCCATCTCTTCTGTTACAAATACACGCAGACACAGGAACACAATTCACACACACATACACGGAGACCCAAAAAAGATTAGATCAACATATGCAAGCAACAACTGCACTGCTTCTTAGTAGAAGTGTGAGTGCACAATCGTGTGTGTGTGTATTTGTGAGTGAGCACAAACCTGGGAAGTTCTCACAAAGGACCTCTATTGGCGTGTCTCTCTTTGTGTCTCCAATCTTCTGATAGCGTTCTTTGAGGGTGTCAGCCTAATGAACAGACAGTCAGGGAAAATTCATTTACCCAACAGGTGAGGTGAGGTGACCACAGAGAGAGAATCTTGTAATGTAGTGGAGAGATAAACACACTGGACGGCTGCTTGACTGTCTCCTCACCTTCAGTCCCTGCCAGGGCAGGCTGCCTCGCAGGAAGTACATGAACATATGACCTAGAGCTTCTAGGTCGTCTCGCCTGCTTTGCTCTGAAATAACAAAGTACAACAAAGGTGTTAATGGCTGGAGTGATCAGTGGTGGGAAATTCCACACTTCTAATGCTTAGAACATTAACACTGTGTTTACACACCTAGACCACATGAAAAAGGTTTGATGCAATAGTTTGCCAATCCGGGCAATAGTCTAGAAAATACTTAGCATCTGTCGTAATTGCTGATATAGTACTGCTAACATAATGTACCGTTTCTCTGTCTGTGAGTCAGGGGTCACTCACCTTTCCCCAGGTGTGTATTGATGCTCATATATCTAGCGGTTCCAGTCAGACTTTTGTGTTCTCTGTATGGGATGTGTTTCTTGGTTTCTGGGTCTATGTATTCTTTTGCCAAGCCAAAGTCTATGATGTGGATGGTGTGTTGCCGTTTGGAGCCGGGTCGGCCCACCAGGAAGTTCTCAGGTTTCACGTCTCGATAGATCAGACTTCTGGTGTGAACAAACTCCATACGGGTTATCTGAGAGAGAAAACAAGAAGCAAACCAGTCAAGTCATTAGAGGTTTGAACATTTACATGCAGTGAAAAACACTTCTAGCTACTGTGGGTTTGTCTTACCAGTTGTATGGCTATCATGAGTACGGTCTTTAGAGAGAAGGTCCTGTCACAGAGATCAAACAGGTCTTCTAAACTGGGTCCCAGTAGCTCCAGAACCATAGCATTGTATTTACCACACGGTCCAAAGTAAAACACCTGAGGAACACCCTCTGAGTGAGAGAGAACAGGACATGGATTCTATCAGGCTCTGATAAGTCTCCAATACTAAAGGTTTGGAAAAAAGAAATATTATCCAAAAAAAAAAAAAAAAACAAACCTTGGCAGCTCTACCATCATCTATCACAGACTAACTTCAACCTATCAGATCAGCAATGTGATATGGCAATCTGTTGCTAGACAGGGCAAACCACCAAAGGATGCTTGGTGTAGGAAACTTCTTCCATAACTGGTAAGCAAACGAGCCAGATGTTTGACAGCAATTACCCCCAACATATTCACTGCACATCTTCACAGCTACTGACTGTAGGAACCAAGCTGGCCAAGTTGTTGCAAGACCCAGATCTTCACGATAACTTGCTATTTCAGGTGTGTAGGTTGTGGAGAGTGTGTGTGTGTGTGTGTGTGGGGGGGGGGGGGGGGGGGGGGCTATGACAACGACAGAATAGAGACTGTGGAGACGGAGAACGCTGACTGAAATAATCGCCTATTGGTAAGCTTATACCTGCAGCACTGCTCTACAGACACCAGGCAACATTTATATCGGTCTTGACAGAAATTTAATGCAGACATGACAGGTTTTCAGGCTATTTGAAGGAATTTCATTAAGGTGTTCCTGAGTTATTGTGTTTATGAGAATGAGGCACTCTAAGAACATCGCTGCTGAGTGGAGGTATAAAAATAAAATAAAAAATCCAGTATCTTTTAAGTGACATCTAGGATTAAATGTGATGCAATTAACATCTTTAGAAATGTTGCTCCCATATGAACCTTTCCATGAACACCTGACATCTCACAGTAGAAAAGAGAAAAGAAAGGCGATGATGCTTCTCACCTGAACTTCCCAGCTGTTTGTAGAAGCGATATTCTAAGTGGAGCTGTGGTGCCCGCGACTTGATTGGCTCCTACAAAGGAAGAACATAATTTAATGAGAAAATTATACACACTTATATCACACTTTTACAACAGAGGTTATTTAATTAAAAAAGCAGGGCTTATCTGACAATAATGCTATATTCAATATATCTCAGCACACATTCATAACATGTTATAGGTACATGCTGCTTACATACCAACAGGTGAGTGAATCTTTCATTTTGAAATACAGATAGATTGGAATACAAATTGTGCTCAACATATTAAACAAGGAAAGGAGTTTGTTTTTTGTTTTTGTTTTTTACCAGTTTGATAGCCACGTATTCATTGGTGTATAGATTCTTTCCAAGTCGAAGTTCTCCGAAGTTGCCACATCCAATCTTTTTTCCAACCCTGAAATTCGGTCCGACCATCAGGACACCAGAGTTGGAGCCGGCACCCCGGCCACTGTGCCCTGATCGACTCCCCGTCTTCCCAGACATCCTCTTTCCCTCCTCGGTCTCCCCCTTTCCTCCTCCTCCTCCTCCTCCACCACCACCACCCCCTCCTCCTACTCCTCGCTTGTCAAAGTCCATCAGTTTGTGGTAGCCTGGCCTCTCCACGGTTAAGCCGATTCCATGCAACCAACACAACCACCAAAACAACTGCCTACCGGCTTGACTGTCAGCTTGACTGCCAGCTATACTGGGCCTGGTGGACCCGAGCTGGGATAGATGTCAGATGAATTCAGAGGCCAGAAATGGATCTCATAAAGACAGTTTAGGACAACTCTGGGTACTACAGAGAAGCAGTGAGGGTAGATGAGTGTGGTGTGATGATTGTTGGGGGTGAAGACAGAATGAAACAGAAATGAAGGGACGATGGGTTAATGGGGCACCTCTACCAACTAGTTAATAGCCCCTTGTAGGGGCCAGAGTTGGTGATGGAGGGGAGGCAAATAATGTCCTGCTCTGTCACCACACATAGCTAACCTTATGTGGTCTATATGAATATGGGAAGCTAAGCTAGCTTAAGGACCAGACACGCCAGTCCACCATGACCAGCTGTCATGGACCCAACTCAAGTGCAGAATCTGAAGAAATAACTTTAGAGGCCTCCCCCTCTGTTTACATCTGATATTTAGACAGAAGGACCCAAATATAGAGAATTAAAATGTTAAGTTGTTGCTTTTATTGCCATATGTTTTTCGGTTTTAGAGTGTGTATGAGGTGGTGTTCCTGTCAAAGCTGGACCTCTACACTTGTCAACAAAGAGGCTCTGTGTTGAGGCTCCAACAGAACACCGGGATAAGCTTAGGGAGCCAGGAATGTTGTGCGCTGAGGTTTCTATGCACCACCTGAAAGACAGACAGGAAAAAACAGATTTTTAATAATTTCACAAAGTCCTGAATTTTTTAAGTTAGCCAACAACCATACTTGAGTTTCTGTGGAAGTCTGACTTCAAGTGTAAAGGTCATATACAAATGAAAAGACTAGTAGGCAAGGTAGCGACTGCTAGAGAGATGCACAGATTTGACATCATCCAATCACAACCTTTCCTCTCGCTTAGAGCTGCCCACAGTGACTCAGTGACAGACTCAGTGGCCTTGATTTGTGATCTCCTGGCCCCAAACTCGGGCACCATGGCAAAATATAACATTCTTCCTGTTAAAAAACTTAAGAGGCAGATGACCCCCACTGAAAAGATATAGATGTGGTGCTTTGAATCTCTATGGTAGACTACGTTGTACACCTTCCTCAGGTTGTTCCATCAACATGAGAAAAGATAAATAAACAACAGATCAAAAAAGACAGACACAGTTGCAGCACATTGACCAGTTCACCCTGAGTGAGTGTATTTACAGACAGTGGCCATAAAACTGCTCTTGAAGAGAATGATGACACAGTGAATCTGACCTTAAACCTTAGGTTGTGTCCTCGCTTCCTCATTTTATCCAACTATTTGTGACATTGTTTTTCTCTTTCTAAAACAAGACCTAATAATTGAATGTTAAGGTTTTTATTGTTCTATTTGTGTGTTACCATTTCCTGACGTTACTTTAGGTTGTCAAAATCTATAGATCCCTGAATATAATTTCCAAAATCACTTGATACAATCTGCCACTCCTGGGTGGGGCTGAATGACCACTGGCTCCACATCACTACCCTACATATACTACTTACATATTGCTAAAAATAATTTAGAAAGATACTTCTTGAACTAAACATAAGGAAAAACTAGATAATAATACATAGTTCCAACTGTTTGGTGCCTTTTCCAACACAGCCTGTGTAGGTATCCTCCTGGCTTTCTTTCCTCTCACCCACCCTCTCTCTAGTTCACCTGCAGTACTGTAGTCCCCCGTGCCAGGCCTCTGTGTACAAATGAGTAAACTCAGCTTTTTATGGTTTGTCGTGTGCAGAGCGTTGCACCACCTCTACACCATTTCTTGATATGAAGGTCGACAGAAAACACAGAATGGGATTCATAACATACATAAGAGCATAATTATTTTCTGCCCTCTCCATTTGAATTTCTCTCTCCATGAGTGTACTGTATGTGCAGGTGATGTAACAAGTGAGGTGGGCAGCTATGCACTGCAAATGTTATCTCCTTTTCCCATAGCTTGTGATATAGTTAACTCCTGAAGTAATTCTTTGTGGTGAAAAACAAACTAGACTTCTTGGTTTGATACTCTAAATTGACCGTAGGTGTGGCTGTGAGTGTGAATGGTTGTCTGTCTCTATGTGTCGGCCCTGCGATGGACTGGTGACCCGTCCAGGGTGAACCCGCCTCTCGCCTGAAGGCTGCTGGAATAGGCTCCAGCCCCCCCCTCCCGCGACCCTTAACAGGATAAGCGGTAGAAAATGGATGGATGGATGGACTTCTTGGTTTGACACACTCGTGCACCTGCTTTGCAGCAGTTTTGCTCTTTCACAGTCTTCCTTTTGTGTGTCTGATTCCTCTGTAACGTCAGGAGTTGTATCCCAACAGTATCCTTTGCTAGACTTGCCATATCAGTGACACAGTACTATTGTGTCGCACTAACCATGAAAGCCATTGCACTGCTCTCCATTTTTTTTTTTTGCAATAGACACCTTCTTAAAATAATTTTTTGACTTTTTTATTGAATAAATCAACTCCTTATGATGTTTGGTCTTCAGTTTTTTGTGTTTTCTGAAAAACGTGAAAAAATGACTTAAGACAATTATTTCAACAAGGCGACGATATGGAGATAAAATGTCTACTACAATATAGGGGTGACCATGACTTGTGTCCACAGGTCATAGTGAATGTCAATTCCAGCACTGTTTTTACTTAACAGTAGTCTAAATAAAAGGAGTTGTTCTTCAGGGTTTCTATGTAGAGAAGGAAGCAACAGCAGAATAAGTGATGCAGGTGTTCCTGCAGAATGAGAGATGAAGGAAGGATCGGAGTAGGAGACTTCAGGTCTCAAAAACATGAAGCTTAACATGTACAGTTGGATCCATGCAAATTACATAACTGTCAACTACATTCATGGAATAATAAGCAGAGCTGTACTTGGAGTGCAAACAAATGACAGTGGCACAACATAAGTTTAGGCTATTTAGAATGTTCATCTCGTTCTGCAGGCAAAGATGTGCAGAGAAAGCGAGGAAAAGAGAGAGACTGAGAGCCCACCATAGTCCTGTTATACCTGTTAAACCGACACATACGGTTTGGGGGGCGAGGCATGTGCGCACCACCAAAATCCTGGAGGAAACACTTACACATAACTAAAGACTGTATGTTGACTCCTACAAACTCATCTCATGAACGCCAGTTTGCGCCACTTAGATTGTAGACAGCGTCAGCTTCGTTTCACATCTTACCAAGGATTCATTTGTGTCTAAATTTGTACGAGAAAGCTTGAGGTGACGAGTTGAATGACCAAATGAACTCATTTTGCTAACGAAGCTAAGGTTAGCAGATACGAGTGTAGCACATTTCAACATAAGAGGAGCAGTTGCTGTTCAAGCGGACTAGTAAAGTTATACATCTGCAATCACCACCTAACGTTTGCCAGGAGTCTATTTCAGGAACAAATGTCATGATATCCTGCTTCTGCACATTAAACTACCAATCGAGCTCTGTAACACAGGAAGTTGGTTTTAGGCCACAGTAGTTTGTGTGACAGTATTTGGCCTCAATTGTTAGCTTCATTGAAACAATTTTGACGTTAACTTGCGAGTTCACAAGCGAAAATACTGTTGCAGAGTTAGCGAAGAAAACTTCGAAAAATATAACGGCAGTCTTCTTGGAGTGGTGAAATAAGACAGCAAGCTAACCAAGTCTGAGCCAGGTACCCTCTCACTAGAGGCTAGCGTTAACTAGCATCTGTGCCCGTCGCCAGAGGTACACTGGTCGAAGCTAACGTAACAGCTAACTAGCCAATGCTGGCTAACGCTGAATTTCTACCCATAGCCATTCATAAACATAGCAAACGTTAGCTTATTAAACACAACTAATTCGTGCAAAGTTAAAAAGAGCTTACGTACCTAAACGGGTTTTCTTCCTGTCGTTAATTTTCTAGCTAAAGCTACTGTGTTCTCATTTTCTTCGTCTCGTTTTCCTGCTCATCTCTTATTCTGTGGATGTTTAGCTAACCAGCTGAAAAGCCTCGCCAGTGAACATAACGCAGTCTGCGTAGATGTAGACGAGTACGCCTCACGAATCAGAAGAGCGGGCGTAAATGGCTTTGAAGAATGTCGGCCGCGTCTTGCGCGAGTGAGAGGGGGTGTCACGCAACACAGTTGGATTGAGCTGAAAAGTTGGTTTTACTTTGACCAGCACTTGCCGACTTGAACTTTGTATCCGATTTGTATTTGGACAGAGTGGCGATGTCGGTTCTGGAAGACGCGACATTTGTATTTTCACATTTGGTGTAATAATCAGGCAACGAGGTCAGTGAGCCACAGATATCAGGAGGAAAAAAACAGGAACCTTCACCTCAGCGAGTGAATAACATGCTCATTTGGATAAAATGAGGTTAAGTTGTTTCCACCTGAGGGTGAACCAAGCATTGTTAATTTATGCAAAATGGGTCACTGCAAGTGCAGATGTTCCCTCATGCTAAGGTGCCTCAAAACACCAGAGCCAAAGTTCACATTTGGCTTCCTGTCTTTTTATCTGATGAATTGAGTCTCGACCTCAAATGTCAGAAACCCTGAATTTACATCTTCTCCAGTTTGACACGGCACTTTTAGCATGCATTAAACAGTCTTTTAATCACTTTGGGGATAGGCAGCGAAGTGAAGTGGCACAATTCCAACAAACCCTAGAAGTGCTGACTGGTAACTGACATGTGACCACTGCTAGTTGGCCATACACAGTACGTTATTATTATTTTGAGCAAGTATGTTTGCAGTTTGGTGTCACGTAGCTTCTTGTAAACCTTATCATTTATTACTTTATTGTTACTGATGAGATATGGTGTCGTAGTGGAGAACGGTTTAGGTAACAATGTTAACATGCGAATCTTACAGAAGAAGTCAAAGATTAAGTACAGTAAAGGAGCTCTAAGTAAAAAAAATAAAATAAACAAAGAAACACCACATTGCTGATATGCTTGGCAGCGAATATTGTGTATTTTAAGGGAAATTAGTCTTAAGAATCTTTGAATATGGAATAAGGCCTTTATTGGTGTTCTACTTCTTATGACCTACAATTTAATGCTCACTGTTATGCTTAGTTCTGTTTAAAAAAAAAAGAAAAAAAGATTTTGATGACCTCCCTGTTAAAACAAACAGTAACACCAGCAATGAAGTTCATGCTTTACACCACTTTTTTCAGTTCCTCAGCATACTTGATTTCTTTATCCCACGTCGATATCAGTGGGGTGGTGAGTGTGTTATCATTAGCAGCTCAGGTTATCAGAGCGAGTACAAAAATGCAACGATGAACATCCTGTCTGGCACCCAGGTCAGCAGCATCAGTTATCCAGACAATCTGTCTGTGCTACTATGCTCATGTAGTTGTGAGCTATATTGAAACTGAACACCTCTGGGGTCAGGCAGATGACAGCTGCACAAGAGTCAGACATGTTGTCGATCCTGATGAGTTTGCTGTCCTGGACTCTGACTGAAGGTGAGATTTTTAGTCATTGTGAGCGAAGATTGATAGGTGTTGGTGTAAAGATACAGAGGAAAACAGCAATGGTGATAAATTCACTGTGTCATATATTTGTTTATGCTTTTGTTTTTGTCGTTTCCAGTATTATGATTTATACAGCACAAAAACGACAAGTTTTAAAACTTCACTTTTAATGCTTCATAAGTTGCTAAAACTATGCATATCACTTTAAAATTGTTGAACTCCTACTTTTTTATTTTATACATATACACATATATAAAGGGCTGTTTCTTGAATTGCTCAACCTGGCAACATTCTAACCCGAGAAGGCAGCTCTAATCCGTTTTGAGTGCGCAGTAAAAATCTACACTGTGGTTGGAATATGTTTAATTGAGCAACTGGATCATTTTATATCCGCCCTCTTTCACTGAATCCTCTCTAGGTGTGTGCAGTGACACTTACGTGACTTCTTACGTAGATAATATGGAGCCTTTAGCTGGAGAGGCCTTCAAACTGAGCTGTGAGTTCAACTGTTTGGGACCACAACATGTTGCACAGCTGTGGAGGGACACACAACATATGGTAGTGCATCTATAATTTATTATGAATGGAGTTCTGCAGTCCTCCTATATGTGTAATGAACTGGAACTGATCATGTCCTAATGCAGTACCCCGATGACATCACTGTTGTGGGTGCAACCGTGTGCTGGTCATTCTTGAAACCCTGTCTGGTGGTTGCTTGGTCCGATGTGTAAAATTCCTGTTAATAAGGTCAGCTAACATTGGTTGTGCCAGCAGTAACTGTTGTCTCCCAGGGTCGTGTGTGCATGGTCAATGTCAGCTCTATCCAGCCCAATGTGACCCTGGTTTTGCATATCAGCCCTGCTACGCCAGCAGACGCTGGTTATTACTCTTGCATGACTAACCCACCGGATACGATCAGCCCCCAAGTCTACATTGGGGTTGCAGGTAAGACACAGAGAAACTAGAGAGGATTATTGTCGTAGGATTTGTCTCTTGTGGCTTGTCATCATAACGTTCCAAATTGGCCGCTCCTGCCCTGCTCAGCGAAACAGGCCCTGTTCTGACCTGCTGTACTCATAATTTTCAAAAGGCACATTTCAGCAATGTCACAGCGGCCTTTTTAAACAAAGACATTGCAAGAAAGGAAAAAAACGTGGAAATAAATTTGCAGGAGTACCAAACTGCTCGATGAGCAGGTATAATAATATGAATTACCACGAGTTTTGTTGAGGGCACCGTTTGACCCTTGTTTTAGAGGAAGCCTGAAATGAGGCTGTCTGCACCAGTTATTACGGTTTAGGCCTTCGTCTTTGAAGGATGCTGGCACTGCATTGGAATACAGTATATTTTAGCGTGTAACTCGAAGCAGATCTGTGTCTCATGCTGCCCTCAAATGGGACTTGTGAACTTGTGCGTGTGACATGGGATGTCGTATACATGACTTGTGTACTTGGAGCTTTCAGCCAATTTCCGCTACGAGAAGGCAGCATATGAACAGCCTCTGATCACAGCAAGCCGCCAGCACGGACTGATGTAGACTTGAAGTAGAATAAGCATACGGCTACTTGTCTTCTGTTGCTTCCTTTAGTCGGCACCGAGCCTCCTACCACTGGTTTCAGTTCAAGACCCAGCGTCCAACGATGTGACAGAAACCAACAGCACACAAGTAGAGCAGGTGAATGGAACAGAATTGTCTTCAATGTTCAGGTACATCTGAGAATTAAAAAAACAACAACTGCAGTTTAAAACTGGTGGAACTATAGGCCTACTCATAAAGTTTCTTATTGCTGTGTTGTTTGATGATCTGGTCAAATCACGGTCTCAACTCAAGAAACCAATCACAGATTTGAGGCTAAGTTTGACATCAAACACCGGCCTCTCTGCAAAGTTTGATTTCTCAGGAAAATGAGATGAGGTTAATGCAGTTATATTTTAAGAAAACAGCATTAAAAACTGCAAGTACAGCTGTTCTTGCCTTCTGTATGTACCCATGAATTACCTTTTTTTAATCCTTTAATGTTCTTTTAATGTAGATTTTATTTTAAAAGTGGTATTTCCTCATTAGTATTGAGCAGTGATACAGTTACATAAATAGTCCAATGATTCAGGGGAGTACAGTTATCACTTTGAAATATATCAGAAGCAGAAGATAAACGGAGCGCTGCTTCTGACTATCCCATACACAGAACCCCCCTACTATAATAATGAAAACACCTGCAGTAACAACACAAATAATCCTTCATTTCAAATGACTACGAATTCTACTTTCCATTTGGGTTCAGGACAGCAAAAGATACAGACTTCTAAACATGTCATCTAAAATGTAGCAGCATTTAGTTCAGTGATTCTCAACCTCTTTGGGTCATGACCCCCTCAGGTGAGAACCACTGACCTTCCACACTGCACTGCATATGAATGACATTTTCCTTTTATATTTGGCAAATAATTAATCGTGTTTTTCCCCTACTCCTCCATCACCACCTCCCCCCTTGTCTGTGTTCTGAGGGGTTTTCTAGAATTTAAATCTGAATCTGTTTATGCAGGTCTGCAGGGTCAGATATGGTACTGGATGCTCCTGGGAAAAACTGCAGTCCTCCTCCTCACTTTGGCTTCCCTGGCTGTGAAATACAACAGCGGACGAGAGAAGCGAAGAATCTAGATCTCGCCCCTACGAGGCTTTGTTCTTGGCATTCACAGTATTATTCTGCATTTTAATGGTTGTAAACTTTCAACTTTACGAATTCAAAGGTTACATGTCAGACAGGCAGCTTTAGGATTCATCCGCTATGGATGCTACAAATTAGAGTTGATGTTCTTGCTTCCCTTGGTTTGTTTTAGTGTTCATTACATATTTAGATGTGTTTCACGTCACATAAATATCACATTTATAATGAAATGTCATCATATTTTACTTCCTGGTATTTTTACTCAGGTGGATTAAAGTTTTTAGAGATGTTAATAGGCATACGTGAAATTTAAGTGCAGTGTTGTAGGGCCTTCTTAAAAGTATATTATTGACAGCCAGAGGTAAATATGCAATATAGTATAAAGAAATAGAAGAAATATGATAAAAGAAGTTGGGTTCAGTTTAAGAATCTGCAGATGAATGAGCAGCGATGCTGAGCCTTTTCTGTTCCACAAATAAGATAAGTTGAAATAAAGTCACAGGGAGAAGCTGGCAGTAGGAAAATTAACCAGAAAACACTCTCCTGATTTGTATGTCCTGATTTCAATTCTCAATAGTCTAAGATGTTTAACTCCGGCATCCAAGATAATCTGTGTCAGAGATGTCCATGTACATTCCCCGATACATTCAACAAGGTATCTCAGTTGCAATTACAGTACAGGTAAAAAAAAAAAAAATCTTAAAAGTTAGAAATATCTGTAGATCAAGAACAGAATAATTATATTGTAATAGAATTCGGTCAGTACGGTTCCAGTTTAACACTCAGAATAATAGAGGAATGGCCTGTGGGACTCATGAGGCTCATGAACCGGGCGGGTAGGCTGGCAGCAGAGGAGCCATGATGAACGGATGAAGAGGTGTGTTTGAATCCCTCCGGAGCAGTAGGTGGCGCTAATGATCATACTGTGCTGGACGCCGTATGCGTTTATTAGAATCAAAGAAGAAGAGGATTATCGACATGTCTGCGCCCTGTATGCTTCTTCGTTGTGACTGGCAATGATTCAGGTCAGATACATATTTAAACGTGAAAACTAGCTCAGAGGAAGATGTTTCCAGAAACGTCTCGGTGCTTGAAGGCGGCGGCTCCGGTCTTTTCTCAAACCGGTTTCTCAATGTGTCTGAGACGGTTGCAGCCACATGGAGGAGGAAGCTCCCTGCAGGCCCGGAGACACTTAGCTGTTAGCGGCTGTCTGACAGCCAAGGTCTCCTCACCACGGAAGCCCAGGAGGAGAGTGGAGATCCCCGGGCTGGAGATGGTCACCTACTCGGACAGGATGCATTACATGCAGCAGTTGACTAAACCTGTTTTTCCGCGTTGGGAGCGGGACTACAAGGATCCGAGACATTACCAGTCTCCCCCGATGCAGGAGATGCCTCTTTACAAAGAGAAGCCATGTCATATGTTCACCCAGAGAACCAGCGCTCTGGAAGGTAACGTGCTGGACCATTATCTCATTCGCACAGTTGAAGTGATGCTTGTTGTTGTATATTCATCAGAACACCCCGCTGACATTTACTCGTGAGTCGTGAACAGTGAACATCCAACGATGAGCAATAGTTAAATAAAATATCTGAGTTTTGAGGTTAAGAGTTTGTTGTTTATTTAGATAAAATGTCAGTCCGAGATGAAGATGCAGTCAGGCTGTTCATATTGATAATAGCTGTGTTCAACGTGCAATGATCATTATTGATCACATTTGACCTCATAAGCCATCAGTTGGCCTGACCTGTGTAACCAGGACTGATACAAAGTCAGGTGTCTATCCGTGACGTGGTGTTATTTATGTCTGTCGTCATCATACGCAGTCGTGTGTCACTGTTGTGAGTTTTACTCCGGTCATGTCTTAAAGTCTTCACTGTCTCGCGCAGGTGTGCGTCAGGCTTTGTGGTTGACCAAAAGCAAGCTGATTCCTCGCCTGCCCCCCCAGCTCCTCTCCCTAGCAGAGCGTTGTAACTCTGAGTTCCCCAACCAGGATGAACGTGTTAAGAACACCATCGAACACGCCCGCTTCTGGGACACAACACAGGAGCGACCAGGAAAACTCAAGTACAGGTAGTGTGTGCTGCTATAGCATCGTCAGCTACATCAGATGAGACACCAGATGAACACGTATTTAAATGTCTTACACTATCTAATGCTAATTCACTATTTTGTGTGTAATTCACCAAAGCCGGACGTCAGACACGTTAGGTTGCTAACAGACGTATCAGTCGCTAGATATCTGCACCACAAGCAAATGATATACACGACTGAAATTGTCGTCGTGGTGAAACATCTTTCAGAAAGATTGCTGAGTATCCAGATCTGGATCACTCGGGACTGACTGAGTTTAGAGACGCATCTCTAGTAAAGTTTCAGTGAAAATCTCTCCACCTTTGTGTGTAATCCTGCTAACGGAACAGAAAGAGAACCAATGGGCAGCAGTGTTCCGTTGATGAACTAACATGTGACCTGTGTGTAATGTTTCCTTAACTGTTGGTAGACAGTGTCAGCAGATGCCTCTGTTTTTGATGGATCAGTGTTCTGGTTCTTATTTATTGACAGCAACACACTGCTCTCCAACCTGCTCCACCTGTGTGCCACTCTACAGTCCAGTCACCCGGCGCTGGGGAGGAGGATCTTTAATGAAAAGTATTCATTGGCTGCTTCATGGAAAAGAGGTAGCGCACCTATTGGATGACCTAATGCTTATTGAGGTTATCATTTCATTTATATTCCTGTGGATATTCCTCCTGATATCAATAATGGACATGGAAACATAGCTTGATCCAAGAATTCCTGCAAAATATGAACGCATTCCCTGTCTGTGTGCCAGGTGACGACCTGTTTCAGGTTAGAGGTCAAAATGGTTTACTGCTTAGTAGCATGGATCCACTTCCAGAGATTTCTGGGAAACAGGAAGTGTCAGAAACTGCCAATAACCCCCTGGAAACCTTTTATCCGGTCTCACCCACCATCTGCCTGCAGAAAGTCCACATATACAAGGAAGACGAGAACTGCACAGGTGAGGAGACGCCGTGAGTCTGTTTGTGTGCTGGCCAGGTTTCACGCTAACACATAGGTGTCAAACTGATCCAGTAAAGGGCCGTGTGGCTGCAGGTTTTCATTCCAACCAAGCAAAAACAACACTTGAATCTACTTAAATCAATCAAGCTGTGTCCACACAGCTCATTTGTTGGATCAGGTGTTGCTTTTGCTTGGTTGGAATGAAAACCTGCAGCCACACCGGCCCTTACTGGACCAGTTTGACACCCCTAACATCTCTGTCATGTGATCAGGATTCACAAGTGACTACCCTTACCGCCACCCCCACACACTCTTCTTCCTGGAGAAAGATGATGTTAAATGGACGCTCCGCCCAGACCAGTTCAGAGCCAAGATGATAATGTTTGCTTTTGGAAATGCTCTGGCATACGCACACACGCTAGATGCGGTAAGGATCGACAAGTTGATGCTCTGAATGCATGTTGATTTTTGTCATGTGGCGGCCCACACAGAGCTCGGCTCTGGTCTGATGTTTCTATGTCTTAAAAGGCAGTCTTTCTTCGCCGACTACTCGCTGATAGGGGAAATGTTGGGTCTCATGAAATTAAATTATCTCGTTCTCTCTCTCTCTCTCTTCTCTCTCCCTTCCGATGCACGTGTGTCAGAGCCCACGTGTGTTAGATCATCCTATAACCATACAGTCGGTGGGGACCAACGGTCGATTCTTCCAGTTCTTGGTTTTCCAGCTCAACACTACAGATCTGTCAGGAGACGACGGCATCAAGAACCAGGTGCTTCATCTTAGTTCACTGCACGTTGTCTTCATTTAGGAGAACCCCATTTCTTGCTCAGGGATGGAACACTCACTTGTGACCAGGATGTGTGATGAACTGTTGAGCTTCAGTTGGTGAAGCAGTAAAACTCAGTGAGCTGCCATCAGAAAATTCCTGCCATTTTTCTTCTGATTACCATGTTACTCATTATATATTCAAACTTAACTGTTGGCAGGTGTGGCTGGAAGAAGATCTTGAGCTCTATGATTATGCAAAGGTCCGACCACTCATCAAGAAGAAGCAAGTGAAGGTACAACAGTCACACCTGAGCTGAGTTTATTTTACCGCCATGTTCTCTCATCAAGATTCAACGCGCAAGCAAAATCTGAAGTCCAGACCAGGAGCCAGGACAGATGCCCTGGTCTGGTAGCCATTTCAGTACCGTGTGTGTGTGTGTGTGTGTGTGTGGTAGTCACAGGTGAGGAGCAGCAATGACAGTAAAGAGTATTCATGATTGTGATTGGCTGCTGTGTGTCTCCCTGCAGGTCCCAGCTGGTCTGGCAGGATATAAGCCAGAGACGTTCTCCAAGTTCCTCACCCTGTACCTGCACGGAGTGTTGTAGGACTTCACTGCTGTGTTTGTGGACAATCTGAGTGTAGTGTTTCAGGATCTGCACCAACATCTACATGTAACAAAAAAAACAACCCAAAACAAAACAGTTGAATAGTTAAATTACAGGATTTTTTTATTTTTATTTTTTTGGCTGCAGATTTGGGCGTGAGTCCCGCTCTGTTACCGTGACTGCTCACTCAATAAAAATATCTGTATCTGTACACCGGCGTCCTCTAATTTTGTATCTGTGGTGGTCGTTGCTATAATAATGAATACATAATTGATTTTCCCATTAAGTTTGTCAAGATTTCATCCCGAAGTCTGCTGCTTTTCGAACACACTAATGCTCCATCATGTGAGAGAAAGCTCTAACAGGACCCTGACAGAAACACCAGACCTGATTGAAATAAGGATTTATAAATGCAATAACTTTGTCTTTATGAGGGTTATTGCGAGAGTACTTGTGTGATATAGTCTCAGTTTTATTGTTAATATAACAAAATTTCCACACAGGCTGAATGCAAAATTAAACCAAAGAACTTCCTTCCTGCTTAGAAAAAAACCTCAGAAATCACAAATACATGGATGTGAATCGTAGCGACGTAAAATCTGGTCAACTGGACGTAAGTTTATCTTGAAGACGTTTCACCTCTCATCCGAGAGGCTTCTTCAGTTCTAGTGAAGAGTGTGGAAACTCCAGCTTATAAACCTATGTGGGAGTGGTCAGTGCTATTGTGGTGGAAACGACCCTCCCGAGGCTCACCTGGCCTCCACAAACGACAGTCGTTGTGCGGTGTCAGGGAGTTTCAGGGGTGGTCGTTGGGGAGTTTCACCGACCACTCAGATGCTAATGGGCTGTGCTGGCAGTAGCCGTTCCACATGGGTCTTTCAGCTGAGCTCTTTGGAGAAGCTTTGAAAGGACTTGGTTGTAAATAGGTGAAAGGAAATGTCGCAGTCCACCTCCTCTGTTCAAAGATGGTTTCTCTATCCTGACGTGGATGGCTTCTTTAACTCCTCTTTCAATGGATGTGTAACCAATTTTTTTTTTTTTTTACAAACTATATACATCCTCATTATCACAGCAGCCTAACAAAAAACAAACAAGCTGCATATTAACCCCCCCCCCTTCAAGAAAAACCCCCACATGAATACCGCCAGTGTTGAAGGGGGTCTACCTGTGAGGTTATTCCCTCTCTGTTTTCATTTTACAAAAAAGTGACGAGCGAATACCAGTGGAGGTGGTCCGCCTACGCCCTCTAGCGGCCGCAGTAGCACACCGACAGGGGAGGCTCATGGTAAACAGAAGCTTCAGTGGTCGGAGAGCCGGCGCAGCAGTTCAGCCACCTCAGGAGGCTGCCGGAAGGTAAGACACACAAAAATTGGTATAACCCGACTGTTTTTCTTGTTCAAACTGTAGTCACTGTGACGTGTTAGCAGAAGTAAAAAGTTAGCAAAACAGGAAGTAGAGTGCTAAATCTGCTTCTTTGACTTTGTAAAAGTAATCAATGCATGTCAAAAAGCTTTCCTTGCTAGCTCCGTCTTATCTATTGGTTTGTAATGGAAATCCAGTTATGCAGTAATTCCTACCACGGTGGCTAGCCATTTCCAGTAACGTCAGGTTTGTTGCCTAACGAAATGTAACGTGAATACCGGAACAGTCGTTGCTGCAGAGCTTGGTAATGACAAGTTAAAACAGATGTGGGAGCTGTTTATATTCCTCGTTAACCCCTCAAAGCTAACGTTAGGTGATTGAAACCCGTCAGTTAATGTGGCTTCCTGCATCTGCCTGACTGAATTTGATTTCAGAGACTGAACTTGCAAACTTGTGAGTTGTGTGCGTCATCACGGCTGAGTGCGGGCGCGTTCTCACAGGTCTCCCAGTTCTTTTGGTGACCGTAATAGCGGCACAGTACCAAAACTTTTACAGGTGCGGAACCACAGGGTGTAGCCCATGCTAGTGGGGTGTCTGAGCCTTGAACTCCCCCAGTTGGCTCCAGATGTAAGTCAACGTCAGACAGATGTTGAGGCTGTTACCTTTGATCAGATTGATTGTCCCATCCCAACACGAGCGTGACATCAACACCGCCACCAGAGTAAAACCCACAAGACAAGTGTGGAATGACACGTACTGAGTGAGCAGGTGATGGTCAGAATAATTCCAATCAAAAGCGGTTGGTATGAAACGTTTCAAAGATGTCTCAGTGACTAATGTCCTCGTCAGTTCAGGGTGGGGCTAAAATAAATTAAAGGTCTTGTTATATCTGCGCAGTCATGGTTACTGCATACTCATAGTCTTGGGTAGGAGCATTTTCATTTGTGGTCAATCAGCAAGATTACGCTACAACTACAAGGCTGGTGATCGTCCTGCTGATGGCTGATGAGTGCTGGCTGAGGAAGAGGTCACCCCCCAGGATGGACCTTCCATATGTGTTAAAATACATCGATGCTGTTACATTTTATTGTTTTGAGTTCCAACATGAATGTGTGTAACCTGGAATAGTCTGATGAAAGTGATTCTTTTTGTAGTGTTGCATGTCCACATGCTGGTTTTCCATCTGTTTCAGTTTCCATCGGTCACCGGATCTCTTCTTCTTCCTTCAGCTTTAACGATGAGCTCAACAATTCCAGGTGATGTAGAGAAAGAGGATGAGGAAGAGGAGGAGGAGGAGGAGGAAGAGGAAAGCTTCAATCAGTCGGAGGTGAAAATGAGCCAGATAGTGATGCCCTGTCACAGCAACCATCGGCAGGAGCTGAGCGTGGGTCAGCTGCTCAAATGGATGGACTCCACAGCCTGCCTCTCTGGTGTGTGTGTGTGTGTGTGTGTGTGTGTGTGTGTGTGTGTGTGTGTGTGTGTGTGTGTGTGTGTGTGGTTTTATAAGCGTAGCCAGACAGAAAATGACACCTCTTTGTTTCACCTGACAGCTGAAAGGCATGCTGGGTGTCCATGCGTTACTGCCTCCATGGATGATATATACTTTGAACAAACCATTAGGTAAGAGGATGAGTGTGTGTGCTATTTTGTGTGTTAGAGGAGAGTATACACTCATTGTGTGTGTATGTTTGTGTCTATGTTCAGTGTGGGTCAGGTGGTGAACATCAAGGCCAAAGTCAATAGAGCCTTTAACACCAGTATGGAGGTAAGAGGAGTTCAACTGGTTTGGTCACCTTTATAGATCTACATTAGCTGATTATTGAATGGAGGCTAATGTTAGTAAACAGTTAAAGGTTTTTGGGGGCAGCTCACTCAGTCCCCAACACCACCCTTAAATCACTCCTGGCTTTTGTTGTTGTCAGCTGATCTGATTTCCCAGCTATTTGAGTAGAATTTTATCGAAGTTTAGTTTATTCCAAAGCTGTCAGTTACAGTACCAGCAATGCATCAATATTCAGGACATTTGTGTCTTCTATTCCAGGTGGGGATAGATGTGAGGTGTGAGGACCTGTTCGCTGACCGTCACTGGAGGGTGTGTAACGCCTACGCAACCTTTGTTACCCAGCGAACACAAACTGGAGGGAAGGTAATAGTATTGATTACTTCACAATTCATTTATTGTTGAAAAAGACAAAATACAAATGTCTTATCATTCACACACACGTTGTTGACTGGCAGGTCATCCTGAAACCCATCGTGCCGCACACTCAGAAGGAGCAGGTTGAATACAGTGTTGCTGCTGAGAGACGGAGGGTCAGGATGGTGCATGACATCATCATCAGGGATCTGCTCTCTGAATGGTCCGTCCAGCCCAGTAGGTCCAGCACCACCACACTACATTCAGCTGAACTGAACCTGCAAGATTTGTAGGGAAAATCTTTGTGTTGACATGCAGAGTGAAGTGCTGAACTACAGTATCACAATCGTGCAGTGATGACGAATGAAATATGATGGCTGTTAGATTACTACATGGACCTCTGATGTCTGATTAGGTTGGGCTAAGTCTAATGTTGTTGCATCTGAGCACACACACACACACGCACACACTGTGTAGATTATTGTAATTCAGGCTAACACACAAAAATACTCACTAGATCAATAACTGAGTGTCAACCTGTGTCAGTTTCAATTTAATTATTTTAAAGTAAGGACAGGACATGTTAATGACCTTTGAAATGTATTATTCAGGATTATATCAAGGCATGCCATTTACCCATCAAACTGAGTCTCTGCTTGTGTGTGTGTGTGTGTGTGTGTGTGTGTGTGTGTGTGTGTGTGTGTGTGTGTGTGTGTGTGTGTGTGTGTGTGTCAGCTGAAAACGCAGCAACAGCTACAGCAGTAGCAGCTGAGAGGACCAAGGTGGAGAGTGTTGAGCTGGTTCTACCTCCACATGCTAACCATCAGGTTATTCTTTCATGCGTCTCTGTCCATTCTCTCCCTTTGCTCCCTGTGGATTCAGTGTTATTTCTGGAACATATAATATTGAATATGAACACACTGCTGTTTTATACTGTTCTACTGATCATTTCCCATTGGTATTTCTACATTGAGGATATTATTGATATGTATATGTGATGACATTGTTAAACAAAGTATTTTTAAAACTTCACAGTGTCCTTGAGAATTGAAACCTGAGGTATAATGTGGACTATTTAAATTCACTTTTTCCACTTTCCCCAATACTATGATAGGTGAATACATTTGGAGGACAGATCATGGCCTGGATGGTGAATGTAGCAACTATTGCTGCCTGGTATTGTGACACTTACACACACAGTTGCTTCATTCAAGCAAATGTAACTCATCACAACTCACTATACTGGGCCTCATTCATAAATGTTCCTTCACACCAATGTTTTCTTACATTATTAAGTACTTTTTTTTAACCCTCAATGTGGTTTTACAGGCAGGAAGGAAAGCCTGAAGCCTGCTTGTAGCTTCCTGCTCCTGATATCTGTTGTGCCTGGGTGACTGACAGTTACAAGATGGACACAATGTCAGGAGCAAGGAGATAAAAATATTTCCCCTCTACTTAACATAGCATGAAACAGGTCGTATGGTGTGTACGAACAAATCTGTGTATAAGAACATGCCATAAATGAGGCCCAGTGTCACACCCTGTCCCCACAAATGACGCCTCTCTTGTTTCTTTACTTTTGTGTACTGTCTCTATGCAGCCGTCTGTGTCAAGCTCACCCCACCCTCCGGACCATCGACATGTTCACTTTCAGAGGACCCTCTCAGGTTGGAGACAGACTGCTGCTGAGGGCTATAGTCAACAACGCCTTCAAAAACAGGTATCTGAGTTCATCAGTGCAGATAAAAGATCTCAGTAATCCACCTGCAGAAAAAGGTTTTTAAGTGAGATTGGAGCAAATAAGTGATGCTCTGTGTCCTTCAGCATGGAGGTGGGTGTGCGGGCAGAGGCCTACCAGGAGGAAGGGCCCAACCGACACATCAACTCTGCCTTCATGACCTTTGAGGTGCTTGATGAACACAGGAAACCATGTATTTTACCCCGGATTCACCCTGAGCCAGTGGTGAGTGAGTGAGCCAGCCACCAGAACTACAACCACTGATGAAGAACACTTTAAGTTGCTTAGCCAGGCAAAAAGAACAATAACCCATAATTCCAATCCCACTCTTCTGAGGTGAAGCTGTTGTCAATATTGCTCACTAGTAGATGTCATCAGCTACAATTAGAACTTAATGACGCCGTCAGCTGAAAAATTACAGAACATTTGAAAGCTGAAAAATCAGCCAGCTGAGCTGAGCTGAGCTTCAGCTTTTATTAAGATCAGCGGAAAACATATCGAAGTGAGTGAATTTTTAACAGTGATTTAGCTTCCTCAGGCAGGTTATTCCACTATCAATGTTCCCTCAGCACAATTGCTTTATCTCACTTTATTTGAACCTTGGAACAACGAAGACTGATTCATTTGATACCATGGATTTGGAAGGAACACGTTTGGGTAATAGATCGAGTAAATAGATTGGGATGAGGCGTGTGTTGGGGGGGGTATGCAGTTGTGTGTGTGTGTGTGTGTGTGTGCGCGCGCGCATGTGTGTGTGTGTGAGTGTGCGCACGTGTGTGTGTGTGTGCGTGCGTGTCCGTGTGTGTGTGTGTTTCAAACATGTTTCATAGATGACTCAAAGTCCTGGCAGCAGAGTTTTGCATGAGCTGGAGACCTGAGAGGACACCAGAGAGAAGAGAATCATAGTGGTTTAGTCGGCTGGGAATAAACCCCTGAATGACAGTCTACAGATTTTAGACAGAAAGAAACTAATCCCTGACATGTCCCTGGAATTAAGATATTAATCTGTGTTGAGGTCCTGCAGTATTGTGATTGAAAGTGATTCAGTTGATTGCTTTATCTTGACCTTTGATTTTTATCTCAGCCTTATCTGCATTTACCTTCAAGCTGTTTTATTACATCCATGTAAGCATGTGACTGAGACAATAGTAACAGGTCGGCAATTTCCAAGGTCACAAAGGCCTCGTGGCCTCTGCATTAATATAGACACTGATTTGTTTGTGCATGAGGTAGCTGAGAGGCAGCATGTGAGTGTAAAGGGGCCCTAACACAGAGCCTTGTGGTCCTCCACAGTGAGAAGCTGGTAAGTGTCACTACTCCAGAATTCTTTGAAGGAGCGGTGAGGTGTTGGATCAGTCAGCTCTTATCAAAATTAGAGTTACACATTGAACCTGAGGGAATTCTGCTGTCAGCAAAGCAAACACACCTTCAACATGTAATTTAAACGATGCTAGTGAGTGACGTTGTTGGAATTATCCAGTATTCTGGTGGGTGAGCATGTTGCTTACCCAAATTCTCATTGTCATTGGGTCTTTCATCAGGAAGGTAGTGCTTCTTCTTCAAAGTCTTGCAGGACTGATCCAGTTCTTGCAAGCTTGAGACAAATGCAGACCTTTGTGTTGCCTACAGTGTAAGGATTTGAGCCGACCCACGACTATATATCTGCCATTTACAGGAAGGGGAGAGGAGGTTCCAAGAGGCCATAGCCAGGAAGAAGATCAGATTGGATAGGTAACCCCTCTGTTTACTGTGAGAATCATTGTACCCCATGTCTTTAGTTCGAGTGCTCTCGTGAGACAAGATATTATTTT
The DNA here is from genome assembly GCF_037954235.1 of Aulostomus chinensis. Taxonomy (NCBI): domain Eukaryota; kingdom Metazoa; phylum Chordata; class Actinopteri; order Syngnathiformes; family Aulostomidae; genus Aulostomus; species Aulostomus chinensis. The sequence goes on from NC_141324.1 coordinate 22,362,332, forward strand.
ATCATCTACTATCAAATATAAAGGCAAAGCACTTTTAAGAATTGAATTACTTTATACATTAAGTCAGCGCTCCCACATTGCAGATTCAATAAACATCAATAAATGACAACACATGACTTTTTAAAATCAGATAGCAAGGTAAAAATAAAGGCTATATGATAAAATTGAACTTAAAAACTATAAAATTCTGAAATCCAGAAAATTTTGAGTGACAAATGGCTTAGATAGCAAAATATACATAAATATACTAGCACAAAATGGCAAAATTATACATTAATTTTGATTGCTTGATTACTTACTGAGCTGTGAATAACAACGGGTGACCATGACTGCTCGGTAGGTCGTACTTCACTCACATTAGAAACATAAGAATCTGAACGCTTTATTGTCATCATACTCAAGGTACAAAAAAAAAAAAGATGATTGTCTAGAGACAAAGGAGCAATGTTGTGTTTGGACTGACAGTCCGTTTAGTGGAGTTTTTCAAAGTTTAATTAAAACAAAGCTTTAATTGATAAAAAGATGATGTAATGTCTCTCACTTTGACATATTTTCAATATTTTGTTAGCATGCCAACATATAAAATGCTTATAATATCCCTCTTCTGTTTCAGAAAGTACATCATCTCTCATATGCAGATTGGGGCACCTCAATGTGTCCCCTGGGACCCCACAAACCAGGTGAGGGTCTTGTGTAGGGGGAACTGAAGACAAGAAGCACCTCAATTTACACCGATGAATAACACATTCATTACAGCTGCTATAGTGGTCATAGGACTCGTGTGTGTGTGTGTGTGTGTGTGTGTGTGTGTGTGTGTGTTTCAAGGTGTATCTGAGCTACAACAATGTTACGGCTCTGAAGATGTTGGCTGCTAGAAAAAACTGGCGCCTGAGCTCTGAGAAAGACAAGGTATCATGTTATTAAAGCTAAATGAACCTCAGATATTTGTCATAGCTCCTGAGGGTTTGGATAGTTCCCATGATTCTTTGCTTGCAGGTTCGTCTCTTCACACTCGAGCACAAGTCCACACTGAGTTTCAGGATAGAATCAGAGGTGGATGTTCCCTCTCAGAGAGCTTTTAGTCTGCTGGCTGAATTACGCAACAGAACGACCTGGGACAAGCATTACCAGTAATACATTCACACACACTCGCACACGTGGTTCATTGAATGTGTCAAGCACTGATCATCTCCTGTGAGGCTAGTTTGCATTAAAACATTATTCAGTAAACACCTGGGTGCTGTGCTTAAACTGTAGTGTTAATAAATTAAGTTTTTTTCCATATCCTCATCAGTGTGTGTCCCATAGGAAATGTGAGCTGATTCACCGAGTGGACGATGATGACTTCCTGTACCATGTGGTGACCCCATCAGTAGCTCACAGTGGGCTCGGGTCACCCACCTCAGCCAGTCAAGAAAGGATCCTTCAGGACTTCATTCTGTTGGCCTCCAAGAGGAAACCGTGTGGCAGCGGGTGAGTGGCAAACATCAACAGGTCAAAGGTCATACACCTCTCACCTGTAGGAGTAACTCCTTTTTGTGGGGTTTTTAATCTGCACAGAGATCCATATGTCATCGCCCTGCGTTCTGTGTCGCTGCCCTCTCATCCCATCACTGAGGGCTATAAGAGAGGAGAGGTTCTGTGTGCCGGGTTTACCATACTGGAGACTAAAAACAACATGTCACTGGTACGTCATGTTGTTGATGCTCAAACTGGTGCATTTATGCACACTATTCAGCCATTATGTGTTGATTCCTCTTTCAGATCAGTTACTACAACCAAGCATCTCCTGAGGTTCTTCCCTACATCTCCACAGACATCGCTGGATTCTCTTCCTCCTTCTATCACACCTTCTGCTCCTTTAGCCAGTACCTGACCAGGAACAGGCAGTAGTCCACCTCAGAGGGCACTAGTGAACACAAAGCTGATCAGTGAATCTGCACAGTTTACCACTGTAGACAGTCAGCAGTGTTCTCAGGCCAGTTTACATCCCAGATGTGTAGGGTGTTGTGAAGGTCTGTACCCCAGGGTCGAGTGAATGACCCACCAAAATTACCCACACCAGCCCCGGCACATTTTTGCAATATTATTGTCATGTTGTCAAAAATCAGAAAGGGAACAATTGAGTCAACATCATTAAATCACCATTTCTTAAATAGAACAGATTTTGGGTCCTCCATCCCAAACAGAATGGCGGTTCCACTTTTAGGTGTATGTCAGTGTGTCTGAGATTTAAAAAGAAAAAATATTTCAGTGTAAAGTAAAAATGATAGTGATTTGTTAAAAGTTTCATCCACTGTCATATAATTCGCACAACTCAACTTCTATATGAATAAAATAATTTGGCTTTTTCATAAACAAGTGTGTAAAGACCTTTAGTATGCTGTTAAAGCAGGATGGTACCAGTTTTACATTTTTATTGCAATAGATAGAAACTTGTAGTAGCGATTGAACAATGATAAAATGTCAACAAATAATAAAACAAATGTATGAAAAAAAATCACACAATGTGATACTTTCTGTTCACACTCACATTCAACCAGAATCACATCGATGACATTCAGCAGAACTGATATCAGTTGGATGAAATAAACCATTATTAACATAGCTAACACAGCATCTGTATCAAGTCAGTTTTTTATATTTTTGTAAATCCAAGATATATTTTAATGTAACTCTTAAAAGCAACTTTTTGTAATCTTAGTTAAAAGAATGTATGTGCAAACATGATTTGTGATACATTAACAGTTGTTAGTATAAAAATAGTAGTTATTTGTCTCATTAGACAACTGCAACTACAACACCGCTGATATACTCTATATAAATACAGACGAAACCCTTTTTAGGACTTTCATGGAATGTTCTAAACTTATGGTTGGTTAGATATGAGATATAGGTTTGTGTTTGCTCTCTTTTCCCAATGCATCACAAGCATTTTCAGGTGTGAGACCACTTCAGTGCTGTTTTTTGTATCATCCTCTACTATAATATCACATCTGTCCAACATGGCCGCCAGTGGCTGAAGCTCCTCCTGTGTCTTTGGCAGTGCTCCTGCACTGAGATGGAGAGCTACCCTATGAGACAAGCCTGCCACTGCTGCTGGGATCTCAGGAGGCCAGTTGAGCTGGGTCAGGACCAGAGTGACGTCAGGGAACACCCTCTCTACTGCTGACACAAACTCCTGACAGAGAAAAGTCACATCGGGATTAAATCAATGTAGTCCACCACACAGAGCGAGGAAAGAACCTGATCCAGAAAGCAGCTGTGTAGACTTTTCTTCAGACTGCCAAACCACAAGTGGGAGTGATTAGAAATGTGATTCAAATCAGATTTCAAAGTGTAATTTTGCACTTGCTTCTTTTTCAGCCACCCCAAGTTTGTCTCTTGTTGGTAGATTGGTAATGTCTAGACAGCGATGGCAGAAAAAGATCTGATTTGAGCGAATTCTGATTTTCCTGCAGTCTAAAGAAGGCCTATTAAGACACTACTAGGCTGATGGCTGGAGGACTTCATTGGCTTCAATTGAGTCAGCAAGGCAGGAGAGAGTACATACATGGGTGTCACTGTCGGTGGGCTGGGAACCCTCCACATGGATCCAGACGGGCCTGTAGAGTGTCTCGTGGCTATAAGCTGAATGCAACAGTTGGAGAGAAGCTTCTAGAAGTTGTTGACCCTGAAGCCGCAGGTAAACCCCCAGAGACACTTCAGCTCTCTGGCTGAGCAACTGCAAGACATCCTGCACAAATAAACACACATAAGGCTACAGGTCTTATCAAGCAAATCTCATCAGCACAACATTCAGTCAGCGCAGAAATGTTTTCTGGCTCTTAGATGGTAGAAGACTCCCATTGTTCACTTTAGTGTCGGATTTATGAACCGACTCACCACCGCCTGGCATCACAAGAGGTAGGAGGCTGTTTAATGGATGTACCTGGAGTGTTAAGGCCCCTGAGCTCCCTCCAGAACCTTCCACCACAGGGACTCCAGGTTGCTCACTGTCAGATCCCAGCCGAAGCGCCAACATACCGACGGCGCCTTCTGTGATGGCGTGTGAGACATGAGACAGTAAACATTGATGAAAGGTTTAAAATGCTAACAATGTTCACAGGTTTACACTCTAAATGTCCTGGACACACTGGAGCTGCGAGGCTACGTTAGAGCTGGGAGAGATTTCTAATGGAGTGAAATGACCTGAATGTCTTGGTATGTCTTGGTATGTCAATGTCTTTCATTGGTGTCTTGCTTTTGAAATTATGAAGTACTGAGGAAAGGCCAGTCAGATTCTCAGAGAACCACTGGAGTCTTTAGTCCTCATGAAGTCCCCTCCACCACTTTCCTTGATTTCAAAGACAAGGGATGTAATCTTATTTTCTATTGCTGGACCGTCATCTAATAAGTAGAGGTCATGGAGAGAAATAGACCTTGATGGAGCCCTTCAAACTTTTAACAGCAGATTATTTTATACCTGAAATTAGAGCTGATAAAGCAGGTTTAGCCGTGACGGTGAACCATTGGACCCCAAGGCTGTCAGGTTGTGTGACAGTTTCTGAGTTGTGTGGAGGATAAAGGAAGTTCATTGGATCTCCTCCAGGATAGAACCTCCTCACATGCCCCTGCAGCCCTGTTTCAAGTAAAGCCAGAGTTTATTTTGACTTCTAATTTTTGCTCTTCATTTATTTATAGCAACAGCTCAAAGGCCAACACAAGATACATGCTGTATTCATTTTGGTTTGAATAACCTTTTTGTCATATTACCAGGTTAAGCTGATTTGTAAAAACACTTGGCGGATGTCTTACATGTTGCCTTGATAAATTGGGTGTTTCTTGGTAATTGCATCATTTTGCTCACTTCCTTACCTGCAGCCGCTTTAAATTCTGACAAAGTTGGTTCATATATGTCATAGTAGACCTGGGCAGGATGGGTGTTGTCACGGATAAACATCAGGTCACTCACATTTGGGTGAATGGAACCCTGCCACAAAGTCAGACTGAACCTGGGGACCAAAGTCACCACAACAAAACACCTCAGTATAATGTCCTGTGGATTATCATTAGATAAGATTCATTTAGATAGATGAATGAATGAACGAATGAGCTGACCCTCCTCTCGGAAACAGGTTTGTAACTTAAATCAGAATTTATTGTGAACCAGATTTGTTTTCCCAGAACTCATGTCGGTGTATGAAAATGAGGCTTAATATTTTTAATCCCAGTTCTGATTGGCGAAGGAGTGGGTCACATATATTGATGCGTTACCGTGGTGACTGGCTAAGGAGCCAGCTGAGGTGCTGCCACCCTCTCCGAACCAGCAAAGCGTGGACTGGGAACGTCACCTACAGACACAAATCCTTCCAGTTGGATTACAAAGTTCAAACCTTCACCGAGGTTACACACCATTGCTTTAAAGACAGAAAAAAGAAATGCTGCATCTTCTTTGGGTGCAGGCTCCTCCCTTGCACCAGGTTTAACAAAAATCATGCTGGTAGTTTTTAAGTAGACAAATGACTAAGCAAGAGATGCAATGTGTCCTGCAGTCATTTGTGGCAGTGCAAACAAATACTTGGTACAAGCAGGTGTGACTAACGGCAGCATCTCTTGAACATGAAGGAGCTTTCTATGCGCTGATCTGACTGGTGTCAAAGACTGATTCATGGCTTTTCTAGTTGCTTGGTATTTAATATTGTACTGGAGGAACCTTTTTCATTACTTACCTTTTGGGGAGCATCTTTGATCGTATCGTACATTTCCTCCACCATCTGTCTGGTGTAGGTGTTTACAAAAAGAGGAGGAGCGTAGGCCACCTGTCAGAAACAACGCAGTGGCAGTTTTACATCATAATCACTCCAGCAAAACGGAACATCAACAGTAGCTTCATGAAGCTTGTGTTCACCAGGAGACTTTGTTGTTGGACTGTCACTCACAAGGAAGTTGTTGAGTCTCGGTAAATGTATAAAGAGGCTGGTGTATTAACAATGTCATCCTGAGAATGTCCTAAATACATGTATTCTGTATACATGTAAATATCTCTAGCTCTGGTCCACAGAGCAACAGACTACTACATCACTATCCTGTGCTTCCTAATGTGCAAATGTGTGCTTACTTTCCATCCAGGAGACAAAGTGACATCTGGAAACTTCTCCTGAATCAACTGCAGAAACCTAGAAATATGTATAGGAGGGAGGGAAAGAAAGGACATAAATGTTCTGTTACGATGGGAGAGAAAGCTAACTACTTGCATGCTTCTGTTAAATAGAAACTGAGGTCATACATGTAGAATTTAAGGAGTGCATAGCAAGTCAGCGATGGCCGACACACTAACCTGGTTCCATTGACTGGAGGCAGGAACTCTGGCATGTTGGGACCTCGGAGGATGTCTGCATTCAGCCACACAGGCCTGTTTAATCCCTTTTTGCTGTTCTTTTGACGAAGCAGCTCCAGCGACAAACCCACTGATGCCAAAGACTTAAAGTCCAACTTTATACCTGAAGCATCACATCAAATTAGTTTGTTTTATTTTTATGTGGAGCTCAAGACAAACTGAAGATTGGTTCCATTCTACTCCACTATCTTGATTACTGTCAAAGTCTGGAACCTTTTCTAGAGTCCAGTACCGCATCAAGCCATTGGTCCAGAGTGTTGTCACTATAGATTAAAGGAGGGTGGGCCATGATGGGGACCGGCTTCTCATTGGCTGTCCCATAACCTTCCAGAGTGACATCAGCCTCCAGGATCATGGAATCACCTGAGAGGGGAGTAGAGAAGATGCATGAAGTGAATAGAGATGCTGCTATTGTACACCTTAGGAGTGTGTGCTGTGTGTGTGTGTGATTGTGTGTACTTGCGAGGGCTTTTGTCATGTCCTCCTTGCTGTTGGCTCTGTGAAACCAGGTTGCCAACAGCCCGTCAGTTTTGTTAATTTCACCTGACTGCACCAAGAAGTCCAGCATGTCTCCGCCAGTAGGAAACGGCTGGAGGTGAATCGAGAAGCCTCAATTCACAAAAACACAAGCCGGTACAGGAACATGAAAGGACTCGTACAGAATCACAACAGAATCTGTAATGAAGTATAGTCCATACAAGATAATTGATCTAGGATGTTTTTCCAAGTTCCTCCTCCGTTCTTAATGAGTTCTTATCATTAAAAATAAAGAATGAGAGAAACAAGGATGACACTTGTCCTCTCCCTCAAGTCTTTTCTCTTTTTTTTTTGGTGAATAACACATAAAGGACTTTCTTACGCCATTGTTACAGCGGTACAAACGCCAGTAAACCAGCTCACTGCAAGAACTGCAGCAACCACTGCCATTCGGGAAGCCGGATGCAGCTTGTTACGATTCCGCTTTCAGTAGAAAACAAATGAATCCCACACACGTCAAAAAAAATCATTTTTTTTTAGATTTTTTTTAATAATTCAGTGATTTTTAATATATATTTTGGTATATATATATTTGTTATATCTTGAAACTTTATTGGGTGGGCCGATTGCCACCCTGTCCCACTACTGGCTACTCCACTACCTAATCCGACTGAAGCCTCTGAGGGAATGCTAAAACAGGCTAAATAGTTGACACGCCCCGGTAGCACCGCTTTAACGTATATAAAAAAGAAAGAGTCCAAGTATTCTTCACCCGAGTGTTATTTCTCACCATGAGTATCACTCAGTGAGGTCTGTGACGTGCAAGAATTCATTATCACATCAGTCCATCACGATAGCGTTCTCCTGCTTAAGCTGATCCTGCGCAGCGTGCAACTGTGCTTTCTTCCGACTAGAAACACCTGTGCTCTGAGCGAAGGTTCCACCCTGTAACCAGTAACCTATAATCGTCGAGCAACATTGCTATCTGCTGGCCGAAGAGACACTACACCTACCAATATTTAAATTTTGATCAAGATTAAACCTAAGATTGTAATCTATGACACGGCTAGGTCTGTCGACCGGGAAGATGTATTAATTAACCTTTTATTATAGGTTACTCTTCTTTCACTCGCCCTGTTAATCGGGTAGTCTACTTAAAACTGTAACAACTGTATTTTCTTAATAAGCTACAATGTTTCAGTCCTGATGCCATCATCATGGAGACACACAGTATCTTTGATATGTCATTCAAGTTCAACATCAGTTAACATCTCAATGCCTCAGTTTAAGTATATTTTGAAATATGTACCTGAGTTGCTGATAATGACCAAGGCAGTGACAGCAGCAGTTATCACCAGAACAAGTCCAGCAGTCACACAAATAATTATCAGCTGTTGCTTTGTCAAGATACCAAGGTAAAGGTCCTGCTGTGTCTTCCTGGACAAACAAAAAACACAGCAAGTCAACTATCTTGCCAACCTGTTCAAGTAAACTGCATAACAACTAGCCACTCAGAAACAAGTGTGATTTGCTCAAAACTAAAACTCATATGTGATGTTTTTGAAGTAAATTTGTTTTATTAAGTCATGTTCCAGAGTCTTCATGCGGCTTCTTCGACCAGAGCATGAACTGCTTTAGTGTGTCTGACACTGACCTGTTCTGTGTGTCTTCATCGGTTGATCCCTGTTTCTGATTATTCTCATTTCCAGCCATCTTCTCCTGACTGCTGGGTTCTGTGTACGGAGAGAACAGCAAGACAGATGAGCTGCCTGCGGCACTTTATGTATAAATGAACTCTATCTGAGGAACAGAGGTCATATTGATTTTGTAGATAAGATAAACACAGTCTCTTATAGCCTAGACTCTCCCCTGTCACGTATGACAGAACCAGCCAGACCTCCTTACACACAAGCGCGCACACACACATACACACAAATCAATAAGTATTATTATTATAATAAATATTTTACTTAGATAATACATCTGTTGATTAGCAATGAAGACAGTTTCCAGACACTTATGCTGAGCTTCAATTTTCACAGTCTATGGATCTGAACACCACAAGAGGTTCAAGTATCAACCAAGTCCACAGCTGATCGAACAGCTGGGGCCACATTCCTACAATTAGACTTCAAGTAGACCAGTATATTTGTCTGCAGTGGGGAAAACAATCTGTGGCTCACTACATAAGCAGACGATTTACTCTCTGCAGAGTTCTGCGTTCTGGACTCCCTCCAGTCCTCAGAAAGAACAATTGACTTATCCGCGCGTGGTTTGCAACCGCACAATAATGTGATGTCACGTTGCTATGGTAACGTCCCAGGGCAACAAACCAGCGGGACAATGTCTACCTCGGTGGCCAAAGAAGACAGGAGGAAGAGACGAGGCCTGGTGCTGAGGCCGTGAGTTACTCTTTTACAACAAGCCATTTTACTCTGGTAACGATACCCATAGTTACTTTTATACTTTATCCAGAAACTTTCCGGCCCGGGGTTCTCATGGCGTCACCCTCAGCAGCAGACGCACCAGCAGCGTGGGCGGCTCCCCCAGGAGACCGAGTCTCAGCCTCGGGGGCGGCGGCAGCAGGGTGTTAGACAGGAGGCCCGCTGTCCGGGTACTGCGCTCATCACTCTGTCGGTCACCCTGGAGCTGCTGAAGGTTAACATGCTACCCCTTCCTTCTCTCTTACCTCAGGTGTTTGATGAGGAGGGCAATGACGTCACTCCCGTGCCGCTGACCCACGCGGACGCTGGAGCCGTGCAGGCCAAAGGCAGCCGGTTCTTTTTGGATGAGATCTCGGGGGAATCCGTATCAGAGCAGACCACCACGGGGAGCTTCACCATGCCTTTCTTCAGGTATTCACACAAAATACTCACTCAGATCAGGATCACGTTCTTCTTTAATATTAACGATGGGATTCATTATACAAATTTACATCTAAGATATGGCAGAGGTTGTCATATGACTGGGTACTTCTGTGTGTTACCCCCCCTCCCCCCCCACACACACCCCTTTATTATTCAGAACTAATTTTATTACTTAAGTTTACACAAACATTTATATGATACTATTTAAATTCATAGAGTGTAAAGCTTTACTTCAGGTTATTTCCGTGTGTCAAGGAATTCAATTTGTTAAATTATTAGGTAATATCCATCCATAGAGCAGTAGTCAGTCTTCTTGCAGCCCAGTTCTCTGCCGTCATGCTTTGTGTCTCATCTTGTAGTCAGCGTGTGTGTTTTCACTCATCTCAGCTTGTCTTTGTTTCCAGGTCCATTCTAGGGAGCAGCAGAATATCCAGCCAGTCAACCATTGAGTCGGTGAATGAGGAGGTTGAGGATACATTCCCAAAACAGGACGTCCTACCCATCAACTTACCAGGTTCAATACTCTATACTTTCTATTATTATATTAGTGGTTTTCAGTAACAGATATTCTGTAGCTTTGTTAATTTTTTTTGGTGACAGATTCGCTTCAGAAAGGCAGTGTGAAGGAACAGGTGACGGACGACATGTTGTCGGAGGTGGTAGATATAAACATCACGGAGACAGACACCGTCTCCCTGCTGGACATACCCAGCACTTCAGTGTCAGTGGATGCAGATGATGCACAAACTATCATGTGAGTCCACTTTACTTTCACTGAATGGAAAAGAAAGGCCAGCTGTGGCTCAAGCTAACCCAAGACTCAGCACACTGCAGGGCAGGGTCTGTTGCAGCGTGCAAGTACTGCACAGGATCGTGAATAAAAGGGGATTTCATCTGTTGTCCTTTTTTTCCACAGAGAACAAAACAGCGCGTATGCTGAGGTGTGCAAGAGCAGGACGGCCAGTGATAAGCATGAGGATCGCTTCATGCAGACATTAAGTGGAGCTGCTAAGAACAAGCAGGTCCAGACTCAAAGCACGCTCACGCTGGATGCAGGTGAGGCTTCATTTCCTCCCTCACAGATCTTTGAGTTCATTCAGTTCAACTTGTGGTATTCTTCTTAAAGTTGAATTCATTTTTAAGGAAACCTTTGTTTCTTCTGGGTTGGGGTATCAAGCTAAAAAGACAAAGTCATGATCAAAGTTGTCACATTGAGCAACTGTACAAACATCCATAGATGTAGAGAAAATAGATGTCTCAGATATGATCAGTTTATCATATTGGACTGTTTGTTTATTTTACATGTTTCACAGCCACAACTGTCACCAATTGGGACATGTTTGACACGTTGTGTGGCCTTGAGCAGGCTGAACCAGCTCGTAGCCCCGAGCCAGAGAGGGCGGAGTTTCCTGAGGCTGCGATGGACACCAGCAGAGGTGCAGAGAGGAGCGAGTCAGGGGGCAGCATTGCTAGCACAGGTAACAATCACACGCATGCTTTTTTAAGTCACTTTTGGTGGTATTTCAGTTGCCCATGTGGTCCAAGCAGCTCCAAGCCACAGAACATGATTGTTGTCACCATCCTCTGGTAGTGACAGTTATTACACTTTCAACAGGAGCTATCAGTCTTCTGCTCTATCCTCACTGTTAAACTGTAAAACCCTGGATACATTATTTTGACAGTCACACAAGCCCTACAAAATCAGAATTAGATCCGTTTGGTCTGATAACATTTGGAAAGTTGAAAGGAGACGCATGATTAAAGTCATCTCATTTGCATCTCATTTAGAAAGGGCTGGAATTTAAGGGATGTTCATTTATTTGAAAATGTGATGCACCGTAGCTTTGACCCATACACACATACTCGCTCTCTGAGCTTTCATGATGGAACCCAGAACAATATGGCTTTATCCATGTTTAGAACGGTTTTAAGGCTACAACTGATAATTATGCATGCATAGTGTATTTCTCAGCAGGCAGTTCTACCAGCTCAGTGACAGAAATGGAGGGGGTCAGGAACAGCGCAAACACTGAGGCGGACGTGCAGCTGATCCTGCAGTCTGACAAACTCCAACAATGTCTGTTAGTGATGGAAAGGGTCATTCTGGGAAACACCCTCCAACCCAAATTGGCTGCATTCAGACAGCTGCCCGTTCATGAAGGTAAACTGGTACTGGTAATAAGCCACAGTGGGAGAAAAAAGTGCTACCATTTGAATACATAAGTATAGTTTGTCATTCTTCTAGTGAAGCCTGAGACCGAGGATGGAACAGGCTCTTCACCTCCTGCTCTGGAGCTTCTTTGGACTTTCCAGTGTGAGCTCAGCAAAGGGCGCAGTGTCAGCAGCATGGCATGGAACAAGAAGAACCCGGTGATTCTGCCCTTCTTTGTTTCCTATCTCACATATCAATGCCACATGCCAGCGACGTGTCCACATGTACATGGAAGGAGGTCTGCACCCCTCAAACTTCACTGACATATGAATCATTAGCTTAGCCACCTAGCCTACCAACACTACTGGACTGTTTGGTCATATCGTTGCTGAATGAAGTGAAACTCACTGAGAGCTGCCCGCTTGTACTCTGCTGCCTCCTCCAGGACCTCCTTGCTGTGGGTTATGGTGAGGTTGACTCCAGCAACCAGAGACCAGGTTTGGTCTGCTGTTGGTCCCTCAAAAACTCCACGGTAGGACTGTACTTTGAAATGTTTTCACTTTTGATGTTATCCTGTGAAATGTTGGGTGTCCTCACATGTTCCCTCTGTAGTGGCCCGGACGTGCCATCCACTGTGAAAGCGCCGTGACGTCCCTGGATTTCTCTGCCAACAACCCCGGTCATCTAGCTGTGGGAATGCAAGATGGCAGCATTGCTATCTATAACGTGCCGAGTCTAAACAACATGACATATATCATCAGCAGCCAGTGAGGCTCTGACTGTACATTGCCCACCTAAAATAGCCCATTTCTGCTAATGCTTCTCCTCTTCTGTCTGGTTTGGCCCAGTGAGTGTCCCAAGAAGCACCTGGGTCCAGTGTGGCAGCTCACCTGGACTCAACAAGAGCTGAGCTCAGGAGAGGAGAAAACAGAGGTGCTCTTCTCTGTGGCTGCAGATGGCAGGATGAGCAAGTGGTTCATCAGCAGCAGTGGCCTGGACTGCATCGGTACTGTTACTGTATTTCAGGCTACAGCATGGCTCTCCTCATGCTGATAAGCACTCTTGGTATAGAAAATGAATATCAACAATTTAAATTCAATATTGAATCCACATGATGGTTTGCACCTCCTCTCTCTGCGTTAAAATGTACATGCATGGGTCAGACTAAACTTACAGGTGCAACGTTCTCACATCAAGGTTTTTCTTACATAGTTCACAACTTGTAAGGACCATAGACTTTTTCAGGCCCCTCTTTGTATGTACACAACAATTTGATTGGGGAAATTAACTGCACTTTTGGATCTTTTGAACGTAACATAGCAATTGTTTTGTCCTGAGGAGCATTGTAGCATGACTGTGTATAAAGCAGCTGTTGATCGCTCCTGTCACAGACCTGATGAAACTCAAGAGGTTTCGTAATAACAAGAAAGCTGAAGGGAAGCTGACAGAGAAGAGTGCAGAAAGTCTCCTGTCAGCTTGGACTCCCGGTCTGTGTTTTGACTTCCACCCAATAGTAAGTTGGTGACAAAAAGCAGTCAACCATATTTTGCTGTTTCCAAAGAAACGTACTGCAGGGTTGTATTGATGAAATCCTGAATTCAAACTCTTATTCACTTTCCTTCTGATCGCCATGTCTCTCTATATTTGACTGTTTAAACAACTGCATTATCATCATCATCATGTGTTGCTCCAGGATTCCAGTGCCTACCTGGTTGGGACCGGGGAGGGATTCATCCACAGGTGCTCCTGTTCCAACAATCAACAGTTTCTTGAGACCTACAGGAAACACTTTGTGAGTCTGTCACCAAAAAAAAAAGAAATTCACACACGCTCTACTTTTTTGAGTGTGAATGAATGTAATTAGATTTTTTTGTAAATGTTATTTGTCATTGTGTTTATTTATAAAGGGACAGCGCACAACAGAAGATTAACCTTGTAAATAATTGTGAGAGATGCACTCTACCAGGTTACAGCAGAAATTCTAGCTAAATTTGGAAGCTAATTTCTTCCAAAAACAGATGTTAGAGGTGATCAGAGATGTGAAAACAGATAGTTGTCTTTAGCATGGAAACATGAGGTTTGTTGACGACTGGATTTATGGGACGTGTTATATAGAATATTGTTAGAACATTTGTTAAAAGTATTGAGACAAATGTTTTTAGTTTAAGAACAAGTAAGCTACAGTTAGTGTGTTACATGACATATTACCATTACCGTCATCATTATTTGTTGTTTGTTTGAGGATTTACTTTTATTCAGTCACTTCAGATAATTGTTGAGTATGCTAAGGAAATGCGGCACAGTGGTGCAGTGGTTAGCACTGTTGCCTCACAGCAAGAGGGTTCCAGGTTCCAGTCCCGGCTCGGGCACAGGGTCTTTCTGTGTGGGGTTTGCGTGTTCTCCCAGTGCCTGCGTCCCTGGGTGCTCCAGCTTCCTCCCACAGTCCAAAGACATCAAGAGGGGACGAGGCTGATTGATACTCTAGATTGACCGTAGGTGTGACTGTGAGTGTGAATGGTTGTCTGTCTATATGTGTTGGCCCTGCGATGGAATGGCGACCTGTCCAGGATGAACTCCTCGCCTGAAAGCCGCTGGGATAGGCTCTAGCCCCCCCGCAACCCTTAACAGGATAAGCAGAAAAAAATAGATGAATGGATGGCTAAGGAAGTCTGTGGTGGACAGTAATGTTCCCTGATCCCCCCTCCAGGGTGCTGTGAACCGTGTGACCTGGTCTCCATTCAACCCTTCCTTGTTCCTGAGCTGCTCGTCTGACTGGACCATCCAGCTGTGGAAGCAGGACCACCTCAGCCCCATCCTGGGCTTTACCTCCAACCAGAGAGCTGTGTGTGACATCATGTGGTCTCCTAAGCGGGCCACCATGTTTGGAGTCGTTAACAAAGACCAGCTAGAGATCTGGGACCTGACCTCCAGCGTGTGAGTCCAACTGATGAGAATGAGTCAGGTTTGTGTTCTTTAGCCTGGTTGTCTCTCTGTTGTGTAATATGTATGTGTGTGCGTGTTGATCAGCCTGGATCCAGTTATTGTGCAGCCTGCATTTCCTGGGGTGAAGATGAGCTGCCTGTTGTTTGCCAAACACACAGACTGCATCTTTGTGGGGGACTCTGCTGGACATGTGAGTGTCTACCAGCTGAAGAACATGTCTTTGGAGGAGGGCAGCCAGGTTTGACAAATATTCAAATGATAAGCTATCATGTTATGTTTGCCAGTTATTGACTGAGGATCAGGTCATATTCACAAGTCTTCCTCTGATCTTTTCTGTCAGGCACATGTTCTGGAGAGCATCATCCACTCGGCAGTGTCCAAATAGCCCCAAGACAAATACAAACATGGACAAAAGTCATATCATCTAACATCAACACAAGAGAGGGTTCAATCACATTTCACACTTTTATTTTTAATGTTTATTGGATGTTCAAAAAGAGGAGTCTTTGATATACAAACTGCTTCCTTTGTATGAAATAAATATGATATTCTACTGATGTGATGGCTTGATAAAGGGTAAAGTGAATCATTTTCTCATTAGATCACACATCAAATTTAGTTGCATTAATAGATCACATTAATGGCCTATTAATAAGTAACATAGACTTTGCTAGTTCTATTCTGTGGTTACATGTTGGTTAAGGTGACTGATTTAAATGTTACCCTCTATACATCAAGTGTGTCATTACAGTGCAGGTAACTCGTCAGACACTTGAAGGACGACAAGACGTTTAAGGCGTAGACGACCGCTGCATATTGACGTATGTGGTTTTCCCCTCAGGGTGTCAGCAGCAGGGTCCCTGAGTGTCAATGAGTGACAGCTGGCCTGCTGGTGAACAGACTGAGGCTGAAGGGACTGAAAGACAAACATGGACAGAAGAGGTTGAGGGGTGAGCTTTTTATTGATTTAGAGAGGGAAGTGTTTTTCTGGATGTGTTCTTGTAAGTGAGTAACAGTATCTCAGCTCACTACCCGGGATTTTACTAAAAGGAGCAACCTAGAGGACATTCACCTCTTGATCTGTGCAGCGGAGGATGAGGAGCTTCGTAGCAGCTTTTTAGCCGAGGAGGAAGAGGAGGAGAAGGAGAGTGGGACTTTAGCAGACTTAGGAGGAGGGAGGATGGAGCAGTGAGAAGCTTTGGACAAGTTCGCCCTGATAAAGAAGCATAAAAAAAAAAATCAACACAAGAACTATTATTCGGTCATATGTCTCAAGATTTTAAAGTATGAGCCCTTTTCTGTGTCTCGGATGTGATTTAATTAAGTGTGCGCACACACACACACACACGTACTTTTATCTTGGTGAGGACCTTCACTGATATGCCGTCCTTAGCCCCTCACCCTAACAGTCACAATCCCAACCCTAAAACCGAGTCTTGACCTTTGTAATGTCCTTTGAGGACATTTTAGCTGGTCCTCATGTCCTCAATCTGTTGGTTAAATACTTTTTTTTTTTTTGGTCCTCACTCAGTTACAAATACAAGCAAAAAACCCACACTATATGTAGTGTACCTTGAGGAGGATGAGGAGGATCGAGGTGGCCGGTTTCCCTTCAACGCTCTCAGTTTGTCTCCCTGAGTTAGACAGGGTTCGTTGCAGTTCTACACACACACACACACACACACACACACACACACACACACAGATAGACAGTATAATCAGTGTGCCAAAACATCAAGGTCCTGAATAACTGTATGACGTCATTTTCTAACCGTAGAAATTGAGACATAAGACCATAAAAGATTTGTAGTTTGAAGGATGAAGAGGGAAGACTGTCAGTTCAAGGCATTTTAATATGAAAACAGTTCCAACACTCCATGAAAGGAACACAAGGTTTGACAAATACATGTCTTCAGACGCAAGACTGCTTTGAACAGAAATGTTTCAGCATGCAGCAACAGTTCCCATTCATGACCAAACTGATGGATGGTTTGATAAACCAGGACGGTCATTAAAGTTGTAATTAATTTTTCTAGTCAACACGAGGTGTTAATGACAAGTTAGTGGTTTCTAATTCAACACTAACTGACAATTTGATCACCGCTCTGGGGTTTACACACAAATGTCAGACAAAGACATTGAGTAAGCACTGATCTCTTGTTTGAGTCACCTAAAAAAAGTGTGCAAGTATTTATTTCATTTATTTATTATAATTTGCTTCATAAGTTATGCAGATCATTACATCTTCTGCTGTGTGGAGCTCAGTCCAGACCATCAGCCATCTTATTTTTACAAGTTGTTCATTAGTGCTTGTTGACTGCCAGGTTGACTGCTGTTACAGCAATGTTCCTGTAGGTGGCAGCAGAGGGTCATAGAAACAGGTAGAACCTCACCTCTTCCACAATGTGTGATTTGTAGAGTGTGGAGTTGATTGACAGGTCGTCCATGCTGGAAAGCAGCTGAGACATGGCTTCCTGTTTCCCCCCCTCGGAATCCAGCCTGGCTGGCCGCCGCTGCTGCTGTAGACGCTGCAGTCGACTAAGTCGCTGCTGCTTAGAGCGATGGACGTCACCCTGGACCCACAGACTGTGCTGGTTCCTGCTCTCTCACAAACAAACACACACACACACACACACACACACACGCACACTCTGAATTTACCTCAGTCATCTAAATGACGCAAAGATCTCACCATTCTGTTTTTCTTCCAACCTGCTCATGCCCCCAAAAAGCACTACAAATTGACCTCAAAATAATGGGATTTATTTCCCATTGGAACTTACAGATCATGGCAGTCTTACTAATTATTGCCAATTAGTGTGTAACTCCCTCTGTAAGATGAAATCATGCCAGGTGGAGCCACACAACTAGGAAAGAAAGACCTGTTGTATGAGAAAGAAGACTAAACTTTAAAAAAAAAAAAATCTGTATGATTAAATAAAAAGCCTCTTCTCAATCATGCTGACTCACTGTGACTTTTTAAGAATCATATTTATCATTAGGTCAACTTGAATTATCCCACCAAGCATCATCATCATCTTTAAATAAAATGCTTCTTCTCCAAACTAATAAACAATTCCATCTTAACCTGAGTTGCTTTTTTTGTTTATTGTTTTACTTTAAAAAAGGTCAATTTTGAGATAGCAACTCTCCAACCAGTCAGGAGGAGGAGTCTATGTTTCACACTGGACCAAAAACAACAGAAAGACCAGCAGATCAGCAATGACATAACCACATTACTCAATACAACCAGCCAGTCCACCATTTGGAGACTGACTGTCACTCACCCCAGTAAGAAATTCTGCTGGGGGCCAATAACAGATCCAGGCCGGCAGATTCGTATCCAGGCGACTGCCTCAGCCGCACTGAACTGGAAGTGCTTCATCAGGTAGCAGGCAATCAGGGTGCCCGTGCGGCCCAAACCAGCTAGAATAAGAGAGTGTATTAGAAGTTAAAAGAGGTTTACAGCTTGTCTTGATGCTAGTTACTTATTCCGTCTGCGCGAAACCAATAAAGACATCCCCTCTCACCTTTACAGTGCACCGCCACAGCTCCATCTGTACTTTCACACACATGCAGGAAGCGTCTGACGATGAGGTTGGAGGGTGTGGTCCCGTCCAGGAAGAAGAGATCATGGTGCTCAAATCCTGCATCCTCAAACCGCCTGCCATCGTACAACTTCCTGTTCAGGCGAACCACCGCTTTGATGTTTTTTTTGTTGAAGTATGAGAAGTATGCCTCTGGTGCATGGAGAGGATAACCTGGAGGAGCAACCCAGAAAAAAAAAAATATCATGGTGTGTTGTAATTATTTAAATCAGCTTCAATACATTCAATTCAGTGAACAAAACAGACTCACCATTCTCGATCTTACTTCGGGGATGAGGGCTGCTGAAGGCCAGAATCTTTCCTGGAATGACCCAGTTCATATCCCCGTTCTCAACTCGCTAACAACCGAAACAGAAGGAGCCTCAGTGTGTGACAGGCAGTCAAACCGTGTTCTGTCAGACATGTGCGCATGTGACTTGTTCAACATTTTAGGACTTGTACGTGAAGCTGTGCGGGGCCTAGTTGTTCGTGTCATCACCTCATAATGCTCGTATTCCTCAACACTGAAGCTTTCAAAGTTCAGGAAACCATGGTATGAAGCCTAGAGGAGAGCATGAGAAGAGTTACGTAACGTCAGCACCTCAGTTGGAGTCTCTGCTCTCACAAGGCTTGAGGATGACAAGTTAATCAAAGCAGGTGTTGTGAATGAAGTTACAAAACTGAATCAATTAGCCCACGATGGGTCCGGATGAGTTCACCTTTTGTATTCCTTGAAGGCAGTCGAAGATGGTGAGGTTGAAGGAGCTCTCTCCCACCGCTGCATCCCTATGACACCCACACACACACACACACACACACACACACACACACACACACACACACACACACATCCAAATTACATTATGTTCACTTCAAGCCACACAGTCATGCAAGTTTGCATTTTGACATACAATGTTTTCTCTTGCTGTATTTTGGACCCAAGAAGAATGCAGTCCGGGCCCAGAAAACCATGAAGGTCTGAATGTGTTCTCACCTGAATGGCAGGTAGCCTGAGTTGTTTCCTGAGCTCAGAGTCCTGTAAGATTCTTCTGGACTTCTTTTCAAATAGAGGACCTGAGGCATGTAGCAGAGGTTATACTGAATCACTCAGAAAGCACAGACATGTGATGATGGTTGAAGGGAAGGACTGATAGTCAAACAAAGATATTTACAGCATAGGCGCTGATGAGAAGAGCAGCGTTAGCTCTCTTCTTCTGGTCATAAGTGGTGTAGTGGATCACTTTCTTTCTAGACAAGGTGAAGGACTGAAGAGAGAACACAAAGTTAACAACCTGTGCAGATATTATTTTTTTACTCTACATTACCGCAGAATCCTTCCCTGTGTTACCTTAAGCTTCTTGTTGAGTTTGCAGCAGTATCTGTACAGCATGGCCAGGTTGAGAGGCCCGAAATCAGCATAGAAACTTCAACACAGAGACACACACACGTCATCTATTTATTCTGTGGTTCCTCCCGTGTCACAGATATTTACAATACCCTCAAGTCTGCTCTTGGAAATCAAGTCTGTCCTTTTATTCTCCTACTTATTATAGCTAAGAATGTAGGTAAATAAGTAGATATGTATGGCTACAGGTATGTGGATGTATACGTGTTTTTACAAGTATATCAATAAGGTATACATAGAAGGAAAAATGAACAAATGAATTTATAATTTGTAAAATATACACATCTGGTGATAAATTATGTACCCTATTCTGTAAATGAGACAACTCAATTTTTTAGCTGAATTTGCAAGAAAAAATTCCTATTAAAATATTTTAAAAACTATGGTGTTTTTTTTTTCAAAAGCAAAGAAAATGGAAGTATACATGTTTAGATAAAAAGGAATTCATTTAGGAGGTTTTAGTTTGTATTTGTACATTCAAAACAAACTTAAATTTAAATCTTGTGTGTGTGTGTGTGTGTGAGAGAGAGAGAGAGAGAGAGAGAGAGAGAGAGAGAGAGAGAATGCAGTTGGGACATTTTCAGAAAAGTAAACTTTACCCTGAATAACGGTTAAAAGATACTGTTTTTTAGACACTGACAAGTGTCAAGTTAAATACACACCAGTATCACTGAAGTCAGAAATGACATCTTGGTCAAGGCTGACTGCCAGAGCCGCATGTCGACGCCACCTCCTGTGTTTTCCAGGTCAAACCCAATGATCCCGTCTGAATGGCGTCATCCAGTATTTGTCCTAAATCCCTGTCCATCATGAGGTCACAGTCGATGATCTCATCTTGACCTATATCTGGTGGTGGGCAGCAGGATCTTTCTGTCACACTCTTTTTTTCGACTGTTGAGTTTTAGTTCTGGATTTTCAGTTTTGGATTTTGTGTCTGTTCATGATTGTCCTTGATCGGTTTCTTGTCTTTTGATAAGATCTTTTGTCAGTTCCTATTTTAGTCTGAAATGTAGTTCACTCCTGTGTCCTTTCTGGTTTTACATCCCGTCGTTGTCTGGTTCCCACCTTTTTTGATTTACCTGCGTCTCGTTTCTTAATCGGTCCTAATCACCCACAGCTTAGTTCCCAGCATTTTTATCCAGTCAGTTCCTTCTCTGGCCTCGTGTTCTACCACCTGGTTGTCTGTCACTGTCTGATCATCACCATCTCATCATTTAACCTCTGTATGTTTCCACTAACTGGCACCTGCCAATCAATTCCTCCACAGAAACAAAACAAAATACCATTGTTCATAGAGGTGCACCCCTGAAAGACCCTCCCACGATCCACCCGTTGATGTGGCGTTGTGAATGGGCTGAATGGTGATGACATTGTCCATGAAGTGTGATCGGTCAGTGGGCGGGGCTTGTGTATGCTTTGGCCCCATATCTCACCTCTTGGCCTGCTCCTCCTCAGCTCGTTCCTTTTACCTGTCGTGATCTTGCTGTTCTCAATATGTAGTTTCAGTGATTAATTTCCAGTTATTTTTTTAAATGACGTTTTCTGTTTTTGTTTATTATTAAAACATCACCAGGTCTGCCCGCCTCCACCTTCCTCCCCTTCATCTTATGAAATTACATTTCATAAATTAAAACTATGGTAATGCGAAGATGCATTGTAAAAGTATGAGTATATGATTTTATTTATTTTTTGGCCTCCAAACATTAATGCATAAAAAAATCACAAGTAAACACCAACTACTCATGGCTGACAGTGGTGCACGGATGCCCCCCCCCCCCCCCCCCAACCAGCTGCAGGGGGCCCACGTTACCGCGACGCAGCTCTTACCTCTCGTACACCAGCTCCTCATCTGTGGTGAAGTAGTGCTTGTTGGCTGTGTTCTTCGGTTTGACCCGCAGAGTAGAAAAGTACAGCCGATCTGTCGCAGACAAAACACACACACCGGCACCAAAACATCTTGTCACATTCGTGCGTTTATTTACCGTCTTATTGTTAATTAAATCATCATAATGATTTTCATTCCAGCCCTGCTAACAAGAGCAGCAGCCTTGTTGCACCAACAATGTAATCTGCTGAGTCACGAACACAATATTAATAATTTGGCAATGGAAACATTGCTTTGATGTTTCTAATGATGACGATGACGGACAGGAACCATCATAGCGTTCTGAAACAGGAGGCAGAGTTTAAACCTATCAGGTTCTTCTAACCAATGTGTTGATGACAGAAATGATGGGCTTCAATTTGGGGGGGTTGGAGGGGTGGTTTATGGATTCCATGCTTTCAGGGCTTATTTAATGAAATTAGCTTCTGTTTACCCGGACAGGCAATTACAATGGAGTATTATCAACATGATTAGAGTGTCTATGTTCAAGTAACAGTGTTTGATTCCTTCTGGGATTGGTAGATGTCCTAATCTGACATGTTACTGGGATTGTACCATTTGGGAAACCTGGCACATCCTAAAACTCACTTACCGGTATATCTATCCTTGAGTCTGAGTCTTATTGTAACAAATCAGTGATTAATAGACATGACTGTGCCCACTTTAGTAACTTTTGTTTATTCCAAATTGGTATAGCGTGTAGCATATAAAACCCTCTATAAAAGGGTGTGCTATCACGTTAAGAGTTCGTTTTTTTTATATATAGCCATCCTATAACTCTCCATGACTGATGAGTAAATATAACAAATTCAGTTTTAACTTACCTTTGATGAATTCAGAAGCACCAGACAACTCATCGTCTTCTGCCATCTGATCAAACTAACACAGGCTGCCTCCTGTTAGGGGTAGTTAATTCACTTCTAGTCTAGAAACAGAAGACACTGTATGGCGCTTTAATTTAATGATGATTTATCCTTAATATCCCTGTTTCTGTGTGAAATATAATAATCCAGATCCAGGATTGTTGGTCTTATTCCAAACTGCAGCAACACATCCATGTTCCCAGTTCACTTTATGTACATTTCAAAAATCAAAAACACTCGGAACCACAGCAGATGCCTGTAGACTCTTGACCTGGACAGTTTCCTGCAGTTGGTTGGTTTAGATTAAAACATTTCCCAGAAAATTCCAAAGGGACGCACCAAGAGCCAGAGCAGTTCATAATCCTCTGGTCTAAACATGGACAGTCTCTCTCTCTCTCTCTCTCTCTCTCTCACACACACACACACACACACACACACTGATCTGTGTGTAAGCGATGGAGTTATTCCTGGTCTTGGCTTCACCTGCTCTAGTTAGAGCCTATTAGACCTCAGATTAAGAGATAAAGGCCTGAGCAGGGTCACATCTGAGGACACGGGCAGCATGAACATGACATGATGACACACAATTATTACAAATGGACATTTTCAACAAGCAATAATAGCTGACAACACAGGGGATCCCAGGCATATTTGTTCTCACGCGTGGAGCGGAACTAAACTCAGGGAGCTTAAACATATCTGAGACTGCGGTCGTGTTTTGTCAGACCCCTGATGTGATGCTGCCCTCTGATGTTTGTTTGGATTATTACATCAGCATTAGCCAAGTGATGCTATTTGCCAGATTCATAAAAAATGAATATGCACAGCAGCAAAAGAGTAGGGAACATAAAGGCCATTTAAAAAAAATTAAACATAAATATGGAATCATTCAACTTAAATATTATAACACTGTAATATAAATCTAGTCATTCATTCTATTATTGTTTTATACACACAACAAAATTACTACACTTGAGTTTTTGCTCTCATTTTTCAGACTTCTTGTTAGCACACAAAGGGTTTCTCTCTCACTAATCTGTTAAAATCCTCATTGGTGAACATTTCACCTTTGACCAGGTGGTCCTGAAACCCTGCATCAGGGGAATCGGGGGAATCCTGATTTAGTATGAAGGAAAGTGTTGAGTTTTATTTTGCGCAAACATTCTAAAAATTATAAATTCATATTGCAATAAAAAGTAGTTGGTGTTCCTCAGTTCTGTGCGTGGGAGGAGTGTTTGTGCTGTACCCTGCTCATGCTGACATGACATTACATGGAGAGGTAAGACTCAAACGGAGCGGCGCAGCACAAACAAAATCAAGTGCATTGTAATGTCATTATATGGATCTGACTGTTTTGTTCTCAGCTGAGTTGCTGAAGTAGGTTATTTAGAGTTTATATAGTGTCTTGTTATTGCTTTCCTGTGTACAACACAGTAGTTAGAGGGTTTATTTTTTTGGTACTTGATCGCTTATTTTTTCCTGTGCTTACATGTCACACGCATCACATGGACAAAGAGAAGTACTCATCAGTAAAACTTTGGTCAGACGGTGAGGACACTAGACCAGCGTTCGTCCTGTAAACAGAGCTAATGTGCCTAGAGTAGAAGGCGTCAACATCTGCAGCACACAATCATTCACACTTCAAGCATCCTCCTGCTGATGTCCAGCTAATGTCCATAAATGACCACATAAACAACACAGCCATGACCCCTCCCTGCAAAGCATCGAAGAGTTTATTAATGTGAGGGGATTTGGAACTGAATGTTCCTTTAAAAAGAAAAAAAATGTTCTCAGATTTGTTAGATCATATGCAAATTCTATCCGCTGCAAATCACTGGTGACCAGTGTGAAAACGTCACCAAACCAAAAAATGTTCCTGACAGGATCAGCTGGAGAAGAAGGAAACAAATGGAGCATCAGCTGTGGGCCTAGCCCAGTCTCAAGGGCAAAGGGGGGACGATCCCGGTGTGTGTGTGTGTGTGTGTGTGTGTGTGTGTGTGTGTGTGTGTGTGTGTGTTGGGGGGGGGGGGGCTGGGGGCGGCTGTTGCATCGGTCTGCATGGTGACGTCAACCCGCCCCAGCCTTTTGAAGCGCTCTCCTGTGCGTAATCGAGCGCCTGCCCGCCCGTCTGCACTGTCCGGGAGGATGAATCCAAACACTTCGGTTCACAAAAGCGTCTAGAATATTGAACCAAATGAAACCACTCTGAAGGAAGAGGACACTGACGAAAGACTGCGGCTCAGCGAAGGGGAATTGAGTTGTATTTTTTTGGTCCTCCATCCGAAATTTGTGCCGTGCAGAGGTGAGGAGAGGAGAAGAGAGGAGGCGTCAGGATGAATCCTGGAGGAGAATGCGACAAGAGGACGAGCATCCCTCTCTCTGTCTCGCTCTCTCTCTCTCTATGTCTCTCTCTCTCTCTGCAGACATCGACGCTCTTCAGATCATTTCTGTTATTTCTCTGTGTTATTCCAGACTAATGTGTCCTGGATGTTTTTTTGCCTTCTATTTCTAATTCCTCTCTCCGTGGAATGGAATGTGTAGTAGTGTTTTGTTAGGCAGGATGTGCTTGCTGAGGCCCTGCTGGTCCGGCGCGTCTGTGCTAACGCTGCATGGCCTGGACTGTACATGTGTGTCTGGATATTGTGACCCTGTGACATCTACGTTGATTGTCACGCAGGGTCGATGTAAATGACGTTACTGCTGTGCTTGTATATTTTTTCTACTCCCAACAGTTTATTTCGCAAATATAACGTCACTATTTTGACGAGATCACTTCACTCTGTACGCTATTTATTCACGGGAAAAGGAAAGCGCTGGCATTGGGCAACAACACTGTAAAAAAAAAAAAAAAAGGAAGACAGGCCTTCAAGCTCCCTTTTCCTCTTTATCACCTCCATCAAACGATCCACGTGCACCGTTTTCCATCTTTGTAGATTCCCATCAAATCTATTCTGAGCCCTCTTTAGATCCCAGTGCAATCTGGTTGTGTCCTCTAATCATGCCTGTTTCATGTCCTTCACATGTAATGAAAGAAACCTCTTTATGTTTATATTCTCTGTTTTCTCTGACTTGTAAATGCTGAATTTGCAAAACATTTGGTGGTATATTACACGATCAGCAGAAATGTGTGTGTACGTGTGTGTGACCTTAAGACATTTCCTGCAAAGGAGCCTGTTTCAGAATGATCACACCGAGAAGTGCTTTTGTCTTTCATCGATGCCTCGTGGAGCTGTGATACAGAAAGGCTGATTCAGGTCTTAGAAATGTGGATATTCACTTGACAGTTTGTTGTTAAAAATGATGCGCTGCAGCGTTCACCCCCTGGTCCTCGTGGGTTTGGGCAGCTTCTCTCAGTGTTCACAGTGGACCTTGATTTCAAATCAGTCAATTAAGGCACGCGGTGAATGCCAAGAGAGATGCCTCACAGCTCCAGAGATGATGAAATTTCGAGGAGAATGTTCATCAGTAGTTGTGTTAATGTCACTCGCTGGGGCTGCAGGTCTTTTAACAGGTTTGTTTATTGTGCCTTTAAAATTTGTAACATGTAAACTTAATGTGTCTTTCTACATTTGACATGTTCAGCTGTTGAATGTCAATAAAACAAAAGCTTTTGAGAATCACATGTTCTGCTGTTTAGTGGTCAAATTTATAATGCTTGAACTTCATTGACTGTTACAAAACCTATTTGGTATCTACCTTTAAAAAAAGTGTAATAAAAACAACAAAAAAAACAAAGCAAAACATCACACTCACAAAACACTGTAAAATAATCTTTGTCAATGTAAGAGGAGATAGGTTGTTTCTGGTGTTCCCAAGATCTGAAGACTGAAATGAACTCTGCTGGAGAACCATCATGATGTGATGCGCCTTGACAGAACATGCTGACCTGTGCTCTTCTGTATATATATATATATATATATATATATATATATATATATATATATATATATGTGTGTGTGTGTGTGTGTGTGTGTGTGTGTGTGTGTAAATGCTGCTTGAGAGACAATGCACCTGAGCAGATTGTAGAGGATATAACAGTCCCGCACTGATGTCGATCTCACTGCAGATTTTCTCTCTTAAAGGAGGCTGTGCAGGTTATCAACATCTACTGTATCAACAGAGCAGAGTCAGCCTGCCTGCTAGGGGGTGGGAGGGGTGGGGGTGGGGGGGAGACTCCATACTCTATGCTCCATTAGGGGCTTCATGGGAGATCATGAGATATTGTTCTATGTCTATTTCCTGTGTCTGTAAATACATTTACATGTTGCATAAATATAAGTATGCTGTGGTAATATTTAAGGGTTCAATAAAGTATTTCTACTTGTGTAGGAACCAGTGTCAAAGCTACATCAATACCCATGACTCCTTACACACAAAGCTGCTTCCTGTAATGGGTCTGATTGGTGGACAGCATCATGTGAGGGAGGATGGTGGCGAAACAGAAAAAAAAACAACAAAGAAAATTGATTGAAATTCACAAACATTTATTTGTCCCTGCATCATATTTGTTTTTCATTTTGGTTTGTTACATTAAAAGTTTTATGACTTGTATTCACAGTAATAAAATGGCAGAGAAATATGAACTAAGTCCAAGGTCATTTATGGATCCCACTTCTGCCATCTGCTGGACAAAATGTGAACATGAATATCTAAGTTTATTGCTCGGGTGTAAGATTACACATGCATAATGGGAAGAAATGTTATTTCAGATCCGTCACATGCACCTCGCGTCAAACAATTTCATCAAACCTTTTTTCCACACAGTCTTTACTTGGAAGCTCTCAGTGAAATCAAGCACATGAGTTCTCATCTTGTGTCTCTATTCCAGCGAGTGTCTGCTGAAAGATATTGGCGCCTTCAAAATATTTCTCAAGCCAGACGAATACACCTGGCTGGAAAACCTGCCATTTCTCTCCATTTCTAAAAACAATCCCCCTTTAATCATAAAAATGTCACAAACACATGCTCCTTTCACAGTCTTTGACCCTGAAGCACAATTATTCCCCTCACAGATGTTACATGAACAATGGAGATTTTTAAATAAACACGAATCATCCAATGAATCTATCTGGATGATCAGCTCTTCAATTTTAGCAGTACACTGACAAATATTCTGAACTTCTGGACAAGTATGATATTGTTTTACCACCAAAGCAAGTTTTTGATGTAATTCCTTTTGTTTTTGTCATATTTAAAA
This sequence comes from Aulostomus chinensis, assembly GCF_037954235.1. Classification (NCBI taxonomy): domain Eukaryota; kingdom Metazoa; phylum Chordata; class Actinopteri; order Syngnathiformes; family Aulostomidae; genus Aulostomus; species Aulostomus chinensis. Next base: position 22,390,087 of record NC_141324.1, read on the forward strand.
ACTCTGTAGCTCCTGTTTTTATATCATATTACTTCATGACCTCTGGATCCTGTTGGGCCGATATATTTCTCCTCAGTTGAACTATAATAAATGTAATATGAATCCTTTATTCTTCCAGTGGAATAATTTTATGTCAGACATGGACTGGAAGAAAATCTGGTACATATCTTATTTGATTTCTAGGAATTTGATTTAGTGTAGGTTTTTTTTTTTTCAATTGGGTTCAACATTTACATGATTTATTTTGGAATTTTGGTCTCTGTCTCTCTTTATTTTGGGGCTATATATACTATAAATATACTTTATAACAGATATATTGATTCTGAATCATCCCCCATTGAGAAAATACATTGTTTGTTTTTCCAGGGGACCTGTGCACAGGGCAGGATATGACAGATTATGGTCACTCAGTCAGTCACTGGGGGGAGCCAGCCGATGAAGCATTGTCAGTGCAATGTCAGCGATGATGACATCCACCCAGATGTTGTCTCAGGCAGAATGACAGAGATGACAGGATGATGGAACAAGTTATAGCGTGCACGCAAGAAAATCTCAGAGAGACAATAAGAGCAAAAGGCAAAAACCTTATTCTCCAAAGAAGAAGAAGAAGAAGAAGTAGTGCTGAGTTTGAAGTCTGGGGTTGAAGGGGGTCTGGGGTTTGAGGGTCTAAAACCTGAGCTGGCAGACTGAGATACCATCCTGCCATATAGTTTTGATGTGCAGCAACGTCATCTGGGAGTCAGGGGTCAGACAGAATGAAGTCAAAGATGAGTGCGAGAGGTGACGTCACACAACACTTGCGATATACAGGATCGGATGACGTCTTTAGAGGGGCTCTCGAAACGTCCAACCATCACAGTTTTTTCAACAATGCACCTCGTTTCTAAGAAAAAAAGTGACTTAAATCGTAGAAGTCAGATTAACACATGAAAGGACATACAATGCAGCACACTCAGCTTTTTCTTTTACCTCATTGCTACATTGTCACAAAACAGATAACAGTATAACATTTATTATCATATAGAGTATAACATTTTATTATCAATTTAAATACCCTATATACCATCTTTATGTTCGGGATTAGGATTTATGTCAGTGTGATGATCCATTGTAAATTTCCTTCTTATTACTCATTGCTTTTGTGTAAGCAGTTAAGAAAAAAAAAAAAGGAAAAATGTTATCGAGTATCCGAGCGTCCGTGAAGGCAGCGGGAGGCGGTAGGTGGAGGTAGAAGCTGCACAGCGGAGATAAAGGAAACGAACATAGCAAGAAGCAGCTAGCTCCGCCAACTGTGTTCACCAGATTCTGAACGCTGCTTCCCGACATTGGTGGTCCGGGTTAAACAAAATAATTTCAAGTATCTTACATTTGATAAAATGGGACCACACTTCATGGCGTGTATCTAAAACGACCCAAATATGTGCCGGTAGCTAGCTAGGTTAACGCGGAGGCAGAAAGGGCATCTCTGTCCGAGCAGCCGATCATAATCTTCGAATGAGAGTTTCAGTGTTTGGCTTGATATTCAGCGCAGCTACACATCCTGCTGCTGAGCTGAACGACCTGGGGGTTCCTGGTTAGAATAACATCAGCGGGGGAAGCTACGGCAGTAAGTCGTCAACATGAAATTCACCGAGCATCTCTCGGCTCACATCACCCCGGAGTGGAGAAAACAGTACATTCAGTATGAGGTAAGTCAGCTTTGCATTAAAGCCGCTAGCCTCCAGCTAGCTTACTGGTAAGACACTGACGGCTAGTCATTTGGCTAACCGTCTCCTCAGTTTGTTACTGGTTCACCCAGTTTATACAGTTTGACGTATAGATGGCTGCCTTGTCGTTCAGTCTCCCGCAGTTGTTCAACAGGAATGTGTTCCTCGGCAATTCAGCCTCCCCGGTGCTTGCTAGTAAACAAAGCTAGGTTTGCTCTGTTGCTCTGCAGGTGAACGTTGTCGTCGGGTCTATTGGGAGACAACCGTCATTCGGCTGAGTCATCATGTATTGAGCTGGTTAATCTTTGCGCCTGTTTACCCCTCTGCTCGTCCTCCAATGCAAACCCAGCTCCCAGTCCCGCTACTGGGGCTCCAACATCCGAGTGGACACTGTGACAGATGCTGACAGCCCACCCTGCAAACTTTGACCCTACGAGTACTCTCAATGCAAGACATTAGACCCAATGATCAATGATCAATGATCCTAAGCAATTGGTGAGAAATTCCAAGACAGTCTTGTGCACTGGTGCAGGAGTATTTCTCAGGACAGCTGGAGATGGAGGAACAATAGAATGAGGATCTGCAGATTGTGACAGTGCCTTTGTCAGTCTGGTTTAAGCCATACTGTGTGAACATAGAGGTGACCTTAAACGCTCAAACACACCCAGTTTGATTGCAGGACAAATTACATTTACAGTAATCAATTTGCAATCAGTTCAGTTATGCAAGGGTAATGCAAAGAGTGTGCTTGGTTTCACAGTCTAGAGGCACAAAGACAGTCGTATTGTCCCTCTAGAGACAGCAGTTCTAAATTCAAATGGGGGTTAATGTTCAGTAATCTGTTAACATATTTACTGAGAATTATGAGTCCCTTATTGAATTGATTTAGATTCAACCCCACTCAATTAGAAATACGATCAGCCACCTGTTATCATTGTTAATTTGTTTGTGACTCACTGAAATACATTTGAAGATGTTTACAATCATGCAGCCAAAGACAAATATAATGTAACAAACTCTGCACAGCTACACGCAGCCTGTGTGACTGAAATTTCATTATGTGCCCTCATGTGTTTATGCATCCCAAAAATCTGTCAATATGAACACATCCATGAATGCAGACAAGCAGTGCAGTATAAATAGAACCACTGTAGCGCCTGCTGTCTGAGTCTGCATGTGTTTTCCAGACAGTCGCTGAGTGGTGTATCTTTACTTCCCTGTCAAGTTCAGACACTCTTGAAGTACACAAACCAGAAAATACCCTGTGTTCCTTTTTTGGGCATTTGGAGAAGTTATGTAAAGAATTTTTTTGAGCTGATACAATGTACTGTTATCTTGTTATAATCGTCTGTCAGTTGACAACAGTACAGTATGTAGCTGCAGCTAATGTTTTTGAACACTACATGTAAGTCCCAAAGTGGGTGTATTGGAACTCAATTGTAGTTGAAATATAGGAAGTTTAATGACTGTTTAGCGCTTCTCGGCATGGATATGGTGCTCCATATCACTTTCTAAGCCCTGACTGAAACTTAGGAAGTTGATTTACTCATAGACATTTGCAAATAGTTAAATTAACTACAGCAATGTTCGTCTAATGAGGAGCACTACAGGTTTTACAGGAGCGTCCGTCTTCCTCTTCACTCCCAGCTACACTGAGGGGGCACATTAACCCCCTTTTCACTGCATTATGCTAAATCTTATGCTGAGTTTTGGTTTTCCATTCGCTATTGTACATGGCGTTTGTATTTTGGTTCAAATTGAGTACTAGAAGTAGTAGTCCTCAAAAAGTGTATTTTGCTTTTCAAGTACTTGCACATGGGTTTCTTAAGCTTAGATGTGTTTTTTCTGCCTGCGTCACTTTTTTGTGACTCCAGAATTCCCAGAGAACCAGCACGTACATGTAGCTTGTGGTATTTTCTCCCCCGACTTCCAACCATACAGGACAATGTGCTTGAGAGCCTGTAAACAGACATTTTTTGGGACAGTTTTGCTGTTGATAGTTGGTGGAGAGGATTACCAATATGTGACACATAGCTGCTGCAAATCATTTTATTCACTGAACTATTAAATTACATGCAACATACAAACCACGGTGTCCCTGTTGTAATAAACAGCCACATACCAACAGTGATCAGCCTGCCTTTGACCCTGTCGACCTGCAGTCAGAGCTCTGGTGGGAGGCAGAGGACACTGCTGCTGGGACCAGCGGTTCATCCGCTGGCCTCTGGGACAACTTTGTTTACCCGCTGCACAGTTTCTGGTCTGATGTTGTCTGTGTCTGCAGGACACAACCAGGAGCAAACCACCTTCTTTCTGGCAGCCAGAACCAACACATGGCTTGAGGTCTGTGCTGCTGGGGCTTTTGGATGAACATGAACCCCAAAGCTGGTTCTGCTGGCGGGCTTTCAGATACTGCTGCACTAAAATTGATTTTCCGAAGGGAATCTGGACTTAAGGACTTTCATGAAGCATGTATGTTTTAAAAAAAAACATCATAGAAAAGTGTGCAGGAGGATTGACCTGTTCCTGTGGAGATTGGTGACTGATGTGTCATCAGTCTTGAAACCTCATTTGAAACAAACTCTTGATAAAAATACTTTTTGTTATTTTTTGGCCTCCAGTCTGCAGACGTGAGCTGTCACGAGCAGCTGACGGTGACATCTAAAGGAATAAATAACCTGTAGACATGTCGCGGTTCTGTTTTTTTCCCCATGATTAATTTAGGGCTGCGTGACCTTGAAAAGATATCTAACTGCAGCTATTTGGAATGATATTGTGATAGGATTTTCAATATTAGAGGGAATGTAATTTTTCAATCATTAATCCCATTGTCATTGGAAACAGCATTTATGTGATATTGCTGGGATTTTTGCTGGCATCTACATCAGACATATACGTCATCATCCGTCTGTAGATTTTGATGTGTAGGCAGCACATCTCTGCAGCACCACAGTATTTAATTTATGGCATTTTAAGAAAATTAACCTTTAACATGTATTGCACCTTTGTGTGTTTTGAAAGTTATTGCAGGCCATATTGGAGGTTCATGTAATTGTGCAGCCTTATATGAATCAGAAAAAAACGGAGGAACCTTCAGCAAAATTTAATCACGAATGTGTAGAAATTGATGCCACAGCACTTACTTTTGCAGTGTCACTATGACAACCAGCTCCATGTGCAGTGGAAACAGTTGTCCTGGTACCAATTGGGAGCGGAACAGAGTCAAGCTGATACCATATTATGGTTTTACAGCAATTTTCTCAAGAAAATGAAAGCAAGTGAAGTAGAATTGAGCCAGTACCATCTGGTGGAAAGGAGATGTGGTGAGAGGTGCTCTGATGTGTTCTCTACTGCCAGGTAGGAATGCAGCTATTAGGTTTCCGAGCCATTTTAGCAGCCTGCTCTGTATTAACGACGGGAGTTTTAGTGTTCTCCAGCGAATCATCTGCTGGACAGTCGCACACTGGTGAAAGCTGAATGTGACAGCAACACATTCTTTCAGTCCACATCGATGACTTCAACATCATACCATAGCCTGATTTGTTATGACGTTAAGAAGAGCTGCCATTTATTTTAACCCTCTGAGTTCCAAGCAGTCATTTTTTCCTGGGCTCAGTTTTTACTGCAATCTCTACAAGTCCTTCACCTCTCCGGGAAACGGTGCAATCATCGAGAGAAGAAGGGAAAACCTAAAAAAATATGTCTCTGGTGCATTGTTACACAGTAATGATGCCATAAATCATAAAAAATCAACATGAATTGCTTTCACTTTCTTGACCAGAAAAACCTTGTAAATGTTCCTAATGTTATAAAAATTGATATCGATACATTGAACCGTTGATATGTTCACCACCTCTACAAATGAAGCATTTTCAACCGTTTCAACTGTTTTTTTCACATCTTGCAGACCAGTTTTTGTCACGAGTGTTGGTCTCAGCTGACTCAATCATGGCGTCACTATTGGGCTGAGGAGCATAAAATTTTCTTGACAGAGGGGTAGTCACACAGGATTCATTCAAGGACCATCGGAAAGTTGTAAATCTGACTGTACTTTGTGTGACCAGCTTCTGCCAATGAACTGGTGTGACTTTGACAGCTTTTTTTTTTTTTTGGAAAGAAATCACACCTTTGAAACCTGCAGGGGGGATGTGATGAACTATAAGGGTTCCCATTTTGTATTATGCACAAGGAAGCACTGTTGGCAAGTGTTCCACTATGCAAACGTAGGCAGGCAGAGAGCAAGACTTCAAGCTAGCAAGCATGTAGGATTTAGTAGCAATCAAACTCTGTTTTGCATGTGTCACTGAGGAAGGCAACACATTTATTATTTCAGCTACTCACTATGAGATAATAATGCTTGTAGTGCTCAACATGAAATGTTACTCATTTCTACAGGGCACCTTAATCAGGGGGCATCCTTTATCTGTTATAACTTGATGTAGAACCAGTCTATTCTGTTGTTGACCGGCTGATTAATGAATTCATTGTCTTCAGCAGTAGATAAATTAAAGTGTCTGTAAATGATCCAGCATGCATCAGTCTTGGCCTCAGTGATGAGAAGGTGCTGCGCTTGCAAGAAGCCCTTTTCTTAATCAATTTTGTACCCCTGACGCTTTTTTTGCATGTTTGTTGCTGTTTTCAAAGCCCCCACCACCCCCGCCTCATGAAACCTCAAAGACCTCTGAGCTACTAGCTAGTTGGTTAAAAACCTATTCACTGAAAATGACAAGTTTAGACAAACATTTTGATTGCACAATAGGCAGGCAGATCTGTTCTGTAACTCCAGGCGGGTTGTAAAGTTACAAAATTAATATGAATATCTCAAGTTTCCTGAATAGACCGCGGTTTCCTCCAGTGTTATTTTGCAAGGGCACCGTTACTGCATCATTCAGGACAATGGCGGGACATGCAGCTACACAGGACTACCCTTTTCATAGCCCATCAGCCAGCCTGACCCATCTGTAGCAGTAACAGGCTCTAGACTAAGTCCTCTTGTCCAGGTTGTGCTGCTTCTATCAGCAGCAGCTTCACATGGAGTTTGTTTCTTTTTGTTCTTGCAGTGTTTGAACACAGACCAGATGTAGCTTGTTTTTCCACTCAGCTGTAAATCAAGTGCTGGGGTCCTGTGAGGCAGTGTTTGCAGGCCCATGCTGACCAGGGGTGTGTCGTGCATGTCATGTTTTTTCATAGCAGTTGTGTTTGGGCCTGACACTTAACAGGGATGTTAGATAAGCATGTACACTGAGCAGTCATGATGGGATGTGTGCACTGAAGCGAGGTTTGCATCTTTGTCACCAGCAGCAAATGGGCAATGTTCAGCATGGCTATTCCCTCACGCTTCAATGTCAGAAACCCTGAAAGAATTTACATTCATTAAACTTCATGCAGTGGATAGTCAAGAATGTGCTAAGTTTTGCTCAAGAATATACACTGACAGAATTAGGATCAGTCAGATGATGAAAATGGTTTGAAACACCTACCAACATGTTAGGAAGAGAAAATGAAGGTGTATGGTAAGACTGTTCCCCAAAGGTTTACCTGCCATATTTTATATTGGTGTATGTGCACAGTTTTATTGTGTTATGAGGGAATGCTGTGCACATGCTTCCACTTTGGTTCTCCCACCTGACAGGGTTTTAATCAAACCTCTCTGGTCATCTGGCTGCTGTTTCCGTGCTGTGTCAATGTTGCCACGTTTCCTCATCGATGCGTCAAAATCAACACCTCGTTTTTGACATAATTATCTTTTCAGTGCTTTTTGTCTTCCAGCAGGATAGCACAAGGCTAACCCCTTACATTTTGAGACAAATTCATTTCAAATAACAAGTACATTCAATGTTTTTGTCTGTCAACATGGATCTTTCGAGAGGTGTGGGCTCTGAGGTGATCATCATTATGCTGCTGTCAACCTCTCTGCACGATTATGTCGCTGGAAACTCGCGGCAACCTGAATTCATGGGAAGTGACTTTGCTGACACAATCTTGTTTCAGTTGGGAGTCAAAAATACAGAAGCAGTTGAAATAAGGGTACATCTGCAACCTAAGTCAATAGGTACATAGTGACCTTTGAAACACTTACAGACGTTAAAAACAGCTATTTAGTAGGGCTGTGGCATATCAGTTCATCCATGATAATATCACTACAGATGCTGCTCATGATAAGAGTTTGGGTCAAGAATACGTGCCACAACAGCTATGTGTACTAGTTGAATTTTATTAGCACTTTCACAGAAGAAAAGTATTTGAATGTTTCCATGCTGTTATCATTGCAACTTCGGAATTCTACCAGTATTCATGTATGCTTTTTTAACTTTTTGCAAATCAAAGTTTTTTTTATCAACGTACCTGATATTGGATACTTTTTGGATCGTGGTTTGTGCTTATGTTTGCTGTTTGTGCAGCTCTCAAGGCTGTACTCTGATGCAAATTTCTTAATGTTTTGACTTTGGCATGACCCTGAGACAACAGCAGAGCAGCAAGTCTTTCAGGCCCTAAATGATACTTTATATTTACCAGTGAGCGATGACATCATGGCATAGTTAGCTACTAACTGGTTGAGACAGATTCAGTCATACTCCAAGCTGGCCCTGTGTTCATCTTGTCTTTTTTGTCATGTGGAAAACCAATTCTGCTTCTTATCTTATCTGATCACACAAAACATGCAGAGTAAAAGATGATACAGGCAGTGGGAAAGAAGGGGGTCAGGGAGAGAAAATGGAGACCAACAGAGATGAAGAATGCAGACTGGCACTGTTGTCAGTGTAGAGCAAGTGAAGAGACAATACCCATAGAAGGGAATGAGGATGCCGGAGAGGTTGATTAAAGGGGAGAAGAAGTATTTAATTATCATAATTTACATGAAAAAATATTTATTAAACCTCTCCAAGGCCAGAGGGAAACAATGCTGGGAAAATAAATTCAAGTTGTGGTATCTAAGACGGAAGGAGAGGAAATGGGTAAAGAAGGTCAGAGGGATGTGAAAGAGCAGGAATTGACCAGCACCTGACTGGTATTAGAGGGATCACACACACTCACTTTTTCTGCAGACTGACACACATACCTAAATCACATGGTCACCTGTCCTTAGAGGCCAGCCTTAATAAGACATATTGTATTTACTTTTTTTAGTCGTAGAGTTTGTGTAAGCTTGTGGCTGAAATATACCAGGCGTGATGCGTAAATAAATATGGACGTCGCCTCAATCATTACCAGCTGGAGCAAAGGTTCAAAATGAACGCACCATGTATCAGGAAAACCCCTCAGAACACTGTGAGAGACTGCTACGCAGAGCAGACAGGACCAGTGTAGCATGTTAAAAAAAAACAAAAACAAAACACTCTGTTGATGTTGCAAGTCATGAATGTGTCCGATGCATTCTAAATGTAAGCCAAATGTTTTAAAGTGGTGAGGAATTTATTTCCCGTATGCAAAGTTGATCAGAACCTACTGTTGAAAACTGGGAAGCAGCAGTGTCCCGTTTCGATTCATTCGATCGTTGCGTACACACTCTGGGACACACCCACACTAACAGGTTCCACCAGAGAGGCACTTGTCAGAGTCATTTGTCTGTGTGAAAGTCTGTTGACAAACCGCATCGCATCTATATGTCACAACCATGAAACCATTATTGTTGAAAAGGAGAATAATGGCGTGATTTTTGTCAGCATCCATATCAAACAGGTGTTTTCTTAAGTCTGCAGAAGATAATGTGACAGCAGGACATCTCTGCAGGACTACATTATTTTAATTTAAAATGGCATTTTGAATAAAAGCCATTTACAAATATTGCGCCCTTTTGCAATTGAAAAGTGCAATTGGCCATATTGGGATTTGAGATAAAATTTGTCGAATTGCTCTGTCTTACACTAGATTTCTCTGGACATTTTTTATCCTGTTGTGGAACCTTAAGCTGTAATAATTTTCATTTTAATTATATTAATTATCTACATTTCCTAAAGGCACAGTAATCTACGTAGATGTAAACAAATAAACCAAGATTGCAGACTTTAACAGGTTTAGAACCGTCAACAGTATCTAATGAATCTATTCTATTCATGTTCCTGACAGTTGCACTCATCTAAACTAGCTCAAAACCAGTCTTAATCACTAATTATGTGTTTCACTTAAAGGCATGTAATAAACAGTCGAATTGCCACGTCATTTAATTAAATGCTCACTCAGATGTTAATGCAGAAAGAAGCTGCTGCATTAGGTTTAGTTTGTTTGTCACTCTCACTAAGCCTGATATGGCTGTCCTTGAACAAATATGTCTCTAAAGCCCTTAGCTGGTAGGAATTTAGAGCGGTTTGCTTTTTCATTTAAAGCCCCTGCAGGCGTGACATTTTAAAAAAACATGTCATATTTATTTTGCACCACCTTCACCAGGCACCTTTATGGATCAGCAGTGTCAGCCACCAGCAACACAAACATAATAAGTGAGGAAGAAAAAGAGATTTTTAGATGATGCAAATACAATCATAATCCAACTATGAGTCATCTAATCCCTCTGACAGTTTGGTGTCAAGATATAAAGTGTGTGTGTGTGTGTGTGTGTGTGTGTGTGTGTATATTTATACCCTCATTGGTGGGGGATAGGATGAGGTAGAAATTAAGGATGAGTAAAAAGACTACAGAGAGTTGGGGTAGTATTAAATGTAAATATAAGCATAAAAGGAGAAGCAAAAAAGAATATATATTGAGGAAACATTACAAAGAGATGATTAAGTAAACAGATGAGTGGTAAAACCTCACACACTGATCCAGTCAGGCCCACACAATTGTGGTTATCTTTGGTGGTGCCTGTGCTGATAACCACATGTGTGTCTAACAGAATAGTTGTATATATACGAGTGTGTGTGTGTGTGTGTGTGTATATATGTGAGAGAGAGAGAGAAAATGGTCTCTACTGGGTAAGAAGAGCAGTTAAGGACTGAGAGGGTCGGAAAGGTAGAACAGGAGAGTGAAGGGGAAAAGGACAGAAGTAGGGTAATCTGTGAGGATAAGCAGATCTGCCCTCTTTCCTGTTGAGCTGCATGTGTTTTGTTTTGGAAACTTGCGCCTTAGCACATGCTGAGTCAGCCTATTGACCACACACAGACATCCACACATGCATGCACACACGTCCTACGGGGCCACAGTAGAAGTGTGGGAAAGTGTAGTTACCACCCATGAGTGTGTGCATGCGCATTTGTGTGAGTATGATTTAAGATAGCCAAACAAAGCACTCAGTCACTTTGAATTAGGCTAATATCAGAGCAAATAATGATTGATTTGAGTTATTGTTTTATTGTAGCTCATGCCTCCAATGAAGCCCAGCCCCCCCCCCCCCCCAAAAAGTCTGTTCAAAAACAAAAAATAAAACATACAAAGAATTCAGATAGCACAATACATGCCAAACCTCAAATAGGCCGGTGCACTCACACCTATATTGTCATTGATAGGCTCTATTGAAACAAAACAGATTGCTTTCTGTTCCAGGCCTTAGAAATTAAAATATGCAATCTGAAGTGCTTGAACAATGTTCTATCCGTACAAGTTAGGCATGCATTGTTGTCTACTCTGCACCGGTGCCTCTGAATTCCCATAATACACTTGTTAAATTAATGCATTTCAAAATAATTCCCTTTAGCTATTTGCAATTTTGTCCTGTGTAAAGCAAATCAGGGCTTCAAAATGAGAATAGCTGGACCACTTTACAGGTTACACCACCTCAAGTGAGCCTGGGTTGAAGTTGTGGCTTGCTGCCTTCGGGGCTAACCCCCCTTCACTCTGAGAAGTTGTCAAGCAAGACCTTGCTCGGTTGTTGGAGTGTCTGAGCTTATTCATTGCCAAATAACCTCATTCATTCATTCTTATTCTCACACCGATGGTGGAGGCTGCCATGCAAGGTACCCTCTTATCAACAATGTGAGGCTCAGCATCCTGAAGCAGTTTTGGGTTGAAACGGTAACCCTCTATTACTGGACTGCCACTCTACCCTCAAATAGATGCCATAGCATTATTAAACAATGACAAATGTTAGTTTTAGGTGAATTTTGAACAAATTTGTTTCAGTTTGATGTAAACTTTACAGCATCCCCAACTTGTGACAAGGATCAACACCAAGTTCCTGGTGGCCATCGAGATTTACAGATGTCCTATAACATGGAGAAATGAGAGTCGTGTCATTAGGTCATTGATGATAGAAGTTATGTGGTAAATCAAATTACGACTGCAAAAATACAGTGGCTGCAGTTGCAAGTTCATCCTCGTCCAGTTTTATTGTCATCTTACCCCCAAATTTGAGGAAAGAGTCAAAAGTGGTATCATTTAAGATGTGGATCATTGAAACACACAAGTGGAGCTGATGAAGTGAGTGTATTAAGACCTGCTATCCTCTAGCTAGCCCCATAAATTCTTAAGCTTATAAAAACACAGCACTGGCCACATCTCGTTTGTCTTTCAGTTTAGTTGCACTTTCAGTGTCAGTGAGTGATTTATAGCACCTGCAAGTGCAAAGTAGCACAGAGTTGGTGATGTTGCTCAGTGTCTATAGTTGCCTTCGCAGTGGATCACTAGAGGGCATGATATGTGGTGCGTTGCTCTATAACTTTCTAACCAAATCCTGCTTGGAACCTCCTTTACTTTTGCCAAAAATATTTTCAAGGTTATGTTATGAGGATTAGCTGGCCTGTAGTGTTCACTAAAGTTGGGGAGACGCTTTGTTTTTTTTCTCAGAACATTTCAACTTTAAGAAAGGTGGACTGTATTGGATCGGGTGTAGAAAGAGTTTAGTAAGTCACAGAGAATAGAGATTTGACAATCTTAATTCGGTTGTGTGGGGCTGCCATGGAATTGCAATACCAGTGCTGTACCTCTCAGAGCAAAAGTATTTCCACTGAAATTAAGAAAAGGTAAATATACAGTTACATTCAACATAATCATGATATACATTTTAGGCCATCCCGCCCAGCGCTACCTCAGCACAAGTCTACGACAGCACTGCAGTCATTTTACTGCATAATTTTAGATGTTGTTTTGCACACATTTGCCGTTGTTTTTCCCTGTGTTTGCCGTCTGTTGTGTTCTTTTGCGGCTTCTTGAGCAACACAATGAATATAGGCTGACTGAGTGGGCTATAATATGACCTTGATTTGCTCTGCTGTTTGTTGCAGAAAGCCAGTGTGTCCTGCTCTGCGTGGTGGGCAGGCTGGCAGACAGAGAGAGCATTGTGGTCTTGTGCTCTGCTGGCAGTCAGAAACATTGACTGACTGACCGCTTTACTATCTCACCCTCGAGCGAGAGTGGATGAAAGAGGAGGTCTGTCCAGCTGTCCTACTAGCATTTACTGGGACTGAGTGACTGGCTTCTACCAGCATTCTGCTCAGCAGAGATGCAGCCCACAATGCAGACTGGGGGGCTGCATCATCACGGAATGGAGGAAGAGGGCACGCAAGGCAAAATGATACAACTGCGTCAGCGTAATGTCAACACATGTCAGGAACACTCAGAGAATCAGCAAGCACAAGTAACATGGGACCATGCTCCATTTTAAACTTCAGGCTGCACAATTATCCATCCACCCATCCATTGTCTATACCGCCTGTCCATTAAGGGCTATGGTGGGCTGGAGTCTATCCCAGCTGACATTAGATGAGAGGCGGGTTTCACCCTTGACGGGTTGCCAGTCTGTTGCTGGGTCATCAGGAGCAATTAGGGGCCCAGTATCTCTCTCAAGGATACTTCGACATGATCACCGGGGGAAGTGGGGCTCGAACCAGGGATGCTTTGGTTGTTAGACAGCGACGCTACCTCTGAGCCATGCCTCCCCGGCTGCACAATCAATCAAATTTAATTGTGATTGTAGCTTTCCACTATGTCTGAGTCCAGCTTACAGTCCTCTTTCATGGCATTTTTCATGTCTCATCATGTGAATGCCTCCTGCGTCAGAAGCTTTAATATAATTATGCCAAAATCAGCAGTCTGGGACAAATCACGTCTGTGTGGGGAGGGGCTGGGACCCTCCCTCGCTATATAGCGTGCTGAGGTAGCATCAGTCAGCATTCCAAAACCTCGTCTTGCTTCTCAGTGAAGCTTATCAAGAACCGTACTAACAGATACTAGGCTAAACTTTCCGTTAACTGAGTGCACAACGGGGGGTGTTTTGATCCAAAGAAACGATACAGGTTTACGCTAGCTGACATGAATGGTAACAGTACTGCTCTACAGCTAGTTGGAGAAGTAATACTCAAACCAACGAAGTGGCAATACTTCAACCCACAAAGTTGCAAATCTTCATTGGCTCAAATTTGTGAAACTAATATGAACAAGGCAGCAATAACATCAGCCTATAGGTTTACCATGCGAGTTAATGTTTAACAATGACAACCATTAATTGTGATGTCTCAGAAGAATGCACATTCATGTTCATTTCTCTATGTATTTGTGTCTACAGGCTTTCAAAGAAATGCTGTATGCTGCTCAGGACCAGGCCCCCTCCATTGAAGGTATGACACACACACACACACACACACACACACACACACACACACACACAGTTCTCTTTGTAGGGACACTCACTGGCATAACACATTCCCTAGATCACATTCCCTAACATGAACCATCCCAACTAAGCTCCCCAGCCAAAACCTTAACCCAGGCATGAACAAAACGGGTGTCTACTTGAATGGAGTTCCATGTGCTAGTGTTATTTTTCACCTACTGACCATTTCATTAACTGTCTGTCTGAAACACAGCATTTCACCTCCTGTTTCTTTAAGCTCTGCGTGCTGGTTTGTCGGTTCACACTGGCCTGAGTAAGCAGCGTCAGCAGCTAACAACCAGAAACATGCCCACATATGTTATAGAAAGAACGTCATCCAGCCAGGCTTTAGGCAGGCTAACCTAAAAAAAAAAAGTTAAAAAATGAAACTTAATAGACCGCAGCAAAACCAGAAGCATTTGAGTTTGAAGTCTGGTTTCAGAGAGCTGCTATCAATGTATCCTTGGCTTAAACTGCCACCGGCTGACAATGTCGTCTGGTGATGTAAACTGAGCACACAAAATTCCAGTGTTCTAGTTCTTTAGGGGACGTTCCATTCGCATCTTTATCAATTATAAAATAAATCCATTGGGTCTTGACATCCTCAAATGGTGGGAGTACATGGAGACTTTGTGTTGGTTTTTGCAGCCAACAACAGAGAAATTGGCCAGCTTTGCACAAACCTTCCACATCATCATATAACGACAGCAGACAGGTTCACTGCAAGAAAACCCTGGACTATAAACGGGGTGTCTCAGGCAGTGCAGGATCAGTGCCTCTGAATAACTCCTTCTGCTGTAGAGTTTGAGATTTGTGACTTTAAAGACACTTTGCACACAGCAAAAGCAATAGCACACTCATGGAAAAGGAATCCCAAAAGGATGATCCGGCCTCTACAAAGTGTCTTTTGGCTGCGTACAGACCACAGCTGCTGCAAATCCAGTAACTAGGGAACAACCCAGGTTTTTATTTAATCTGTTTGGACTTAATGTGCTGCTCTGTTTCTTATTTTAAATAACCATGTTGATATTCTGATTAAAAACGAGATTGTGCTACACCACAATGAGTTTTTTTCATGGCCTATCATTAGTGAAGAGAGTGAGCAGGGAGAAAAGATTCATATGTCATTGTCAATCGCTTTATGAGTGGTATCAAAAGAACAGATGCAGTACTCAACTCAAAACTCTGAAAATGTGAAGTTGCTTATTTTTCTATGGTACCCAAAATTGTGCATGCACAGGTGAAACCGCAGGTCTGCTTCTAATTTCAACAGCCTCCAGTCAGATCCAGAATGGAGCCCTGCTTTTGGAAATGGCCCTCACTCACGAGTCCTCTTTCCTAGGAAGATTAGTGTGTGTGCTCTTCTTTATCTCCACCTCAGTAATTTAAGCTACCTGCTTTCCGGCATGCACCAATAATGTATCCGTGAATATACACTAACTACAGCCACAGTCTGACCAAAGTTAAAGAGCTTACAGCGTTAAATGTTGTCAAACCAGTTATCAGAAGCGGTAGTTTTCATCATGTAATGATGTGCCTCTTTGTGCCACGGTACTGCACTCGTTTTACTACTCGTGCCATTCCTGTACTGGCTTTCCTGGTGTCTCTTCAGTCGTCTTATTGTGGTGATATTCATTTAGGAACAGGACTTGTAATGCAATCAATTAATTGGGCGTTTGACAAAGCAGTGCAATAAAAAATAGATGCATAATACTGAAGTTCCACAAGCAGGATGCCAAGTCCAGCACACGTGGCTTGTATAATCAGTGGTTATTGGTTTCATTTGTACATCTGCCAGCTGCGTGTGTCTGTGTGTCTGTGTGTGTTATTAGCTCTCATGAGTGAGTCCTCATCACATTGAAGCTCTGCACAGCCATTCTTGTGAGGACATTCCATTGACTTTCATTCATATGCACAGCGTAACCCAAGCCCCAACTCTCACCCTAACATTCGGTTTATCTTAACCTTAACCTTCAACTCAGAAATTGCATTTTGCCTTATCAGCACTGGTCTTTGGTGCCCATCAGGATAAGTAGTCCTGCTAATGTTCCTTTTTTTTACCTGAAAATGGTCTCCGGTAGTGGCCGTCTGGCAACTGAAGGGTCGCTGGTTCGATCCTCACTTCCCTGATAACCATGTCAATGTATCCTTGAGCAAGACACTGAGCCCCTAATTGCTCCTGATGAACCTGCCATGGACTGGCAACCCATCCAGGATGAACCCCGCCTCTCGCCCAGTGTCAGCTGGGATAGGCTCCAGCCCCCCCACGACCCTTAACAGATAAGCAGTATAGAAAATGAATGAATGGTCTCCAGTAGGTAATAGACACCATTTTTACACACAGGTAATGATTTATTGATAAGTTAATCATCAAACCAGTGTGTGTCTGCAGCCGGTCATGTAATCTCACCAGTCAGTGTGGCTTTGGTCAGAGTGCAGACCAATCAATCAGATCTTCAAGACAGACTAGAGTCTAAGTAAGTCATCGGTTGTTTTGGCAACATAGCTTGCATGTACTGAGTCAGAGTCACAGTATACTTACACAGTGCCCAAAGGGTTTGATTTGTGTGCCAATTTTTTATTTTGCATCTTAAGGTTCTAAAATTTAGATCATTAATTCATTGGTAAAGAAAAGTGAAATATATTCTTTATAATGATTGCAAAGACTCAATCTCATTTCCATCACAGAAACTTTACACCAAAAATTGTGAACTTTACGTATGATATCCTTTTTTATAGCATGCGTTTAGCACTTTATCCCTCTTGGCTGAGGAGACCTGATCAAATATGGTCAACCTGTCTGTTGACATGCTCAAAGAAAAGAGGCTCAGCGAGATCTCACACGTCAGAAATGTCTCTTCATATGGGCTGATCCATGTCCAGACGTCCATAGTCACATGCTGTCACCTGCTGCGATGTGATTCACAGGATGTTCCATTCTCATCTTCTGACCAACGAATAAATCCCCCCCCTTTTCCCTTCTTTCCACAGTTTATTTTAAGACTGTTTCTTTGACTTGTCTTCAACTCAGATGCAGTCTCTATTTTAGTCCAGATCAGAGGTCACAAACTCAAAATACCAGGCGGCCAGTGATCGTCCAGTCTTATCACAAGGGGGCCGCTTCAATTATTCAGTTTTGCTGGCTTTTGGAAGAGAAATGTTGGCATGTTGATGTGTAACAAAGATAAGTCTGAACAACAAAGGACAACACTAACAGACTTGGTTCTACTCATATTCATCCGCAAGCTGAATATAATACAGACGGATGCTGATAAGTTTGCAATGAGTCATTTTTCTACATTGATCTTTTTTAGATTGTTTGTATTCTTTTGTGTTGAAATCGAATAATGACAACAACGAGGGTTGGAAATGAACCAGCCAAATGTCTGCCTGCCAAACTTTTTACCAGTGCTGCTTTGCTGTGATGATCAAAAATGTTGACGTGAAGTGTAATAACAGATCTATTTATTTCAACAACAAAAAATGAGTTTACGAGGTGCATTTGAATGCAGCGTGAAGTCACTGGTTTACAGACGTGGTCGGTGTTGCAGTAGAAGCCCAGTCAATCTTGTATATTAATGACAATGCAACTACGCCTGTGTAGATGGTGTTATGTGTCCTGCAGGGGAAAAAGAGTGGTAGGATTGCACCATTATTTAAAATGTAATCAAAATTGCAATATATCTTCTTGCAGGAAGATATATTTTGTTATAGGCAAAAAAACGCGAATTTGCTTCTTTTTTCTCAATTTTTACCTCTTGAATAAAATGTCTGTCAGTGCTGTAGCAACAAGCTAAAGCTAATAAAGGGTTTAACTTTGTTTTCAACTGGGCTTGTACTTATTTATAAAGCGCTGATATGATTTTCCTGTCAGGGAAGAAAAATAAAACCAAACAGGCTGGTGTAAAACTGACCTGTAAATAACCGTAATGCTCCTCCCTCCCTGTTTAACAGTTCAAGTCCTGGCAGTTAGCACGCCTCTGCAGAATGTCTGCCACTGCGTAAGGGTAAATCATGGTGTTAACTGAAAAATGGTTGGAAAAAAACATCAATTGTCAGGCAGAAATTACTGCCTATTACTGAGATACAGACATGTCATAATGATAATGATAATGATCATAATCACAATTGCTTGAGCAGAGACAGGGAGAGAAAAGGGCAAAATAAGGCCAAAAAGGGATCAGGAGATGACAGTCGTCTGACTGGTGGTGGCCGTTTGTGTGTTCATGGCCTGTTAGTGGGGGAGTGGTTGGGACACTCCTATTTAGTTAATTTGGTGTCTTGTATAAAAGCAGTCATTCTGAAACATAGGGAATCACAGCATGTCTGTGAGTGACTGTTGTTGACGTGACAGCAGCTAACACGTTAGCGGTTGGACACACAGGCTCTGTGGCCACCATCCACTTCTAGTTTACCAGAAACTCTACCAGCGTAATATCTTAAATTTTTGAGGTCTGAATTTTGGGAAGATTACAGGACTTTGTGGGAAAACTATAAAAACTTTGCATCGGTGGAAAAAAACTGGAGGAAAGGTCCTTGCAGCGTATTATTTGGAAACCTTTAAACGGGACGCATCTGTAGTTATAAAAGCCATGTAGGAAGCGAATAAATTCATACCGATAGCAGTGATGGCAAAGCTTTGGATTGGCTTTTGCATTATGTGTCAGCTGTTTTAACGCACACCAGCTAGCTTGCAGTGTGGGTATTTTTGTGGAATCACACATTTTCACGCACACTTGGTGATTTTTGTTTGTTTTCAGTCCAAATAGCAAACATTCGCTGGTCTGAGTTGTTTTTGTTTTTTTTTTGTCCATGATTCCCATACTGGGGCTCATACCCCTTACAGCTTACATACTGTTATGTGTGGTTTAAAAAAAAAAAAAACTCAATAGAGTCTGTTACACTCTTTGAAGATCCTCCAGAAAATAAACCAGTGATTTACGTTTTCCCACTTGCGTTCTGCAAAGGCCTGGTCCTTCTTTGTCCAGTTGGCTCTAACTCACACCCATCTCATTCCTCACGCCTAAAGGCACTGAGTACTAGCCAATCAAAGTCAGAGTTAGAGAGGTACTCATAAGGCCTATGACCATGTCCTCCATTATTGAGGGAAAAAAGGGCCCGTAGCACCCAGTATGATGCCTAATTTCTCAAATATGAACAAATGGTTGACACACTCCCATGACTGTAAAAGCAGCAGTGATTATAGTATATTAGCTGAAGACCTGACTGTCAAATCCATCTGCTCTATGGCTTCGGGTGCTATGACAGAGCTAGGATAAATGCTATCAGCTGTAGGCTAGCTTCTGGTGACGGTAGCATCATGTGGGGAGGAGGAGGGGGTACACAGCAAGAAGTTGAATGTTTCATGGGGACAGGACTTTGAAAAGTTTGACAACTACTGTCTCTGTGTAGTAATCTGATACCAAAACAGCCAAGTAAAGAGGTCATCATGGGCCTTGAAGTCGTTGTCCTGAGAATTTGCTTTTTTTTTTTTTATCTGTTCATGATCAAAGTACTCATTGATCACTTAACATTAACTCCTACTTTGAAGCTGCAGAGACATCATTGTTGTCAGTCCCTCAGGGTCTGTAACAGCACCGTGGCTGGGCTCACCCGGCTTTCAAAACAATTTTTGAATATATAAATATAACCAACATGTCCAAAGTGAGAACTGACTTTGGATCATAGATAACTTTGGAGGGAATGGGTGTTTTGCGACCATTTGAAATTGGATACAATTATAAAAATGGTTGTCGCAAGCAGAGAGTTCATTTTCCTGTAGGTTCAGCGTTCAGCCCTTTAGTTTCTCTCTGAGAGCCTTCTGTGAAGATGCTAGATGTCATATCATTGAATGTTTGTACTGTTATTAAGAATTTTGGTATCAAGCCACATCATACATATATATAGATATAGAGATACAGATATATCTCTATATCTATATCTATATATAGATATTTCCTGTTAAGGGTCACAGGGGGGCTGGAGCCTATCACATCAGCCTTTGGGAGAGAGGCAGGGTTCACCCTAGCTGGACAGGTTGCCAGTCCATCGCAGGACCAACACATAGAGGCAGACAACCATTCACACTCACAGTCACACCTACGGTCAATTTAGAGTATCAATCAGCCTCGTCCTCTCTTGATGTCTTTGGACTGTGGGAGGAAGCCGCAGTACCCAGAGAGAACCCATGCAGGCACAGGGAGAACATGGAGACTCCACACAGAAAGATCCCGTGCTCGAGCTGGGGAACGAACCCGGAACCTTCCTGCTGTGAGGCAACACAGTGCTATGAATAAATAAATATATATATATATATATATATATATATTTTTTTTTTTTTTTTTAAGTCCAAGTATGCATGTACAGAAGCAACTGAGATTCTCAGACCTCCATGTTGCTGTCCTACTCCTCCACCTGCTGGTCAGAGCAGGATAGTACAGGTCACCCCCAATCTCCACTTTATCCCCTTCACTTCTCACCTTTATTGAGTTTCAGTGAGCCAAACAGTCTTAAACACTTCAACACTTTTCTTCTCCTGCAGTCACAGATGAGGACACAGTTAAAAGGTACTACGCCAAGTTTGAGGAGAAGTTCTTCCAGACGTGTGAAAAAGAACTGGCCAAGATTAACACGTTCTACTCAGGTAATGAAATATTTAATTTACATGCTGATCTGACATGAGGCCATGCATGTTGTTGTGTTGGGGCTTTCTCTCTGTAAAATCACCTTCTGGTCTTTCCAACTCTTCCCCTGCAGAAAAGCTTGCAGAGGCTCAGCGGCGATTCGCCACGCTTCAGAATGAGCTGCAGTCATCGCTGGATGCCCAGAGGGAGAGCTCGGCTAACGCGCGAGGTCTTAGACGGAGGAAGACGGTGTTTGCCCTGTCACAGCAGGAGAGATGCAAACACAGAAACATAAAAGACCTGCAGCTGGCCTTCTCTGAGTTCTACCTCAGCCTCATACTACTGCAGAATTACCAGGTGCGCAGGCACAGAGCTCTCAACTCCAATACTCACAAATGCCTTGTGGCAGCAGAGTTATTCTCAATCACAGGTCCTCCAGTGGCTTCGCTCTGTTATTATGGGATGCAATCATGTATAAAAACTTGCATAGAAGGTTGGAACACTTTTAGACAAAAAATCCTGGAGGGCCCTCAGACATGCAAGCTAGTTTGTGTCAGAAGATTGTGAAAAACAATATTGTGACAATCGTGGGACATAAGTAACACCTGTCTGTACTGTATATATCACATAAAATCTGGACTATAGAATGTCACGGTAAGAAAATGCTGAAAACCCGCAAACCTTGTTGAAGGCTAAAAATGTCCTCAAACCTGTTGTATTTTAGCATGTTATTGACTATAGATACACTCACCTAACTCTGTTATTTTAGACTAATAAAAAAAAAACAGTTAACTAGAAGAGAACAAAACCACCAATAAGTTTATTTAGGAAATTTTATTCGAGGTTGTGAAGAAAATTGTAGTTATTTTTAAGTTTTATACTGATCTACTCCAAATGGCACTGGACTCTTTCTTGCAGTTTCGTAGTGTAACATCTCTCTCGCTCTCTCTCTCTCGCTCTCTCTCTCTCTCTCTCTCTCGCTCTCTCTCTCTCATATTCCACCTTTCCCACTGCAGAACCTGAACTTTACAGGCTTCAGAAAGATCCTGAAGAAGCATGATAAGATTTTGGAGACATCACGGGGAGCTCACTGGAGGGTGGCTCATGTTGAAGTGGCTCCATTCTATACCTGCAAGAAAATCACACAGCTCATATCTGAGACTGAGGTACCTCACACATTCTGATGATACACACTTTTGACAGTCGTTAAAACCAGTCATCCTGATTATGATTTTATGTGGTAAACTGTACTGTGTTTTTGAATTCCTTTCTGCGCCTTTCAGGCTCTGGTCACAACAGAGTTGGAGGGTGGTGACAGGCAGAGGGCCATGAAGAGGCTAAGGGTTCCCCCCTTGGGAGCTGCACAGGTCAGAAACACTGATGTCACACATCAATCTTAGAAACAAAATGTCCAATTTAAATCTTTTTTATGTATGTGTGAGTAAATTTATTTTTCTAACTTGACTTGTGTGTCTCAGTATTTAGATATGATCCCATTAAAAGAAAAAAAATGGCATCATATCATTGAATCTATGGAGTTACAAATCCATCTTTTTCATCAGTTTTATCAACAGAACTCCACTTTTTTAAGCTTGGACAAGTACCTTATGTATTTGTTGGACAGCTAAACTTCTATTAGACATCCATACAACTCTGAGCACCACTGTAACTCATTGTGACAGGTTAAGAGAAAGAATTTGCTTTTGTTGTTTATTACTGTTGGTTCACAAAACTAACATGAGCAGGCAGTTTTGGCAAGGCAGGTTTATTCTTCCAGCACCATTATAATGAAATGCTTTAAATGATGTTAATACAGGTGATAGAATTGTTCTACTCTGTCACGACTTCATCAAACATCAGAAAGTAGTAAACTACGCCACTGTTCTCAGCCAGTGGTCAGGGCATGAGCGCCCTCTGGGGGGCTGTTAAATGTTTTCAAGCTGAAGCTCACTTCGGGTAAGGGAAGGTTGTTTTTTTGTTTTTTGTTTTTTTTAGTAAAGTAGAATATTCATCTAAAAATATAATGGATACATGTCCAAACCATAGAACAATGTTTTTAGAAATATTAGGACTGCCTCTTAAAACCCAGTTTTCACTAAGCTCAGAGAAAAGTGGCACTGTCATTTCTCAAACTCTGAGCTTCACTGTGTAGAATGATGGATGTGCAAACATTCACCTTTTGGGGAGGAGAACAACACTTTTTGACTAGAGGAGGGGAGATTTAAGGGTTTTAGACTCCTGTTACAGGCGGTGCAGTGGTTAGCACATTCACTTCACAGCAAGAAGGTTCCAGCTTTGAGTCCCGACTCAGGCACGGGATCTTTCTGTGTGGAGTCTCCATGTTCTCCCTGTTCCTGTGTGGGTTCTCTCTGGGTACTGCGGCTTCCTTTCACAGTCCAAAGACATCAAGAGGGGACGAGGCTGATTGATACTCTAAATTGTCTGTAGGTGTGGCTGTGAGTGTGAATGGTTGTCTGTCTCTATGTGTTGGCCCTGTGATGGACTGGTGACCTGTCCAGGGTGAACCCCGCCTCTCACCTGAAGGATGGATGGATGGATAGGCTCCTGTAACCACTTGTAAAAGTTTGCATTTTACAATTAGATGAATACTGAGGTTCTGAGAGAGACTAGAAATGCACTGAATGTTGCCAGTGTTACACTAAAAGCAGTGAACGATGACTGTAACCGAGCTGCAACTGCCTGTCAATCACCCCTTAAATACAGCCTGTTAGAGGCGGGAATGTTACACAGTTATTACACTTTGCCAGTCAGTGTAATACAATACCAAGAAGAACTGTAGGTCATTAAAGTTCCTCCTACTAAGCTTGCCACCATCACATCACACCTCTGATTGCGTAACGCTGGTGTGCTGCTGTATGTAAAATCACACCCTGAGGCAGTGTTACACCAACCTCATCTACTTCCTTATAAGCGAGTTAGGCGGCATGATGGCGGGGGCTTCTTACTGGTGGTATTTGTGGGAGTAACCTCCTGTTGTCGTGGTATTGTCCTGCTCTGAGTCTTGACTGTGTTTCTGTCTACCTGCAGCCCGCCCCTGCTTGGACCACCTTCAGAGTTGGACTCTACTGTGGAGTGTTCCTTGTATTGATGGTCACGGTGGTCATTACAGGTATCGCCCACATTCAAACTGCACTATAGTTTGAAGTTGCTGACCAGGCAACAATATCAAATTAAAAGGTCTAAAACTTTGAGTGTGCTTTCGGTATTCTGACTATTATGACCAAGTGTGGATTCAGGAAAATGAATCACATGGTCAAAATCAGTGGAAATTTGTGGCTATGTTGCTCCCATAGTTTACCATCATTTCTTTGAAAGGAACTTGATATAGTTGTGAATTCATTGGAAGACAGTTGCTTACTAATTTTTTCACTTTATCAAACCACAGTCAGTTCTGGATGGCCTGAAAGTGGCCTTGGCAGCTAGTGAGCCCATGAACCATGAAGGGATTGAAATGAACCCCTGAGAGATCATACTTTCTGTGACAACAGGGGCGAACAACAGTTTTGATATCATATAAACAAGTATTCTCATTCTTAAATGATGTGATGGTCTCCAGTGTGAGTTTTACTGCTTTCTCTCTTTCCATCACACATTCTAGCTTCACTTTCTCACTGTTTTTTCCTCTCACCAGGAGCTGTGATGTTTCCAAAGGCTGATGTTTGGCCTATGATCAGGATCTACAGAGGAGGATTTCTATTAATAGAATTCCTCTTCCTGTTAGGTACACACACGCACACAAGCACATGCACGCAAGCACACACATTTAGCAAACCCTGTCATTCCCTGGAATAGATGAAACAATCCAAGTTAGAAAATGATTTAACCATTTTTTTTAAAAAAACATTTCAGTCTTTACATATGTTCTCACAGTACAAGAACATAAAGGTTCTCTGTGTAAAGTGGGTCTGTCACAATGTTCTAACTTGTCTGTCCTTTGCTGCTCCAGGCATTAACACGTACGGCTGGAGGCAGGCAGGAGTCAACCATGTACTCATATTTGAACTCAATCCCAGAAACAACCTGTCCCACCAGCATCTGTTCGAGGTACCAGCACACACGGCAGATGGGGTCAACTTACTGATGGGGTGCATGCGGACTGACCCGGTCTCTCTCTGTGTCCAGATTGCAGGTCTTTTAGGCGTGTTGTGGTGTGTCAGCTTGCTGTCCTGTCTGTTCAGCAAAAGCATCCCGGTGCCGATGCAGGCCAACCCTCTGGCTCTCTACGGCTTCTTCCTCCTCTTCCTCATCAACCCATTCAAGACCTGTTACTACAAATCACGCTTTTGGCTGCTCAAACTCCTGGTAACATCATGCAATAAGACGTGATGCATTCATGTCGGTCTGATTTTGTTTGTTGTTGTTGTTGTTTTTGTTTCCCCTGTTACAGCCATTGATGTAAAAGATGGTCATAGCATTCTCAGTCAGTACTGGAACGGTTCTAATCATTTTCGTCCCTATCAGTCCTTAAAATGGGGCCCATGTTGACTAATTCCTCTTTCGTGCTCCACCTCAGTATTTGAATTTGCCGAACGTCGTCTGGTTTATCTCACCAGCAGCCATCTGCTCTTCCACAGTTTC
This sequence comes from Aulostomus chinensis, assembly GCF_037954235.1. Taxonomy (NCBI): domain Eukaryota; kingdom Metazoa; phylum Chordata; class Actinopteri; order Syngnathiformes; family Aulostomidae; genus Aulostomus; species Aulostomus chinensis. Next base: position 22,415,535 of record NC_141324.1, read on the forward strand.
GAGTGGTGACGGCTCCATTTCACCGGGTAGGCTTCGCAGACTTCTGGCTGGCCGACCAGCTGAACTCTCTGGTGGTGGTTCTGATGGATCTGGAGTACATGATCTGTTTCTATAGTTTTGAATTGGACTGGAAAGAACATGACGGACTCATCAGCAGCAATGGTACGACCGAAAGACCAAATGTTTTGTCTCGTGTGGGTTAAACTTGGAAAAGCCTCCTCTAACGTGCTCCCACTGTCATCCCACTCAGGTAAAGACGTGTGTAATTCCTACTCCTATGGGGTTCGTGCGGTCATTCAGTGTCTTCCTGCTTGGTTCCGGTTCGTCCAGTGTTTGCGCCGTTACCGTGACACCAAAAGGGCCTTCCCTCACCTGGTTAACGCTGGGAAATACTCCACATCCTTCTTTGTGGTCACCTTCTCTGCCCTGTACAGCACACATAAAGGTAGACCACTGCTTACACATATAGTACACCTTTATTACTGGCTCAGAATGAGCCATAGGATGTTCAAATAGATGTCTTACGTGTGAATTTAATTATATTATAGTAAGTCCATTTTTTGTTTTCTCATTAATGGCATTTTAAATCAGTCAGGGCCACTCTTTAGTATCATATTCAAACTATCAACACAAGTATTTTAAAATACCTCACAAACAGGTATTTTTCCAGTACTTTAAGAGAGCAGGCAGATACTGATTAGTTGAGGGAAGGAGGCAAATCAGAGGGGATTCTAGATGATGCCTGAGTAGTTGCATTAATTGGCAGGATTTTAGGCCTGGAGTTCTTTCTAGTGGAACTGTGAGTGTGTTTCAAGTGTTGAGGTCCTCCCGGAGTACTGTAGTAATAATGAACTCACGTGCTACTACAAATCTAACATCTGACACCATTTCTAATTTGGACCCAGAGGAACAAAGCTCTTTGCTAAAAAATGGTTTTAAATGAAATTCTCAGAGTTTGCCTCTCAGTGTCCCAGTGAGAAATGGTGTCAAGCTTACTGGGAATCGTATTTTCCATTTGTGAACATTTCAGCCATATATCTTAAACTACCGCCCTTCTCTTTCTTCCTTCCTCAGCCGAACCCTATGATGATGCCAAGATCTTCTTTTACTTGTACATCAGCTGTTTAATAGTCAGCTCGTGTTACACTCTGGTCTGGGATCTTAAGATGGACTGGGGCCTGTTAGACCGTAACGCAGGAGAAAATACCTTTTTGAGAGAGGAGATCGTCTACCCACACAAGGTATTCTTGCTACTAGTTTGACCTTTTAGTCAGAGTCCTGCGTGCCCCCCACTGAAGTGTGTTGCGTCTCTTCCTGCAGGCTTATTACTATAGTGCCATTGTCGAAGATGTGCTGTTACGTTTTTCATGGACCCTTACCATCACGCTCGGCGCTCTCTCTGGGTTTCATGGCATCTCTGACATACTGGCAACTATATTGGCCCCAATGGAGGTCTTTAGGTACGTGCAACTGAACACACATCAACATTTACTCTCCTGTTGTTCCAGTTCATTGGTTTCTTCTTCATCCCTCCCTTTTTATTCTTAAGATGCATTACCTCATCACCTGTGTTGTTGAAATGTAGCTTCATCACCTTACCCTTGCTGACATGGGGGCGTGGCTGTGATTCCTGCATGGACGGGAAATAACTGACTGTTTCCTCCCCCAGGCGTTTTGTGTGGAACTTCTTCCGACTGGAGAACGAACATCTTAATAACTGTGGTGAGTTCAGGGCCGTCAGAGACATCAGCGTGGCACCGTTAAATGCTGATGACCAGACCCTGCTGGAGCAGATGATGGATCAGGAGGATGGAGTCAGGAACCGGCAGGGCAAGAAGAGCTGGAAGAGAAGTTACAGCATGAGTCTACGCAGGCCACGACTCGCCTCCCAGTGAGTGTGAACCAGAGCAGCTGCAAACATGTTGGCAGGAAACCTTGAGGAGTGTTTCATTTAAAACAGGTTTCTTTCCTTGGGTTTTGTACACAGTCACACCATCAGGACGCTCCTGCATAAGAGTGTATCAGTCTCAGTGAGATTCCTCTAAATAAATAAAGTTTAAGCAAAAAGGATAGTCAGTGCTTCTGTCCACCAGATGTTTCTTGTTTCATGTCTTTTTGTACCGGCAGCCGGACTTTTAAGTTTACTCCGGCTAAGCACTTATTGTTGCTTGGTTATAAAAACTTTCCACCAGTACAACTTCAGATGTCGTCAGCGCTGAACTTTCTTGGATTTGTATCAAAAATATAAACGGAGTAAAACAGTTTGGATATGTTTGAAAACGCTGTTTTATCAGGACACCCTGGTAGATCACCCTGCAGACCTGGTACCATCTTACTGCTGGTTGAATCCAGTCATGACCATCTTCTCTCCCTGGTCTCTCGTCTTTACTATCACCATCAAGTAGCCTCTGCCGAGACGGTGAAGACGGAAAGCTGCGTTTTAGCCTCGAAAGTGAAAATTCATTCAGCGAACTGTATTTGTTCTTTGAGATAGTGTAAAATGGCCACCTTATTATTTGTGGAGAACACTTATTTAAAAATGATTTCAAAACCACAATGTGTTGCACTGAATCTAACATGATCTTTCTTTGAGTTCATACAGTAAGCACATTCTCCCCTTTCCCTCCAGGTCCAAGACCCGTGACACCAAGGTTTTGATAGAGGACACTGATGATGACTCCTGACATCAGGCCACGCCCCTCGCCTGGGTCCAGAATTTATTCAAAGGAGGGAACTCCACCTCCTAACCTAGGAATTACCCAGCGAGTCGGGCGTTGAACTGAAAGACAGCCGAGGATGAGTTTTAAACTCTGATGCCTAAGTGACCCTCATGAGCCTCTGCATGGGCTCTGAACTACTTCACGAGAGAAATTTCCTGCTCTTAAACAACCATCCCAGCGAGATGGCCATCGAACTTGTAACCCACTCCTACCTTCAACAATAACCAGGAGTGGGACTGTCACTTAAAACCTATCTACCCCAGTAAGGGGTTAAAACTCTCAGATACTTGGCAGCCACCTAGAGGTGGAGTCTTGAACTACACTCACTCCTTAGCTACTGCTTGGTCTCTCTTCTAATCCTTTAGCATTGCATGAACATCGCAGCTAAATGGAATGCACTCCAATCATCCTGACAGGAATTGTTTCGGCCCCCCCAGCAGGCCCACAGGGTCCTCACACAAAGAGACCAGCGACTTGAAGTCTATTCCTGTTGAGGACCAAAAGATGAATCTCCCGTCTTGAGCTTTTAGTCGCAAATTACACTTGCTTAAAGAAAGGCCTTGAACACACGATGTACCATTTGCACCTCAAGGGGTTTTGGAAGCCCTTTTTCAGTAACAAAAGAGTTAAAGCGATCCCCTCCTCCTTTTACACTGGCCAACGGACGACGGCTATGAACATTTGGCAACACCAGTCAGCTGCTGGCTGGACTGGCTCCCGTTCCTTCAGCTTGCTCCGTCAAATCATCACACAGCTGCCTACCTGCACCTTACATGCTTTAGAGACACACACAGAAATGCGCACTTTGAAGAAAGAGTGAATTCGAATGGAATGCATATTGTGTGTTCACACACACACATGAACAGTCATTTAATATGTTTTATTGTTCTTGGGCATGAAAGTGGTCCCACTTGACCACTCGAGCTTTTTTTGAGACCCTGGGAAAGAAACACTTGGACAAGCAGTTCTTTTTAATCATGGTTGTAAATATGGGCTGGACCAAAGGAGGACACGATGTGGAAAAAAAAATATATTCAGAAAATAGTAAATGCTCCATTTAAAAAGGAAAAAGACTCAAGGAACAGCAGCTGGACCGGCTGTTCAGTCATAAAACTGAGAGAGAATTTGTGTTTGGGAAGATGAAGGTCATCTTAATAACCCCCCGTGGTAACTCCCAGTCAGTCTATGTGGAAAAACTGTCCTCTGTCGCGTCAGGAAACTGTTGATGAATGTATGCCATCTATTTATATATATATTAGTGGAAATGAAGTCCTAAATACAACCTGTCTGAGGATTTAGCCAGATCATTTTTTATTTGTTTGATTGAAATTTGTCTGTTCATAAAGTGTTAGGGTTTTGTCTGTGAAACTGGTCCATGTCGGGGGGGGGGGTCACTTTTCTGTCACATACTCTTCAGTTGGTTTGATTATTTGAGATCCACATGAATGTTACACTCACAAAGTACAGGTTTCATACCACTTTTAACAAATTGTTCTATAATATGTCATTTTTGATTTTTGCATGTTGGGCCTGTTGTGCTCATCTCAGTGTGTCACAAGGCTGGATGTCGTTGGTTTAGAGGCTGAGGATTGGATTCTTGTCCTGTTCACTTTCATAATCCCAATCACATCATCTGCATACTGGAGAAGATGTTTCACAGAGACCAGTAGTTCTCAGTTCTGTAGAAAATGTTTGTCTAAATGTTTCTACCTAAGTGCTAAAGGAAAGCATTTCTTTTTTTAGTTCACATTCCCAAAGTGGCTGACTCACTAACAGTGTGCTACGCCGATCTTACATGTGAGAAGGACAATCAGAGTCGCGGGCTCCAGTGTTCTGCTTTCATACAAGTTTTGGTCATGTCTGATAATAATTATTTTTTAATTATTATTGTTGTTATTTACATTGGCCATTGAAGACAAACTTCTGTAATAATTCCTGCAATAATTCCCATGGGTGTCGCAGATGACGGTGACTCCCAAAATCCTTCAGGAAGCTTGTTGAGGTCAATCATTGCTGAGTACGTGTGTGATTATACTAACGTGATTTTCAGGTTTTTTTTTGTTTTGTTTTTTTTATTCCTTTGTTTGTGTAAAAGCTGGTTCTTTGTACTCCCGTGTCACTGAAAGGTTAAGTCACACGACTACAGTCCTTTTACTACTTTAACAGGATGTCTTGTTCATGGTGTCGAGGGTTGCAGATCTTTTCAAGGTATGGGATGCTGGGAATATTCACCGTAATCGTACCACTGCTTCTGTTAGTCTGAGGCCCAGTTCAGACCCACGACTTGAAACTGCATGTTCTAACAAACCATTATTGTGTCTCATACTTTTTTCTGTCGGAGGCAAACTACTTAGAAAACAAACATTTAACACTGATTGAAACATGACAATCAGCAGACACTTGATTCTCACACCTACACAGTCCCTTGGTTCATGTCTGTTTGAATTCTGTCCATCAGAAAGCATTCCTTCACATAAATGCTGTCCATGTCTTCATCAATGGGACTTTATTTTGTAATTCCTCAGGTTTTCATGTTGTGATGCTTCCCTGTCGCTACCTCGCCATCACCCAGGTGCAGACAGGGTGCAGGTTAGGTCAGTCTGTTAGTCCAGTCTGCCCCGCTCAATGATCCTTGAGCTGCCTGAATTTAATGCAAGTCAGAGTCCATGAGGATGACTTCATAAATCCACAGTGATTGATTAATTTCAGAGGTCATCTACTGTTGAATTCTATGTCTCGGTGGACCATATAGACTTGGTGAGTGAGTGTCTCATCAGTGCCACCGCTGCCATTAATACTCCCTCGATGCTCCAGTCGCACAAATTTAGACCTGCAAAAATATTATGATGCTTGAAAAATGAACTTTATTAAATTGCTTTATGGTCCTTGTTAAATCAATGAACAGAAATTCTATCGATTCTAAATTATTTTCTATTTAGATATCAAGAATTAGACTGTGACTTGCTGTTGACAGGTGAAGATCCTGCTGTGCCTCCAGGTGTAGCTACAACGCTCCGGTGCAGCTGTCAGTCATTTGACAGTACAGTGAATTATCACGAGACAGGCTGCTGCTGCTGCTGCTGCTGCTGCCTCTCTTTGGTGCAAATGGCCAGAAAAAAAAGTACTTTGTAAAATAGTCAGAAAACGTTGGAAAAGTCATGGAAATTAGCTTCCTAGTGGAGTATGTGTGTAAGAGAAATCTCTTTGGCTACTACTGATTTACATGAATACAAGTTTGACGTTTTAAACCACTTCGCTTGTGATTAATTTTAACACGCTGGTCAATTTTTCTGTTTCACGGAGTTCACTTTTTCATGTCCAGACAGGTGCTTCAGAAAATGCTGGTCTTGAAAATTTTCACAGTTGTGGAAAAATCCTGATTTTAATTTTTTTTTTGAAGAAGAAGAAGCCGTGTGTATACAAGCCGTTGAAGTGGTGAATCACCCTCTGAGTTTTTCTGGGGAGCTAAAATCAACGTAACTGGAATGTGAGTTTAGGATTTTAACATGAGAGAAAACACAACCAGTTAATAGGTCCAACCACACGCGCTGTCTGATTACTGAGGACAGATGTGCGTCAGCGAGAGGACACCAAAAGTTTTGGGGCAGATTTTTTTTGCAAAAAAAAAAAAAAAAAAAAATCTTCATCATCTTTTATTTTTCCTCAGGAAATGTTACAATTTATGATTACATTTGGGCATATTTCTAATATAAACCATTTCCATACGTAAGTGATGCCTCCAGTTGTGGATTTACTAATAAGAGTTACTGGCCTTGGTGCAGCACTTCTAGTTCTACTGTTGTGTTTTCTGTGTTTGTTTGTTTCTAACTTTTACTGCATATTTTCGCATAAACATTCTTGTTTTATGAAGTCGGTTACCACACTTTATTCGCCGATGTTTTACTGCCTGTTTTATGAATCATCTGATTATGATCCCAGTCTGAACTCAGGATAGAGCACATTGGCACCTCATTGGGAAGCTTTCCCCTCACATCCTTCAATTTTTGTTCTTTACAGCTGTCTTTGTGCAAACTTCTGACTGCGAGGATGCGTGTTCCGAACCCTGTCTTGCTTGTTGAATCATAATAGCAGGTGGAACGTCCTGGTAAACCTGGTGTATGATGTTCCAGAACTAACGGAGCTCGGCTGCAGGCAGGCTGAGATTTCATTTTAGGGTCTTAGGTTGTGAATCTGCATTCCGATGACACTTTCACATTCCCACTACACATGAACATCACACTGCTTTTACAGATACGGGTGAGTTTGTGACAGACTGGTGACCTCCCCCACCCCCACCACTCAGCTGTTTTTTTGTTGTTTTTTTTTTACTGCTGTCAATCAGATTAAATCTACTAAGAGGACAGAGTTGTGTTTTCGTTTTCTAAAATTGGACACTTTGTGATTGAAGTCATTATTGTGTGTCCATGCTAGATGGAACCTTCCCTTCCCCCCTTTTTTCCCGTTAACATAAAATGTCAATCGCAGAAGAGGTCACATTCTGCCCAGCTGCTGCTGATGGATGAACCAGCGTTGGTACTTTGGCTGGTCGAATGTCTGTTTTTTAGAGCATCGCACTGAAGTATGGAAAATTCAGTCCAGATTTTTATCATTTTAAAATATTGATGATACAAAGTGTTGAAAACAGCTGACATCTCTGCAGAGGAAGCAACACATCTGGCAGCTCCGTAGTTTCTTGTCCTCAACATCTGTAAACAGAAACAGGGTTGTTGCGGAGCACACGGCATCGTCACGGCAACGCTATACGCTATGCAGATCCAGGCAGCCAGTGCTCTGTTTTTGTCTGTTAGTAAGTGAGGTCACGAGTTTGTGAAGTCTGATCTGTTACATCCGTCTGTGCTCGATGATGCGTATCCTGTGACATCACTGCGTCCTCTTGTGTCATTCATTGCAGCACTGAGGCATGTCAGACAAATACCTCCCAGTTTGTCCCGTTACACACATGAACACGGTTTGATTTGATGAGATTCTTGGTGGGTCAAAAGGCTTCATGCCTCGGCCAAAGCAACGTCAGGAGGTCGGACCTGGATCAGAGTTCTCTGCAGACAGAGATTTTGATCTACGTTCTCCTCCCACTGCAACGGTACCAAGAGCTGACATGAGTGTTCTAATGGACTAGAGGCACTGCACCGCTGGTGACTGACTGTGCTGTAGCTGTTGTGTTGTATGTACAGTAGCAGCGTGATGCTACACAGGTGCCTGGTTCACCGACCCCAGTTACAGTTTCTCAGTAAAAACCTTCAAAAGTGTTTGGCACTCGTGAGTTTTATTGTTGTTGAGCACAATGTGATGACACTTCCTGTTTCAGGTGAAAACTCCACGCTTGGATTCAAAGCTATCTAGAGAAGCATCAGTACATGTGCTTTTCTAGTGAGGACAGATGATCCTCTCATCAAGAGAGAACAAACCTCTCAAACTCTCATACGCCCTCAGTAACAGTCTGCAGGGTAAAAGGCAAAAACTATGTTGACCTGAGTCATATCAGATCCAACTCTAGACTCTTTTCCTGGAAAAAGAGAACACACAGACACACACACACACACACACCAGAACCCCCGCCCATCCTCCGCATCAGTGGAGGACGGGAACGAGGAGGGAATGCCTTCCAATTGGGTACAAACTTCCATGGGGACTCGAAGGGGAAATTATTACATATTTGTGGTCAGAGGTCACTTTAAAATATTTTCTAGTCTTAACTCTGGACGTTCACACCTCGCATGAATGTATAATATGAAATGATGAAGGTGAAAGGTCAACTTCAATATCTACCCTGCATTGTTTAAAAAAAATAGTCTACATAAACAGTCTAGCACTTTCTAGGATAATGTTGCCACTACTGTCATTCATCCTGTGTAATATTATCACTCATCTTGTGTATTATTACCATATACAGAGTCTGGTTAAATATCCTTCTGTGTGCTCTCACAAACGCCGATGCCATTATGGTAGCATGTTGATGTTATCTTATTGTTTGTTCCAGTGGCTCAACTGGTTCTGGTGACTGAAGAAACTCCTCAACTGGTAGGGGACAGTCAGTGTGGGACACGTCCAGACTCTTTAGGCTCAATCTAAATTTTCTAACTATGGACTATCAAGGACACATAGTCCTTCAGTACACGAGGAGTAAATCTCCAAGTTACAAATTATATTTTATGTAGTAAAACTGGGGCAGCACGGTGGTGCAGTGGTTGGCACTGTTGCCTCACAGCAAGAAGGATCTCTCTGTGTGGAGTCTCCATGTTCTCCCTGTGTCTGTGTGGGTTCTCTCTGGTACTCCAGCTTCCTCCCACAGTCCAAAGACATCAAGAGGGGACGAGGCTGGTTGATACTCTAAATTGACCGTAGGTGTGGCTGTGAGCGTGAATGGTTGTCTGTCTGTATGTGTTGGCCCTGCGATGGACGTTGAGATGGTGAACCCTGCCTCTTGCCCGAAGGCTGCGGGGTGAGGCTCCAGCCCCCCAAGCCTTTACAGGCTGTTCTACCATCCAGTAGAACATGGATGGATGGATGTTATAAAACTGCTTTGAATGAGATGAAAAAAAAATAAATATATATAACAGACAAATGAAGCTTAACCACGATTACATTTTCATATCATGAATCTTTTCAGGAGCCGAAAAGATTTAAAACACAGTATGCAATGTAATCAATGTAATTTTTATGATGTTAGAGTGGCCTAGACACCATAAAACACTAAGTGCTGGCTATTGTGTTCAGGTAGGCCATAGTAAAAGTCAATAAAAGAGTCAAGTACTTTTACTGAATGACAGCAGTAAAAGGGGCAGGAATACTTTTATTTCTTTCAGACTGTACTCATACTCCCGCGTAAAGTCCTTTGCAACCTCCTAAGACAGCCATGTACCTGGATTTCTTTTAACCTGTCTAGATTTCTTCTTTTATTTTATATTTTACACATCTGTCTTTACAATAAAGCTATTTCATATTAAAGACAATTCTACCACTTTAAATTCCGTAATAAATCATATATTTCCCCTAAAACTTGAATACACGTGCGCTTCCGATCAGTACTGTTATTTTCACGTGTAAGCAACACACATAGTGATTACAGCTTTATCTCAGGTTATCCATGTAGGATCATTTCTGTTATTTGAAGCCATGTTGCCCCATTTACATCAACTAAAAGTCACCAAATACATGGTGACTGTTTTTCCTGAATTATTTATTGGCTTGTAGCTCTCGGAAAACATAAAAGAGGGCAAAATTCATCCAAAACAACTCCATCTTTTATGGAGGTCCTCACTCATTGATGACCTGCTGACTGAGCCTCCCTGAAACTGTCAGGACCAGGACCAGGACCAGGACCCCTCTCCACCTGCTGACATGGTCCGGTCCACGTTAGACCTCTATTATATTGGTTTAGTCCGCAGTGAATAACTCATTAACCATAACTGTTACTTTTTTTGGGGGGGGGGGGGGCGGTATTTTACCACCATTCGTTGCCTAACGCTGCTATTTTAGAAGGAAATCTCTCCCTCTCTCTCCCTCTCTCACGCACGCGCTCACATACACACTCACACTCACACACACATATATGCACGCTCGCGCAAACAAACTGTTGCGGATCCACTCTCCGCTACACCAGAGTCTAAAGTAACTGAGCAGAGTGCGGCATGGACGGGCCTCAGCTGAACGAGCTCCCGGACCACTCGGAGGAATTGAAGCCGTACTTGAGCCGCCTGAGGCGGGAAGCCCTGCAGGCCACCGACCACGATTTCTCCAGCGAGTTTCTCATCAAGTTCCTGCGGGCCAGAGACTTCGACGTGGACCTCGCTCTGAGGGTACTGTAGCTCACACTTCATGCGCGTTTTGATCGAGCTTGCAGAAACCCTCTTGTATAGTATATTGTTGGTACTACAGTATTACTTTTTTGGTACAGTTTGAATTGTTGGTTCGTGTCTGAAATGAGTGTTACGGTTACACGACGTTTGATTAAATAAAAGATATCGAAACTACTACTGCTAACCGGCTCAAAAGTACACCGATTTTTTTTTAAGTATTTAAGTTTTATACAAGTACTTTTATGTATTTTTATTATAAGTATAAAGTTGCAACGAATGCACGCAATGGCTGTGATTATGAGATCTAGTTTATCCGGACCGGATCCACTGGATCCATGCTGTTGTGGTTCAGGGGTAAGTCTGGCTTGTTGATATGGATCTACATCCTGCTGCGTTGAACTGAACAATGAGAGTCAACAGCAGGACGCAAGACGACAAAACACACTCCAGGAAGGAAGAGTTTCCATTGAAGTAGTTACAATACAGTAAAAGGGCTGTGATGACACATCAACGTTCTAGTTTAGATATTTTTTTAAAAAATACTTAAAACTGTAGACATTAAAAGATATTAATAACCATTAGAAAATAAATGCATATAGTTAAAGGCAACAGGGCCTTCATATTAGGAACAACAGGAATTTGATTGGAACTACAATAACGCCATTAGCAGCCAGTGGCCTAGAAGGATCTTCAGAGTCCAGGATCTACAATTATAACCAGATTGCTTTTAAATGTCATCACACATTCCTGTAAAATGACTTCCACGTGCCACATGACTTCCTCAGCAGCGGTTGCCAGGATATCTTTGAAGCCCGCTTATATAAGCGTTGAAGGGAATGTTGCATGTTTCTTTTGTTAACCAAATTGTTGTCACAGAAGTTGGTGTAAGCTGCTCAGGTATCTGTTAGTTCATCCTGTCGAGGCCGATGAGGAAACAACCACAGGGTGTTTCATCACCCTTGCAGCATCGCCTCTGCAGGGTGGCCTGGGAGACGAGAGAGAGAGAGAGAGAGAGAGAGAGAGAGAGAGATTCACTGGAACAAGGTGTTTCCAGTCAGTTCATGGTTAGTAACTTCCCCGGGACACAGACTGCAATAGGATATTAGACCGATATTCACCTCTAGTGTAGTATTGCCACATGAAACCTGTTGTGACGGTGAGAGTTGCCTTGAAGACATATTTTATACTTTTGAAAATTAAAATACAAACTACCAGACACAGAGGGGCCGACGCTGTCACAAGCCGACCGCAGGTTGCACATTCCTCATTGCAACTGAATCGTGTGTGCAACAACAAAATGAAAAACAAGGCCTCCGAGTGTTGAACCTCCAGAAGGTCTGAGAACTGGAGGTTTTAGGCTGAGTTCATTTTACTTCTGTTGTTTTGACATGAAGTCAGACATTTTATCCATATTTTTACATCAGTTCAGTTGACTGGAATTGACACTGTGTGACAGTGAAGAAGGTGAAGTGTGTGTGTGTGTGTGTGTGTGTGTGTGTGTGTGTGTGTGTGTGTGTAAACTTAAGAAGGCAAGTGAAAGACCTGGCAAAACGGTAAACAAATAGAATATGAGAACGTTGGAGAAATTTCAATTCTATTCTTCAATGTATCAACATCAACTATCAAATCATTTTTTAAGCAGAAATGCTCCACAAACATAGATTCAAGTCGTCATCGTCCCCCCCCCCCCCCCCCCCACACACACACACACACACACACCCCCCATTTGTCCTATGCAGCTCCTGCTGAACTACCAGCATTGGCGGAAGGACAGTCCTGAAATCATCGACTGTCTGGCTCCATCCTCGCTGCTGGACCTTCTCCAAACATCCTACCACGCCGTCCTTCCACAGCGGGACCACACAGGCAGTCGGGTGCTCATCTACAGGATTGGTGAGTGTGTGTGCGTATGCGTGTGTGTGTGTGTGTGTGTGAGATGCTTCTTCAAGTGTGTGTCATCTAGAGATGAGGACTGATGTCTATTTTTCGTCATCTCTGATCATGTAGAGAGATATCACAGGTGAATCAAGTGTGTGTGTGTGTGTGTGTGTGTGTGTGTGTAAAAGTATTTTCTGATGAAAACTTTGATGACACTGATCGAAATATACAAGATTGCTGTTAATAAGTGTATGCGGGAGACTGACTGCAAGAGGTTGTACTGGATTCATATTTGCGCGTCATTGTTTGTCAGGTGAGGATTATGTCACTGGGATACAGGAAAGAAAATGATGATGTGTTTCACCGCACAAAGGAAGACGTAAAAAAATCATTCTTTTATCACCGGTCGGGCTGGTGTCCACATTTATTTCCTTCTTCCTCCGTTGTCAGAAACAGATGATACTCAGATTATGAGAATTGGTGCTCCTAATGTTTGGGGGGGGGGTTGGGGCAGAGAATAATTATCGTACATGACAAAAGCAGAAAATTGTGCTGATTCATCGAAACAAGTCTTTTCAATTTGCTCCAAAGAGGAAATTGCTTATACGACTGGAGGATGTAAGAGGCTGGTAGTTTTGAGAGTTTCCCTTCTGATGAGAGAGACGTTCCACGGCGACAGAGTGACACACAGCCTGGGCGCAGATTTGAACCGAGGCAGAACCCACTGAGCTCTGACTTGAACGTTCACACTCTCGTCAGTGCAAACTCATCAACTCACAATCACAGCCGTATTACCAAAACAATAGTCATGGTGAGTTCTCCACATGAAGACTGGGTCATTTTCACCTAATTTGGGCAAATTTATTCTCGTTCATCTTATAATAAATACAAATTGTTGCAGGTTTGTGTTGGGGGGGGGGGTTGTTGAGCACGTGCCAGCTCGTCACAGAACTCTGACTATTTGTCCTCAGGCCAGTGGAACCCAAAAGTCTGGTCCGCCTCTGAGGTGTTCAGAGTCAGCCTGATGACATCAGAGATCATCTCCAGGGAGACAGAGACACAGAGGCGGGGTCTGAAGGTTATCTTTGACCTGGAGGGGTGGAGTTTTAAACATGCCCTGCAAATTACCCGTCCCCTCGCCCGAAAGATCTCCTCTGTACTTGTGGTAGGACGTATTATATTATATTATATTATATTATATTATATTATATTATATTATATTATATTATATTATATTATATTATATTACACTATATGATATGATATGATATGATATGATATGATATGATATGATATGATATGATATTATATTATATTATATTATATTATATTATACTATATTATATTATATTATGTACGTTATTTTAGTCTTCAATGAATGTCATTTTGTAGCTATTGACATTAAAGCTGTTTGTGTGTGCGTGTCAGGACTCTTTTCCGCTGAAAGTTCGAGGAATTCATCTGGTCAATGAGCCACTCTTCTTCCAGCCTGTCTTCGCTTTGATCCGTCCCTTCCTTCCTGATAAGATCAAAAGGAGGGTCAGCATCCTGTTTGCCTCATACACTCATAATCACACTTCTCACACACACACGCGCACACAAGCACACGCACTCACAGCAATCAGATACAAAGTGGAAGTCATTTCTTTAGCTGATACTGTATGTCTGACCCCTACAGATCCATATGCACGGTGTGGACTTCCAGAATACTCTAACTGACTTCTTCTCACTCCCCATCTTGCCGCCGGAATATGGAGGGGAGGGTCCTGGAATAGAGGAGGTGTGTCAGGACTGGGCCAATCAACTTCTTCAATCAGAGGAGCTCCTACAGAAGATTGCTAACGACCCAACTGGTGACGTTGCTGACGCCTCTGAGGATCTGATTTTAGAAGGAAGAGAGAAGGATTAATTCTCACGCTGTTGCAGCACACACACACACACACACAGGATCCTGCTAACGGTCCTCTCATTAATCTTGTTTCCAGTTTTTGGCCAAAATGTGACCATCAAGAATCAAATCAATAGGTAGCGTTAAAGAATCACAGCAACTCTTTTAAGTCTCTTATTGTCTACCCCCAAACTAGACATGGCTCCTCTGTGCTGCTTGAGGGAGCTGAGGCCCATGCTAACTAGCTTAGCACAGTGAATGGTAGTGGGTAAGATGTGTTAGCATATGCTCATCTGGGAAACTGGGAAATTTACAGTGTTACAGCAGCAAAAGTAGATAGTCGATTTTGAAACATGAATAAATGCATAGTGATGAATAAACACATAAAGGGAAAAAGGAGTATAAAAAGTACTGCTGCTAAAAAAATACTTTGGTGTGAACCGTAACTGATATTTTGTGCTGCACCGTGCGCATCGCTGAGCTTAGCTAGCATGGTGAGATGATGATGAAAGTACGTTGGCACAGAAACTGGACAGAGCATCAAAGTCTTGACATTATTCAGTTTCTATGAGATTTTCCTTCAACCGTCTGAGTTTATAAAGGCTTCATTATGAAGAACGTGATTGCACAACTTGAGCTGCCTATCTCATCCTCTTAAGACCGTCCACCTAATCGATAGCGGCTGCTGATGTCTGCTAGCGGCTCAGCTGACTTTACATTGTTACCGCCACTTGGAAACAAATGTGCCTTCACGTAGGTTTTTCACTTGAATTTACTGATAGAATTAAGTCATTCCAGATGTTGAAAGCTCTCCTCAGTGGTGGTTTGCTAGAAGAAGATCCATGCAGGAGCATTTACCAGCCAGTGTGCGGCATCGATACGCCGACGCTGGAGACACACAACTCCGTAATAGTTCCAGAGTTCAGGATGAATGTGAACTTCCTTCCGACTTACCTCATGCAGACTTTCATCAAATCAGCCAAACCATCCATCCTGTCCTGTGTTTCATAGACCTTTTTTTTTTTTAAAAAAAAAGGCATTTTTATGATATGAAAAGATCTGAGTGAGGAGGTGAATATACCTGTAATATATTTATAAATGTAGGTGAATCACTGCACTTGTGTTTAGATGATTGCATGCATGTAGCTGTAATTTCTGTAAAAGAATGGGAATGATAATGAGGAGGAGGGGAAAAAAATGATTTCTATACAAATTCACACATTTCATTCACACAAATGTTGTATATTTTGTAGGTCAGGTGACACCATTGTGTTTTTGTAAACCTGTTTATTGTTTGAATTGGAGTGTGTGTTCTGGAGTAGACAGTCAAGGACACATTCATGGATCAATAAAGGGCTCAACGTGTTCATAAACGGTGTGTATCCTGTATACGTACTATACAGACTGAAGGGTTGTGAGCAGCTGGAATGTAACTGCTCTCACTTCCTCAAGTACAAGTTAGTTAAAGTCTGCAACTTCGTTCTTCTACTCTGCTACATTTTAGAGGCAACTGCGGTACATTTATAGAATCCATAGTTCAACAGATACTAAACGTCGGCTAGAAATTCTCTTTAAAAGCACAAACCTTCATCGACAGCCTGCTCTTCCATGCACATTCACAATATTCCTTATTATTATGTGTGGTATGACATGAGGGATTGATAAACATGACTGAAGAAGTCCAACCTTCCCTGACCTCACAGTGGGAAATCTTTCAAAAGGGTCCCTTCATCTGGGTCACTTTCAGAATGGAACGACTTCTTCCCTGAGCCAAGACACATCTCTGGTCAAATTTGTCTGCCCACTGCATCATCCTGATAAGAGACATAGCAGCAAAGTGGAGCGATCGCCTCACTAAAGTATAAATTAGTGTCACAGATTTGCTCTGACAGGAGCAAACAATACAAATGCTAATGATGTTTGGTAACTGCTGGATGTGGAAATAAGCAGCAGGTTGCTGACAAATGTCAAAGCTGATGAAATGTCAGCAGGGGTGGAAATACCACTGAGAATCTGTAATGGAATAGAAGTACTGTCACCCCGCATTAGTATTCTTTGACGACAAGTAAAACAAGTGGTGTTTAAAAAAAAAAGTCATAAATATTCTCAAAAACCAATTAGTTTCCAGCAGCCGATGTTTCACAATTTAAAAGATGTTAAATTGAAAAAGAAATCCAACTCAAGACAGTTTCCTTCATTATTTCTTTATCTTTTCAATGTCACTTTTTTTCAGTCACGCAACATTTGTGGCTTATCCAGTAGTGAACAGTGATTATTATTGCAAGAGTTACTTTTATGGCCATCACTCTGCAAAACTTTAATATACAATATTCACGAGTGTATTTCATTACTTGAATAATCTGAAACTAAGACCTGTTGTGTATTAGTGAGTTTAAGAATTGTTCTTTCTTTATATAATTGTTCCTTGTATACAAAGCATCAACAAAGCTTCAACCAGAGTCAACGCTAGCAACCTCAAGCTAACATTAGCACAACTCCTGCGAGGAGGAGCTTGTTACACAACGACCAGGTTCATAATGATACAAAAGGCTTTTATTTTGACTGTCTTTACTCCTTTTATTTGTTTGTTTGTCCACAAAAATGTCATGAATGACAACAAGAACAGCAATAATTATGAACTGCCTGGCTGAAAGATCATGTTCGCTATTGAATGGTGATGGGAATCAACGGTGTGATGAAGATATGCTAGGTACTGATGCTGAGATGATTGGAACAAACCTCTCAGAAGTGAGTGTTATTTCGCTGTGTAAGCCAACTTGGAAGACACATACATGAGAATTTCAACCTGTGTGTGTAGCTGTGTTGTATAATCATTAACAATGCATGTGCCACATACATGGAAACTCCAGGTGTGTGTGTCTCGCTGTCCACCCATTCAAGGCTAAAGTGCCGTATATTTTATTTTAGCCAGCAAAAGAAATAACAGTGAAAAAAATCCAGCTGGCTCCGTATGGGCACTAATATCAAGTGCAATCATGAGGAAGAAAATTCATAAAAGAAAATGAACCTTCAGGGAGGAGTTATGCAATGAATTGAAACAATCATTGGGACATTCCAGGAATCAGTTGTGTAAGGAGGGGCAGTAAACTGAACTCCACTCTAGGAGCGGTGCAAAACTGTGTATAAAAGGCAACAGCAAGGGATTGTTTCAGTCAAGCGTCTCATGCATAAAAACCTCAAGCACTGACTGAAGCCCCACATGGCAAACCCTGGCAGCATGGCTCAGAGGTAGAGCGTCCGTCCAGCAACCAGAGGGTTGCTGGTTCGATCCTCACTTCCCCCTTTGACCATGTCCAAGTATCCTTGAGCAAGATACTGAACCCCTAATTGCTCCCAATGGCCCTGTGATGGACTGGTGACCCGTCCAGGGTGAACCCCGCCTCTCACTCAGTGTCAGCTGGGATAGACTGCCCCCCCCCCCCCCCCCCCCGTGATAAGTGGTTTACTAAATGGATGCATGGATGGTGTCATTGGTTGGAATCTGAATCATGACAACAAAAACTGAAGAAGAAGTGTATTAAATAATTAAATTAAATATGAAATAGTGTATTAAATTCGATTCACAAAAGAAGCCCTTTAAAGTTTTTTTTTTATTTGATTTAATTACATTTAATTTAATTCAATAGAAAAGTGATGCTCACCGAGGGTTTTGTGCTTTTTACGGGACACATATTTGAAAAAAAAAAAAAGGAAGTCATGTTTCTCACCGTGGCTTTACTTGTAATTTACTTTCATGTAGATGAAAAGTTAAAACCTCAGTACTGCAGTTGTATTACAGAACTTTAGCTTTCAGAACTTACAGAGCCTTCAGTCATAATCTATATTGAGCGTGTTCATGTGTGTGTTAGCATGCATCCTCAGCATACTCGTGCCATGCGGCGTAGCCTGTAGGAAAAGAGAGGTGTGGTCCCCCTATCTGATTGAAGCGCATTCTGCCTGAAAGGCGACACATGTATCTACAGGATTTGCGCTCAGGCAGCATGTGACTTAGCATGGCCCAAAAAAGCAGAGTTTTTTTTGCTCCATTGTGAAAAGAGAATATTTGCGTCCTGTAACTGTATGGACCTTTGACCAGTGCCAGGTCTGCAAACACATCTATCCGCTGTGTTAACTGCGCTACAACTGCTCAAGCCAGCCAGGCTCAGGTCATTTCAGTCTGTCTGGGCACAAATGGGAGGTCTGGTGCTGATGACGCTGATCCTGAGGCTCAACATGCAGTAGGTTACTTATACAGCAGCCATTTTTGACATGTCACAGCAGATCCAATCAAGGCACCCATTTTTTTTCCCGAATAATTCACAATATAACATAGAAAGACTTTGTTATGGACTCGGTTCAGACATTCTGTTTTACTCTTGTGTTTCTTGGACTGTTTCATGCTGCTCCTTTGTTTTTCATGTTTTCTTGTGTTTCCTGTCAGTTCCTGTTTTTTTGTTTGTTTGTTTTTTTTTTTTGGAAATATCATCCCTCTTGTGTGTGTTGGCTGTCCTTCCTGTTATTGTCTGTTTTTTCTTGCCTGTCTTAAATGTAGCACCTGTGTATCCTCTGTTCACCAGCCTTCATCAGACACAGCCCTGTTCCCGGTGTTTCTTGTCCACAGAATACTGGGCTCTGGCAAGGTTCCAAAATTAAATCCTTCATCCATATCGGATTGCATCTGAAAATTCCTGTATTTAATGTGAGATTTGTTGTGCAACAAGGATATGAGCCATTGTGTTTACTACAAGGAAAGATTCATATGTAAATCTATGACATTTCTAATCATACACTACAAAGCATATGCCCCTAAAAACTGTACTTGCCTCATTTAGATGTTTTTTGCATATCGCAGACATAGCAAAACTTACCAGACTTGCTTTCTTAGAATTCTTGTTGACCTGGTGTCCCATGGACCTCACCTCTTCAGTCACTAACTTCGCGGTTAAGGAGCCATTGCAGTCATGTTACGCAACCTACTGATCCTGCAATACGTGACATGCTACTTCTCTTTATGTGAAGTGTGTTGACAAAGCGTTCACTCAAATGAAAACAATCACAGAATTAGATGAAGTTGAACAAAACCTAAAACGTGTTTGAACTTGCCAGCAGTTTCAGCTGTAACGTCCATGCGCATGGTTGTTTACTGCTCTGTAGAGTACGGGTTCAACCCACACGTCACATTCTGTTGTATTTAGTCACAATGACAATAAAGGCTTCTTCTTAGAGGACAAAGAGGTGTGAAAACACTGAAAGACTGATGTATTCTGTTTGCTGGAGCCGTTAACATCCTGCAGAGATGAGGCGTCTGTCTGATCAGTGGAGGTCTGATGGCGGGGGGAAAGCCAGGCTTTTGTGTTTCAAATCAGAGATGTTATTGACTGACTGGATGTCCTGCAGGTTCTGCCAGCAGAGGGAGCAAGAGAGGCACTCACAGAGAGTCAACTGCTGGCTCTGGGTCCTCTAATCTCACCAGCACTCATAGTGGACCCATGCCCCTTTGCAGCCATTCTGGTGTTGCATATCGTATAGCATTTATGATTTTATATATATATACACACACACACACACACACATATATATGTATATATATGTATATATACATATATATGTATATATATGTGTATATATGTATATATATTCATATATATGTGTTGCATATCGTATAGCATTTATGATTTTATATATATATAAAATCATAAATGCTATACGATATGCAACACATATATATGAATATATATACATATATACATCTATATACATATATATGAAAAATGAATATATATATATATATATATATATATATATATATATATTCATTTGTCCCTGTTTAGAATTATAGCCAATTAATGATTTGATCAGGCACCATTTTGAAAATACAGAATCATCATTTAATTGTCGCATTAAAAACACAGGTTCAATGGTCAAAAAAAAGAAGACATGCAGATCCTTGAAGAGAATCATATGAGGCGCTGGTTCAATCAAAAATGGAGTAGCATATCAAAGACATCTCTTCTCAGCTTTTTTTTTTGGATGAGCCAAAAGCTCCTCCTCAGACTCACTGTTATACTCACGTCATACTACTTTCACTTAACCGAATTCCCTGGAATAGACAGTTGAACTCATAGGATTCAGCATTCTGGTTCTGAAAAAGCATCCCAGGACTATGGACCTTCAAACCCCAGGGCTACTGACACACCCACAAAAAACAGGCAAATGACAGTTGATGAGGTCTTGACCGAAATCAGCTGCTAGCAGAGTGATTAGATCAATTCAAAGCCCTTTGTTTCTCCCAGCACTACCCCCATGTGGGAACAGCTAAACTATCCCGATCAAAGCACACACACACACACACACACCACAGGGGTGTTAAGTCTCTAAGCACGTCAAATGCAAGATAAGAGATGGGCAAATGGTTCTTACACTGCTGGAGGGTGCGAGTGAGTGGAGACTACAGCTTCCCATTGATGAAGTATCGCAAAGCTACATGGGTTTCTCATTTTTAAAAGTGTGTGTTTCATACACATGTTCTGCTCTATGTAACAATGCAATATTAGATGTTCTCTGGTAAATGTGAGGCAAACGTATAAAAGTAATCAAAAAACTTATCAGGAATTGGAACACACAAACTGGGTTTTTGACGTTGTCAGGATTCACATTTGAAAGTATACAACCTTCATCAGATTTACTGTGTTTCTCCTCAGAGTAACTGACGGCCTCATGTAAACGAAGTCCCTTGTTTGCTTTGACATGGAGTGAAGCAAAAGTATGCAGTCCTCTAAAATGCAAATGCTCAAGTAAAATACAGATATCTGGACATTGTACAGAAATACAGTCCTTGATAAAAAAAAAGAAAATAGTTCCTTTCTACCTCTGCACACATGCATGCAATTTCATTTTTCCGGGAAGAGTTCATTATTATTTTAAGTCAGAAGGGTGCAATTAATAATCATCACTATGTTACACAACAGTTCATAGTCATCCACAAGAGAAGTTCCCATTCAAACCCAATCTCTTTAGAGCTTTCCAACATAGATTTTAGAAGTACTGGAATGAATATGAGAGGTATTAATTTAGCTTAATTGATGATTAAGTAGGGATTAGGACACCATCATTTATCATCTACAACTTGATTCCACTGTGATATCAAGTACAAGTAATGTCAGGAAGTGGATTTTCTCATCTTTATTTTGCAACAGAGCTCTTAAAGATCTGTAATGTCCATGAAAATTACTGTCGGAGTGCATGTTGGTGATAAGCAGGGCATTTGTTGGACATTAACCCTTGATTAGAGCTACACAGCATACGTTTACTCCACAGGGTATTGCACCAAAGACTTTTGCATAATCGCTAGGCATGATTTAGACTGTACTCTAACAGAGGAGGGGACCCTCCCTGTTAAGTCATGGAAGTAGCAAAAAGATAGAAGTCCTTGTTATTCCACATAAAACAGTGGAAAATGTGGGGAAATGAGTTTTACAGAACAGGGTCAGAGACAAGGAAGCATGGTAAGAAAAGGGTTTTAGTAACCAGTCTTTCAAGTTCTGATGTCCTTGGTTTGCTGTTATTACTTTAAATACATGTAATTGTTATCTGGTTGATTCTCTCAGTGGCTTTTAAATCACATCGATTATTGGTGGCTACAACTTGCATGGAAGCTCATGCTTTGTGCTCCCATTTGGATTCAAATGTATTTTTTGGGGGGGAGGGTACATGAGGGTCTTCAGCAAAAATGATTCATAATTCAAATTCCCTTGAATTTCAAATTTTGTGAAAGCTCACTCTTGCTGGATCGGATTTAGCTGCTTTTAGTGTGTGAAAGATGTCCTATGGAAGAGTTCCTATTGAGCAGCTAGAGTTTAAATGGGGGTCCAGTGAGAGTAATATTAGAGTCTGGATTATGCAAAGTTTGAGCCCCCCCGCCCCTTATCTAACTATGGAAACCCTACCAAAGCTTCCATCTTGCCACGTTCCAGATCAGGGAGGCGGGAGGACGGAGGGCGGGGCCGGGACCCGACTATCCACACGGTTCAATAAACTCGACGCCTCTTTAAGATAACTGGTCCTGGTTTTCCTCTGGACACGCCTTTCTGAGTATGCGGGCTGTCATTGGTTTAAAGAACCGTCAATCTGGCTAGGGACGGGGTTTCTATGGTTCTGGGCTTTTATGAGGCAGCAAGACTAATTTTGATTTCTTTTAGCTGCGTGAAATACACCTACCGGACCTTCGGCTACTCTCCTTCTTGACCTGCGCATCAGAGAATCACCATGGCATCCAAGAAAAACGCCAAGATGAACGTCAAATCAAAAGGTACTTCGTGTTTTCTTCGCCACCGTGGGTTGCAGCGGCGGGGGATGATACGTCTCCATATGCAGGCGAGGCCATAGAAAGTTAATCGCGTATGGAGCTCTTAATTCAGCGCCATCGTCCCGTCCAGGCTAACCGTAACCAGCTAGCTAGCAGCTAGCAGCTGGTAGTGTCGACGTGTAGGCTGCCACATGCCCGTTCATCGGTTTAGCGGTGCCTAAGCCGATTTAGTGAGCATGTCAACAGTTTAATGTTTTATTCAGGCCTAGCAGTAGCTCGCCGTGTATCAACCGTAGCGTTATATAAATGTTCCTGGTCGTATAAGCGCGTCACGACTAATGCGTCACGAATTAAAGCTCCCCTGTTTACCGGAGAGATTCTGTATTTTCAGGACCAAGTGTAAACACATATCTTAATACGTTTCTAACACCAGTAAGTTAGAAGTGTTAATGTCGGTGATCCCAGCTATTATAGCACCTGGAGGTGGCGCGAAGCACCACGGCAGTTTTATTAATCTGGTGTCCAGGCTGGCTCACCATGGCGACGCGAGCTCCCGGGATTACACGGACTCGCACGCACCCTCTCTTGTTGAGAGTTGAGCTTTTCCAGAAACTCTTCACACTCAAGTTGAGTTTATAATCATTAAAAAAAGACAACCTAGGCCGGTTTGGGTTCGACACACCGTTTGTTCCAGCCTTGCACACTCGTGTGCAGCCTGGAGCATCAGGCACCCCGCCCCCAACCCAGCTCAGACCAGTCACCCACGACTCACGCGTCAATGGAAACCGGTCCAATGGTTAAAAAAAATCCCAAACCTCGATAGATTTAAAACCAGATTAGCCATTAACTTTGTTTAAGAGAACGGAGCGCAGCTGTGCGCGTTACTTGAATGCCGCATTACATGCCACGCATCCGCACGCGCCTCGACCCTCAATGAAAACCTAACGTAACAATAAATAAATAAATAACGATGCATCTGAAAACAAAGGAGAAGCCCCGCTTCTCCACCAGCTGTAACAGGACTACTGATGGAGCAAAGGCAGCGCTCTGCCTACACTGACACGTGGCTGTGCTGAAACCAGACGCTCTCTGATTGCGTTACTTTTGCGCGAAAAATCTAACGCAGCTGCAACACATTACAGTTGACTATCACTAAATCTGCGGGCTGCTGTTTTAATTCCGGGCAGAAATCGTAGTTCAAAGGTTAGGGTGACTGTGTGGAGTACAGGGAACAAAATGTTCAGTTTTTGCGGGTCTTCTTCTTAACCCCGCCCACCTCTGTGCTTATCATGCACATGTATGACTTGTTTAACAGTTGTTCATGATTCCCATGAACTATGTTGAAAGGGCGATTGTAGATCTGACATATGCAGGGAGCGTGGGGTTAGAATGAACTCTTTTTCCTGCACAGGAACGGGTTTAAACCATTCCTGTTAAGAGAGTGTATTACACAGGATTGTAGAACACACATGAAACCAGTTTATTGCTGGTTCCTGTGGACTAATGCTGTTCCCTTGTGTTTCTGAAGCATTATCATGTAGTTCAATGAATCAAGGAGAGGCGACTAGTGGGGGTCTTACTCCTAGAGGGCAGTGCACATGTGAAGGCTTCAGTTTGACACGCTAGAGTAGTTTGATGGTAAATAAAAGTCACGTGTGAAATAAAGTGACCAGATATGATCCAGAACCAAGTGTAGGTAAGGTATGCGTTAGTTAAGTCTGTGGCTGGTTGGGGGCTCGTGAAAACCAGCACGCCAGGTTTTCTTGCATGCTAATTGTATTTATTTGCAAGGACACAGTTCTGAGGGACAGTGTAAGCAGCATATAGTATTTAAGTGTTAGGCAGGAGGTTGATTGAGTCAGTGCCCCCTGAAGAGATCTACTAGATAACAAATGTTCTTTTGGTGAATGTAACCAGAGTCTTTCATTATTGATATCCTCCTCTGTGTGTCATGTTATCTTACATTTTTACATTCTGTATCATTTCAATCCCCTCAGCCTCCCTCCCCCCAAAACCCCCCACAGGGCTGAGTGTGGCTGAAGTATGCACAGCTGAAAGGGTAACAGGCCTGTGTGTTCCTGTGGTTCTGCTCTGGGATGCAGTGTTGTGTCCTTTGCATTTGTAGAGTGTTTGTTTTGCAAGCCAAACCCGCTGATGACAACATCTCAGTCTAACCTTGCATGGTGTGTGTTTGTGTCAGAGACTGAACCATTGGGTGTTGCATCTGTTCTTCTCTGCAAGCAATAAATTCAGTCAAGGGATGTAGTAAGGTCCAAAACTGATATCTCCAACTGTTGCATTGCTTCCAAGTTTTCCCGCCGGTTTATTTACATGGCACATAATATGTGGGTATTTCTTATTATTGAGCCCTGATTTTTGGTTAAAGTTTGCTTTGGAAGCAGAAAAAGGTTCCGAAACCGTGCCTGTGGTATAATATAATTAGCTTGACTAACAACTGCTCAGCTTGCTAATACAAGCGACTTTCTGGGGATTTGTCAGAACAAAGCCAGGCTGGGGATTTGTTTCCTGCCTTTTTTGTTGTTGTGCTGAGATCATAGCTTCCATCACTGGAATGCACTGATCACGTCAGAGCATGGAGCCATGCTACATGTTATTTAATTGGCCTGGTTAGCATCTACCTGTGCTGCACCAAACCTTAAGGGTCTACTACAGGCATGTGCTCAGTTTTACATTACAAAGTTGCCTCATTCCCCATAGTTGTGCACGCACACGCACACACATACACTGGTGGTGGCGGCGGGGGCAGCAGCAGCCTCTTTGCTATCCTACTCATCAGAAGTTCAATGTCCTGCTCAAGGACATTTGGCATAGTCTTTGCCTGGTGTATTGCCACCCTACCTCCTGAGCTGTGAGGAAGCCATGTGTTTTGAGCACTATGAGGGTAGATAAGACGGCAGCTAAGCAGTTGACCATTGACATGGCAATCTTCGAGATATGCGTGTCTAAGAAGAAGGAACACAGCAGTGTTTTGCCCAGCAGAATATTAATTAAGATAATGTTGCATGTTGTGAACCATCTGGCCAATGTGCAACCCAGTTCTTGTCCAGGGCTGCAGAGAAGGAGGTGACGAGCAGAACGGAAAAATAAAGTTGCAAGCATGCTGGTGTCATCTGTTTTAATTTCTGCATCTTCATTTACCTTAAGTCGTAAGTTTACTGATACAGATCAATATCCCAATGGGTCTTGAGCAAATTTTTACATGTATGTGTCATATATGTTTGCAAATCATGCAGTTTGTGCGTGGCCACAGCTAAATGATGTCGTGCACGATTACACATGTGTAGAACAGTTCAGCTAAAATAACTCCTGTTGCTCAGTTAGCCATGAAGCATTCCTGAGGTGACGGATAGGTTTTTTAGTTATTTCCTGAGTATACTGGTGTCTGCCTGTTTTATGATTCAGGCACACAAGATTTGGATACACAAATCTACAGTGAGACCCAGGTGGCGTGCTTGTCGAGCTCTTCTGTGTTCCACAGTAGCTCTGGCTGTGAGTCATGCTGGACAATCTCACAATGACAAGGACAGCAGAGACTCTGCAGATTCCGGCAGCATTTGAACCACATTTCTGCACTGTATCATCATGGAGACATTAATAGAAACATGTTAACTAAGGAGTGAAAGGAGCTCGGCAGATGTCTATCATCCAGATGTATAAATTACATGTTTTTCTAGGCCTCTCCTACTTTCTGTTTGAGAGCATGTGTGCATGGAGCTTCCAGGAAATGTCATTCTGCTGGTCCTCACACCTAAAGATATTCTATTAGGGTTAGAGTTTGCCATTTTATGAGCAAAACCAAATACCCCACAAAGTGTGCAACTGAGTGGAAGGTCCTCAAAGATATACAAGCATGCACAAGTGTTGTATGAACACACACAAGCCTGCACACACATAACAAGCGAGAGGGAAGAGAAGGAGGTAAGTTTGAAGGCGGTGCACAGCAGCCCTTACATAAAACCTGAGAGGAACAATGTGTACTGATCTCACTGAGAGAAGACAGGGCACAAGGAGTTTCCCGTTTTTCTTGAAAAGTTATACTCTTTGTGTGCATCTGTGATCGCACATATTCTTGTGTGTGAATTAGTTGCTGTGGTCGTCGCGGTTGTTATGTTACTGTCAAGCTGCTTTATTGTGGAGTGTGTGTGTGTGTGTGTACTGGAGTGTATGGTAGCATTAAATAATTTCAGTGGTAAAGGAGTTTCTCTATCTCAGGCTATCAAACCTTTTCAGAAATTATTTTAGAAAAAACCCTATAGGTTAAAATCATTTAAGAATGTATATTCTGAGTATTTATTTTTGCACATTGTCTACTTTGTTTACATTTTGAACTTCTTCTCCGACGTCTTATTTGTTTAAACATAACGTTTCTGTGTACTTATACCGTGCAAAATAAACAACTAAAACAGGTCTTGGGGTAAAACCCTGATTTTAAGATGGACCTCTAGAGTAAGAACTAAAAACATGCTACTTCTTCGAGAAGTAATATGAAATACATAACCTTTGTGTTTGTTAAAGGAAAATAACTTTTTAAAAAATGTTTGTTTTAATGAAATAAAACATGGTGTTAATGCACAGATGATGTGCCAGCCCATTGTACTGTACAGGCTTTCTCTGTTTGATGCAGAGCCCCATAAGTCTTTTTAATTGCAAATAAGAATAATTATGTAAAAATCCGTCCCTCACAAATCATATTGCAATATCAGCCAATTGAAGAAAACCTGTTTTCTTTTTAAATCATGCAGCCCTACTAGCATAGCTTCCACACAATTCAAGTGTTAATTCAAATGTAGGATATTCATTGACAGCACAAGGTCACATCACTAACTTGTAATAATTGTGGATATTGTTTGTGATTTATATCCCGTAGACATCTACCATGTAGGAAAAAAATCCACATCATATTCCAGCAAATGCACAAGTCATGAGCATCATATTAAAATCATGTGCTGTCCTGTGCAGACTTCTGGTTCTAGGGGCACATTTTTGTCAGATTGTCTGTCTGAAATTAAAAACATAAATGGCACGAAAATCTCATCACAGAGGGTGGGTACTGGGGGGTGGGGGGTTCGTTCTAGTCAACAATGTCTTCAACATCTTCCATTGTACAAAGAAAGTGGGCTGTCCTGAAAAGCTGTTGGTGCCTGGTTACGGCAGAGATGTTGACAACTGTGTTCCTCCCTTTCTGTGTGTGAGGGCCAGCTGGTCTAACAGCACTATAAATAACTCATATGACCTCCAGAGCCATATCAGTGGCGAGGAAAAGGAAAGAGAGAGAGAGAGAGTATAAGTGAGTGATGAGCAAGAGAAAACCAGACAATCACTAGAATAAGAAGAGGAACTGCAAGTGTGTGGGCCTGCATGCTGTCTTTGTGGCCAGTTTACCTGGTATCCAGTTAGTCTGCAAACCAGGCCCTCTTTTGGTGGGGATGGGGGATCCAGTGGCCCTGGTGGAGTCAGCTCCTATCATCACGGCCGTCCCCACAGTGACAGCTGCGGAGGTGCAAGGTGAGGTTACTGTCCTCTCTCAAGAAGGACCAAGCAGTGTGGAGGTCATTGTCAGGGTCTGTTGTTTGGTTACGTGTTGATAGAATTAACCAAGCACTGGACTCTTATTGTGGACTGGAAGCAGGTCAGAATTTTAGTTTTTTAGTCAGGGACCAAAGATGTCCATTTCTCGTTGTTGTGTTAGTTTTAACCAACTATAGCAGTCCTGCAGTTGTTAAATATGAATCCAAATGATGATCTTGTGACTTTTGTAACAAAGTAGGTGAGCCATGTAATTCAAGTAGTTTAAATTGGTGAAGGACCCACTGTACAATATTTTAGATTTCCAAATAAAACTGTAATCGAAATCAAAATAAAACCACCCGTACTCGTAACTGCCTTGATTTAGCAACCGATTTGGGGGGGATAGTTTGTGTGTCCTTCCAGGATTGCCTTGCGCGATCGATTTACTCAGACAATCATTCTGTGTTCATTTATCCAACAGCCATATTGTATTCCGCCAACAAAACCAAGTAGAAGACGGTCATTCTCTGTTCTCTCTTTTTTGGTGCAGGGAGATACCATCTTTGGTCATTAGAGGACATGGACATGACCTCACAACAAGTGTAGAGACAACAGGGTTTCCACCAGGGCTCTGTGTTAGTTAGTGTGTAGTAGAACATGTATGAGATGGTGAGTACTTCTGAGGCTGCGGTCCTCATGTCTGGAGGAAACAAACTCATTGGAATGTGCTCCACATGCTGCGTGAATGAGGATGTATTTACTGTTACTCAGACGATGTTGGTGATGAGGCGGTCCTTCATGTGGATCCCCTCTGAATGTGGTCGTGGTGATTGGATTGATCTCATGTCATGGGTGTGTTCACGCCTGTAAGTAGTGCACAATAGTCAATGTTGACAATGCTCATTGCCATGGAAACATGCTATTTTTTTGGCATGTATGGAAACACCAGCAATCTTGCAATACGTGTTATGAAATTTGGTTAAACACACTTGACATTATATGTATCTGATTTGTAGAAACCTACAGGACCAATTTCTTCTAGTCTGACAGCTGGGTTATTGACGCAACCTGCTTCCCGTCTTTGCTCTGCACGGATCGACACCCCCACTGTGGCAGAGGGTTTGATTCCCCAGAAAACCCCAATTGCTGTCACTGAAAAGTCTTCTGCTGCTTTCCATCTGGCCTGGACTGCTACAGCATTTGTAACTGGTGGATTACTTTTATTAAATTAAATTATTGTTGTCTCTTACACTTAGATTTCAACAAACCAGTAGGCCATGAGTGTGGATGTTATAATAGCTCTCTTGTTCGCACTGACGGATGTGTGGTCTATAAAAAAAACAGTTTATGTGTTATGAACGATGTCTTTGAACTATGCTCTTTGAGTGTGTCTTAGTTTGACCTAGCGCCATGCGGTGGACTTGAACACCTGTTCATTCTCTCAGCCGCTATTTTCTCCCATCATGCACTGTGGAATGTCATTGGCTCCCCAAGAATAGCTTGTCACTCTGCATTGCTCTTATGAATGTGGTTTATTTTTCTGTTTCCATTACCTCCACTCATCTCTGGAGTCAGCAGGGGAAGAGAAGAGCAGTTGTAAGGATGTTTTTTGTTTGATTTTAGAATTAAAAATCAAAATACATTGCGTCTCTATGTTACTGCGTAGTATAAACCCAGTCTGGCTCTGAGTTAATCCTGGCAATGGTGGCGACTGCAGTTGGTGTGACCAGTGGGAGTTAGCTACAAGAAAAGTTTGATAGGTAAGATCAGGAGGAGCAGGCAGACTCTTTGAGACAGATTCTTGCTAGTGGAGGTGTCACAGATAGCACAAGGACTGAACCCAAATCCTCCCAAACAGGGGCCAAGGCATTTTTTTTCCTCTTTATTCGTCCAGTAACCTCGCGCTCACATCTCATTCATCGCTCTCAGGTGGCCTGCTCCACCTGTAGAAAACAACCTCTCCTGCATTAGGATTCATTTTTTTAGGCTATTTAGAATCATACCTGAATATTATATCAAAATATTACTTTAGTATTTATGTATATATGTATTTTTTTTCGTTTTCAATGCAAAAGCAGCATAAAAATGATCAAAATGTTCAGTCGTAGGTCTGGGGGGGTCTTTATAGATCTTACAAAGATGGAGGTGGTGGTGGTATTTTCATTCAGCTGATAAACGCTCAGTGGAGAAGGTCACAGTGCACATGGGATATCTGTGACAAAGGGGCGAGGTGGAGTCCTTCCTTAGATTTCCTCTAGAAACCAAGACTGTTGTGTGGCACATCCAACCTGAGTGTGGAAAGCTGGCACTTTATCTAAAATCACACAGTAGGGTGGCATTACGCTGGTTCTGTGCAGCTCAAGGTAAACAAACAAAGCTAGTGCAGTAAATTGGGTCTTCTTCATGGTAAAATTGCTCAATCCCTGTGTGAAATTCTCTTGTTTGGGTTGTTTCGTCATCTTCCAACAGCATGGCCTGAATTTGAATTTGTGTAAAGGAACCCTGCTATAGTAATACAAAGTTATATTAACAAATGTGTCACATGTTCTAATACCTTACATGGATCTCCTACTTGTCTTTTTGTTGCAGATGGTACTAAAGCCCAGGCAGCTAATAAGAATGGGAAGAAGTCAGACTCTGGTTCCAGCAGCACCTTCTTCACCTGGTTCATCGTCCTGGCCTTGCTGGGTGTCTGGACATCCATAGCTGTGGTCTACTTCGATCTGGTCGACTATCAGGGAGTCCTTGGTGAGTATGCGGTGCAAGGCATGGTGCATGGTTCAGTTCAGCTCAAGACTAGCTCATTGCACTGTTATTCTAGGCTTTTTGACCCCTTGCACCTTGCTAGAAAGGTGTGGTTGCATCAGGCTTGGCTTTACTCTTTATTGCACTAACACAGTATACCATCTCTATGGCTTCCATCAGTGCATTGCAAGCCTGGTGGCCTGCCTGGCCTCAATTGACTCTTCACTGGACCCAAACAACATTTCTGTTCAGGAACCCTGCATTTGTACCACTAAAATACATATGCTTGCCATTCTTCCCTGAAGTGAAGGGCAGCTAGGGTTCAACTCAGTTGTTCGCTCTGGCGATGTTCCACTCTGCCCCTAAAGTGGCAGTCTTCTCACCCCTGCAGCCTAACATTCCCCGCCACTGCCAAAGCTCCTATTGTTGGTCATTTTTGTCTAACCGAATCGAGTACTGTCATCCCCCCCTGGCCAACTCCAGTCAGGCCACACAATAATCGCCTGACAGAGCAGCACAAACTCAGTGCTTCAGCTGTGTCCTGTTGGGAGATGGATAAAGAGAGACAGACACAGTGTCAGTGTGCTGTGTGATGAACTATGGTTCTACTTGTTTTAATTGTATTTTAAAAACCAGGAAATGTGTCACAACTTGAGTTGGCACAAATTAGAATAGAGTAATAAAACGTTTGAGGTATACATTGCTGATCACATCAGCAGCTATCATACCAGGTAAATGTATTTATCACGGATGTTGAAACTCACCTGTGCATCCATGATTGTTTTCCCCTCAAACACTGGACGGACGAGGAGACCCACTTTACGCTGTCACAAGAAAAGTGTGATTGCAACCAGCTGAAATGGGGCAAACTGAGACAGACATGCTTCTGTAAAGTGATTTCTTCCCGACTGGACAGTGACAGTAGTGTAGTTAAATGGCATAACTGAGCTTATACCACAGCTCCACTGCAACTGTGCACCTAAACTGCTGATAAACAAATAGGAGCTCTCTAACCCTTTACACAAAACCCTTCAAGTCTCAGAGGTGATTGTCATACAGTGGAAATCACATACCACTGCATCTCTATCACACACGTGTCATAACTCTATAGCATTTTGCTCCAAGCCTGGGGCCCGTGCCCCCCAGGGGCCGAAGCTCATGAATTGAATAACATCAGGATCATATAAAGTATCTATAAAGCTATTTTAAAGACAAGTTTTGGCCCTCATCTCCATTGAGGATTTTTTTACTACTTTACTTACATAATTACTAATTACTACAGGCTTGGAAAAACTGGTCCAAAGTTCACTCCTCAGTAGTTCTCTTCTTAGTCCGTTGTACGTTGCCCACCTCATTATAACCTAAAGCCAAGTCCAAACACTAGAAAATGGTTGCAGACGCGAGGCAGTCAAAGTTAGAGGTCTTCATGGTATAGGTTTTTCATCCGTTGTGGCACAAGGACCACCATCAACGCAACCACAAAACTGTACCCAACTCAGCCTTTCTGCTCGACTGAGATGTCCTTCGATGCATGTCTCTGTTCTCTGACTGCAAAATACTGTCTGTCACTTATCTTCACTCTAAATGATTAATGTTAAACACGATTACCTGCTTAGCATTTTTTAATGTATGAATATGTTCTGATTTTAATTGTACTGTAAATTCAATGTGTATGTTTTGTGTTTTGCATGCAGACAAGGCTAAGGGTTTACAAATTAACCTGTCTGAGGCCTTGCAAGGTAAAGATTTCCAGGCATACAAGACCGTATGTCTTTACTCCCAACTGACTGTGAATCTGCCTGTCTACTAACACCCCCCCCCCCTCCATTATCCCATCATGTAGTCCTTTCAAAACGTTTCCCTCCCACACATTACTCACCATTCTCAGAGCCCTGGATCTAAAAGACTTTATCGAGCTGTGCTAGAATCATGTTTGATATGCAGACCTCATTGGATTCTGTAGCTCTGCGTGGTCCTTCAGTTGTGCTGATAAAAGGAGAAATCTTATGAAAAGGAAAATATGCTCAATGTAGAAACGCAAATTATACTTATTTATACGTGATGTAAATGAAATGGGTCGAGTCTCACACAGTTGAGGCTCTTTGTAGGCTCTTTTGACTGAAATTTTAAACTGTATTTTTTAATTTATTTTGAAGAATGTTTTTTTCCAGTGTATTTCTCCCTAATTTGCTCAGATTTGAATATCTACTGCATTAATTTGGAACAAATGTTCTCACAGCTACATCCAGGGCTCCTGACTCACTGTCCCCCATCCTGAGTCCTACGGCACAAGCGTCTTACTAACTGTAACCCTGCTAACCCCTCCAGGAATCCTACTCAGCTACAGAGGTTTTGTTTGGTAACAGATGATACAACTATAACCTCACTAGTCCAGTTTCCATAAGTGTGTTAATGATGTGGATTTTTTGAAATCTTGACTTGGTAAACTTTGATTGAAATGGTATAATTCACCCCCAAATTCTTGCAATTCTGTGATTGCTTGTGGTGGTTTTTGCCTCTTTCAAAAAAGAGCAAACATTCAAATTAGAAAACCTGGAAAGGGAAGCTGTGATGTAGCGAATCTTGAACTCACCGATTGGCCGTTTCTGCCGTCATCCTTACGTATTTTCCCAAATTTTGTCTTTGTCTCCAAACAGCATGAAACCTAGCCACTTTTAGCCAGTACTGAACAGCAATTACTGTCCAATTAAAGGGAATTCCTGAAGGACCATACATTTTTGCTGATTGATGGCTCTTGTTCTAGGCGACAGCCATGAGCCGTGTTGCCTCTTTGGCGTCACTGCTTCTAAACCAGTCCATGGAAATGCACCTAATGCAAATTTCCTTCTTTGAGACATATCCACAGTCAACAAAGAATCATCTTACAGTTGAATGGAAATGTAATTACTGACTTTAAACATTTGATTATTTACCCACCCTGCCTCATCATTCCTCATATTCCCTCATCTCCCTCTGTATTTATAGAAATTCACTAGGCTTTTAGCTGACCGTAATTTGGGCTTCTGTTGAAGGGTTCTTTACTCTGATTATGGAAGGAAGACAAGGGGGCAGTCTCTCATAAGCTTGGTGTATTTCTGTAAATATGTGTTTTAATGATGCATGCCAATCCAAGTGATCAATTTTGTGTCTGTTTCCTGTTAAGACAAACAGTACGTCTACATGTGTGTTTCACTGCTGTAGGTAAACTGGTGGCATACGATACAGATGGCGATGGTGACTTTGATGTTGAGGATGCTAAAGTTCTGCTAGGCAAGTTGATTTATCTCTAATTTACTACCAATGTCTTTGGATTTCTTCTTTTTTTTGACCAGTGTCCTGCAGAAGGGAAAGAAAGGAAATGTACAGCGACAAAAAAAGTTCCCAAAATCATGACTGTCCTCATGGATATGAGTTTGATTATTTCTGCAGGCCATTGATCATGTGTTCTTGATTACATGAAATTAATAGCATTTTGGGTTTCTTTTGCATGACTTGACAATCATATCGCTGGCTGTTTACTAAAGAGATCATTTAAAAAAATGAGATACCTCAATTAAACCAATTTCAATCATCATTTATTTTTATTTTTTTCTCAGAAATGGCGAGTACACAATCAACAACTTTAGTAGCTCATTGAGGTTTTGAACTTTCACACTGATCCAGAGATGCCTCACACAATAACAGGCACACGATAGAAGATCGTCCACACTTACTGGAGACTTACGCGCGGTTTAGGTGAGATTTTTCCCCTGGAGAGAGCATGGGGGGGGGGGGGGGGGGGGGGGGGGCATGACAGGAAAGGTAACGTAACCTGCCGCTGTCACTGTACCGCTTCGTTATTTGGTCTGAAATAACTCTTGCTGATCCTTAACTTTGGCCGACAAATTCTGAGCATGCTGTCGGGGACAGAAATTCCTGAACCCCCATTTTCGTTGGCCTCTTTGTCTAAGTGCGTCTGGGGCGTTTGTGTTCTCCAGTTTCACGATTCCACCCATCAAACCCTACATGCAATTACTGCTTACTATTGTCCAACAGTCCGACTGTTTTGGACATTTTTGCACTCACACAAAATTCCAGCTGGTTCTCTTATCATTTCAGTGTTTTGGCAGGGGTGATTGTGTCATGTCAGTGTCCCCTCTAAAAGAAATTGCCCAAACTTATCAGGTAGGTTTTAAGGCCAGGAAACTTAATAAGAACATGAGCAAGTAGCCTGTAGGCGTTTTCAGAGCTGGTCCCCCCCCCCCCCCCCCCGTGCTTGGTGTGCTACACATTCTATGGATTTCATCTAGACTCCTTCTGTTTTTATAATTTTGTTCGTCATAGTTACAATTATTTCACTGTTGACATTGATTTTAGGAGAATAACTCGAGCCCTAGATGCATCCTGAGTGAGCCGATCACAAGTGGATGGTTCTCATCATACTTCATTCTAAAATGCACCTCTGGTGACCACATGTGATCTGGTCTCGCTTTCCCATTCATCGCACAAATAACAGCATGGATTATTTTTGTATTTACACCCAACATTTTGTATTTAGTACAAGCAACACTCAGAGGTATGCAGCCATTTTTTTTTTTTTTTTTTTTCCTGATAAGGGTGAATGTTGATGCCATGTCTGAACGGGGTCATGGAGGAATGAGGTCACTGGAAAAATATTTTTCTGAAGCCCAGCTATGAGATCCAAGTGACAGCAAGATTCACTGAGCCATCATTTCATTGACTTGAACTCTGCGGAGCCACTTCAGGTTTATGCAAACATGTCATATTTTACAATTACTCTCTATAAATAGAGAACTGCGAGAATTAGGTATTTTTGTGGTTGAACAGGAAGTTCGTTCTAAGCTATAAACTAAAAAGCTAAAAAAAAAAAAAAAGTATTCTTCAGACGATCGCAGATGGTCCACATTTCTGCCAAAGCATTCTGCTTGTATTTTTTATATATTCCACTCAAAGAGGATTGGTCAGTAGTACCCGAGAACTAGATTTCAAAAGCAGACTGTTAATATTGTGCAATTGAAGCATATGTAAAGAACCAAACGAAACAGGAAGAACATGCCTTAATTGAAGAACATGTCATTATAAGTCGCAGTTTTCCCTCACTTTGTCTTATTCTGCTCTTAGTACACAGCAAACACTGCTTGTCTTTTTGAAGTCATGTGTATACAAAAACCTGGAGGCTCAGCGTCATCTCTCACTTCATTTGTGTAGACAGCCGGGAACCAACTGTTTATGATAGAGCCTGAGTAGATCCCGCTCAGCTTAACCTACGCTCAATATTTCTTACCTTCTCCTCTTGTTTCTTCCCCTCTCTCTTTCCACCTCTGCTCTTGATCCTTTTTCATTCTTTCATGATGTCTTTTTCTGTTGTGAATTTGATTTCACCTCCATTTCTTTGTCTTTTATTATTAGTTTCTGTTCCACTTTATTTCCCCACACTCTTTCCACATATTGTACACTTGGACTTCCCATCCATCCCACCCCTGCCCCCTCTTTTGTCTGCGTAGGCCTGACCAGTGTGGGCGATGGTCAGGGTGAGTTCGAGGTTCTGGATTGGTTAGAAGAAGTGAAGGAGGGCGGCTCTGATTGGTTAAATGGTTTCTTCACTTTCCTGTATGGTCTGATAACCCCGCTGGAGACCCTGGAGGAGCAGGAGGAGCACAGTGCCTCAGGATTTGTGGAGTCACCGGAGGAAGATGAAGATGACGAGGACGAGGGAGGGGTCAGAAGAAGAGTGAAAAAAGATGATGGCGCTCAGGGGCAGAAAATCGTCATAGTTGGCCTCCATAACCAATAGTGTCAAGCCAATCACCGCTGCCCAGCTATCCTTAAATGCACTTGTTGTCGAAGGGCTCCAGCATCCCAAGGTCCAAGCTACAGTGGCAGGCAAACTTCTCAGCTTTAGTGGGATCTTGTCATCTAAACCCAGCCATTAGGTTTGGATATGAATATCTCCAGTTTAGCCTGTGGGCCCCACCTATCCCAGGTCTCACCTCCTTAGCTTGACAAACAAGCTGCATTCTTCAGTCCTTAGAAGAATCTTGTTAAAGCGAAATCTTTTTGAAGGCTGAGATAGAGACTCATAGATTTACTCAGGAACACTTGTTAAAGTCCTCTTGCAAACTTTTATAAGGATCTAGGAATCTTTTGCAAACAAACCTGTTGGCACCAACCAGCAGCAATGACTATTTGCACTGGGACAGCTGGCTTGTATTTCTGTTTTGGTTTTCTTATTACTTCTGTAAACATTCAATTTGACACTCGGACTATAAGCATGAATTTGTACAGTTTCAGATCTGTCAAGTTTTAGGTTTTTGAATTCCACTCCCTTAATCCTGGAATGAACATAACATCAGTTTCTGGCTATCCTGCCTGGATCATGAAAAATGCCTGCAGGGGAACATGCACAAAGACTGCATTAAGAATTGAAAATACTTTTAATGCCAGTTGGAAATACAAAGGTGGAGTGAGTAGTTCAGTTCCTGTCTAGAGAAAGGATTGCATGTTAATAGCAGGTCCTGAATTCCTTTAACTGGCACTCAGGGTTTTGAGGATTGCCTTTTTGGGGGTGTGAATTTGGTCTTGTTGGTACTTTCATTTGTCTGGTTTCTTCTATATTTTGCTGGAATCAAGCCTCATGATGTTGTTTTGTGGTCTTGTGTCATTTCATGGCTCAGCATGTATCTGTTCCATTCTCATCATTTTCCTTTTGAAACTGAGTAGAAACATGTCTTACACGTACACTACCCAATAACCACAAAGTCAGAAAAAGACACGTAATCTCAAGGCGTTGTTCCATGCCAAAATTGTGGGCTTTCCAACATGGTGAGAGAGGTGCTCTGCAGGTTGGGAGTTTGATGTGTCAGTGAGGCGTAGAGGGGGCGTGTTTGCTCCATCATGCTCAAGTTAACAAGCTGCTTCAAGCCAACTGGTCAAACCAGCTACAGGTACACACAGGAGAGGGTGTGTTTCTCTGTCAGCTGGTAAGCTGCAAATTTAATGAGACACAATGTGGACACAGTGAGATATGAGGCTCACTTAAAGACAGGGGCAGCTGGTTCACAGTAAGGTGTGTTTTTTCATTACCCATTATAACAGGCGAGCTATGCTCAGTGGCATTGCAGTATTGTAACAGTATTGATATCATCTCAGAACCAATAACAGTAATTCAGTCTAGTTTATCAAAATGTTCATGAAGTCATGCGTAGTGAATTGCTGGAATTTCCCGTTGACAGTATTCAGGCGACTGTGGCCCCGTGCGCACCTGATCCAACCTGATACACACCTGCTGAGTGTGTTCACGCTTGGCTTTAAATGCACCTCCACACATGTCGCGTGTGAGCGCGTCTTACTTTCCCTCGCATTGTGTTCAGATGAATTTGCTCCCATTTGCAGTGTTTTTAACCATCGTGTTTACCAGCTACAGTTTGTATTCATAACAAGCGGTACACGTGATTATTTCACTGAAAACACTACAAAAAAACACATTTTTAAATTTACTGAGATACACCCATCCACTAGCTGCATTCACGCTTACAAAGAGAGCAAGCAGCAGTGCAGACGGCAACAATTAAAAGTAGAAAGAGAAGTTAATGAAACAGCTCAGGTCTGCTCCTCACCCCGTCCCTAACAAACTACCAAAGATGTTCGATGCACTTGCATTGGAGCTCTAAGGGCTGCCAATCGGGCACCCATCAGTGCTTATTTCTGCTGAAACACAGTGCATCAGGCAGTCCTTCTTTGTGGCTGGCGACACATTCACCAAGGCACAACTGAAAGAATATGGCCACATATTGCTAAATACGCCTTGAACACTCAGAACATAGTTTCATTGGTCCGATCTCTATCCATTCAGGACACATGTTCACACCCGGGATTAAGGCTGACCACTTGTGATTGACTTTGTCACCTCTCATCTCAGTACCAGGTGTGCACAGGGTTAATGGGAACTCTGTTTCAGATTATTGTCCCTTAAAAAGCCTGGCAGTGCTACTTACTTGTTATTCATCAAAGGGAGACCGTACTAACTGTTGTATTTCTTAGTGTTATTTCCATTGCTTGTTGTGACCATATGATGTTTCACAGCCTTTGTGGCCTTGCTGTAAACTCCCTAAGGTTTGCCTTTAATGTATGAACAGCTGTATTCTACAGATGAGGTGAGTTGTTGCTTGGATATTTACAAGAGGAGATTAGTAGGATAAAATTAGGTATAAACTGATTAGTGCATGTACTGCAGTTGATACAGGATGTCCGGATTGATGAGTGGTAAATGGGCGGACTGCTCTGTGGTTAAGAAGGACACACACGTCTTGTAAAAGGCTCCAGTGTTGTAATTCCTGACTTGTGTTTGTGCAACATCAGATGAAAAACCTGGAGATGCTGCCAGGAGAGGAACTAGGAACGGTATTGTCACGTCATGCAGCATGAAGTTGTGCTGTGCTGTACTAATGGATGAAGTTTGAACTAATACCAGATTGATTGTCTTTGTTTTTAGCGAACTATTCCTTTTTGCTAAATTAAGATGCTCACCGTTGTAAATGGTTGCTATATGGGGATAGATTGGATAATACTGGCAGACTAATATGCTTGTGCTCTGTTAGTGAAATCTTGTGTTTAGCCAGTACACGGCTTACAGCTCATTTTGCTTTTGTGCGCACACTGATGTGGATATGTAGTAACAACCCATCTGTTAACAGGGTTATGTGGTACACCTAGCTTAGTTTAGTGATGTATAAATTGTGTGCTCAGTCAGCATTTTTTATTTTTTTTTATTTTTTAAATAGGATACGTTTGAACTTGTGCTCATGCAACCGGCTCCTGTTCTATTCTGATTTGAAACTAGTATGAACTACCTAGTGTTTTCTACCAGTCTACTCACTGCTTAGAGGAGCAAGCTTGACTAGTATGTCAGGGGCCTGCTCTGGCACTGGGTCAGCATGGTTTTGTATGATACACGTGCAAGCACCAGCCTGTCTGATGGAATGTTTGATGATGTCTAGTAACGGAGTGCCTGACAGCATGGCCTTTACCCATCTTTACCCATTCTAAGTGATGTCACGAGTGATGAAACACAACAGTGTTATTGCTCATCCATCCCAGAAACTTCTCCAACAAAGGACGTGGGCTGGAAGCTTCGGGAGGCTTTAAAGCAGCAGCTGGCCATCATCCATGAACGAGTGGAGGCTAAGAAGCTTGCCAAGCTGGCTCTGGCTGAGGTTAGGCAGCTCCTGGCCAAAGAGGAGGAGGAGAAGGAGCTGGATTTGGGGAGGAAGGAAATAACAGCCAGAGTGAAGGAAAGAGTGGCCGCCAGGTTGAAAGAGGAAGAGGAGAAGATTGCAGCAGAAGAGATGGTGAAAGCTGTGGAGAAGCTAAGGAAAGAAAAGGCCAAACAACTGGATGAATCTGAGGAAGAGGGGAGCAAGGAGGAGAAGGAAGGGGTGAATAAATTGAAGACAGGGGGGGAGGAAGAAAAATTGGAGAAAGAGGGGGAGGGGAAAAAAGCACAAGAGGATGACAAGGGGAGGGGGAAAGAGTCTGCCAAAGAAAAAGGCAAGAAAAACAAAGGTGAGAAG
This sequence comes from Aulostomus chinensis, assembly GCF_037954235.1. Lineage (NCBI taxonomy): Eukaryota > Metazoa > Chordata > Actinopteri > Syngnathiformes > Aulostomidae > Aulostomus > Aulostomus chinensis. The sequence continues at coordinate 22,455,986 of NC_141324.1, forward strand.
TCTGACAGAGGAGGCAGGAAATAGGTCAGAGGTCGACGACGCATTGAAGAGAATGCAGCCGGGTTTCTAGGAGTACTCACTAGGCGATCAGAACAGTGTCCAAGCACTTAAGGCATGTTGAGTTAATTTTTTTTTTAAATTTTTTAGGCACAGTACACTTGGTTGGAAGAGGTGGGCTTCAGAACTCTACAGTTGCATGTACATGGGCTCAACGTGTGCTATCACTTCCGAACCATTCCATGCGACCTCAAGATTAGTCCCATCCCATTCCTGTGACAATGTACATCCTGACCCAGGAGATTCCCAACAAATGCTCCAGCTAGTGCAGCTCAGTGGTTGGTGTAAGCATGCTCAGGCCCAGAGCAATGTAAGCAGGGGAGTGGTTTGGGAGGCTTTGCACCAGGCCTGAGCATGCTTGTGTCATCAGAGTTGCTTGAGTCTAATATTTGGCTTGGCTTCCCACTGGTAGGATTTTTATGCGATGGGAGAAGTCTTGGGGGAGGAGTGAGATTTTGGAGTGAGAATCCAGTCCCCTGCCCAGGTCTATGTGACGATTGCACACTACTGCAAGTTGGCAGTACAAACTGTAGGTGTGCTACTTGGGTTTAACATACAGCAAGCGGCATGTGAGTGATAAGAATATTCTCATGCCATCATTGTGCTGCAACAATAATTGTGGGCAATAACTAGGCTTTTTTTTTTTTATAGCTCAATATGCTAGTGTGCTCACTCGCTTGCTGTTTGTTGGGCTAAAACCCAACTGGCGCCTGTCCACCGGCTTGGTTTGTACATGGGTAACTGTACTGTGCTGAAGCCCATCTCTTCCAAGTGTGCCAGGGGCTAGAAAGCTCTATCATGCGCTTTCACTTGTCAATGGGACTTTGGGGGTCAAAGTGCTTGGGGACAGTACGTATTGCCCAGTGTGAGTCGGTCCTGAGGCTGATTTGATTTCATGTAGCACTGCTTGTGTTGGCACAATAAAACATTTGAGCAGTTTGGGTTTGGGAAAGAAAAAAAAAAAGATTGAATAGAAAAGCTGTAATCCACATGGCATTTTCATAAACATGCTGCAACTGTCAGTGGACCTCCTCACTGCTCATGAGTCAACACAGCCTGCATGTTTGTTGTCACCTAAGCTGGAGGGTCAACATTGGCAGCCGAGCGTGGAGTAAGTGCAATAACACCAGAGCTTGTTGCAACAGGGCGACGTGAGAGTGGCCTGAAAGGCAAGGCATTCTGGTTGTTGTAGGTTTTATTATTTAATAAGTGGACACCACAGCCTTTTGTCTTTGTTTCCTCTGGTCATGTAGCAACAATTTAAGAATATTTGTACTCCATAGCCCAAAAAAATGTGAGAAAGGGCAGTGGTATGCAGTACCTGAAATGAAACCTACAAAAACCAGAATGAACCAGGCTTGGAAATGCAACCAAAATCACAGCAAGTGATTCAAGTTTAGAAACTTGGTGTCAGCAGTGTGGATAAGCAGCTTGGAGTCGCTGCTCTGGGTATTGTGTAGTGAATCATACTTAGCTCTCTTTTTTCAGAATAGAAACCAAAATTACATGTAAATATGTAAATTTATTTGGAATTCAGTTGTCTTGAAATAACATTACATTACCGCCTCTTATGAAATCTCCATGTTGTGGCTTCAGCCCTGCAGCGAACCCCTCATGGCTGTCAGACAGTATCAGCTCCATTAGTCCAGTTATGAACAAACATCATGGGAGGTAAAGCATGTTGTCATATTGCTGAATACAAATGTAACACAAAGGGTTCGGCACCCTGATGCTGTCGACACAAACTGCTGATGAAGGTGGGATTTATTTTTGCCAAATGCTGGTTTAGCCAGTGTAACTGGAAGTTGACCTCATGTTGGTGTCAACATTATTACTTACAACATCCTTTCATCCCATCCGTTTCCTATACCGCTTATCTGTTAAGGGTCAGGGGGCTGGAGCCTCCCAGCTGACATCCCCGCGAGAGGCGGGGTTCACCCTGGATGGGTCGCACTTACAACATGTCAGTGTAAAGTGGCTTCTCCCAAAGATTTAAAGAGAAAATCAGTTTTCCAACAACACTTCGCCTATGTGTTAGATTTTGATTTTGATATGTTCTACTTTTATTTGTGTTCCAGGCCTTAATAGCTTTGCAACAAGCAAAAGACAGTAAGCGGATGCCTGGCAAGTGCTCCACAAACCTCACTGGAAATCAGATGTTCGGCCATGATTGCCACCTTAGTCTTTTTAATGGCAGGAAAAAGGAGAGAAAGGTTTAGTGAAGGCATCGCAAAAGTGTCTGTAATGTTAATCAAGTGTAGTGTACGCATGTAATCATGATTTCCATTTTAGATTTGACTTCATCTGTGGGGCTGCCCAGCACTGTGCTTTCTCCCTGGTTAGGCACCTGTGGAAAAGTTTAGGCTTTGCTGTAGTTTGTGTTTACTCTATGACTGCATTTCCTTGTTTGGCCAATAAAGAATTTGAATCCTTGTAGGGGCTCTTTATTCAAAGCGTAAAATGGGATCTTTTTGTTTCATTGGGTGTGAATGTCACAGCGGTGAGCAGAAATGGAGATCATGTCCTGATTCTCAACCCTCCCACCACCCCTCTCTCTTACTCTTTATCTTTTCAGCACACATTAAAACATGATGTCATTTGAGAAAAGGGAACTGAGAAAGCTTTGTGAAATATCACACATGTTTCTGTCGGTCTGCGGCTCCACTGTAGACTGACCACTCCGCACTACCAGAATCTGGACCTGCTCTCAAGGAAAAGTGACTTTACCAAATCTGAACAGATGTTTTAGCCAAACAGGAATATTCCATTATTCTAAAACTAAATGAACAGTCAGCAAAAGAACCCATTTTTTTCTCTACTGGTTTTATCAAAAGTGATGAATGCTGTGTGATGATGATTTTGTTTGACACAAACATGTCCTCTATCTTTTGTCATTTGTCTCTGAGTGTAAGCAGTATGGGGGGGGGGGGGCGACTTCACTTCTCTTGGGCTGGTATTATAAATGTGTTCTCAAAGACACGTATTGTATACTTGTGCATATCCAGTGTTTAGACACATCCATGTTCCTGCCAACAACATGTGCATCATCTCATGTAGGACTGAAAGAGAAAGCTGTTGTCGTCACATCCCGTAAAGGAGATGCCGCCGCCCCAGTGGAGACCTCTGACTCCGAGCCTGCACCAGAAGGTACCCCGCAAGCATCCTCGCGTCTGTGCTTTAATGACATGTCAGTGGTAGATACAGGGAGGAGGAGGAAGGCCGGTATCACTATGATGGGGCTCATCCGGTACAGTGATGCAACATGACATCATTATCAGGATCATTAGATTGAGTCACGTGAAAAAAGACACAACCAGACAGGATGTAGATGTTATTGAGGTGACAGGTATATTACAAGTAAACATGTATCAGAAAGTGTGGCACAACTGAGACTCTCGTCGATGTATTCATGTGTAATTTGAGTTATGTAGAGCTTAAACTCATGAAGAATTTCTTTCAGCTCATCTGCCCTTGACCTTTTTTTTATGGAAAGTGTTTAAGTATCAAACCCAGATATATTCAGTTCATCCTTAAGCACATTGTGGGTGTTGTTGCTTTGGAAAAGGGTAACAGCTACTTTACTGTCACAGTAGATGTGGTAGAAAGAACAGAGAATTTATATTCTTGCTCAAGGGCACTACAGTTGTGCTGATGAAGGTGGGGCAAATGTTGCGTCGTCTTCCCTCACTAAAATGCTGCCGCTGGAGAGTTGGGTGAGATGACCGGGGCTACCGACGGCTGCGCTCTGGAGCCTTTTAAGCCTTCCAAGAAGACTAAATCCAACTGTGCCTATTTTGGGTTCGTAAATGTGTCAAGGGAAACCTAATTGAAGACGGCCTTTCCATTTACACAATATATCAGATAGATGCTGCTTCAGTGGTGAAGTGTAGATCTATAGATAAAATAATCAGGTGAGCCTCCTGTAGAGCTGAGTGTTACAGAGACACAACCTCACATAGCTACACCGACTGCTCGATGATGGCCTGCTAAGAGCAGAGCTAAGGACAACAACGCCCACTTTTGGTGGAAAATGAATCATCACAAGGAGTTTTCAGTATCATGCTTTAGTACACAAAGGTAACAGATGGTGAGATGTTGTGATGTGAGATGAGATGGTGGCTTACAAAGCTCCCCAAAGGAATCAAATCACACCTTGTTGAAGTGGTGTATGTTACTTTCCAGGACAAAGCAAATAACAAAGATTGTAGAGTTACGGTAGATAAAGGACAAGTTAATTCATGTTGTATAAATATTAAATCACTCATTGCCACATCTGTCTGTAAATCAACAAGCGAACAACTGTAAGAGTGCTGATGTTCTTGGAATTTGGGAGGGAGGATGTAGTTTACATCTTTTATATCAGATGCAGCTCTCCTCCCTCCTCTGTGTTGTGCTTTAAAATTTTAAGAAGGAAAAGATGTTGTTGTTCATCACCATGCCCTCCACAGCTGTTGTAGAGCCTGACCCCATTCCTGTGGAAGATGTGATCGAAGCAGAGGAAGCTGCACCTCCACCAGGTATGTGAGCATGAATTCCCCAGTGAGACACATCAGTGCAGGTAGACGGCTCATGGATGACCAGTGTTGTCAAAAGTCACGGGTTGGTGCTGTGGATGGACCCTGAACAGGCTGCAGTATTGTCTCTGCCTCCCCCTTCTAGAGGCTGAACCTGAGGTGATGGCATCTGAGCCTGAACCAGAACCCGAGGCTGAACCAGAACCCGAAGCTGAACCAGAGCCCGAGCCTGAACCAGAACCAGAGCCTGAGGAACCTGCTGAGGTTAGTACAGGTCAAACTAGGTCCAGTTGTAGTTCTCAGTCTTAATCACTGTTCAAGATTGAAGATTAAAATTGAACATCCTATCCTCACGGTAAAGCTAATACCCCTCAGATGAAGGTGTCAGTGACATGTGGATGTACCCCTTCACAGGTGATCGAGGAGGATCCAGAAGTGCTGGAGGAAGAGCTTCCTGCTGTAGAGGAGGAGGCACCAGTGGAGGAGGTGTGTAGTCTTTGTGCATTTGAGTTTCAGTGTTTCTTTTCCTACACAGCTTCAAACCTGTTCTAACAGACTGTCTTTGCATGATGATTTGATCATTTGTCCTTGATTTTTTTTCTCTCTCTTTTCATAGACATGAAGGTTACACAGCTGAGGGTTTACTACACTCTAGTGATACTGCATTTTTCACATTATAAGATGAAGCACCCATAGTCTCTGATCACAATCTGCTGGCCCTGGTCTTTGCAGTTTGATATGGATCAGGCTTGTTTTTTTTACTGCAGCATGTCAAGGAATCAGTGAAAGTCTAGAGGACCGCGCTGGACCGAGCAGCGGTGCTTTGTGCACTGTAAATGATACTCAGGATGACTTTGGATCCAAGTCACCTCTTCCAAACATAATTGAGACGTTCTGGTTTGGAGGCTGTTCAGAGTTGGTTCTCTGCTCCATTTGTAAAATGAGTTTACAAACCTAATCTTAATCTAACCGACTAGATCAGAGTCTTCTTAGTTTAAAATCCGAATCCTGTAATGTGACGTGATTAAAGATGTTACAGCAGTAGCACCCAGCCCCTTGCCAGAGGAACAGTAAAACCTGTCCAAGTTACCTCTAGCTGAGCCTGCAAGCTGCTGATTCATTCTTCTCAGCCACGACTTCATCTACAGTTTTTTTTCAGTGCAAAGCCAAACACACACACACATGCAAGCAGTTGACGACAACAGGTCACCTCCATGTTTGTTCAAATCTGAAGTCACATCTGATCACGCCTGTTTTTCTCAGATCCCAATCTCCTGATACCGTTGATACCTCACGTGTGAGGGCCTGTGTGCTGCATTAATCATCTGTTGAGTGCTGACTTAAGATTGAAGTAGTAAAACCTTTTAACTGAGTCATTCTCCAAGGGTTTCGTCGGTTTGAAAACCTGCTTTGATTTGAAAGCCCTCAAGTGTGTACCAGGTCTATGTTGGCTGTCCTCCAGCAGAGGATCTAAGTACACATGAAGCGACCTCTAGACATTTACAGCTCTACACTACTTCATATCTGTTGGACACCAAGATTAGGAAAACAATGATCCAACAACACCACTCAAATATCACTTGATTCAGCTGTTTCAGCCACAAGTGAAGAATGATCTCTTGTGTCTTCATAGAATTTGTTTGGTTTGATTGAACAGGCTGCTCCAGCTGAAGAAGAGCCAGAAGCTGAGGTCATGGAGGACCAGCCTATGGAGGATGAGCCGGCAGCAGAGGAGGTGGAGGAAGCAGCCCCAGAACAGGCTGCGGAGGAACCAGCAGCAGTGGAGGAGGCCGTAGATATTCATGAAGAAGTGGAGGCTGCATTTACAGAAGAAGCTGTTCAGGAGGTCATTGAAGAGGAGGAAGCCGCCGAAGAGGAACCTGCTGAGGAGTTGGCAGCTACAGAAGAAGAAACATTTGAAGAGGTAGCAGAAGAGCAGGAGGCAGCAGCTTCAGAGGAACCCACAGAGGAGGAGGCGACACCAGAAGAGGAAGAGGTAGCAGCAGCAGAAGAAGAGGGAGCAGCAGAAGAGGAAGCAGCAGAAGAGGAAGAGGCAATGCCAGAAGAGGAAGAGGCAATGCCAGAAGAAGCTGTAGAAGAGGTAGCAGCAGAAGATGAGGTGGTGGCAGAAGAAGCAGTGGAAGAAGTAGTAGAAGAAGAGGTGGTAGCAGAAGTAGTAGAAGAAGAGGTAGCAGCTGAAGAAGCGGTTGAAGAAGTAGCAGAAGAGGAGGCTGCAGAGGCGGAAGCGGTGGAGGAGCAAACACTACCAGGTACAGTTGCAGCACAGTCACTTCATTAATTTGCCAGTCTGCAATAAATTCAAGCAATTCAGATGATGCATTATTAGAGAAAGAGAGCACAAACATTCTTTGCTCCTGGCTTGTCAACTGTGAATGGTCTGAGAATGAGAAGCTTGTTAGTTCCAGGTCATCAGGGTGTTTGGTGTTCTCAAGATACCCAATTAATGACCTCCAAACGAGTTGCAGTGTCATTATTCCTTCTTTGTAAACTTATAGGTTTGGCTGAGATGACGGGATAGTTCCCTTTTCTGCCAATGTCTCCTGGTGTTGCTCTCAATCGAGATCATATTGCAGTAATAATACACCTGCTGTAAGACTGCAAATAGTCCAGTGTTAGCAACTCTCTGGTGCTCTACGCAGGAGCTGTGGTATCGTGCCGGTCCTCACAGCACTCGTCATCTCGCTCCAACAACCCAGCATTTTGGTTTTTTGCGTCCACGAACTGGCACCTGTCAATCAATCCCTCTGTGGAAATTAATTTATTATGCATAGAGGTGCCGCTATTGGAAAGTGCAAAGACGGATGAAGATTTTCTGAGGATCAATGAAAGCATTTGTTCTTAGTGTATTGCGCACCATTATTAGGGTTAAAGTCAGACTAAAGCTGTGTTCCAAGTCTCCTGTGAAACACATCTATTTACCAGACATGACAGTGAATCATTTGGCTGTTGCAGGTACTAATGTCACACATTCAGTAATAGGATGACCCCCCCCCCCCCCCCATCCCGATATCCCCCACCCTGCTGTGAAGCAGAGGTAGCAACCATTGAGGGTGAGAAATGTTCCATATGCACTCAGACTTGCTAGCGTGTACGTGTTAGCTCTCCAACAGCTGTTAGCTCTTGACAAGGATCCCAGCGCCGGTGTGTTCATGTGACAGTCATACCAGTGTTAGACCACTCTCACTGACTAGTCTGAGAGCGTAAATTTATTGATGATTTTTAAAATTTCTTCCGCAGAGACGGAAGAAGACGCATATGAGACAGAGGAGGCTCAAGCAGAAGGTGGGTAGATGCACACCTGTGATGGGCGAATAGGCTCCCAAACGGTTGCTGTTGCTGTTGTTGTTACCACTGCAGTCCTGGAATCATGCTGATTCAGGGATTCCAGCACGTTTCATGCATTCACATCACTTCACTCTGGCAACGAATGTTCATATTTGTCTCCTCACAAGTTTTGACCATTGAGAATTAAAATCCCCAGCAGATGACAATACTAAATCTCCATTAAGAGTCCAGAATACTGTATCAGTATAATCTATGCTCAGTGATGACTCAGACGTGGATTATGACCTTGTTTCAGATGAGCGGTCTGTCTTTCACTGTCTTTTGGCACCTCCTCAAGGGCACATCGCAGATGCTCTTTCTGCTCGTGTGTGTGTGTGTGTGTGTGTGTGTGTGTGTGTGTGTAGGGGGCTTTGTGAGGGGATGTCATTAAAAAGTTTTAAAGATGGTGTTTGCCTGTGTGTGTCTTTGCAGAAGCAGAGTTTGTTGAAACAGCTGAACAGATCCAGGATGAGCCCACAGGTAAACGTAACTTTCAGCCCGGTGCGGTGCAGATGTGGCAGTCCTAGCAAGGGTGCTCAGTGTAAATGTCAGATCTGTGGTTTTGGAAAAGGTGCTTCATGCGACACACTGAGCCTCCAAACAGCTGTTCTTGTATTGTCCTGCGGTCCACACCGAGAACCCACTAATATTAGTATTAACAAGCCATCTATTGTCTGGACATGTCCAGATTATCAAAACCAATGTTCCAGTAGGTACATGTGATGTACCTGACCACACCCAGAGTTATTCTGGCTTGCAGTATGTTCCTGCTGTGCTTCTCCAAACTGAAGTGTCCTGATGTGGGAGCCTCCACCGTCAGTGTGTGAGTAGGTGAACGAGGCACCGTTGTACAATGCTGGAGTGCTGTTGAGCTAGAGATTAGAAAACCTAGATTGATTTACAGTCAGCACATCATTGCCTTCATCATTCAGGACAGTACTCCCGTTCCCTCAACCACAGAGATCGGGTCATCATCCTAGTATACACAGTAGGCCCACAGGACAAACTTCTTTTTACTCAAAAGAAGAAAAAAAAACCACATTAAAAAAGACCTTTTCTTTGAAAGCTGAAAGAGGTGGTAAAAAAAGGTCAGAGTCTCCTGCACGTGTAGCTCCTGAGGAGAGATGTCCGATTTCAAGGAGGATTACAAGAATTTATGAAATATAGCTGGAATGATTGCAGAAGCATGTCAGTGGTTACTTGATGCATGACAGACAGGACAAATGTGTTTCTCTCTAGCTTGTAGATTCACAGCAGCTCAGTCTGAAAGCACAGAGCTCCTCTTTAAGTGTGAGATGAGCAACCAGGATGTCCAGACTGTCCCAGAGCTGCGGAGGGTTGAGAGGATCCCCTGGCACACCCGCTGTTTTAGAATGGCCCGTGTGCGTTGGGGAGAGAGTGAAATATAACGCGGACCTCATTTATAGAACCCTCTGTTACTCGAGCCTCAACACACACTTTGTCCCACCGATGGTGAAGGCTGCCATGCAGGCTCACCACCAGCTGATCAGGGCCGGTCAGGGGTTCAGTGTCTTCCTCAAGGACACTTGGACAAAGGTCTCTGATTGCTGAACGAGCTGCTCTACCTACTGAGCCATCAGCTGCCCTTCTGTTGTTTTTGGCAGTGTGTGTGTGTGTGTGTGTGTGTGTGTGTGTGTGTGCGTGTGCGCGCATGCACGTGTGTTTGTGTGTTCTCCACATGCTCCTGAGGGATCAAACACACGTGCTAGATCAGCCACTCTCTCTTGAGATCAAGACCCTGAGAGATTAAAGCTCCCCCTATTTTTTGTTTTTTCACTTCCATAGAAACGTAGAGGAGGCCGCGGTCGCCGTGGTGACAGAGCAGGGGACCCACTGACGCTGCATCAGCACCATCTGAGAACACTCAGAACGATGCAGTTCTCCACCTTCAGAGAAACGGCAGTCGTCAGGACTACACCCCCCCCCCCCATCTGTTTTTACCCTGACAAACACCTTTCTGTTAAAGTTCCTCTTCCTCTAAATGTGTCAGACAATGGCTGATTTGTTTAAAGGGTTTGTAGCCTCATTGTTGTCTTCCCCCTTTAAACAAAGCAGCCGTTTCCATCGTTGTGTTTCTGTGGCCAGATGAGACGCTCAGTTAGTCCTCTGTGGACTCTCCTCTATCGGAGTCCCAGCTCTGTTACGAGGCCTGTTTGGACTCCGGGAGCTAAATTCTTTTGCCAAACCAAATGAGGCCAAAGTTTGCAACTGAAGCCGAGCTCACTCGAGTGAATCCTGCCGACATCCCTGCTGGTCCCTGGTCTGTACTGGACCCCCCTGTCTCTACTGCAGTGTAATCTCTGAGCTGGTCCCATCTGGTCGCAGAGACTCTTTACCCCCCCCCCCCTTCCCACTCCACCCCCCAGTTTATTTACCACTCAGTATGATGAGAGAGAGAGAGAAAAGTGTGTTTGTTTGCGGGTGTGAGTTTTGAGTGGCGTGTGCGGATGTGTGTTAACAAATCTTTGACTAATCAGTCCCTTCTGTGAGCCGTAGATGTCATGATGTATTTTTGAAGACTTGTGTGACTTGTTTTGTTCTGTAATGACCTGTACCTCCGTCTGTGTGTGTGTGCGTGTGTGTGTGGTCTTCATATTTTTAAGTGATCTTTTTTTTTTCTCAGTTTTATTTTTTCTCCCAGATATGTGGACCATCTAACTAAACTATCACAAGTTTTTTACTGAAGTTATAACTTTAAACATTCACTCTGAATTTCAAAGCTGTACTGTGATGTAAGCGGGAACCTGGTCCTCCAAGTCTCGTCTCGCCAGCCGTCACACTGAAACGTTTGTACCCTGTTGGATCCAGACCTACCGCCGTCAGGTGACCTCAAACCAGCAAACAATGAATTTGTGGGGGGGGTTTGCGTGCACCTGAGGATTGGTGGTCTGGTTCTTTACCATCTGTGACGAAACGTCACCAACTCAGAAACTAATGGCTGTGTTTTTTTACCGAGTTTCTCCAAGGGAAGTCGACGTTTCAGCTTCCTGTCAGCATCCTTGTTGTGTTTTGTTTTGTTTTTTTTGTTTTTTTTTTTTAAATCCTCCATCTGTGGTTTCAGGACTTAATTATCTCAGCATCACCTGAACTGCTCGCAGCTGAAACCCAAATGAGAGCATTCTGTACCTGAGTTTGGTGGCGTGTTGGTAAACATCCTGTCTGGTCTTGTTTTGCATGTTGGTGATGCTAAGAGATGGGTGGCAATGTGGGTGCAGCACCCAGGATGATAACACTCCCTCTGTCAGGATACTGACTATAAACGTGTAGATGTAATGATGTAGGAACTCAACTACTGTTAGCAGAGGAGAGGAAAACCCGTACTTTTGAGTCGGTGTCACAGTCTCACTTTGTGTGTCTCGTGTGTTTCAAATACTGTACGGAGCATTTAGGTTTTAGGGATGCAACACATTCCAGTAGCAGACTTTCCCTCTAGCTGGGCTTTTCTACTTCCAGACATTTTCTAAGTTGATGTGAACTGTAAGACCTTTTTAACATTGAAATTACGATCTATACCGAAAGAGAGAACTTCTAGATTTTTAAAAAATAACATTTTTCAAAAGACTTGGAGAAATAAAAAAAATACTTCTGAAAATGCTTTAAAAGGTTTTTGTTTTTTTTTTTTAACAAAGCCATAAGCTGTTTGTGATGGGCAGGTTTAGGGAGTTGTGCTACTTCTGGACAAACTATTCTCCTCAAAACAACAAGCAATAATATTGTGGGGGAAAGGATAACACTACCATACTGCAGCAGCCGGACAAAACCAATATTTTAGTTTTCATCGTTAAACTTTGATGGTGCACATGTGACTCAAGGCTGTCATGTACAGCGACGTTCTTGTACAGACAAAGGAGATGGCGGGTAAAACCATCCAGGATTTACTGGAAACTCAATAAAAGCTGTGCAGCAGATGGAATTCTGGGAGTTTGGGAGAAATATTGCTGTTGACTGAAAGCTGCCTGTCGCTTCTCATCTCCACATCTGATACTGTCTCATAGACACTGGCAGTGTGGATTAAATTATTGTGATGTGATGAGGGATTATGTGAAGGAGAGTCTGTGTCACAGTTTTCTGTAAATGGTCTGTTCAGGAGCAGCAATAAAAGGTTTGGGACAACAGAACCATGGCTCAAGGCTTTCATTCATACACCTGACACACACAATAAACGCGATGGAAGCTGTCTGGCATGTTTGCTTAAATCTCTGTATCGTTCCTGCAGTAAATGCCTCTGCTGCATTTGGTTGTATCAGTTTTTTGATGTACGCTGTTAAAATATAAATGAAGGCAGCAGATTTTAAAGCTGCTTATGGTTTAAGATTTTGGGTAGAGAAAAAGAAAATCAAGACCAAGAAACAGTGGAGTTCCTTCAGAAGTCCCATGGGTACATCAGAACACCTGTTCTACTAGATGTCCAATCCAGCCCTGGATCCAGATGAGGGGTTCTCCAAATTTGTGTCGCAGGTGGTCTGTCCCGCTTCATCTCTCTGATCAGGAACATGTGATGTCTAGCGGTCCCTGTGGGGCCCTCGTGTGGCTGGAGGTGCCTGCTACAGTAATGACAGGTTACAGATCCGGGTCTGGGCAACAGAATTGGGAGAGCATATGGAGGACACAGATGTCAGTGTGCTGCTGTGTCCTCCAGATGTCACCTTGTTACAGAAGTTACATTTGGTAGAGGTTAAAATCATCATGGGAACTTGTTCCTTTTTTTTTTTAGTCAAGGTTTTGATTTTAGTCGTCACATGTGACTCAAGCAGCTGCAGAACAAATACAACAGAGCTGGAGACGCTTTGCCCCCATGCGTATGTGTGTATTGTGCTTCTTCACTGGCATAGTTGCCATGGTGAATTTATAACCAGCAGACCAAATCTTTGACGTGTGTGTGTGTGTGTGTGTGTGTGTGTGTGTGTGTGTGTGCAGATCAACATGACACATAAGCACACAAATGCATTGAATCTGCACTTCATAAAAGAGATGTTTTCCTCCCTGTGACGCACCTTCCATCTATCAATCTGGTCAGTCTGCTCATCTCCCTGCTCTCATCCTCCTATTGCCATGGAAACTCGGTAGCATTGAGGGGAAGAGGTAGAGGGTGAATGAGCAAAGCAGAGGAGGTGAACTGGGACAGATAGTGAGAACATGTTTCATTAACAAACCAGCCAACATCCGTGTCGTTGTTCACACTCATCCTCTCAAGGGTCCCACGTGTCTCCATGAAACCAACTCCCCAGCTCTCTCTCCACCCACAGCAAGGGTCAGTAGGTTTCTCTCCCTCCCACTCACAAACAGAAAAATGTCCTTACATCACCGTCACGTCCTCGTCCTTCTGAGAGCTTTGCAGCTGATAATGTACTACTCAGCATCTTTAGAACTACAGAACACACAGGAGCGGCAACTGAGGCAGGAAACAGTTTCATTGGGACAACTTCACCACATGATGGGGTGGAGGTGGTGAGGCAGGTCAGCCATTTCACAAATCACCATTTAGGTGCAGGAGCAGTAGCTCCAACATGGAGGCTGATTAGTGTTTTAACGAGACATGAAATAAACAGAGGCTGTGACAGATTTCAATATCAAACTTTTATTTAGTTACAGAGACACCACTGGAAAACAGAAGCTTTAGGATGCCCGTCATTATCAGCACACAGTCATCGCACCATCCTCACTGCTCTTTGTCAGCGATGTCGTCCTGCCAGCCCACTTTCATCTGTTCAGCCAGTTATTGCTGGGTGGGAGAGAGGCGTCTAAATTAAGCTGCTCAGCTCCAACACGTCTGTGACGGGAGGAACGTACACGGACCTCCAAATTTACTGAGTGAAAGCTTTAACGGTAACTTGAATGGTTGTTAGCTAGCTAATTAAAAAAACAAACACTAAAAGTAACAAAAAAAAAACCCCATGCAGTTTCAACGGATGGGGGGGCCATCTCAACGACTGGGGGTGCGTTCAACAATACTGTTAATGTCACTCATGCACGATTCCTCTCCGGTTGAGTCTAGCACATTCCAACTGCACTGAATGAGGAGTTTGTGCAGTGGCAAGGATTTCTATGTACGCACAATGATCTGACGTACTCAACAGCCCACAATGCACTGTGTCTCCAGCCACTGGTGGACTTTGAGGCAGATTCTACAATGGCTCAATCTTTAAGTTAAAAAAAAAAGTTTTTTGTTTTTTTTTCAAGGAAGTAACAATGTAGATTCCCAAATCAAGATTTACAACATTGACTTTACAAAAATTGCACCTCTTGTTACAGTGAAATACTTTCTGCTGTAGACAGCCTGAGGCTAAACTGGCATGTAGCACATGGTGAATTTGTTCGTAGGTGCTTCAAAACAACAGCCTGTCCTCATTGGGATTACAATGCCATTTTTATATCTCGCCAGTCTGAATCAAAGACAGACGCATGGACGCGCCTCTGAACACACCAGCTTTGCTTGGTTCTGTGTAAAGAAGCCGAGCAGTATCACGGTGGGGTTTCACGGGAGTACTGAGGTATATCTGTGTAAAAGTGGCTAATGTTAGCTAGCAAGCTACTCACATTATGGTGACTAAAGCCCAGTGATGCACTTTTTCTGGTTGCAGGAACAAAAACAAAGGTGGATTAAAAGGAGATAAGCTCCTCCTGCTGGCTACGCCCCATTTGTTGTAACTCCAGATGGGACGTAGCCAATACTGCATCACGTATCCTGCACAGCAGACTGCAGTTAGTAGTGTTAACCTTCACTTTCACCATATTCTGATATAAATCCTGACACCGGTTTGTTTTTAGGTGCCAGATTTGTGCATTTCTGTTGTTTCACAGCTTCTCCTGAGCTCCTCTCCAGATGTGAGCATCTGGAAGTGGAGTAGAATGAAGAAGAAGAGCAGCTTACTGATAACGAGTTTGGAAAGTCCCCAACTTTCACAAAGAAAACCACATACCTCCAAAAATTAGGATTAAACTTTGGTGCATTAATACAATTAGACATTTCAAACAACACTGTATTGTGGAAAAATAAACAAATAAAAACAGCAACAAAGAGTTTAAAGAGCTTCACTTTACTGCGCTGAACAGAAAACCTAGAAATAAGAGTTTCAAGACTGTGACAGTCTTCCCCACGCAGGCTTCTAGATGTGGACTGACTTCAGGCCTGCAGCCGTCTGGCTCTTCACATACTGGATATACTGATGAGTATAAAGATACAAATGTCTATTTACAGCAATAGAAACATCAAACTCTTACATATTATAAACAGCCAGTAGCTCATGTCATCATAAATCTGAAAGGGAAACCAACCGTTTTACAGTCTCAGCTGCGTAACTGGAACCAGAACTCTGGTGGCGTGTCTGGTCCTGTAAGATGGCTCAGCCCAGCATGGTGGGAATCACGTTAAAGAGATAGTTCAACATTTAGCCACTGTTTGGGATATTTGGATTTGATTTGGCCCAAGAGAGTAGTTCTATGTTCTGTACATAAGTATTTTAGCTTCTTCAAGTTTATATTTTCAATGGAATGCGAAGTTTAGACATGGACTCCACACCACTGATCTTCTCTTCTCGCTCTCAGCAGACGTTAAATAAGTCTTGTCCTTAAATGCTGAACTATTCTAGAAACTGTACATCTGATTGAAATAAGATGGAGCCAGAAATCCATCTGCTCTCTCCCTCTGTGTATTAAAAAACAACAACATTTAAACTGGTTCTGTGTTTGAGTGGCAGCAGGCTGCTCTGGAGCTGATCCCGCCACTCACACAGCGTCATCCAAAGGGAACTTTGTCATGCAAAGTGTCACTCACTTTTCAAGGAGTAGCGTTATATTAACATGAGGTTTCCCTCTTGGTTTCAGTAGGACAACATGTACGGTGAACCCAGCATGTCACTTCAACTGGCCATGACAGTAGAAACCAACTTGACGAGCAAATATCCAAAAAAGTCTCTTTGAACTACACCAATCAAAAATATCTACAGCAAATCTAACCATATCAATATAGAATGAGTGAAACAAAAAGACAAAAAATTCCATTCTTAGAAATATTTCGATATTAAATATTCCATTATTAAATATTGATCACATTCAACCTAGCTTTTGTTTTTTTCCATGATAAACTTGGAGCAGCTGGCTCACCAGCAGGCCATTCACGGTGGAACATTAGGTAGTGTGACGCTAGCTGCTACATAGCAGCTAGCATGACTAAGCAGCCCGAGACCCTCTAATAAACTGCTGCCCATGGTTTTAACATCTTACGAGAACCTCTAAAACTCTCACATTGTAGTAGTTGATACGTAATCACACGAAGGCTCAAATGACATTAGCTTGTTAGCATAGCATGACAGCTAAGAGCTAGGCTAATAAAGCTCGTACAAACAGATTAGCTCTTCAATGGCTCAAGAACATTTTTGATATGTTGATTGAAAGTCACAATTATGGTCTGGTTGAACATGAGTTATCTAAATATCAAATGATTTTATACAGTATTTCCTTCAGAAGCCCCATATTACTAGCAAAAACTTCTGTAAATGACAGCTCATGACCATACTTCCTCCTTTTGTGCCAGTTAAGCCTCCAGTTGTCACACCTCTAGGCTATTTAAAGTTCCTAAAATACTGACATATTACTGACAGTGAATGGGATGAATTATAGATAATAACACGTTGTAAAAGATTTTAAAGAAATGGGGGGGAAAAGTTTAAAAAATGTCAGTCAAGAACTGAAAACTTCACATCGACACTCAAGTTTTCTTACGTTGCTCTGCCAATGTTCTAATAAACTGGAATACAAAAGTTCTTATTGCAAATAACCAAGAACTCATCTGGAGTCCCACACAGTCACATGGATCGACAGCTCTACCGTGTCGTCTTTCAAAGATAGAAACCTAAGTACTTAATCCACTGAAATGCCTTTTACAAATAAGAGTACACTCTTGTACTTGATTATAAAACCGTATTCCACAACATCGATGATAGCGTATCAAAATAGACTGCTCTGCCTACGAGACTAGACACCCTAGCAACTTGTTCACTGACATTATTTATACACATAGTTTTAACACTCGAGGGAGTGTTAAGGCGAGACAGTATGGATATGGTCAACGTGTTGATTAAAGGGATAGTTCATCCAGAAATGAAAATTCAGCCATTAACTACTCACCCTCGTGTTGATAGAAGGCCGTTTTTTTTGTTTGTTTATTTGTTTGTTTGTTTTTTAATCCCAGAGTTGGGGGGGTTGGATTTTTATATGAAACGATAATCTAACCCCCAAAAAACTGAAGTGAACGGTGTCCAATTTTCAAATGTAAAAAAAAAAAAAAATACACATACAACACCATTTACTGATAAAATACAACAATAATACAATAACAATAATTTTGCAGATTAAAAACCTTTCAGCGGCATGAAGGTGCACAGATGATGGCTGAAGTCTCATTGACGAGTGAAGCATCTCTCTAAGTGGGACACGTCCTCAAGTAGTTGCTTACTTATTTTTGCATGGAACATCTCGCCTTGAATCCAGTACATTCCTCCAGCTTTTGTGACAACAAACTGTATCCTGACATTCAAATACTTGTGACTTGAACATATTAGCAAATGATTAAGGAAGCTGTTTATGGGGATAGAACAAATAAAGACTTTCTGTGTTTAATTTTAGGTGATGTTTCTTTTAGGTAACTGAAGCTTTAAGTTTCTCTGTTTTGCTTCCTTTACCTTTCACAGTGACACGTCTTTAACGTCACCACAGCCAAGTGTTGCACTTCTGTTTTCACCATTATGACGTTTAATGTCCTCGACAACCTCTGTCGTCTCCTTTCGCCGCTTGTTAGCAACTTCCGGTTTAAGATGTAAAAAGCTTCAAATTCACAAGTGTGGTATTCAATTTTATGTGGCTGAACAAAAAGTGAGAGTATTCTCAGCTTGTGTTAAACACAGACCTTATTTCATGTGTCAAGCCCAAAACCAAATGACTTGGAGATGAGAGAGCTGGACGTACAACAACACTAACTTATTTACAGGTTTTAGAACTCCTGCACTAAAAAAAAACAAACCCACATATCTGCTCTCCTTTTACTCAAGAAAACAACAACAACCCATGACTCTTCAATGAGCCACTGTCCAAATGATGAACCCTAATTCCTCCCTGCTGACCTCCTGAACTACAGTTTTATATTCATCTCCAAATATTGACTCCATCTGACCCAACACTCCCCAACACTGAGGAGGAATGTTCTTCCTGGCACTGTACAGGTCATTTACACCACCTCCTGCTAACGTGAAACAGGCTTATCATGAAAAACTCACTTTTGTTTTTCGTGCTTGTGCGTATCGACTCGACGAGTCTCTGATATGGCTGCTAACAAATGAACAATGGAATAAGAGAACCCAGTCATTTTCATGTGGCCACGCTGCTGTGTAGCTTTGTGATTCAAAGAGCTGTTCAGATTAAATGCCCCTTAACGCATCACAAGGGGCTTCATTGTGTTAGTAACCGCCCCTGCATGCTTCACTCACAAGGGTGAGGTTTTTTTTTTTATTTCAGGGTGCCTCAGGAGGCAGATCCTTGTGATGTGAGGGGCGTGGTGCTCCTGACTTACTCTCAGCAGCTGGCCAATCACAACAGACGGGTGTGCGCGGGTGGGGGCAGGAACCAAAACAGCCCGTTTCTGACAGACTGACTAAAATGGCTGCATTCATGGCCTTTGGAGCTGTAACCAGGAGCTATCTGACCATTAAAAGAACATGCTAATGTTGGTAAATACACCACCAAAATGAATATATCAAACTGGGTAAGGGGCATAATATGGCCCCTTTAATATAAACAACAAAATACCAAAAAAGCTTAAAACACAGTAAACTGGTTATCATGAGAATGGACACAGAAACTCCTTAAACGTGTCAGTAGCCACACTCACTGTAACATATTTTTAATGCGTGCTTTGAAAAGAAAAAAAAAGCCTGTTAAAGATGCTTGAGGTGTTTTTGCTGAGTTGGTGTGCTTAGTGGGAGATGGAAACACCAGCACACCAGGACTCAGATGGTAAACCCCAGCTAATTCATGCACTTCAGTACTAGCTTTGGTACAGACCGAGTGAATGAGTAGATTGTCGCGTAGGAGGGAGGAGAAACCAGCTCCTATTATTCACATACAGGCCAACAGAAAAGTTTCATAACTGATTTTGAGAGCCCCGCGAGTGTGTCAGTGTTTTGCTGACCAGTCAGGCTACTTGCACGAAAAACTGGGGTTTGACTGCGTCCATTGAACAGTGTAAAATAAGAAGCAACCATCCATGAACATTAGTAGTAATGAACGTAGCACTGAAAAAGTATTTAACCAACCACCAGCCTGTGGAAATAAACGTGCTCTTATAAATGTTGATATATTAGAATAGAAGTCCTCTCCACTATTAAAATATCTTCTGATCGCTCTTCACGTCATCATCATCACATCAGTCTTCATCATGGCCCAGCCGCTGCAGCACAAACGCAATAAGCTAACAGCAATGATATCAATACCGTATATACAAAGAGATATCCACTGTCTTCCGTCATCTTTTTTTGGCACCAACTGTCAAGATGCAGAACTTGTGCTTTGATGCACCACGATCCAAACGTGTGGATCTTTGTGTTTCCATCAGGGTTCTGCACTAATATGGGTGTGACTAGCCCACAGCCACAGGAGGGTTCTCTTCATGGCACTTGGGCTCTGCACTGTAAACACCGAGCTAAGAAAAGTAGAAATCACGTCACTCTCATTGTCCCGCGGCTGCGTTGTGTCTGCTAGTAAACACACAATATAGTTAAAAAGGTAAAATCAAAAAAAAAAAAAAAAAATCTCTGAATATCAATTGAGTATAAATGTCTTGTTTGATAACTTCAACCCCACGACAAAACACTAAATGTTGTTCCACTATCATGTCTTACACGACACCATGACAGAGTTTTCACAATCACAGTTGGGGAAAAGCGTCATCGTCGAATGAGAGTAGCACGTTTTTCATGAACAGAGTCAGGATGGCACAACCAAAATTGTATAAAAATGTTAATATGATGAAATATAAATTGTTATACGAATATTAGGACATATAGTAAAATTATAATTTTATATTGTATCCGTACGTTTTGTGTAAAATTATACTTTTTTCAGTTTAACTTCCTTTAAAACAATACCATATGACCTCTTTCAACTTTTCTCAAAATAACATGTAATAACTTTCTGGCGAATACATTGCTTTGTTCTTATATTGTTCTTTACTGTAAAATTACAATCTTTTTTTTTTCATTGTTATAGAATTGTTTTCTTCAAAATTACAACTTTCCCCCATAATGGTAAAACGAAAGCTCTTCTCAAAATATAAAATGATTGAAGCGGCTTTTGCGTGGCCGACATGGCAGCCACGGTGCCGGGGGACGCGCTGGAATGGTCAAATACGACAGTAGTAAGACAAAGGGGTTCGCTTCCATCAGGTTTTTTTGTTTTTTTTTGTGTGTGTGTTTGTTGAAGTGACTCACATGCTGCATGTGTCAGTGTACGGTACAGCTACTCATGTCATGATAATTCATATACTGCACACCATTTAAACACAGCTTGTTTACTATATTTAAACACAAGGTACGCCCCATGAGATTTCCATTCCAACATCTACACAACACCACAGTGAACTAAGTGATGATGTCATCGTCCAGAAGGGACCCCCTTTGTAGCCCAGACACATTTAAGACCATGGGTTTGATTTCCATCCACATATGTACACACACAGCATGATGATGGGCTTCAAATGCTTCATCTTTGCAGCTCATAATATTTCTATTCAAGGTGGAATGAAGCTAACGGAGCAGTCAGAGGGCTGAACTCGTCCTCGATAGCCGCAGAGCCACCGCCAGCCAGAGGAGGCGGGAGCCTCAGACGCCAGTCAGAGAGTCAGCGGATCATTTAGCCAAAATTCCTTGTGCGTTCAATTTGTTTCATTTACAAAAATGTAACCAGCATATTTTGCAGTCCAGGTTAAAAATATTGAATCAAACTCACCCCTGAAGATGAGCTCTGACTATTGTCCATCCTCATTGGCCTGTTGGAGATTGGGGGGCGGGGCAGATTGTGTCCAAATTCTGTAAGGCTTGTGACCCAAAGTGGATCGTGGACCCAGTGCTTGTAGGTTTTGATAAATAACTCAGCTTGACTGCTGGAGGCACTCTGTTTGCCTTGGCCACGTGAGAGCTGCTGAATAGTGCTCAGGAGTTTGTGCTCAACCCTTATTGGCAGACACGGGGAGATGGGCACAAAATTTCCACGTTCAAGTTGTATTCAAAGCAGAAGTTTCCTGTATTGGCCGAGAAGAAAATCTCCACGACGTGAATGCACCGGTTAATCAGGACAAGCTTTTAACAGACAAACATGATGAAGTTAGCACTCAGTGTGTCATTCCTTATAAGCCAAGCCCAAAGTTGGAGGTGGAGTGTGAGTCAGAATAGGGCGAGGTAAGGTGGGGGGCGGAGTCGGGCTCGGACGGCCAAACATTCCCTGCTGCCTGTTGGGGTGGTTGGGGTGCATGGGGTGGATGGGGTTTTCTTGAAAACTTCGAAGGTTTTCGTGGAAACGGGTGCTGCTGTCACTCTCAAAGCGGTTACTGTCGTCACAGAGAAGGTGGTTGTTCTGGAGGTCAGGGGTGGGTCCGCGGTCCTGGACGTGGACAATGTTGCTGCCACTCTTCCTTCTCAGGGTGGACTCTCTACTGGATGAGGCAACCGACTGGCAGTCTGAGCCGCCGTCACTGCTGGCAGCTGTTCCTTCCACAGGTGTGACCCTGATGGTGGTGATGGCCTGGGGGTGGGGGTGGAAAGGAGGAGCAAAGATGGCAGTAGGGGTGAGAGGCATGTTGGAGTTGGCGGAGTTGGGAATAAAGTTATGCTGAGAGTTGTTGTAGTTGGGGTTATTGGGGCTGATGGGGTGAAGGTTGGGGTGCTGGTAGTTGTTGGGGTTATTGGAATGTAATGGGTGTAAGGGATGTACAACATGAGGGTGACTGATGTATGGACCGCCGAATCCTCCCCCTCCTCCTGCCTCTCCCCCGCTTTCACTTTCAGTTTCAGTCCCAGTCACACTCCGCCGTCCGTCCAATGACCCTCCATCTCTCAGCGAATCACAGCTGTCCGTGTGTCTGTTAAGGTCATTGAGGGTGAAAGCCGACTGTCGGAGAGACGCTCGTTGTTCTGGTGGTTTCCATCGCCAAGAGCCGCTTCCGTCAGTGCTCGGGGGTTTGACCACTGGTTTGTGTGATCTGGACTCTGGGTGGGCTTCAACGCGGACTATGCTGCCAGATCGTTCCAGACCTCCTGAAAGCACAAGAGAAACCAAGACCCTCTACTGCCAATACAACAACAATAAAAGTATACAGATTGATATATTCATGTTAACAATGCCTTGAATCAGTGTACCATGAAAGAAGTCACTCAAAGATAGTGTTGCTCTAGCTTTGGTACAGCGAACCCACATGTACTCTACAGAATTTTACAAAGCTGGGTGACCACAGACAACAACAGGTGTTAGACCTCTCTACGGCATTCGGCTGTCCATCCAAGTTTCTGACTGAGCCTCAAAGCTTCCCAGAACTCTAAGATATATCTGTGTACGTGTTCTTATTGTAGCTCAGGTCTGGTCTGTCAAATCTAAGCCCCAAGGTTTCTCATGCTAGATGGATAACTGACAACAATGGTTGGCCCATTGGATTCACTCAACAGCAGCTATATAGAATACACTACTCTGGGAGCGGTCCATACCTCCTCCCCCAACTGCTCCTGTGGTGGAGGCGGGTGGTGAGGGGTCCTGATCCGTCAGGGCTCGGTACCGAATAGATCCTGTGCAGCTGACAGTGCTGCCACCGTCCTCTGACCGCGGTGAGTAGAGCAGACCCTGCTGTTTGGATAAGGCTATCACCTGGAATATAAAGATGACAGTGAAATGTGAGCTGACGGGAGTTGTCACCGGGACGCCTGCATGAACAGTCCCTGTGCGTTGTGGAACCTCCAGTCCGAGCAGCAACAAAGACAAGGAGCAGAGTCTAATTCTCAGAGTGCTCTAGCCGTGTGTCATTGAGAGCTCGGAAGGCTGGCAGCCAGCCTCTTTTTTTCATGATGCAAAAATGACTTTGAATCATGTTCAGCCCAGCAACACTGCACCTGCCACTAAAACATGTTTGGTTTATGGCTGCAGGACTAGGATCCTACTGACAGAACATCTGCTCCAGTGGGTTTTCTGGACTTGAGAAATGACATGAAAGACTGAAATTAAAAACAGGAGAACCGATCTGACCATTTCTTATTTGTGTATTTTTGTAAATCTTGGGAAAACTATATTGCTGGTAGAAAGAGGACGAAACATCTCATACATTCTAGTGCTCAGTGTTTGATGTGACCGTTCCACCAATAGCAAAAATAGATATTTAGATATTTAAACTAGCATGTTGTGAAAGGTACAATGTTCCTGGTTTGATGTAAGTACATTTATCCACAAGTCATTTTGAGAACCATGCACATTTCAACATTTCAGATATCTATCTTGATGACCAGCACATTAGGGCTAAGCAATTTTATCGATTCTGCGACATATATCGATATTTTGTTTCCCCGGAGGCTATTGATTTTTCAGCCCTGAGTATCGATACATGAAGCTCCATTCAAATCCCCCGTGTTGCGCACTTTGCAGGAAGAGCAATTAGGTCTGCCGGCCGCTAGTGTCACTGTAGAGCATTTCTAGTTAGCCACGCCTTTCTCATCCGGTTAGAGCTGAGGGATTCAGGAGAATGGCGGCGAGCATAGTTCCCTCTAATTTTTCCTGTGTCTGGGCATACACACAAGCTCCCTGAGCACCCTGAGAATCACTGTGAGCAACATCAGTTGTGCACGCTGTGGCCAAACACCTGTTCAACACCTGGGAGCATAGCAAGGTACATTAAAGAGTACATTATTAAACGAATCAAATTACAGCAGCAATTTCTATTAGTTTACTTTTAATATTTTTGGGGTTTAGAACTCAGCCGCAGGGTTACCATCGCCGTCTATTATCTCTGCCGCACTGTCATTAGCTAGCTAACCTGCATGGTGCCAAGGCACATATGGACAGTGTACATACGCAAGCACATGCTATGATTGGCTGCGTAGCAAGTGAACCTTCTCGTATCATTGGCTGGACAACTGTCACTCACTGAGTCGATGCGCTGGATAGATTTTCTGGTGCGCTGAGAATGTCCTAGCGGTCAAGCTCAGTCATACACATAACGTGCTACCTCAACATAGACGGCTATTTATAGACGCCTTATATATGTCTATTCATAGATAATAATTTAAATAACCGCTAATATACGTGTATTTATTATTCTTCATCTGTCTGTCCATTGAATGTGGGCCATTCGCTCTTCCTTCCATTCTCCATTTCAGTAGCTCCGTGTAGCGGGCGTTTCCTCGGCTCACCGATGTTAGCTTGCGGCTTTAGCTCGTTGTGGGAACTGCCGCAGTTCCCGCTTGCATTCCACATGTGCTCCTTGCAAACTCTCTTATCCGTCGAAGCCTGGGCCCATAACCTGCTGGCAGGCTCTATTCTCTTGCAGCGGAGATGGATAACTCTCGTTTGACAAGAGTCGACAGTACAGAAGCACAGTCATATACCTAACATGTCCTACCTCATCATAGACTTTTAAATAACCGCTAATATACGTCTATTTTTATAGCGTAGTTTCTATTAGTTTACTTTTAATATTTTTGGGGGGTTTACAACTCAACCGCTGATCTACAGTCTATCTCTGCCGCACTGTTGTGAGGTATGACAGCGCGTAAGGGCAGGGCTCATACGGCATTACTGTCAATGCAATGATTGGCTGCATCGTCTAAGTGAACTCTATCGTATCATTGGCTGGACACCTGCCACTCACCGAGTCAACGCTGCTGAGAATGTGCGAGCGGTGCGCGTTTGCGCAGTTTAGAGAGACCATCGACGGCGAGTACAAATCCAGCGCTTGCATGCTTAAACACAGATGTGTGGGAGCATTTTGAGTTCAAAAACAAAAAGGAAAGCAACGATTTAGACAAAAGTATGGTGGTTTGCAAACTGTGTCACACAAACGTTGAGTACTCTGGAATTACCAACCTGCGAACGTGTGTCATCAACCGGACAAGGAGACGCTAACTGAGACTGGGCCCAAAAAGCTGCGGCACATCCCGACACAAACCACACTGGACAGTGACGGCGGTGGTTGCCACAAGTTCCCATCTTCTTCACCAAGGTCGCAGAAAATAAAGGAGTCCATTGCCTACTTTATTTGTCAGGATTTGAGACTTTATTCTGTGGTGGAAAACACCGGCTTTAGGCGCATGGTGAACGCGATGGAGCCCTGCTATGCTATAGTCACCCACGAACTGAATGATTGGCTGCCATGGTGTATTTTTAGTTAACCAGGTGGCTAGACTGGCTAGTAGCTACCTCATATGTTCAGTGTCAAGCTAAAAAAGCTGCCTTGCTGCACTTAAACTCTCCATTGTTCACTTTACTTTTCAAAAGCTTGCAAGCTACAATTTGCCCTCAGTTTCAATAAATGAAGCTAATTTTCTCACCACATCTTTGATTCATTTTGTCCAGCATTTGAAAGCTGCCAGTCAGAGCCATGTGTTGTGTAATTGATGCTTTCAGTTCAATTAATTCAATCCAAGTCGATGAAACACTCACAAGATGTCACCAAAATCACTTTGACCCTTTAAAATCTTTCATAAAAGGGTGTAAGTGTATCGAATTGGATCGTGAGCCGAAAATCGTGATATATATTGTATCGCTTTGTGATTAGTGATTGATTAGTGTATTGCTACAGCCCTACAGCGCATCTATCAAGATATCTATCTTGATGTTGGCACAAGCACTGCTGATGCAGGCATGACTCATTCAACACTGGAAACTGGAGTATCAGTATTACGACAATTAGTTCCGCAGCTTCCCAGTTAAGTTAAATATTAGTAATTTAAAGATCTTTGTTCTTTCCCAGTTCTACAAACGAACAGCAGCCAAGAACATTTTAAACCAACCATTCATCTACTGCATTGGTATTCAGTCTGGCTCTATTGGTTAAAAACACAACAGGAAGTTAACCGTGTATTTACAGTTCTGACGGTTGGATTTTATCCTCTTTATTCTGTGAACAGCCGATTTTCAAAGGCTGGAAAGGCTAATATAACTTTGACTGGGCTTTTTAATTACAGAAGTGAAAACTGTTCCAGAATGACAGATGATTAATGTGGTAGAGGGTCTGTGCATGTCTGTGTGATCCTGGGAGCTGTGTTGTTTGGGGTAATAGCAGATGGTGGGGTTGAAACTAACAGTTACTCAAAAAAAAAAACCAAAAAAAAAAAAAACCCTGATGATCGGTCGTGTTGGGAGAGCAGAAATCACCCCAAGAAAAGGCAGACTGTCCTTGAGCCAAGCCTGGGACTGGACTCTGGTGGCTAGACCTCGACCCTTGGGGTCTGTTCATCCAAAGCCTGAGAACGCAACATAATGCTGCCAGTTTACAGCCAACCACATGCAGGGAAAGGCACTGGTGTGGGGTTCACTGCCAAGCAGACCGCAGGCAGAAGTGGTCAAGAAGCTCCTTAGTGGCAAGGCACCAGGAGGGGATGAGATCTGCCCCAAAATTACTGAAGGACGTTTTGAGGCTGTTTGGATTGGTGAGGTAGAAGCTGAGCTGGATTGCATTGGACATTCTAAGCGTTCACTAAGTTAATTTCTTTGGGTAATGAACCAAAGAAAGAGACAACAATCACTAGCAGCCCGAATGAATTTCCCCCGCAGGCAGGCTTAACCTTAGAGACGAGATGGATGGTGGCTGGATTACTGTGCAGGGAGAGATATCAACTGCTTGTCTGAATGGAGACGACCTCAAGGAAATATGCTGATTTCCTTTTTAAGAGTGAATTTCAAACACGTCATGTAGTTTTGAGGTACCTAAACCATAAATGTCCAGACTTTCAGAGCCTTTCTTGCCTGGGGCTATGAAGAGCACGTAGTGAAGAATTCAGGCGATACTGTTTTCAAGTTTGTAAGGTAAGATCAAATGTGGCTATTGGGATTTTTCCAAAATTCACACATTATTTTTCGAATATTGTTTTGATATCGTTTTGCAACGCCGTGCATTTGAGAGGGGTTTTTTTTGCTTGTAAGCTGTTGTTTTCTTCAGTTTCTATTATCTTCTACCCTGAGCTTAACTCCAGTTGCAATCTTAATCATTGGCTCCTGAACACTGACATGCAGCTGAAAGCGACTATCTTTTTTCTTAATTCTAAATCAGCGGTTGAATTCTTCGGGCAATAAAATATTCAAAGTTGTGCCAAATTGCAATTTTGAGATATCAGAGCTGAAAATAAGACATAGAAAGTCAGGAAAGCTCATATGTAAGGGATAAAGGATTAACCTGCATGAGACGAGGCTGCCCGCCCGCGCTGAGAGGCCTGCAGGGGATGGTGGTCTTCTCAGCCACTCTCAGCCACTTTTCTCTCACTGACCCACCCCCGTCCATGATGCTGTCCTCTGATTCACTCTCCTGATCCCTGGAGGTTGTGTTTTCCTCCTCAGGAATGTGGACCAGCTGAGATGATCCAGGCCGGGACTGGATAGACACTCTGGCTCCACCAGCCAGTCCAGTGCTGCCATTATGGGCCAGGTGATTATGGTTGGACAGGGGAACACAGCTCGCTGCTAGCTTCATGTACTGAGCTGGGATGTGGGCTCCAGCACACATCTCTTGTTCCTGGCCAGTGACTAAAGGCAGATGGGCTACAACACGGTGCTCTGCCTCCAGGCCCATGGCAGAGGGTTCAGGGGAGCAACACAGCTCCACATTCCTCTGAGGAGACGAGGAGGAGGCTGGTCTGATTCCATCCATCACCTGCAGGGACAGCTTTCGGTTGTCATTCTTATTCTTCCACTGGCTGAGGAGCTGCTTGGACCGGGTCGAGTCCATTGAGGCATGGATGGAGGCGTGACGCCGAGGAATGCGCCCCTCCTCTAGTGAGGAGCCCCCGTGGGACCTGGAGGAAGAAGCAAAGACCCTTAATGAGAAACAAGAAAGAACACGACTGGGAAGAGTGCAACTGCATTTTTACTGAAATGATGTCATGTTGACCATAAACAACATCCAACCACGGTGTGACTTGTGGAAAGATATTTTGTAATTGTAATAATAAATATTGTTAAGTGTTATGATAGCAAATACTATTCGTGAGATAATCTCCAAATCAAGCCCCCCCCCCCCCCCCCCCCACAAACACATAGTAGGGGTGCCTCTATTTTCAGTGGAAAATGTTTCATTGTTCTTTCATTGATTTTTTTTTTTAAATTCAAATCAGCACTTGAATGAGTCTGGATTAAATAAAAACCAGCCTCTTGGACAAAAAGTTAAGAAAAATCGTTTTTCCCAAAGAAGTGTTTTTCAAGCATAAAATTGACTTGAATCTTTTATGTATTTGTTTTTGTGATTATTTCTCACTCCCGTACGGTTACTATGTATACTTCATAAACCAATCAAGGGTAGTAAGCTTGGATGAGCCGCAACATCCACCTTTATGCTACGTCTTCTAGTTTCCGAAGCTTTTCTTTGCTTGTTTTTGGGCTTGGCTGCATTATTCTTTCACAACAGTGCCTTCTGCTGTTTGACAATAATAACACGGATTGCCAGAATATGCGTAATGTTACATTTGCGCCGCGCGTTGTTGTGGGTCATCTCTGCTCTGTTGACAGTGATTACAGGAGGAGGGAACCGAGACCACAGCATCAGCTTGTCTACATGACAGAGGGGCAAAACTGCAGTGCTCTACTTGCAGGCTGTCAGCTCCATGGTGCAGGTCAATATTCTCCAAACAGACTGTTTGAGCATCAGTGCTGCTTTTGTCTGGTGCTTGTTCTCACTCTTGCACCCACACAGAATTTTATGCCTTTTCCTCAGTTGTACTGGCAATTCAGTCACATCCTACATCAGTGTTCCACTTGTCTCTGACACCACAGATGAAGATGACAAGGGAACAGATGGATTGTTAACGTTGCCAGGAGGGCGGTGGAACGAGTCAAACTGTACATTTTAATAGGAAACTGTCTCGCACGGTCTGTCCTATAACCACACATCAATGACATTTAATCAGAAATGAAATCTGATCTGAAGTCAACTTAGAGGAGAAGAATTGTTCGCTTGCTGTGGACTGGATGCAGTTCCTGGAGAAGGCTGTGAAATTCACCAAGCTGTGTGTATCCAGTCCAGATGATGTCATGGAAATATTTGAAATATTTGGGGTTTAATTATTTATGTTTATACCCATTATGGGTCAAACAGTTAGAGGTGTGTCTTGGCTGATCATCAGTGTCCACTGCAGCTCTCTCATTTCATCCACACAGAGATTTGACAAAAAAGTTAAAGAGAGCCCTCTAAACTTGTGTGGACACGTTACCTTGGCAGCGTGCTGCTGCTGAAGGTCATCATGTTGTCACGGTTACCGAGGGGACTGGAAGGAGAGATCACCTCCACCTCAGCGCTGGCTCTCTTCAGATTGGTCAGCGAGGGTTCCCGGTAGGATGCGCTGCGTGTCAGGATGGGCTCTGCATGGTTGGGGGCCAATGTATGGGAGGAAGTCCTGGTGTTGATGGGCTCTGGTTGGCTGGGAGCCAAGATATGGTGGCCTATCCCACAACAGCACAGAGAGGTTAGAAACAGCTGACATGGATGCCTACCCCACCCCCCCCCCCACACACACACACACACACACACACACAAAATGTATGTGTACAACTAAGACATACTTTTCTTGTCAATGGATACTAAATCTCCTCAACACCCAGCTGAGTTCCCGTATTCTGCCTGTTAGCCAGTTAGCCTCGGTATCATAGTATCACGATTGGTGCACAATGACTGGTAAAAGAACCTACTACTGTTGTTGTTAATATAACAGATTTTGTCATCATCCTGCTATCAGATGGAAAAACTGGCGGCAGCAGTGTTTTTACCTGGGTGGCTGTTGGTAACTGCTGATTGGCTGACATTAGGGAGAGACGAGAGGGGAGGCTCTCTAAGGGTGGGGGGAGGCGGACGACTTCGGGACCGATCTTCACTGGGCTGGAAATTCCCCACCGCATACACACCCTACAAATACATATAAGATACACTACTTATAAGCAGATCCTCAAACTTTTTTTTTTTTTTACAACCATTACTAAATATGTTACATAGCAAATAACCAAGATCACAGAATTAACTAAATGTACATTTCTTTTCATTTTCAATACTTTAATAAGAGTTTAATGTTAAAACATTAATTTTGTCCTTATTTCCCTGACAAATCTGATGCACATTTATGTAAGCATACTTGTTATGCAGGATTTTTACATAATGTGTCTACTTTCACTTGCATGAATAATCTGACTGCTTCTTCCATTGTTGTCCAGTTCCTTCCCCCAGTGCCAATTGGACCCTCTAAACCAGACCAAGACCTCATACAACCCCAGTTCTCTACTGGAATAGAATTTTGTCATGCCCCCCCAACTGTAGAGTCTGTGTGTGTGTGTGTGTGTGTGTGTGTGTGTGCTGGAGGCTGATGGTGTTAAAACATCCTACCAGAGTATCCAGCAGATTACACTTACACACTCTGAACTCCAAATATTACAGTAAAAACTGCTCATATAAGAGTGTGTTGTTGATACTATATCCTGTGTGTACAGCTTCACTGACAGGTACATGTAATGTCCTAGTGGGCGTGGCTTGTTTTCATTCGCCCACAAAGCTGTCAGTGAATGTGGAGATGATCGACCAATTCAAAGAGAATTAAGTTCGACCTGTCCAGGGTGAACCCCGTCTCT
The DNA here is from genome assembly GCF_037954235.1 of Aulostomus chinensis. NCBI lineage: Eukaryota > Metazoa > Chordata > Actinopteri > Syngnathiformes > Aulostomidae > Aulostomus > Aulostomus chinensis. The sequence continues at coordinate 22,486,765 of NC_141324.1, forward strand.
CGCCCAAAAGCCGCTGGGATAGGCTCCAGCCCCCTGCGAGCCTTAACAGGATAAGCGGAAGAAAATGGATGGATGGATGGAGAATTAAGTTGCATTGTAGCATCAAAACTATTAGAATCCAAAATCTTTATGTGTGATTTTGGTTTAAAGGCCAGAAATGAGAACCACCCCCACAGCGACATCAAATCTTAGGACACCAGCAATGAACACGCCAACTTTGATGTTGGTTTCATAAACAACCGTTGAGGATCACAGATAAAGAGCAAGTCTCAGCCTCGAGTTTTATTATCAGCCTTCTATTTTACTATAGTAGGTGCTTTATGGAAATCCTGCTTCCTCAAAAGGGGCTCATTTAGTATTTAAAAAGGTTCATAGTTCTGGCAATTAGAAAGGAACATGGAGCTGCAAACAAAAAAGGAAATTGTGACTAGATGGCTTCATTACCAGATAAACAGCGATGGCAGCTCCCAGTAACCATCCACAGTAGACATCAACTGGGTGGTTTCTGAACTGGATGATCCGGGTCAGCCCGGCCAGGATAGCCAGCATGACGAAGGAAAACACCAGGAGAGGCTTCAATAGCTTTGCTGAGTCTGTCAGCACTGTGTTGAAGTACATCTGAAACACAAGAGTCAATCATTCAGTGTGGCTCAGAGGTAGAGTGTCTGTCGAGCAACCTAAGGTTCGCTGGTTCGATCCTCACTTCCCCTGGTGACCATGCTCAAGTATCCTTGAGCAAGATACTGAACCCCTAAGTGCTCCTGATGGCCCTGTGGTGGATTGGCGACCCGTCCAGGGTGAACCCTGCCTCTCGCCCAATGTCATTTGGGATAGGCTCCAGACCCCCCAACTGACATGTTTTTTTTGTTACTGTGTGTGTGTGTGTGTGTGTGTGTGTGTTAACTTACTGAGATGTAGACAGCAGCAAAGGCGGCCAGAGTTGCATGTTGGGAGGGGAAAGATTTCCTATGAAGTCAAAAAGACATAGAGTGGTTTATGCTAATTATCAGGCTGAGACAGTGAAGGACAATGCTGAATATTCATCTGCAACAGGGACATGACTTTCCTTTGACTTCTACTTGGAGCTGCGTGTGTGTGGCGTAGCTAGCAGGTGTTTAATAAATGCAGTGCATGCGGCATAACAAAGATGACAATGACTGGATTAGCATCCCAGGTGTAGTGTCATTATGGCCAAATATTACAAGAGACATGTTGAACTATACAGGAAGTTTAGTGTGTGTGTGTGTGTGTGTGTGTGTGTGTGTGTGTGTGTGTGTGTGTGTGTGTCTTCATTCAAACTACTTTACCCTTGGTGGAAAGCGCACAATCAACTTTGAAGAGCTACTTTCATATTTTAAATAAAACATTTTCTGCTATCAGCTGTTTTACCTTAGAGGTCAGAATACAGGTGGAAACAGAATTTCAGTGTGCTTTTTGTGAAATTCAGTGACGACACAAGTCGAGATCCATTTAATGGTTTACATACTTAATGGAATATGAGAGTTTATCTACTGAATCTGGCTTTTGCTCAACACCACACCCGGTTATGTCAAAGAGCTCAAATACTGTAGTCATCCCAGCACATATCCAGTCCCTCATGAGGCCCAGACCTGACTACAGGACTGTCAGGTGAGATCCTGCTGTTTGCCAGGAACACCTGCAGGGTTCCGGGAGCAGAGGGAGTACTGGAACATGGACCCTTGTCTCCAGATAACATAAAAACTGTGATAGATGCGTGATGAGCAATGAATACCATAATCACAGTAATATGATTAAGTTTAAACTTTACCTGCAGCATTTTTCTATCTAAAATGGCTGCTGTGAGCATTTTTTTTTAATTATAAGGAGAAAGATGAATGCAACATGCAGACAGCTCGGCGAGGATGTTAATCAGAGCAGCAGGACTCATTAAAGAGCAGATTGTCACACTTCAAGTTTAAAAAAAAAAAAAAAACGACACTGAAATGCAGCAGAATGTGAGGGATCCAACATCTCTGCCTGTCACTGCAGGCATGAACTACCTCAGGGCAGCACTAGAGCCCAACTAGAACTAGAACCAGTCAGATGGGAGACAGTTACGATAGATGGCTAAATGATATAGCACCAAACCAGGCCGTGAGCCATGACATAAATACATTTTCATTATACATTCAGAGATTTTTTTTCACTGTAAATATGACTGATTTCCTCATAAATCTATAACTAAAACTTTTAAAATTCATAATTTATGACAAAGTGAAAAAAACAACCAAATCCAGGTTTGCTCCTAAATGAAACGAGTTCTTCCGCAGCCCGTCATGCCTAAACCCTCCACCATGTACCATGAAGGTTGGCCAGGTTATTTGTGCATAACTCTGCTGACTGACAGACAAAAATACCAAACCAATCACATCAGGTCCTCCGGTGGAGGCCATGATTATGACCTGTTTACCTAAATTAAACACTGAGGTGCTGCAGAAGCGTTCTGCTGACACATTGTCCTCCACAGGACTAAAATAAATCATATTGCAATATCAGTTGGACGGCTGTAATTTAGTTTCAGCCCTGCAACTGAGGTGCAAATTTATATTAAATCCCCTTAAAGTCTGCATCGTGTTCGTCGTGCACAATGAGTCTAGACAAACATGATTGACTGACACTGGGCTGATTGTCAGAGGCAGACAACAATGGGGAGCTAATTCTAGTTTGAAGAGAAAGACAGAAGATTACATAATCAGCTCCTAAATGAAGGCGCGACATCCCGGACAGTCTGATACCGAACACACCACGATGCCAGTTCTGCAGACTGCAGCTACTGAGAAGAGAGCATCATTCAGTTTAATCACTCTACAAATGTGGTTATGCAAGCTTTTCATATAAGCTTGTTTAAGTGATTTGATTATGGAGAGAGAAAATTACTGCTTTGATTGAGCAAATACAAGAAGAAGAAAAAAGATCCTGAGGTTTTGGAGGGAGTTGAAGAGTGTGGAAGGTATCCTCCAGATACTTCCACTGTACAAACTACGAGTTTGTGTGCATGTGTGCGTGAGCGTGTGTTTGAAGTGTGTGTGCAGCACGAGCACAGAACATCCTGTTCCACTTTAGCTAAAGCCTTCTGTTGTGTCAGAAGCCTCACAAGTAACTTTGTAGATGTGGGTCATAAGCAGATCGCTGCTCCCTGCTGACAGCACGCCGCGTGGTGGGACCTGCTGACGGCACGCGACAGCGGGGAGGAAGGACGCCTCCGGCAGCTGTAGAGTCGATGTTCAATAGCTGAGAAGCTGCCTCACAAAGTACTAATATTATCACGTGACCACAAATGATCTTGGCTGAACATGGCTGATAATTTGTTGTCGTGTGATAATTTGAGTTGGAATTTTGATTTATGAATTATGGACATGGCTGATATGCATGAGAATTATGCCCTGATTTTTTTTTCAGAAATGTTTGTATAATTCTTCTTGGAAGACAAATATCACATGGACAAAAATACTGCAACACAACCTCCTGGTCATTCTGGACTAGTTAATGTAACCTGTTGAAATCCCTGTTTGCTACCTTATTAGAAAAGTTTCTGAAGTTTGTATTTAAGTCTCTGGTCACCTCCTGGTCATGTCAAGCTGACATCATCACATGAGTAACGACCACAGCGGCATCTGAGCTGTGAAGCTGCAGTGCAGCTGCAGCTGGCAGCAGAGGTGGCAAACGACACATGAAGAAATTACCCTGCATGTGCAGAAGATTGTTTAACTTCAACAAATTCCCAGTGAGCAATGTTATGTCTCAACTACTTCTGTTCAGTAACAACAGAAGTTATCTGTGATCTTAATCTGGTATCAGTAACTTCTAATTTAAGAAAAAAATTCCGCAGCAAATTACCTACAACAGTTCAGAAACCCAGAGGTGATAATATCAGTCCCGTGTGATTCCCCATCCCTGAGCCACATCAGCGGGCTCAGCTGTGCGCTGCTGTCTGTGGGGACCGGTGATCTGCTCTTGACCCACATCTATAAAGTTACTGGTCCATTTCCTCCCAACCTGCTATGGAGCACGACTGTCACTTCGGCACTTCTTTTCGTGCGGCAGCAGCAGCTGTTGTCCCGGTAGCTGCAGCTGCTGCCGGCTACTTTACCATTTATATAAAATAAATGTGTGGGAAAATATTTACCCAGATTCTGGCATCCTGATAAGTCGATGCTAAATTCGGACTATGTGACTTGACGAGTTTTTCTATGGCATCAAAGCACTGAAGGTACTGTACTGTGGAGCCCTGTGGTGGAGGGTGGATGACGGTACATTTGACTGTTCCACTCGTGTTTGCTGTGTTCCAGCTCTTGTCCTGAGAACATATCGGTAACCATAACAACAGCAAGATACTACTTTAGGGCTTCAGGCTACAAGAAGATTATAGCCTGCATTTGTGCATTTGTGTGTGTACGGAATGTTTGCTACAAGATATCCGAAACACCCACTCTGAAACACCCCCACACACGCATATCCTCGGACACGTACTGGTACACTCAGTAATACTCAGTAGTTTACCTCCCAGCAGTAATGAGGCCAATGTCTTGTCCAGAGCAAATATCCTCCAGAATAAAAGCTTCATCACAAGTTGACATGTTAATGTGAGTCAAATTGGGCTTGCATACATCCAGCCAGTAGGGTGTGTGTTGACCCGTGGACAGCTGGAAAATGTCCGTGATCAGTGCTGTCACACACAGGCCGAAGATATGGACACCTGTAAAGACATTGAACAATCAATCTCACATTACACTTGCGTTACTGTTGCCACGGCAGCCTGTTTTAGCTGTACATTTGCTGCTGCTGGAAGCATATAATCATGTGCTGGGGGGGTGGTGGGGGTGGGGGGTGTCAAGCATGTGTCCTCCCACCTATGAAGCGTACAACCCTGCGAATGTAGGAGTTGAAATTACAGCCTGCAGCGTTGATGTTGGCTTCAGTCTGGCAGGCTGATGACCTCCTGGATAGATAGCAGTAGAGAATAGCCTCGCCGATCAGGATCTGCACACCCACAGGGACAAGAACAAGAATGGCGGCGCTGCAGACTGATCACCTGAATGCTTTTGATATGACTCCATCCTTGTGATTGCTCATCACAGCTAACATCCTTGTGCCATTTTCAGGGTAGAGTCTGCAGCATTTTCTTAACAACCAACATAAAAGCATATGTAATTAATCTGGTTCTATCATACCTAAGGGCCTCTAGACATGAGTGATGACGGCTGTGTCTGCAGAGCCGCTGCCCTCTGCCCATTTCAACATCTTGGATTTGTTGGGACATTTCCAGGAGGGGAGTGGGTGTGTGAGATTTAGCTTGTCCTAGCAGAGACTTAACTTGTCCTTGCCCACGTTTGGCTTTTCTTAACCGGCAGTTAGCTTTTCCAAGCAGCCATATAGTGTGTGCTAGCCGGAGTTAAGCTTATCTTAGCCGGCATTTATCTTAACCTAGCCTGCGTTTAGCTTGCAGGTGATCACAGGGCTGGTTGATGTGTTCACGATGAACGCTTCTGGTGACACTGAGTTCGGAAGGAGGTGCCCAATTTGAATGGAGGTTGTGTTTACAAGCTGCAACGAACCATGCTGCAGACTCTATCTTTAATTATATATAACTATATATATGACTATAATTATATATATGTGTGTGCGCTTGTGCATGTGTGTGTATGTGCATACTGAGATATTGTATAAAAACCTGTCAGATCTGATGTACTTACGTTAGATTTAAAAATCCAGGAGACCAGACTCTAAATAAAATGAAAAAAGTTGGATCCTAAAGATAAAAATACCTGAGATGGTGGAGGTCAGGATGTAAACTAGCTTTGATATCACAGATCCTGTTCATAGGTACAAGTTTTAAAGTCGAATTAATGTGAGAAAACGTTTCTTTTTCACCATCTAAATGTGAAAATCACACAAACTCACTCAGCACTGTGAGGAAAGAAACAGCCAACTGAAGAAAGCAAAAACACGAGAAAATCCCGCTGAGTCTACAACGCCATGTTCTCTCCACTCAGACGATCTAACAAATATCCAAAATAACCAACACAGTCAGGCTGGAACTATCGCCGCTTCACTGAAATGAGTGTTTGATGTCCGGCGCTGAAGTAATCCAGGGTACTCACAGTGGCAGTGGGAGCGGCGAAGGCCAAGCTGAAGAGCAGAGGCAGAGGACAGACTTCCTGTCGAGGCAAGATATAGGGCAGAGACAGACTACGGTCACTGCAACTGTACCCAGAATGCACCGGCTGGAAAATATCCGTCAGCTCCAGAAGGTAAAGACTGACGACAGAGGAGGCCAGGATGGGGAGCTGCAGAGCACAAACAACAACAAAGCAGAACATTAGCTTAAATCAAACTACTGGGATATTTGACACGATCCCTAATTACACCGACACAACGATGCCGGTTGCCTTCATTTCACAAAAGGATGCTTGACTTATCAAAATCAAAGTGTATTGTTTTACTGATTGACATAATTCTCTTTTCCTTGCAGCAGTGAATGCCTACTTCGCTTCCACAACCTCAAGGAAATAATACCAAGTATAACCTCCTCTAGACTTGAAAAGATTCGTCCATCAGCAGTAACAATTTTGCGTACAATGATCTTAAGCTAATTCTCAAGCAAAACGATCACACATGATTTGATTACTGCAGGTCAAATGTGAGGGTTTGCTATTTCTCTCTGTTGTTATTATTTTTTGTGGAATATCTTCATGTTTTTGTCCCCTAAACAAATATATTGGGTCTAATCCAGAGCAGTAAGGCATTTATTGCTCTGTACACGCAGGATTACAGATTTCTAGAATGATGGATCTTGGCTAAATGTGTTTCTAGAGTTAGAAATGATCTTGCTTCCCTGTAGTGCAAATGGTCACCTACATAATCTTCTGTTTTGCCAGAGGCGCCTGCACGAGTTACATAAAGACCCCTCGCTGACTGCGAAACACGCTGTGTTCCCACAGCTTGCAGGCCAGGATTACCCACCAGATCCCTCCAAATCCATATTTACCCACTCGTACGTGCTGTTTAAACGTCAGTCTACCTGCCACACTGAGAGTAGGTTTGGGCACCATTATGGGGGGTCTGGATGGTGAGAGGGGGGAATAAAGAGAAACCAGCAAATGAGTTGTCATTGTCTAGCATCACTCGTCTCCAAATCAGTGTGTTTTGCTGAAATGCCTGAAATAATGTCTGTTGCATGAGCCGAAGATTGGGATTCGTTCTATGACGTAAAACCTGTCAGTACATCCCACACTTGGAGATTTTGATGTCTTTTTGTGTGAGATTAAACCTCGTTGGGGTGTGAAGTACAGCAGTGGTCATGCATCCGTGGTGTAGTTCCTTCAGAGCCTAATTTAGTTTGTACCTCTGACAACAATCACAAAAGTGGTTTGCCACCTTCAAACCGCTGTTGTACACTGTTTTGTTCATTCAAATGCAGCATCTAAATGTTTACATATGTTTCTATTTATGTACCGGTGCATCGGTCATCTTTGTTGCTCTGGTTTGCCTGGAAGAGGCAAGAATAGACCCAACCTGTAGAGAACACACGCGGAGACTTTTCGGTATCGCTGGCATCTTCCTGTTCGTCAGGCTGATGACACATGCGATGTTATTAACAGATGTTTCTACTGTGACTACTTCCGTGACAAGCTGGAGCCTTCAAAGCCAGGTACTGATATTGTTGTAGGTGGCTGAGCAGCTCTGTGGGCCAGCAGGCGGCCTTGTCTGACATCCCGAAACTGTTTGAAAACCTCCCACTATAGAATGAGTTACTTCCTCTCACAGTCTAAATAAACAAACTGCAGAAACATGTGAATACTGTTCAAAGCACAAGTGGTTTGCATGAGCTCGGCTTTGTGTGCGATGCGTACACTCATTGAAATATAACCACGATGCATCAATAAACTAAATAAAGTCAGTATGTAGGGATTCAAATTCTAAGATGTGAACCAAGTGTGTTGAAGGACAGTTTTCACTCTTGTTAACCACGTACAGAAAGTAAAATGAATACTTTTAATACTGGCATCATCACAGGGAGGGAGGTTGAGAAAGAAGAAGTAGATCAAGTCCGTATCAGTCCACTGACCTGACCTGACCACACGAGGGGCGGAAGCAGGCCAATTAATCTCATTCCAGTCAAGACTACGCGCGTCCCTGGCAATTGTAAATTCAAGACTCCTGAATGGACTAATTAACAATTCAATTTAACCGAGTGTCTAACAAGAAAGAGCATGTAGAAACAGCCGCTATAACCCCCACCCCCCCTAAAGAATCCAGACGTGATGTTAGCAGCAATACACACAGAAAAGATAGAAGATGTGAAGAGTACACAACATCTTTAAACACTGTAACTGGCGCCTATTGGGTTTGCTGTGAGGACAGTTCTTGAGTTTACTTTGACAGTGTGATTACATGCTTCAAGCTCTCATTGTGCACTGGACAAAAACATGTAACATGCTCTCATTTTCACGCCAAAGATTCAAGACTTCTTATCTGCACACAAGAGGTTCATTTCTCCAAAAATATTGTTGACATACGTGTTTATATTCACTCTCTCTCAGTATCCAGCACCTCGTGCAGGTTGTTGTTTGTGGCCTGTGGAATATTCCATCGTTCTGCTCTTGGATGTTGGAAGGAAGTGGAAGGCGCTGTTATCTACTATCCAGAGCAACCCAACATGTTCAACGGCAGCACGTCTGGTGAGGATGCAGGACATGTAGCACCTGGGATGTTTTTAATTAAAGGAATTGCATCCAAAAGAATTACAACATGGCGCCGAGCATCATCGATCAGTGGCATGCACGATAATGGGCCGAGTCACCTATGATGACAAACTGCAATCAGGTCAAGACCCCGTGAGGACGACGAGCTCTCACATCAGCCTCCCCGACAGCTTAACACATTTACCAACAAAATGAACGAGAAGGATTAAAGAAGTCTTAGATCTTTGACTTCAGAGCAAAAAAAAAAAAAAAAATGCATTTATAGTTTTGCTGAGTGTAACTACAGGTTTGGGTAAAGAGGTAAACACGCACATGGAGATGCTGCGAAAAGAAACTGCTGTGTCAAACACTGGGACTGAGTCACTAACAACCTGCACAAAAACTGTTAGACTCATTTCACTACACGCAGCTTCTTTTCCACTACACCCAGAAGTTATTTGAACAGCTTATACTTTTTATTAGTGCCGTTTTGCACGGTAAATGTTTGTAAAGTATCTAGATAGAAAGGCATCATTCGTCCAAACAGTGAGGCGGTGAAACTGACCGGTGACTCGGTTGTTGTCTGAGACTTGGCTTCAGCTACCTGCCCAATAACTAGTTACTCAACCTCCTCTGACATGTAATCAGATTACTTGAGATGCCTTATAAACACTGAACCCCCGATATCTTGATGACCTACTTCCCTGATGGGTGTATTTCTGCACCACCAGGTCAGTCGGGCCATATCTGTCCCGCCCCTGGACCACTGAAGACATCGGTAGTCTTAAGAAGAGAAGTCAAAAGAGTTTGGCAGAATTAAACTCAAACTCAGTAGTTTTAGCTCCAATCAAACAGTTTGTGGCATTCTGAGCCTTAATGGGTGAAATATGGTTTTGACTTCTTCCAACTAAATCCAGACAAAACTGATGTAAACCTGGTCTGAATATGTTTGTCTGTCCATCAGTGTCCCGTCCTGGTAGCCATCGGGTGACTGAGCCATCGCTATTAGGGTCTCTCTGGAACAGTCTGCCAATGTCTGATTGCAACCAACTGCAACTCCTGCCTGGCAACAGGGATATTTTATTTTATGTATATTGTTGCATGTATTTACATGTAATCTCTAACTTCATCTTCACCTTCCTGAGAGCAAGAAGGTTTTCGCTATTACCCATAAGCTTCAGTCCAGTCAATCCCAATCAAATGTTACCTATTTACACACACGTCTGTTCGAGTCATGGCGGGTTTACACCTTGGTGGCTACCCAGCACACGGATCGAGGCGAGGCTGCAGCACGGGTGTTTTTTTGTTTTTTTTTCTTTTCTCCTCTCAACGTTTCTAGTCCTGAACACACAGATATAAAAATACACCCCATTCAGAGAGCCATGTTGCCTAGCAGCCAGTTAGTGGGTAGGATGGTGTGACAGTGTGAGATGGAAAATGTAGGAGACACATAGCAGCTCTGTCAAGGGAAAGAAAAGAAGGAATAAGCGATAATTCAGTCCCATCATCCAAAACTAATGAATTACTGATGTGCGATTGTGTGTCTCAGCACAGCTCAACAATGCAGTTCATTCTGGGGAGAGAGAGAGAGAGAGAGAGAGAGAGAGAGAGAGAGAGAGAGAGAGAGAGAGAGAGAGAGCAAACTGAAAGTATCCCCCCTCTTTCTTTCATATTGCAAAATGTCAAGAAAGGTGTCAAATGTAACACGGGAACATGCTGATTCTGTTAGTCAGCACTTCCTTTAGATCAGTCAATCATGTGTGGTAGCAAACAAATTAATAACCTGATTTTTTTAAGCAGCACGTAATATTTCATAGGGGGAAAAAAATCCAAATTCTGTAAAGGAGAAAACAGAATATAAAAATGTCACAGTCTGTCAGGCAGTTTCCACTGTATGTGCTACAGAGATGCACACCAGACCGTCCACGCGCGCTCGCCGCACACAGAAAATGGATGGACGGATGGATGAAGGATGGATGGATGGATGGCCTCTACATGCGTTATCCATTTCAACTTCCTGTTGACGTGGGAGACTCAGGACTTCCTATCCAATCACAGCCTCATTTCCAACCTTCGTCACTTCTCTTCTGATGTCATACTTGGGATGTATTACTGGGATGCGTAACATTGGGTTTTCAGCCAATATCTGATATTTTTACAACTAATTTTGCGGATAGCTGGTATTTAGGGTGAGCATCCTCCTGTATCCACCACCTATAGAACAGCACACACATAGTCAGTCACACCGATAGCCAGCCTCCCCTCAGTGACACCAGGGCCCCCCTCTCCTTCTGTGGGAGTTTTCATTGTAGAGAGCTGCTGCCTTCACTGTGAGACGCATCACCCGATAAGGACAAAGCCTTGTTAGCGTGTAAATGCATCATGATCAGAGGGACAAACCACGTCCGGAGCTCTGACCCTAAGCATGTGTCGCTCTCCACTCACATCTATGCCAGCACCACTGATGATGGACGCGTCACATCCAACGAACCACGGGGGAACCAGATGCTCGTCATATAAAGTCTCTGTTCAAGAACAACTGAGTAGTTCCCGCCCACAAGTTCCAAGGTATTTAAAAAACAAGATGGCCGCTGACAACGCTTGCAGACGTAACAGCAGCCTAAATCTGACCTGCCGCCATGTCAGAGCTCAGAGATTTGAGCTCAGAGAAGGTGAGGAGGTTGAAGGTGATTCTGTGGTCAGTCACATGACAGTCACATGACAGTCACAACAGCGGACCTCTCCTCTGGATCTTACTGATGACATTCTCACCGCGGAGTGTTTCTGTTGGGCGTTGGACCATCAGGTGGCGTGTTGGTTACGTCAATGAAACCGCCAGGATTCCACAAAACAATTATTGCTTGTAATCACTCTTTCTGCCAGGAAAGTAATGGCAGTAATAACGATGGTGATATAACGATGATAAAACGGACGTGAGCAGCCGGAAGGAGGCTGGAGGATGAAGGCACCATTGCTGTGGGTGATGTAAGAGATCCAAACAACTGCCAGCATATGAATGCAGGTCAGGAACGAGGCTCTGGGCCCGAAAGCAATTCTGTGTTTCAAGTGTGAGCGGACTTTGGTTCCGTCCATCCAGAGAGAAAAAGAATGACTCTTAACGCCACCTTCATCCTCGCATCTCACGTCACTCGTCAGACCATCAACGGAAGCAAAAGCAAAAGTCTTGACATGGATGTAGGTGACACAGGAAGTTTTGTTGTTGGGTTTTTTTTTTTGGTGAGGAATGAAATTAAAGTCCATATTTAGCCAGTTCCTGTCATGAATGTTTTCTTTTTCCTTCTCAACAGTGAGCGGCGCCGAGATAGGAGAGGAAACTGCTGCTGCTGGACGGAAATCTTTGCACCAAACTGCTGTACACTCAAGGAATCATAATATCCTGAGGAGACTGCAGTGTCACCGTCTGCAAACACAACGGCGTAAACAGGGACGAGGCCGCCACACACGCTCAGCGTCTCGGCTCCAAAAACACAGACACCCCGGCTGACATGGCCTGGAGACCCCTCTGATGTCATAGCCATGACATCAGGAATGAAACATGTAGGGGGAAGGAAAAAAAACACCACCACCAAAAAAAAAAAAAAAAAATTCTGATTCTTGTGACAGATACTTACCATCTAACTTTAGCGAAAATAGATTTTTTTCATTTTGTATTGACTAAAAAAAAAACAATCTAAAAATGATTCCCTGGATTCTGTAGCAAGGAAGCACGTCCACTCTGTCTGGTTGTTGTCCAGCATCTCTGTGGCTTCATCATCATCATCATCATCATCATCATCATCACTGATATCATCAGTATCATTACTATTATCATCATGATTATTATCATTATTACACTGTAACAAGGGTTTGTTGTGGACATCCTGTCAGACTGCAGCTGCTGTGATTTGAATCTGGCACTCGGCTGGTAGTATTTCTGTCTGACTGCTTGATTGATCTAAGACGTCTATCGGTGATTGATTTGTAAAGTAATTAATGAACTGATTGATTGATTGATACATTACCTCTACGAAATAAAAGCACGGTAGCAGAGTGACGCTGTCCTTGGTCTCCTTCCCGCCTTTCAGCCGCTCCTTGGCACGAGACATCACGAGCGGCCGGTGGTCTCTCCCGTTGCCGGGAGACAGGGAGCTGTACTTGATTCCCGTCGTAATTTTGGCGAAATTCTCTCCGAGCTCGGTTTCCCACCAAAGCTCTTAACGGCGGATCTCCATCGCCGGGTAAGGTGGGCTGGGACTGCCGGTGGTGGTTTGGGTGATTAATCAATGGTTGCCCCAAATGGGCTTGGGGGGGGGGGGGGTGTCTTCAGCAGCACCGATCCGGTCTCGTCCACAACTGCTGGCCCCGTGCACTGACGTGAACCTGCCAGCGAGGACACATCCTGGACATCAGCTCGTCTCTCTCTCAGTACCGTCCGCTCCGCCGCTCCTCAGCTCGCCTCCGCTGCAGCAGGTGACCGCCGTCCAGCTGGCCGAAGGCACCAAGGCATTTCCGCTAAAGACTTTCAAAATAAGACGAAAGTTGCTGTCTGCACCTTACTCTTTTTTTCCCCCCCTGTTCGATTACAGATCCACTGCAGGTCAGAAATATGTACCAAAGACGTCCTACTCAGATTCTGGTGGTGGAGCTTCAGGTCCACCAACGAGGGACCGTCAACATCTTGGGAGAGCTTCCACATCTGGTCTTTTCGTGCTAAGTATTGCTAACTTGATGTCAATTAGCATCAACGGAGGATAGAAGAGGTCAACTTAATGAGGTCCCCATTATTCCGGAAAATAAACGGTACTTCGGGTTTGGATTGCGACTGTTAATGTCCACAAACTGGGTTGGGAACACATTCCTCGCTGAAATTGGCAAATAGGCTTAAAGGAATAATTCACAAAAAAAAAGTAATTATTTACTCAGCTTCATGCTGATGGAAGTCCAAGTCAAGTTTTTCAATCCAAAAAAACACTGGAGTTCCTCAGGGAAAGCTGTTGCAATCCCCCACAACAGTTGAAGTACATAAAAAAAAAATTCAGAATAATACACAACAGCAGCAGATCTCTGCAAATAAAACTGCACTGGTGCCACCACAGGCATGTAGGTATTATCTTTCAATGGCATGTGGTTAATACCAAGTAGTACTCTATATTACTATCATCCATGCACTACTTGTGACCCCTCATCTTAGGCCACAAGCCTGGGTGGACAGCTGCAACAGGTGCTGGTTCTGTAGTCTAGATCGTGACCCCGACCCCTCATTACACTGCTCTGTCACTGACATTTACAACCACAGTGCTTTGACTCAGTCACAACAAACATGCGACGTGATTTATCTTCTCAATTCACCACAAAGAAAACCAAATGGATCAATAGGCGTGGCGTCACCAGTGTGCTAAAAACCTATTTTCTGTGTGTGCGTGTAAATGCCCCTCTAGCACACACAGCCGCTCTGGTGATAAAGATATGTGGGACACTAGAGCCTCCAGACAGTCGGCACTCAGCTCCCTGCCAGGTTGAGGCCTGCGGCTGCAGCCTGTAACCAACTACAGTGATCGCTGATGTCCCCCAGTTGAGTAAGAGAGAGGTGAGTGCCACCGGGCAGCAGAACGGTAGCAGATCATTTACAGACAGAGAGCAGCAGCAGAAGTCTCAACAGGATTAACAAAAAAGAGGTAAATAATGTAGTAAGACCATGTCAGCAATGGTTTGGGTTTCCCTCGATCCAGAGGGATCTGGTGCAAATATGCGCGTGTGCAAACATCAACTAATGATGAACTGAAGTCAGCTTGCAAATCTCAAACCATCATCTATGTCTGGATATACTTGCAAAAATATTAGAAATATGCTTGATTTCTTTTTCTTTTTTCAGAAAAGTCTATTTGATATTTCCTGAGTAATAAATAAATAAACAGGATTCAAAATGTGCTTATCTGACAATGGTGATGAGGAAAAAAATGGATTCTTCCTCAACATGCATCCCTGGATAATGTTTTGTGAAAATCCATTAACACCTTTTTGCATAATCGTGCTAACAGACTCACAAATACACCCAGTCACATGACCTCCAGGTTTCCAGGCAGGATTCCATTTACTTGCTTCAGGCTCTTGGTTTTGTTTTTGTTTGCTCTCTGACGTGACTTACTGAGATGCTTGAAAACAAAAGAGCCCCAGTTCATGTTGGAAATAACAATCTTGCTTTTACTTAGTATGACAAATCCAAATTCCTCTCTTAAAAAAAGGGAAAATCGAAATAAATGGTATACTTGTGTCGCTTCACAGTTAACGCCGGGATGAAATAGGTCACAAGAATAAACACTGTAATGGTAGCGTGTCCATCAAACACCATAAAACAACCCACTCTACTGGCTTCTCTTGCAGCTGGTTACTGGCCCACGCAACTGCCCTCTGATTCATTCACAGTGGAGGTCAAAGGTCATGACTGTCATCCAAAAGTCTCCAGCATGTGTCTGCATGTATAATGAGGTTTTTTTCTAAGTTGGCACTACACACAAGTGAGCATGCGTGTGTGTGTGTGTGTGTGTGCGTATATGTGTGGGAGTGAAGGTGAAATAACGGTAGAATACTACATTAGTATGATGGACTGTAATGGCTTACACTTCTTTTTCCATGTCTGTGCAGTATCAGCTCCTGTGTGTGCAGTATCAGCTCCTGTGTGTGCAGTATCAGCTCCTGTTTGTGTTGTGTGAGTGTGTACAGAATGTAGTACACGCGCCTGGCTAATCGCTGATGAATGTTAGTGTGTGGGGATGGGAGGAACACTTACTAATTATATTTAATCATTCATTAAATATTAATAAGTTCCTTTGGTAACAAAGTCGCAGGCTTCAAACCAGCTGCCAGATATGAACATTCAACAAAAAGATACAACGTGACTGAATTTTCTTCTGATGTCAAATGCTATAATGGGAATGTCACATATTAAAACATTGTCACACACAGTTTTTAGTTGTGAATCAAATATTTGCTACCGACAGCAATGAATTGGACTGAAGGAAAATGAATTAAATGCTGTTCTATACATTTGATTTTTTTTTTATGGCAAATGGTAAGTCAAGAATGAAGCTCGTTCATGAGTAGACTTTACATGATATATTATCATATATGGTCGAGAATTCATCCTTAAACCCAGAAATGAGTTTGCATCGTGGAACAGAGATTGTTACGGATGGAAATAAGCTTTGTCGTTCCCGCTTTCACTCCACTTTCTTTTCTTCTTTCTTTAGCTATATTTACTTCACGACTGTAGTTCTCTCTCTCTATTCATTTCTCCCTTTGATTGTGCAGTAAATTTGAAATGATGTTACCTTTGGTACCTTTTCAATCGTCCAGCTACAATCGTTTGTAGGTGTTTGAAATGAAGCTCCATCACGATTTGAAACTTGTCCTCATGAAGGTTCATATTTGGGCACTGACAAGAGGCAGGTAACGCAGACCCCAGTTTAAGGGGATTCTAGGCTCCCTCACTACTCCTGTCCTGCTGTTACGACATGTTGAACGAAGGAAGAGAAGAGCAGCAGCACTGACCTGAGGTGTGATCCTCATGATGGCTTCACGGCGGCAGAGATCTCCTACTTGTTCTGTGTCATCGTCTCCTCTCTGTTAGATTCTGGGCCAGGCAAATCCATGCCAGTCCAATGGGGGATAACGCTTTCTCACTGTCACATGCACACACACACACACACACACACACACACACATACACACACACACACACATCTCATGTCCCGATGTAGGTCATTTCACATATCATCATAGTTTCTCTAAAATGACCGATGCAGCTCTACTCCTTGTTACAGTCTAAATTATACTTAATAAATGAGATGCAGTTACTTCTTTCTGATCATCCCTTTCCCAGTTGATAGTGTAGCAAAATACAGAATAAGAATGCATAAACGATGAGACAAATCAAAATGCCTGTGGGGCAAAAAAGCAACAAATAAGAGGAAATGTCACTGAAGAGAACGTGCTTCAGCATTCCTCAGTTCTAGACCTTCATGTATTATTTTGTTAATTTAAAAAAAAAATTCTAAATGAGACAAAACACACAATTCAAGACAAGTGCAGTGTCTACATAGGCCTATGGGTCAGAGTAGGCCTCAGCTTCATGAATGTTTGATACTCTAGGTTGAAGGACAGCTGGAGACGGGTTTTCAGTTCACATCTAGAATGTTTATTTGAATCAAGATTTTTTGTTGTACCTAAGAGAAGAAGACACAGAAAATAAGTTTAAGATGAAAAAATAAAACAATTCTTAAAGCTTAAAGAATCTACAGGTAAACGGTTGTTTTTCTATTATAAAACAATTTCATAGGTTTGAACATAAAGTATCATTAAAATGTTTTGATCAGGAGAAGCGAGAGTCACATTGTAACGTTACTGAGAATGAATTGAAGCACGATGGGAAGTAAACAGAAGGAGGATTCGACATTTAAGGCTTTCTGGGAATAACAGGAAGCTGTTTTAAAGATAGAAATACTAACGATTCACATACATGACAGCAGCTCACACTACATACTCCGATACAGTAGGTGGCGCGCTGCAACAAAATTAACAAAGTCAACAGCCATTCTTCAAAGAAGAAGTCGTAGTAGTAGTCGTAGAAGAAGACGCGTGAAATAACCAAGTTAACATCTAGCTAACATTCAGAAAGTTGAAATATGTCATAGATAGTTTCTGAGGTTTGAGCTCTGCGTCTTTGACTGGTCATGGAGAAGAACTTCCGTCTGTGGAAGCAGCAGCGTCTGAACAAGCTGGACGCCAGTAAGAAGGGCAGCGTGGACGAGGACATTGTCCCAGTAGTGTCCCTCCTCAACGGCTGCGAGGACTACTTCACCACCAGCTCCTGCTCGGGAAGGATCATCGTCATTGACGGGGTGAGAAGGCATCAGTCTCCTACTCTGTGTGTGTGTGTGTGTGTGTGTTTTGTGTGTTGTGTTCCGGATGGTGAGTGGTAGAGTGCAAACTTGTGTGGTTGCTCCTGATGCAAGTAGCTAGCAGGTATTAATGTGTGTGTGTGTGTGTGTGTGTGTGTGTGTGTACGTTGACACCCCCCCCCCCCCCCCCCCCCAGGCTCCAGACCGCTGTGGGGTCCAGAAGCAGGACTGTGTGTGGCTGTTTGTCTCCCACCACACATGCAAACCTGACGACCTGGTGAGACTCTGTCCTGTCTTGTATTCGGATGTAGGCTGTAGTATACCCTGTAGAACTACATTGTGTGTGTGTGTGTGTGTGTGTGTGTGTGTGTGTGTGTGTGTGTGTGTGTGTGTTTGTCCTCAGGTTTGTGCTGTGGCTGGAGCTTCTGGAGATGCAGTCCTCAAGTTTGAGCCCTTTGTGCTGCATGTTCAGTGTCGGAGGCTGGAAGATGCTCAGCTGCTGGTGAGAAGTTCCTTTACTTACAAGCTGAACATCCTGAGTATAGTCCACTCACACACTGACCCTGGATCAGTTGTTGCTCCTGTCTCACTTTGCTTGTTCATGTCATATCTGAAGTCCTGCACCTTCATGGAACCAATGCAATTATAACTATCTGACGAGAGTTTTCTGACTCGTCTTCAGTAAACAAAGGCAAAATACAGTGTTCTGTTTTGTTGAATTATATTTCTATTTGACAAAAAAGAATCATACCATTCATCACGTGACTGTTCATAAGTAGGGCTGTAGCAAAACACTAATCTCGCGATACGATACGATGCACGATATTCGGCTCACAATACGATATATATCATGATATTCAGCTCACTATACACTTACATCCTTTTATGAAAGATTTTAAAGGGACAAAGTGATTTTGATGACATCTTGTGAGTGTTCCATTGACTTGGATTGAATTAATTGAACTGAAAGCATCAATTACACAACATAAGGCTCTGACTGGCAGCTATTGGACGTCTATTGGACGTCCATTAATAGACGTATATTAGCGGTTATTTAGTCGTCTATGTTGCGGTAGGACATGTCATGTGTATGACTGTGCTTCTGTACTGTGATTTTCAGTTTGTTGTAGTTACCACAGGAAGCCCACCAGGGGTCACTGTAGAGTTTGTCTTTTGCCTCGATTAGCGAAAAATAAAAGATGGTTGTCAGTGTTCTCCGGAGAGCTTGAGTGCAAGTGATTTGTACGACTCTTGTCAAACGAGAGCTATCCATCTCCGCTGCAGGAGAATAGAGCCTACCAACAGGATATGGACCCAGAATACAACGGTTAAGAGAGTTGGCAAGGAGAATATGTGGGATGCAAGCGGGAACTGCGGCAATTACTGCAACGAGCTAAAGTAGCAAGCTAACATCGGTGAGCCGAGGAAACGGACCGTTACACGGAGCTACTGAAATGGAGAACGTAAGGAAGAGCAAGTGGCCCACATTCAATGGACAGGCAGATGAATAATAATACATACACGTATATTAGCGGTAACTTAAACGTCTATGTTGAGGTAGGACGTCGTGTATGATTCTGCCTCTGTTTTATTTTCAGTTTGTTGTAGTTACCACTGGGAGCCCACCAAGGGTCACTGTCGAGGTTTTCTTTTGCTTTGACGAGCGAAGAATAAAAAGATCGCTGTTCTCCGGAGAGCATGAGTGGGAGTGATTAGTGCAACTTTTGTCAAAAGAGAGCTATCCATCTCCGCTGCAGGAGAATAGAGCCTGCCAACAGGATATGGGCCCAGAGTATGACGGATAAGAGAATTTGCAAGGAGTACATGTGGAATGCAAGCGGGAACTACGGAAGTTATCACAACGAGCTAAAGTAGCAAGCTAACATCGGTGAGCCGAGGAAACGGCCTGCTACGCAGAGCTACTCAGATGGAGAACGTAAGGAAGAGCAAGTGGCCCACATTCAATGGACAGGTCAGATGAAGAAAAATAAATACAAGTATATTAGCGGTTATTTAAATTATCTTTGAATAGACATATGTTAGGGTTGTTAACATTTGATCTTGGTGTGTGTATGCCCAGACTCAGGAGAAATTAGACAGAACAATGCTGACCGCCACTGTCCTGAATCTCAGCTCTAACGGGATGAGAGAGGGTCAGGGTCTAGGTCGCTCGAAATGCCCTACAGCGATACCTAGCGGCTGGCAGACCTAATTGCTCTTCTTGCAAAGTGCGGGACACGGGGGATTTGAATGGGGCTTAATGTATTGATACTTGGCTGAAAAATCGGTACTCTCTGGGGAAACAAAATAGAGACATATGACAGAATTGATAAAAATTTCTCAGCCCTATTCATAAGTGTCACTATTATTGTGAACTACTGACTCATTTTTGGCTTCTTTGACCCAGATATTGTCAGCTGTATCCAGCAAATTAAAGAATGCTGCCGCCAAATATGAAACAAACATTTTCTTCCTTTTTTATATTTTTGATTTTATAAATACAAACATTTCATGTGAACATGGGCCAAGGATTCCCTGTGCAAAGAAATAATTCATTCACTTTCATCTAACAGCTACCAGAGCAACACATGTAAGAAATTACTTGCAACCAGTGAGTTGTTGAGCCTGTATCCTGCCATCCATATCCAAATTATGATGATACATTTATGGTAATCCCAAACTTAATCGCAACATTGAAAAGAAAATATTCAAAATTTATTTTTGTTAATTGTCTTCCATCTGCTGTACCCTCTCAGCCCACCAGGAGGCCACAGCCCACACCTTAGGAATCACTGATTCATAGACAAGTGGTCACAGAACATTCACAGAGGATGATTTGATTTGATGAATCTCGCAATGATAAGCTTGGATGCTATGGTAGTGAATGTTGAACATGATTAGTTCGCGAAACATCGTAAAGTTGAAAATCTGATGGCATGTGTTACTGCTTTTGGTGAAAATAAATGGAGTAATTTTGTTCATGTTTGTGCTTGTGCCTACAAATTTGAATAACTAATAAGAGGTTGTCACTTTCTGTTTTTGTATTATTTATGCTAACACCACATTTGTTACAGAGGAATTGCTACTTTTGTAAACAGTTTAAGGAAAGTACATCTTCACCATGGTTCCATCTACACAACTACAGACTAGTGATGTCTCTGTTTGTCATGAACCTGAAGATGGACTGAACTCTGATGCACCGTCCCTTCTCTGTCTTCTAGCATTCTGTGGCCGTCCAGTCAGGCTTTAGGAACTCTGGTCTCACTGTCAGCAAGACTGGAAAGATCATGGCGGTACTGCAATTATTCTTCACTTATGAGATAAAAATGACTTTATCAGCTACAGTCCAACTTTTCATGTACTTTTGAGTCTATAGTAACCTCACCCTGTTCAGTGTACTAATATTCTTTCACTATTGTGTGATGCTTGAATTGTTACACTAAGTACCTGGCGTATTTTGTCCCCCCAGGCGGTTCGCTGCACTCACGGCCTAGAGGTTCCTGTCAGTCACCAAGGAAGGCTCCTGGTTACACATGATTACATCCATTTCCTCACTCAGGTAGCCAATCAAAAGATAGAAGAGAACCTGCAACGGATCCACAGGTTAGTCTGTTTGGTGAGAACTTCCTGTTAGTAAAGGTAAACCATAAATTCACTCACAAATCTCCAGCTGCCCGGATTCCTCTCTCATCTCCAGGTTCTACCAGAACCTCCAGTCAACAGAGAAGCTACAAAAACTACAAATCCCAGATCCTCCCAACTCGCAGGAACTGCAAGACCCTCCTCATGAACATGAGACAGAGAAGAGAGAAAAAGAGAAGGGGTCGGAGAGGAACAAGTCAAGCGTTTATAAACGGAGGCGGAAACGAGGACAACAGCATCAGATTGACGGTTGCCGTGGTGACAGAGGCAACAGTGTGTCAGAGCTGGACAATTGTCTGGATCTGTTCACGTGAACTCGCAGCTCGCCCCACAATCAAGTAATGTGTTCAACCTTAATGGACATTATTTAACACATCATTAATTGAAAGAATCCTAAGGCACAAGATTCAAGGAACTCTTGTAAGAGATGATACCAGACTGGCGTTCCCCTGACCGAGATATTTAACTTGCCAAACTTTTCTGTTTATTTCCTGTTTGTATGTTCACTTGTATATGAAAAAAAGCCGAAGAAGAAAAAAACTTTGGAAAGGTCTGTGACTGAAATGTGCCTAAAGCTGCAGTAATGCTGTGTTGGATGGATGCTGGATGTACGGTGATCGCAGGGTCGGATGCTCGTTCTCTGTGCAGGACTCTGGTGTTGGCCGCTGTCATGGGTTCTGATTCACGTGTACCTGTCATGATTGTGGATGAGGAAGTATTTTATTATTAAACTGTAAATTATCCTGCCGTCTTCACATTTATTCATCACAAGTGTTTTGAGTGATCAGAATGAGAGAAAAAATAAAAGATCTGATGTGTTTCAGCTAATTTATCTGAATGTTTTTACTCCCTAACACCACTATCACAATCCTGCATCGGTCTAAAGGTGCTTGCTACCTGTCCACCTGCTGGCAATTTCCAGGTATTTAATCCTTCAAATTCTTGTTTCTTTGGGATTTGTAATGACTTATTTTATGTCCCCTAGCCTCCATCTACTCACCAGCCTCCACCTGCTGTGTCCCGTGTCTTCCATTCTTCTCCTTCCCTCCTCTGAACTGATGTGGCTCCGTGTTCAGCAGCGTGCAAGCAGCTCTTTACAGATTGTTCAGTCAAATAGAATAAATTCTCTGCTTCGCTTCAGTCGGATGATTCAGTAAAGTCACGGGAGTGGAAGGATGAGCTTTGCCTCTCACCAAATCACGACAAGCCGAAACACTCAGACATTTTTCAGAGTGGTGGTTCTAGTAGCTGGGACGTATCACCATGCTCTATTTTCAGGTGGTGATCCTGGCTGCTACAGTGATGCTGGTTTACTACTGTGAGTTCACAGACACCTTCAGTCCGGCACAGCAGGGATTCACCTGTAGAGACCCGGACCTGAGCAGACCAGACCCAGGACCTGAGCAGGACAGCAGCATACAGCCTGTCATACTGTACTGTGTGGTGGGCGGACTGCCGGTGGTTCTGGTGAGTGACTTCAACACAACAGCCTGGTGAGATTAGCCATCTCTGTTATGGTGTCATTTATTGCTGTCAGTTTCACATTAGCGGCCAAAAGCTAACAAACCATGAAAAGGAGAGATGAAGTGAAAAGCAACAAGATAAAGAGAATGTTGAAGGGACTGAGACTTAAGTTCACATGCCCAAGATTCAGCTTCATTACCGAGGTCAAATCTAATCAAATGTGACTTGAATGGGCCAAAATATAACAATAAGAATTTATGAAAATAAGAACCTACAGAGATTTTATTAACTATAAGATACAACACCTTCTGTCCCAGATTCAGGTGAAGACAAACAACCTAAAAAAAAGGAAAAATGCCAGGGAGCACAGAGGCGGATCTGTCACTCTTTCTCCTGGGATAGACATGTTGTCGACCTCCCAAATCACTCGTAATACATTTGTGATGGAATGGCGCTTTTCCTCTTGCCACATTTATATATTTGACAGTGTTCACACAGTCACAGAAAAGTCACTGAGATTAGAAATAGCAAATTTGATTCCCTCCAGTTGTGACATTCCTTTCTCTCTCTTCCTGCTTCTGAACTCTGTTCTAGATTTCGGGTGTAGAGCTGGTCATATTCCTACTTCACTACAACTCAGACCGCCTTTATGACCACGAAAAGGTCGTTGTCATGGGCGACTGTTGCTATGTGAACCCCATGGTGCGCAGGACTTTCCGTTTCCTTGGTAAGCCAAGAGCCCAACAAAAACTCTGGAAAGTTAAAATGTTAAGTTTATTTTCCCGCCAAATTCATGACAAACCTAGAATTGACTCTCAGTGACTGATTGAATGATTTTATCCTGACTGTTTATCAACAGATATACAAGCCGAGGCTGAGTTCAGACTCTTTCCGCAGGAATTCATGTTAACAAACGTGATCCAGCATCACCGATGTGTCACACAAAAGTATTGATAAATAACAATGGATATAATGATGTGGTTTGTTTTATCAGTGGAGTTCGTTGCTGATGTGGACCAGCCTCATGTTTCACACTCCAACAGGGGGCTGCACATCTCTTGAAGGTCTGGGTGTCTCCTCTTGAGAAAGAAACAAGGCAAAGCTCAGTGTGTTTATTAGCAGCTGAACCTCCTTTGCCGGTTTGAATTGGGAGAATTTGGATCTTGCTTGTGAATTCTAAGGTTGAAATTCTGATTCTGTTTTTAATTCATCGCAACCATGACGCCCTGACATGTATGTATGATCCAACGAGCAATGATGGAGGCGACACTCGTCAGCACAACGTATCATTGAGTGTCTTTCTACTCAGAATGACAAAAATATGATGAAAATATTTGTCTGAGACGATGATGGCTGTCCTGACAGGCACTGACATTAAATCTGACTGGACTGATGTGAACTAGAGTTTTACGTTGCTTGCTCTGCTTTGTTAACGTTGTGTGTGTATTTCTCTGTAGGCGTCTATGTCTTTGGTTTGTTTACAACAGACATCTTTGTCAACGCGGGTCAGCTGGTCACAGGAAGCCTGGCACCTTACTTCCTGTCTGTTTGCCAACCAAACTTCACTGCCCTCGGCTGTTACGACACAGTCAACTTTGTCAGCCAATCGGATGCCTGCACCGGTGACCCAGATGACATCATGAGAGCCAGAAAAACATTTCCCTGCAAAGAGGCGGCTCTGAGTCTGTACACGGCTGTTTACCTGGCGGTGAGGGCCTCATCGTGAAGCATCTAGGAGGTAATAATACTGTAATATATATGCA
The DNA here is from genome assembly GCF_037954235.1 of Aulostomus chinensis. Taxonomy (NCBI): domain Eukaryota; kingdom Metazoa; phylum Chordata; class Actinopteri; order Syngnathiformes; family Aulostomidae; genus Aulostomus; species Aulostomus chinensis. The sequence goes on from NC_141324.1 coordinate 22,511,236, forward strand.
GTATAATAACTTTTCCTCCTTGTCCAGATGTACGTCATGTCCTGTGTTGGCTCCAGCGGGGGTCGTCTCGTGGGGCCCCTCTTCAGCCTGTCATTGGTTGGTCTGGCTGTCCTGACAGGCATCAATCGAGTAGCTGAGTATCGGAACCACTGGAGGGATGTTATGATGGGACAAACCATCGGAGGCACTGTCGCCATCTTCCTGGTGAGCTTTTAGTGCAGTTCATGCGCAGCCGTCTCAGTGTGAGTCCAACAGACCAGAACTTCACTCCTGGGGATCCACCGCAGACGAGCCCCCCGGCCTCCCAAGTCGAAACATTGTTCAGAATTCATCAGGGGGAATCACAGATATTAAAGATTGTGTAAATAATCAAAAATCCAATATGGCTGCTGCAGGCATTTGAAGATAGAAATACTGTATCGATCACAGTGTCACTGGATCCTTACAGTGCATGGCAGCAAAAAAAAACTGAGTTTCCCAATCAGAACACCACATAAATAGTTGATATTCTAAATTAACTAGTAATTGTAATATTTTTTTCAGTCAATGTTGCTGTTTTTTGATTATAGAAATAGAGTTATAAGATATTTGGGTGTTAATATTTAGTAGCCGTTCAGAAAGAGTAACGAGAAGGCTCTAACATTTTTTACATCACTTTTCTCCAAGTTCTCACTTCCACCTTTGCTGACAGGCAACACTAAGGTGCTGCTTCCAGAGGCTGTTTTAAAGCCTCGTAACAGACAGGAAATACACTTTTGCTCGCTTCCAAATGGTCCCTGATGTCTGGCTGTGGTCTTGGACACCCTCTTGAAACAGAGTTCATGTTTACAGTTTGGCTGATGGCGCGAGCCCCATTCAAGTTGAAACCTGCTAACTACGCTACCTTCAATACGACGTGAAGGTGAAGCTCAAATAAACCGATTTGAGGGCGCCATTATGGTTAGCTGTCATGTTTACAGAGATGCACTTTTGTAAAAGTGAATTAAAGCTGAGAGTGTTTTCGGCCAAATAGATTGAGGCTCTTCAATGAGAACCAGCCTAATGGACTAAAGTGCTGCGGGACAAACCCGCACACGCTGCTGCTTGAATGAGTTTGAATCCTCCTTTGTAGAACAAGTCATGTGACTGGCAGTGATGGACGGGCTGAAGAGCTGGGTCACAATCATCCAGCTCTCTGTCCACGGCTGTCTCTGCTCTCTCTGCAGGTGGTGTTTGTGGTTCAGAATTTTAAAAAGAGGCCTACGATCCCGCTGAGCCCCTCAGATGTGGGCACGGCGGACAGTGACGAGGCTCCCCCCTCGAGGAATCACACCCTGGAAGCCACGGGCAAATACGTCATTCCACAGGTAAAGAAAACACACTTCCACAGAGACATAAAGCTCAAATTGGAAACCGTGAATATAAATGTATGATTCCGAAGCAATGTGCTTGACTGCCCTTTGTCTGTGTTCCTAATCCAGAGCCCAGGGTCCATCACAGAAGTCACATGACTATGACCCCCCAGTACCATCATCACCTGACCATAGACAGGAAATGGATTTTTACATGAGCTGGTCTACTTCCTGACACGTCACCTGCTCTATGACAAGCATTTCTCACGCAATCATCTTTTCAAGCTGCTTTTGAGAGGGACTGATTGGCTAAGAAACTACATTGTTATCGTGAAGTGGCTCATGTGTTTAGTTGAAATCTTCTTTGTTTTGCATTTCACAAAAAAAAGTTAAAAGGATGATGTCATTATTTGTAATTTTCTTGTCATGAACAGACAAGCATAACACCGTCCTGAAATTGTAATGCTTTAATCTGTAGGTATTCTAAGATTCCTTAAGATCTCAAATCAAATTTTAAACATTTTTCAGAGCTGAAATTACATCCACCGCCATTTTTGTGTGCATATTTTTTTCAGCATGTGTTTCAAGGAGGAGAATGTGTGAACACCTATGTGGGATTCGTGAAAGCGCGCACTGGCAAGTGGTTCTCAATCACTTGAGAGTCTGTGCCAGGCAAAGTGTACATTTTAAGCTGATAAAATATTAGCGTTGATAGTTTTTCGCCCGCCGTGGTGGTGCTTCACCTCTGAGTGAGAGCGGGTCGGTGTCTTATTATCGGTCGTCATCCGCTGTGTCTGGGGGGCAAGGGGGTGTGCCAGAGGTTAAAAGTTGCAGTAAATGCACACGTCCTGCTGCATGTCACTATAAGATAAGCCTTTATTAGTCTCACAATGGAGAAATTTGCAGTTTACAGCAGCAAAGAGCAAATAGTATAGACATTAAGAGCCACACACAGAGGCTGTGACCATTAAAACAGGATGAATGCAGCCGATCATCCCAGTAGCTCTCTGAATCTACACGCGAGAGGCCCAGTAACTAGAAAAATGCATAAATTCACTGTATTGTTGTTGTTTTATTCCCTTTGATCATTTTTATTATTTTTGTCGCCATGTAGCTGCTCCTATGAGGATTCATATGTACGAGTACGATGACGGATGAGTGATTAACGTGTTTGTGGATCTTTGACTGTAGGACCTGAAGCAACACTAACAGATTCTTTTTCATATTTTTTTTAAATGAAACGTGCATGTTCAGGTAATCAGGTGACATTCATCAAACAGAAACGAGTGTCAGGATGACAGCATGGAACTGTGGTCGTATGAAGTACAATGTCAGACTGTGTACCATGAACACAGTCATTTTATGGCATTTAAAATATGTGAAGTAATAGTAACGTGTAGATATTGTACATTAGAACATCTGTGTGTGGCTGCTGCTCGTAGTTATCCTGACTGAAACTTCCTTGTTTGCTTGATGTCGTCATGTTTCAGCGCCAAAGTCAATAATGTGTTGGATGTTTCCATGTCACACCTTCTGTACGTCGCTTCAGTTGCCGTGTGTCATGATTGAGAGTACGCTGTTGTGTGATGCTTCACACTCACAGGCCAGAAATGAGATTATTCATATTTGACACGATTAACATCTGTAACCCCTCATGAACTCGTCGTGTCGCTCTAACACCGCTAACATTCCGTGTCTTTGGAAGGGTGCTGGGATCATCCTGTGTTCCAAGGAGGTCCATTGTGTTTCTAGCATGACTAAGGAATAGAATGTTTACTTGATTAAAGGTAGAGTCCATGGCATTGGTGTGCTGCGGATTGTAAACACAAAATTTTTGAAATAGAGCCCCAACTCCTGGACTCAGTGGCACCCGAAGTGTATGTAAGTGGGTGTAAACCATAAACTGAAGTTGTTCTGGATTGAGCTGCTTGTCTCTTGGCCTCAGTGGGGCTGTGTTTCCTTACCTTCCCTGCTCTATGTGCTTCCACCATTTTCTCAGGAATAGATTTCATTTACAGTACAGACACCTGCCGGCAAAAAAAGCAATGAAATGGGCAGAGAGCAGTGGGTCTGCAGACACAGTCAGCACCAGTCAGGTCTAGATGCCCGTAACTGATGATGGAGCCGGAATAATTATGTCTGTATTAAGGAAATGCAGCAAACTCTACCTTTACACTGTATATATTTACATGTATTCATCTTCTCTGCATTGTTCTTATTTGTATATATTCTGTGGATTAATGTTTCTTAATCCAGTGTTGCAAATTAAGTAATGTCATTGCATATTGAAACCTGCTGTTATTCTCAGATGTTGTATCCAGGTCTTGATTCTGGTTTGTGTTTGGTTCTATTGAAATAAAACAGGACTCTACCTGTGAAAGATGAGTTTAAAATGTACATGTAGTGTATTTGAAGTCATTTATTGTTTTAACTCTCTAATTCTACCCCCTCCAGACCTTCTTAGCACCCACTCCACTTTGAAAAAATATTTTTTTGCAAGTGTTGCAGTGGCTGGATTTGGGCTGGGACCTGTGGGTGGAGCTTTGCTTCAATTGTGGACTGATTTCCTGATTTGATAGACACACACGTATAATTAGCCCCCCCCCCCCCCCCCCGACCAATATGGTGATTGTCCTGCCTTAGAGCCCCGCCCACTTGCACCTGCTGCAGGGTGGATTTGCGCCTCCCGCAGGACACAGCAGAGGCTCAAGGGACCCGCGGGAGAGCAGAGACGCTCAGGTAGGACCACTCTGCTGTTCCAGACTGTTTATCCATCAGTGCAACGTAGTTTCATTGTCTTAGCATGTGTTAGTAATTTAAGAAGTTGTTAACTTACATAGTCAGACATGAGGGTAAAAAAAAAAAAAAGAACGGGAGGGGTGTGTTGACCGGTGAGAGGTGGAGATAATTCCCTGTTAATGCGGAGTGAGCGTCAGTTTCTCCTGCTGCTCTCAGCGGGGCCGCAGCCTCCAGCAGGTCACACACCCTGACGTGTGATACAAGGGGAGACCACCAGTCTGTCTGGTATCAACAACCATTAGAGTCCAAAAGCAGCAGTTGGAGAGAATGAAAATGACTGGGAAAGTTTGTGTGTGTGTGTGTGTGTGTGTTTTCATATTTTTTCCCTCAACTTTTGTATGTACCAGTTGTCTTCTCTCTCTACTCCGATTGTTACTCAGAAAAAAAAATCCTTCCTCGCCACAGCTGACCGACCTCATCTCTACCTGCTTTACTACGCTCTAAGGTATCAATTTGGCCTGAGGGTTGACGTTCATATCAGTCCAGAGAATCAAGATTAGTTATTTAATTTCGTATTTTTTTTCATTGTTGCTGTATTCGATAAAGGACTAATTTGCGATAGGCTTTTCTAAATGTTTTGGAAATAAAGACAAAATTTTACTCTTTCAGTTTAACTTTGTTTACATGTTTTTCAGTATGAACAAAATGTAAATTTAACATAAACTTGTTTTTATAGTGGTAATATCAGCATTGGAAAATATCGGCATATCAGTTGTAAAGTAGTGGCATATTGGATATCTGCAAAAAAATCCAATATTGTGAAGTTCTAGATCAAAACATTCAATTCTAATATGCTGAGTTTTTTTGTCATTCGATGAATACAAAGTTTGTTCAAGCTCACTGAGCAGGAGACGTCTTGTTAACAAACCTGAAGTAACCACAAAGTGGAGGTTTCTTCATGAACATGAACTCCTGCTCCCTGGGAATGCTTCCACTCTCACACACACACACACACACACACACACACACACACACACACAGGAGTGAAAACGTGGGGGATCTGACATGAAGTGAATGTGTTTAACCCCATGCAGCAGATATTCAGGTGCTACCTAGCGGGCACATGTTGGTCACCCTGGTCATTGCACATGGTAGTTGTGAGCGTCTCCAGCTGGCGAGCAGATGGCAAACACAGATTAGTGCTTCATGAGGAGATTAGCTCTGTTGGCTGGCTCATAGCTGCTCCACTCACCTGCTACTTTGAAAGTCCCTTACCCCAACTGACCACGGATATTGGCTGGCGGGTTTTCACTTCATTTAGGAAACGACAGGCAGGATAGAAGGAGCGCCATTGATTAAGCCCCGCCTCTTACAGACTGACTAGATTCCTTGTTTGAAGGAGTTAGAGCAGAATAATATGTAGTTACTTTCCTTCAGTGTAGAGCAACTAAAATGATGACATGAATTAGGGACCCTTTCCTCCGGGAAGTGGGTCAGCAGCACCTCAGGATACGTTTGTTCAGCCATAAGGCAAACTGACCTCATTAGGCTTCGCTAAAATGTCTGAATGACTGGACCGAGTTGCACGATACGGTCAAATCACAGACATGAGAGATATGGATACGTCTCAAACAGTGACCTAGCCGTGCGTCTTCCTATGAATAAGCTCCATCATGTTTGCAGGTCGCTTCTATATCGAGCACGCATCTGCTGCTACGTATAGCTGAGTGACTCTCTACTGGCACAGCCTGGCATCTGTCAAATATACTTACAGTTCCTCTCTGTCACTCAGAGAGGCCTCAGGGATCCCAGCACTAACCGAAGTTAAACTGTCGTGATGTATTTGACATGATGTCGCTTGGCAAAACACACTATTTATATCACTCAGAGCACTTCATAGTAAAACAGATCAAGAAGTAAGCAATCAGGTTGAAGCACGTGTGAAATAGGAAGATGTTTGCATGGTGGCTAAGCTCAACATTCAATCTCAGCTCTTCACCAGGGTTTAGCTGTAATTCTGGGAACAGCCAGTAGTCCGGACCAAGTTGACCTTAGGGGTCTGTTGGGGTCGAGGGATAGCTACTGCCTTTCCATTGGTGATTTATGAATAAGTAGTAAGATTGGGAAATTGATTCCATGAGAACTGAACTGGATGGATGGATGGATGGATGGATGGATGGATGGAGAACTAGTTCATGGGTTGATGGGTCCAGTTCCAGGCTCTAGGTCTAAGGATTAAATAGACTGCATGATATCACAGGCGGAAACGTGTACATGCCATGAGGAGTTGCAAAAACTGGAAGTGCACCTAAAAATGTCTTTTGAACTAATGTTATATATTATAGTAGGAATATGATGTGCCAGGTTCAATTAAAGACTGCATCCAAACCAGAAACTGTAGCAAAATATAAACAACATTTAAAACAACAACAAGCCAGTGACACACTGTAGACAGCTGAGCCAGCAGGATGTTAGCAGCCCCCCCAAACACTCAGCCTGCTGACCCACTGGATATAAATAAAAGATCCGACCTAGAAGTTTAAAAAAGGCTGCGGTAGTGTATTTATGAACAGGACGTAGCAGGTCTATTCCATCTAGGGCATCAGTAGATCTAAACTTAACTGGACTACACACATAAAAACATGGCTTTAAAAGCAAATAGGTTAGATTATAGATGCCTTTCTGATGGAGGTGAGGGGCGCTGGCTGCTCCCACCAGGATGGTTTTCTTTCTCTCTCTCTCATGAACCAATTGCATCAGCACAGATCATTTACCTTATCTACATAGCTCATAAATCTTTTATATTCTATATTGTAAAGAAAAGGAGACATACCATATATCTTTATCTTGTACTCATAGGAGTATTTATCAAACTGTGGGCTTTTGTAGATCAAGGTATTGCATTTTTGAGAAACATTTTAAATTTCGTGTAATTGTTTTCCACCCTTGTACCCCCTGACAGTACAGCCAAGCACCCCCGGGAACGCACATGCTCCATTTAAGCAAGTGGACCAGCATGTGTCAGAGACATCATAAATAGAGACGCATCAGTAAATAGAATGTGTCTGGTAATCATAGGCTCGCTGAGCGAGACCCCAAAGCTACTTGGCAGCTTGGACGGCAGCGTCAACCATCAGTGCATCACAGCATCCCCGCCGAGGCCTCTGCTTCCCTCTGAATCAAAACATGTAGAATAGCAGTGGGACATTTGGCTGCATTTTAAGTCACCCCCAGTCAGTTCCCTTAAATAACCATCCTGCTTGATTTGTGGTATTTTTAGTGTTTTTGAAGTTAGAAGTGTGTGTGTAGGTGTGTGTGTGTTTGTATGTGTGTGTGTGTGTGTGTGTGTGTGTGTGTGTGAGTGTTCGTGCAACTTAATTCACAAAATTAAAAAAAAATATCTTGGATCCCTGCATCTTAGTATCAAAGGGAGGAAAATGTTGAAATGAAAAAAATTCCAAATAGCCTAACTGAAGCAATTAATCAAAGCAGTGGGCTACGCTATCGAGTTAGTTATTAGTACTATCTGTTACACTGAAAATGTAATCATGGCAGAATAAAATCCAATTCGTTTTTTCATATTGATAAGTTACTGTAGTTATGTCAATGTGATGCTTATTTATTCAGGGACAAAGAATGAACCAGAGCTGCATTCCAGAGCAATTGTAGCCTAAGCGACATCATTCATGCATGTAACATAAACCCGCAGTAATGCTCCTGCTCTCTAATGTTCCAGTCGTTACCATATACTGCTGGTGTAACAGGTGTAATCTCTCACTGTCTCTCGTCCTGGAGCAGCATGGAGGAGTCCGGTCTTCTGAAAGAGAGGCTGCACGCCATCACTGTAAGCTTGTCCGTCATTATTCACCAGAGGTGTTTATTTTGTAAATGTACCTATTTGTTACACAAAAATTAATCCAATTTGAGATTAAAGATGAACTGAGAATAGCGGATGTGTCCCTCTTCATGTGAGTGACGTGTTTTGGAATGTGCTGTAACTGCTCTTTGGTGTGTCCTGGCATGTTTCAGGAGAAGCATCGCATTCAAGAGGACATCAGACAGAAGAAACAGGAGCTGGACCAAGAGAAACTCAAATTACAGCATCTTAAGGTCCATAATTAAAATAATAATGATAGCAGTTGAATTTCAACTGCACCTTTACAAAGACATAAATAAAACTGATGGGAACAAAAATAAATAGCAGTTACTGACAGGGGTAAAGGGAGCCACAGGTTGAGTCCTCCACAGGTTGATCTCAGAGCGTGGTTTTTGATGATTGGAGGTTGCGTTGCAGGGCATCGGGGTGAAGCAGGTCAGATGGGTACTGGGGAGATCAAAGGTGGGGTAGAGGACTTTGGAGGTGATGTAGGATGCTGGACAAGACTTTTGAGTGATTTTACAACTGTGTCAGTGAGTGAAGGCCAGAGTGTTGAAATACTGTATGCTTCTCAGGTTTCCCAGGTTCATGTTTTCACCCTGGTAACAATAAACTACTTTACTACAACAATATACACCACTGAAACATGTCATATGTCTTCTGAAACCAACAGAAGAAATCTCTGAGGGAGCAGTGGCTGCTGCAGGACTCCACTTCCCACAATGCAACAGGTGTTCTGCCTGATCAGCAGCAGACCAGAGCACTGCAGCACAACATCCATAGGTACAATACACACACACACACACACACACACACACACACACACACACACACACACACACACACACACACACACACACACACCTGTTGCTGATGAATGTTCATCTTCTAACCATTAGAATAGAAAAAGAGGTGGAGTTTCTGGAGAGGAAGGAGTCTATGATTTCCACCAATGAGAGCTTCATCCTGAACAGACTGAAGGCTGTGGAGAAAAGTCCAGAGGAAATCATTAAGGTGAACACACACACACACACACACACACACACACACACACACACACACACACACACACACAAAAACATTCACAAACACACACTAAATGTCATTATGCTGATGTCAATGATTTGCGTTGGTCTTCTAGGAGGCTCAGGACAGCTTTGTTCTCAGTGAGTCATGGCTTCTTCTTTTTTTAGATGTTTTCAAACCCACTAGAAGATAAGTTCATGTTTCAGCCTATTGTCTGTTGGTTACCTGTCCCACAGACCCATCCAAGGTCAGCCCGGTGATCACTGATATCCCGGAACCCCTATCTCCACCAGACTATAACCACACTGAACCAAAGGCGCAGAGACCAAGTGAGGTCATCGTACACAGACACTCTGACACATATTTATGACACCATCCAAAGCATGCCTGTCAAATGTTCTGCTCCAGCTGTGAGATGCTGCCTCCTGAGGATTCCATATTTCTGATTCCTCTGTCCTTTGTCTCCTTGTCTGTCTCAGCTCTGTTTGCCATGGAAATAAATGTGAGTAAAAACCTATTGACTGGCGAAAGCACAGTCCTTTCTACTTCCAGTGTCCCCCTCGAGGAGTTAGACCAACACACCGGGCCCAAGGTTTATGACGATGGCAGGAAGTGTGTTTATGCCCTGAAATCCCCAGAGGTAACACGTTCATGTCAGTTAGAACCGTCTACACACAGAAAGATACCCCCCAAAAATAGACGTGGTTTTAGCTGTGTAATTTCCTCCACTGCTGGCTTATAATTCCCATACCTCACAGTTAAAAGATAAATCACATGCTGTGCAAAGGTTGGATCCCGCCTGTGGTGTTTTTGTCAATGAGGAGTCATGTCCCAGAGTCACCTGCTATGTGGAACCTTGTTAATTTGCCTGTATTGTGTTTGTGCACCAAGTTGCTCTGACTAATGTGTGACCTGCATCCGTCAATGCAGCTGTGGAAATATTTTTAAACTACCTGTATTTTTGTGTTGTGTTATCATTCAGTATATTAACACAGAATAAGCTGCAACATTTGACTTGCTGCCTCCTTATAGTGGCTCTTATTTTTCTATTTCTAGGGTGAAAGTGGGCCACTTGACACGAGTGTGTCTGAGCTCTCAGCCAATGAGGTGCAACAGTTGCTTCGAAGTGCGGCGTTGCATCGTCAGCTAAACAACACAAGTTACTTCCAGAATCACAACAGGAGAGAGGAACAATGCTTGAACAGTCTTGAAGACCAGAGAGAACGCAGAGAGGGGCGTCACATTCGAAACCGTGGTAACCATCTCCCTAGAAACAACAAAGCGGAGAAAGACTTGGGTTGTAGCGAAAACTGGCAGAGAACAACACTGGACCAGCATCGCCATGGTGACCAGGAAAGTCAGTACAGCCAAGTGGAGAGAAATAACCAACAGTCCCTGAGGAATGGCCGTCACCTTGGAAACCAAAAGGAGATCGAGCATTCTTATGACCAACAGAAAGAATATCATTACAGTTCTTCCCAGGCCAGAGACTCTCACAGGGCACAGGAAAATCACCACGGTAACCCCACACACAGTATCATCAGAAGTAGGAGCAGGCTAAATGGAGGCAGACCCAATGGGTGCCCTCCTCCTAGATCACATGACCTGGAAGAGGTGTCGCGCTATCAACCGCAGCTCTGCTACACTCCAGCGAATGATATTCCTCTCAGTGATTACATTCATGTGGACAAAGAAGAACTTTACTGCTACAGCTCACCATCCTATTGCTCATACAGTGGCCCCGCCCACTCTGACAGAGTCCCCTCCCCCCTCTATGCAGATGACACCCCTTACACTATCCTCAACACCTTGGACACCACTGAGCCAATCACAGCCATCTTCATGGGCTTCCAGACAGCCCAGGATGACAGCAGTCAGGGTCACGGCTTTGAAGGCTCCCTCAAGGCTGAGTTGGTCATCATTGGTGACAACGAAGAAAGTAATGAGAAGAACAGTGTGACAGAGAGGAAGAACCACAACCAGCGAGGTCTCCATGGTTATCCAGCAGGTAGTTCGGCCAGTGGGAAGACAGGATCCAAGGAGGGAGTCCAGGGCAGGCAGATGCAGAGACCGTTGGGACCAGGTATCAGAAAGATCCAGAAACAGCCTAAAGCCTGCTGTGCTGTCTGCTGAGCTCCTCACCTACTGCACATGAACCAGACGCTAGAGCTGGCTGGCACCCTTCTGGTGCACCCTTCTGGTGCTACATCTGAAACCAACATCCGCAGACACAACCATAGCTCGTCTAAGACGTGCAATTGCACTGATGTCACATAGGTGTAGGACAATTTACAAAACATTATCAAAGAAACACACACCACCTACACACTGACTCAGAATGGCTATTTCAATCCTTCATTTGGTTGAAGTGTTCGTCAGTCTTCATGTTGGTGTTTCATGGTGCGCAGCTACCAATGCAATTAATGCCAAGGCTAGATGAGGAGCAAAGTGGCTCCAGGCGACACAAATGTCTTGATGCAAACGGCGTAAAATATGTAATCTTAGCTTGTCAGTATTGAGACTCCCTCAAATGTCTGTTGCCTAAGTGATCCAACCTTTATTCAAAACACGTTTTAAAAATATTTTGGTTGTTGTCTTGCAGAGAGATCCAACAAACGTCATATTTGTAGCAAACAACATCACGATATCTCTATTTCTGCATCATTTTAGTCTGTTTATTACGATGAAATTTGAAGACTCGAGGAGTTTTGTGCACCTCAGGCGGCTGATGGTTATGGTACATATCATGTCTGAGAATGTTTCTGGTTTCTGTTGGAGTGAATCTGATTCCATGCAGGTGTATGTGGAGACTAAGAGAAGTGGAATGCATCTAATAAATGATCCACCGCACCGCCACCACAAATCTGTTGCCTGACTCAAAAGAGCAGAAGTACTGAAGTCGGTGGTACATACTAAAATACAACTTTTGAGACTGTTATGGTGTACTATCCTCCAAATATTCCCCCCTCAGTGAATATCCATCAATATGGATTTTAATTCAGTGTAAACACAAACTGAAGAAAAACAAAGGCAACGGAAATCTGAATTTCAGAAAAGATCTATATCGGTATATTTGGAATCGGCTGTTCCCTTTGTGAGTTTTGTGGGTCTGATCATTAACAGACCTGTCTGAGTTCACACAACTGTAGAACTCCGCCGATAAAAGTTCTCCACAGGGATTTTTTTCTGCCTCTTTTTGCTTTTAAAATTTTTTTTTTTTTTTACTCAGTTTGCTGTTGTCATAGTCAAAGCTGTTGTTAACAACTGCGTTCCATCTGCTCTGCTCCTCATGTTAGCTTCTGGCCAGTGAAAATAATGGAGCATTTTTGTGTTCATTTCACTCAAAGACACGCACGCGACACTCCACATGAATGCATATACGTATGCATCCCTTCCCTGAATTGAAGTGACTATTTGTCCGTGGTATATTTTCAGCGCAATTGTTAGTTGAACTTCTGCTTTCAGATTAATTTCTCTCTGTACCGATAATTTTTATAGCCCCAAAAACTATCCACAGAAGTAAAAGCAACATGTGATCTGCTCTCCTATGGCTCCCCCTGCTGGTCAATGATCCAAACCCTTAGTGATGGTCAGATTATTATTTTATATATATAGAACAATACTGTAGAAGATGATAACCCAGCAAGAGAGTATATTTTAAGTGTGGCAATCACTGGTTTGACTCAACATCCCTTAAATAAAAGAGGTGTATTGCATTAGTATCAAAGCTCTTTTAGCATAGCGCTCAACATGGCGATACACCAGGTCAGAGATGTGATGCTGGTCTCATCTTTTTAACTTCATGTAACAGGAAAGAAGACACTTCATCTTTTAAAATATCTTTTTTTTTTTTAGTTTTGAAAAACTGCTGATGCTTTTTGGATTTTTATACTAACTACTAATGTTTGTACATGTGTGAAGAGCATGTAACTTGTGATGACACTAATAAATCTTTGTTACTGATGCATGTCAACAGCTATTTGTGTGTGTGTGTGTGTGTGTGTGTGTGTGCACGCGCACGTGCGTTTAATGACTGTAATGATGGTTTGTGTATCATTGGCCTGACAGTGAGCCAACATTCATTCATCACTGAGTACAACGGTTGGTTAATCAAACACAACCACTTATACTCCAAGTTGCAGCTCTTAGAATGTGTGTGGCTTCAGAGTTTATATTAAAAATCAGTTATCTATTATATATATAACGCGTGTTCGCATGTTCATATATATATATAAATATAAATATATATATAAATATAAATATAAAAAAATATATATATATATATATATATATATGAACATGCGTTCAGGAGTTAAATGATATTTTTTCTGCTTATAGGGAGACTCAAAGTAAATTCTGATTATTTCCGGTAGAATCAAGTGAAAAGTTTACTTGATATTTGGCTTTCCTTGTTAAAGTTCTCAATGTGTTCAAAGGAACAAGACCCGAAGTAGATTTAATACTTCAGATTTAATTATTTGTAGTTGAATTCAATACATATATTTTTTGTTCTGAGGACCAGAAACACAAGTACTGCTACGTGGTGGCTCTTTTCTTTCATTCTTTTATGGAGACGTTTACTCTGCCCTCACACTTTAACATTTGATGGCACTAGTGGGGTACGAGCTGGTAGAAGAAGAAGAAACTTTAAACTACTTTTTTTTTTTGAAGACTTTGAGGAGTTGTGTGTGGAGCAGCCTGGCTGAAATTTAGGTTTCTACCTGCTTTTACAACAGCAGGCGACGTCAGGATGGACAAGCAGGTGGAGGAGGTACTGCAGGACCATCAGGATACACGCACAGATTGTAGCTCCTATAGTTTTTCTATCGCAGCATGCCTGGACTATCTGCTATACTGTATTTTTAAATCCCCTGAGACACCTCAGGTTAATTTATATGGTAATCTTGTCATTTCTACTGTCACCATGTTGAGCAGTGTCACTACTTCAGCTACTTTCCCTGAAGCCTTAATCATTTCTTCAGCTGACATGTGGGATCATTTCATTTCTCTGGCCTGCAGCTCTGTTCATAAATCTCCTGCCAACACATCTCTCCTTCCTCCATAGTCCTGGTCAGCTGTCTCTGAGTCCTGATGCCTCTTTGATGGTACTTCCTGGGGAGTTGTCACGGAGAAGATTCATATAAAAAAAGAACAACTTCAAAAACACAAACACGTGAGTTACAGTCGTAATCAGGAGTCAAATGTTTATTGAAGATGTTCTCACTGGATTTTTCATCAAAGCAGATCAACTATGACATAAACAGAACAGGAATAAAAGACTAAAGTGAGGAAAAGCTTTCCCAGTCCACGATTTCTCTTCTTGTTAGTTGACACACCAGAGAAAATTTTAACTCAACTTCACATATTAATAAATGCAATTGCTCTAAAAACTAAAAATGGTTTAAGGGTAATTATGTATCTTGGATGGTCAGAATGAAGCTAGATTCAGATTATTCAGATCTATCCTGCATGCTCCATGTATACTGAAGAGTTTTGTGAAATCATCGCTTGTAGAAACAGAAATAAGCCAATAAAGTTTAACAAGAAGCAGCCAATATTTTGAAGTGTTCTGATTGTCAACTTAGTGTTAGTCCCGCTGACTGCACAGAGGAGCATGTAGATGGACTTAATCATGTTGACAAAATGTTCCGGTTTGTTTGGGAATGTCTAAAAAAATCCATGTCTTGGCTTTCAACATTGCCTTTGCCTTTATCACAATAATTAATATACAATTGACATTCACATGTTCTGTCACGGTCATGATTATCCAACCTCATATAAAACAAAAGCTGGACAGCACTGATTTGTTTGTGTGTAATCAATCACAGCCTGGTTGTCAGGGCTGTTGCTAACCAGTCACAGGCTGAGACCCTGGCTGCTCTTTCAGAATGCTAATGCTAAGCTGTCATGAGAAAGCAAAGTCATTTTGTAGGCACTGCAGGAGGCTCAATCCTTTCTTCATAAAGTACCTGGCAATCAAAATGTTGCATTCATGGTGTTGAAAGGTGCTCTCAGTAGCTAAGTGCTGCAACAACTGTCCACTATCCTGAATGACATGCTGACAGCCTGCATAAGTGCTTTCATTTGCACGTGGACGGACATGTGGGACACTGAAAGTGTTTCATATCCTTGATCACCACAATTTTAATGGACCTCATGCACAAATCCAACACACACACACACACACACACACACATACATTTGATTTGAAATTCTGCAACAGCAAGCCAGTAGTGTTGCAGTTTTGCAGACAATAACGCAGTAAACAGGAGTGAAAGCAGCCAATCCAGCTTCTGCAAACATACACGTACTATGTCATATGATATGAAGATAGACTTGAAAATAATCCAAAAATCTACAAGCAGGTTTGGACTGCACTCTGACTCAAAAATAGCGGTGTTACCTGCTTATTTTATCTGCCATGATACAGTTTATAGTACAATAGTGCAAATACATATTGTACAATGAAACTATAGAGAACCCCCCCTCCGACACACACACACACACAAATCGCGCACACAAAAAATTATTCCCTAAAAATATGACAAATATCCAGTACTCATTCTGACACAATATATTATAAACCTTTCACAAAGAAAAGCTGGAAGGATTCATAAGCGTTTCTGAATTCATAAATATATGCAACAAAAATACAATACAATACATCTGTTGAGGAATCAAAAGCAGACATAAAAAAATTTAAAAATTTTGACGAGACCTCAGGGATAAATTCTAACTCTGTCAGTAGTGGTCAAGTCATTTAGTCCCAAGAGCAGAACCTTAGGTCATGTGTTTTGGTCATGGGGCTGGACCACGCTGAACGTAGCAGGCTGGTTGTGGCATATATTCAGGAGGCTGAAGAAGGCAAAACCAGCCAGGGGCCCTGTTCAGATGTAGCGCAATCATCCGTCCTGAGTGGTTCATTAAATGTGGACTCAGTACAGGAGTGACTGCCCCCCCCCATTGAGGCTACTTCTGAAGGTGGGCCTGCTTGGAAATGTATGTTTTCAGAGAACTTTCAAGTTAGTGGCAATAGGCTATAAAATATACACATTTCCTGGCTGTTTGCAAGAATAAATGCTTTTTAGAAAATAGGCAGGATGTTCAGTGCAGATGATTGAACAATTTTGGTTTCATTTGGCGTAAAATGCGTCCATACAGTGAAAACTCTGATAGTAATGGTATTCTAATGGTGTATTAGGCAGGATATAGTATATCACGAGTATGGTAGAAAGTGATTTTGAAAACAACAGTGTGTATTGTTCTTCTCCTATAATTTCCAGCCGGTAGCAAAGAGTAAAATTTGCTCCAGCTGTATCAAACAACACATTTGGTATTGCAAAAAAAATAATAATAGGGGTTTATTTGCATGTAGATTTGGTCACAAGAGACATTCTAATTCCAGAGTTGTCCACGTATTATCAGCTGACCCAGACGTGTGTTAATGCAGGACTGAACAGGGCCCAACATGGCTGACAGTGAAACATCCAAACTCTTGATCTGTGGTTCTTTCGAACATTTTGCGAAGCGTGTAGTGATGATCAAAGTCTTTAAAGTACATGAACTCCTAAACTATTTACAAAGAACTAAACAAACCTCTGCAATGCATAGCGACGGTATTCTAAAATATATTTTTAAATGCTGTACCTTCAGATCTGAAATTCAACTGTGAAGTTTGAAGATCCCATTACATCAGTCATTAAAAAAAAGAATAAATATCATTAAATAGTCCTAACAACATCATTCATGAACATCTAGAGACTAAAGTGCTGTAAATATTAAAGGAGACTATAAATATGCGGCCCACATTGAAAACTGTGGTATTATTACGATTGCAGTTGTATACACCTCCTGTGAATGTGCTTTAGGTGTCCAATAAAGTTATTATAAGGAAAATGTCTATCATGTGGCAAACAGTTCCATTTGTTTTACACATCATGCAAATGACCAGGTGGCCTCTCAACTTGCTGGGTCAAGTATCATGAGGTTCACTAACAGAGACAAACACTGGACCTGCTGCTGGACGCTGGCTGGTAGGTCCGTACGGTGGAAGAGACGAGGACTCGGGACTCCATGTTGGATTTTCAACACTGTCTGTCAAGTGCTGTTGTAGCTCATGCCTTCTTCTGATTGGCTAGTAAGGAGGCCTCCCATCGCTGTGCCATGGCATTCTGTCGTCGAGGTACCGAAGAGAGGGAAGGGGGGAACTGGAGGAGGGGGAGATTCAGCTAAACCACTAGAACCAGGAAGGATGGACAGATGGACAAATGGATGGATGGATTGATGCAGGGATGGTTGCATGAATGATGCAACAATGGATGGATGGATGGATTGATAGATTGATGCAGGGGTGGTTGCATGAATGATGCAACGATGGATGGATGGATGGATTGATGCAGGGGTGGTTGCATGAATGATGCAACGATGGATGGATGGATTGATGGATTGATGCAGGGGTCGTTGCATGAATGATGCAACGATGGATGGATGGATGGATTGATGCAGGGGTGGTTGCGTGAATGATGCAACGGTGGATGGATTGATGGATTGATGCAGGGGTCGTTGCATGAATGATGCAACGATGGATGGATTGATGCAGGGGTTGTTGCGTGAATGATGCAACGGTGGATGGATTGATGGATTGATGCAGGGGTGGTTGCGTGAATGATGCAACGGTGGATGGATTGATGGATTGATGCAGGGGTGGTTGCGTGAATGATGGAATGATCGACATGTTGATGGATGGACAGGTGCAGGAATGAATGATAGATGGACAAATGAGTGAAATAAATATTTCCTCCATTGTGAACTAATAGATTCAAACATGAATCAGTGTATCTGATCAACAATCAGATTTCACAATTCATTCATGTTCCAGATGAAAGAATGAGAAAAAGGAATAAATTAATCAGCCAACATGGACACAAAGAAAAGAATGTGAATGCTCTTCATGCAGGAGATGGAGGCAGCAACTGTGTAATATTGCGTTCAGTGTTCAAAGTTTCACTTGTACGATTACCTGTCTTTATTCATGTTACTCGTGCAGGTATTACAAATTTAAACTCAACAACTTTCAAGTATTCCACCAGCAAGCTGCAACATGTGGTGATGACACAGGAAAAAGTTTTAGCCTTAAAAGGGAGTGTATGCCCTGGCTGGCAGGACACTGGAGGAGGGCATGACATGAATGAATATTACTGCAAGTGTGCATACAGTATATTGATGTACTAGTACAGGTCATCGAAATGAAGAGTAAAAATAGAGAGTGTGTGAATGTATGTGTGTTGGGGTGCATGTGTGTAAAAGCCAACCTTGTGGTCACAGGACAAGCTGGATCGTTCCATTTTGCGCGTCCTAGAGGGGGACGAAGGGGAGGAGACACATCTATCTGGAACATCTGGCACTGAAATAGAAATAAACAGATGAGAGAAACCACTTCATCACACATGAGTTATCGTCTAATGAGGTAATCCTTAGACACCAGATGTATTTTTTAACTGTTATATTTAAATGGAATCTCAAAAGCCACCGGTGTCTGCAGAAAAAAAAGAAGTGATGTATTGCTGAAACTTGAAAAAAGCTTAAACCAAAACGGCTTCTTACCGTTGAAACTGACGTTGTCAGTCAGGCCTGGAGAAACCAGAACAGTGTCGTACCTCTCTCTCTCTCTTCTGCTCTCCTCCTCTCTTCTCCTCCTCCTCCACGTTTCCTCCCTCTGCCTCCTCCACTCCTCCTCCCTCTGCTTCACGATGCGGATCTCCTGCTCCACAAGCGACTGGCTACTAAGGGAGCGCAGCTTAAAAAAAGGATTGGATGAAAAGGTGCTCTCCTGTGTCTCCACGGACAAAGGGGCGGAGCTCAGGCAGAACTCAGAAGCACTACGAATGATCAGATTGGAAGTTTCCACCACAATTACATTGGCAGAGGGCACGGCTTCCAGGCTTGCTGGCCAATCAGAGAGACCACTCATTGCAGAGGAAAGGAGGCGGTTCCTGGAGGTGGAGCTGGAGGAGTCAGGCTCCAGGATGATGACATTATTGGCTGTCATTTCATGATAGACAGAACGAGGAAGCGAAGAGGAGCAGGAGGGGGATGGAGAGATGGATAAAGTAGGGGTGCGGCAAGCTGGAGGTCTGGGTGGAGATCGTCCTGTCTGCAGGGTGGAGGGTCTGAACATTGAGAACAACAGAAAAGTGGGAAGAAGTTTACTTTTCTAAAGACAGAAAGTGATGATCAAAGTCATAACTGAAGTCTCCTTGGAAATGTATTTGCTGGGGGTGGGTGGCGGAAGCAGTTGTCTTGAGTCTGGACACCTCAAAAAGTTGTTGTTTCCAATTACAAAGTCATTCACTAGGAGGAGATGCAGTCTGTCTGGTCTCCAAACTATGTTTTGTTGGGAAAATGAGTGTGAGTGACATGGGAAATGTGAGAGACAAGATCTTCTGTTCCTAAAATAGATGTTCCATAATCCAAGTTCCCTTTTGTTCCTGATGCTACAGACAAGTCCTCCCACAGGCTTCACATCATTGTCTCTTCTCCTCTCACCGGCTCTTCTGGCTGAAACTCCTTCAGATATTTAGCCTGTTATTTTGGGGGGCAACAATGGAATCTGGATCATTACCTGGATTGGTGTCTGTTCGATATTCGATGAGATCGATCCCTCTCCAGTCAAAACGATGTTTCCATACCACTCTTAAAATGAAAGCCCTCTCCCATTTTCAGCTACTGCCAACAAGGATTAGAGATCCCGTCAACTGCGTACCTTCTCACCCAATCAGTTTCCTTAACAAGGATTGCTAATCAAGTTTTCTCAGTCCTTATTTCACCCAGTCCAGGGAGGACTCTCGTCTCACATCCGCACATTTCAGTTTGCTTGCCAAAGGCTTTTGATCAGTTTTCAAACACCATCCCCAGATGGATCACCTACAGAACCATTTCTCTGTCTTAGGTCAAAGGATTTTACAGTGGCTTCTTAGCATCAGTTCAAACAAATGAGGTCAAGTCAAATTATTTTCCCTTTGGAAAGAGGAGCAAGACAGGGATGTGTTCTATGGTCTTGCTTTTGCAGCTGAGCCTCTCGTGGCCTCTTTAAGACAGTGACATTGTGATGAGGGGATCATCAAAGGTGGCAGGGTACCTAGGGTGTCACTGTATGCTGATGATCCTCTTTGATATATCACAGAGCCCACATTCTACCTTCCCTTTATCCTATCCAAGCTGGAACAGTCCAGTACAGCGATCGTGCAAAAAGCATAGTTTTCTCTTTGAGCTCTGCTGCTCACGATCTCCCTTGTCTCTGTGTTACCTTTAAGTAGAATGACCTCACAGTTTCAGTACTCCTTTCAGCATTTATAAGCCCTTTACCAGATGCAGGTACTGACCCCACTCACCTCCCTACAGCTATTTACAGGCTAGACATTTTGTTCTCATTGACACATCCATATATAGCCACAGAAGTAAGTTGCAAGGGCCCCATTGCAAGGTTCTATGCTTTAATAAGCAATATAAATGGCCAGCTTATAGCCGGCCTCAGAACCTCTGGGAACAATATCTTGGCACTCCTCTCCCTAACGATCTGTGGTAGGCAGTTTTAGAACAAGTGCACTCTTCTTCTTCATGCATTAGATTTATGTTTATACAGTTTGAAGATTGCTCACTCTTTCCACCTCAACAAAGCAAAATTGGCCAGGGTTTGTCCAAGCATAGACCCCAGTTGTGGTCTGTGTTAACACACAGCTGCATTCATACACGGGTTTTTAAAATGCTCCAAATTTAATTTGATACTGATGAAATTTAAATTTGGGTCAATCGGGCCATTTTCACAAACTAGGACTCTTCTTGGTTGATTCCTGCTTTAGCACAACTTTCAACTAGATTAATTTGAGAAGAAGGTCCACCTTTCTAGTTTGTTTGCTCTCTTGTTTGAGTGGATAAGATCCTTACCTGGATATGGTCAGACCCTGTGTGATCATCCCACTCTCTCTGCGGTGGCGCTCCTCCCTCTCCAAAGTCAGCCGTATCTCTCTCTCCACCATGGTCTCAGGCTCCTCCAGGGGGCTGCGGTATGACAAGTCGTCAAGACCCGAATCCTCGGAACTGGGGGACAAGGTGGAGGACAGAGGGGCCTCCCTGGGCACCCGGGGATGGATCACCCTTTGATGAAATGAAAATAAACCCAGCTCAAGTTAAAGTAAGTTTAAACTAAAAGCTTGGAGGAAATGTTTCAAAGTTTTCTTTCGAACATGACTGTCACACATTATTTTTGTCAACCATGACCATCTCACAAAGGGGGTGACATGACAACTCAAGACATGTTATGACAGGTGCAGTGTGTACCCTACCTGTGTTTGAGTCGGGGGCTGCGGGTGGGTGGATACAGGGATGTGTGGGTGCCCTGAAAGCTGCCTTGAGTTTGGAGGATTGGTTTAGGGATGGGCTGACCTTTAGCCTCTTCTTCCATCTTCTTCCACTGCTGGCGGGCCAACAGAAAGTCCACATGCTCCGAGGAGACATTTTCACTGTGGGTGTCCTGGACGACACAGAAATCTCCAGGAAGCTATCAGAAAACACTTAGAATAAAATGAGGTTCAGCATCTGGCTGGAGCAATAAAGCATGAAGAGGACAGAGAAAAGGTGTTTCCATATTGAAATTCTTACTGTACTAACTTTTTGGAGAACAACTACACCCTGTGGAGATTCCCTGAGAACTAAAAGCCTTTGGGGTTTTTTTGTTTACATTTGCTATGCCTGGAATGCTGATGTGACTTGAGTGGATGGTTAGAGCACCAACGTCATTTGGATGTAAGGTACAAAAACAAAATGGACCGTTCTTCAATCTGACTATTTGTGGTCTTCCGAGCATCTAATCACTCCGTGCTAAAAAATAAAAAATAATAAAAGCCTCAGGTTTGATCTCAACGCAACATAAAAACCACTGAGAAGAGAAAGTCTTACCCTCCTGTCGGGGTCAATAGAGCTGGCCGTTGAGCTGACAGATGGAGACCGCAGGAAAAGATCCCGCCTTGACCTCATTTGCTCTTCATCAGTATCCTGACCACCCATCCTCCGCTCCTGTTCTTCTCCCACCTCCTCCTCTCTCTGCTCATCTATTCCTAACTCCATCTCAATCTCTCCTTCCCTCCTTCTATCTTCATCTTCCCTCTCCTCTTCCTTGCTGCCTGCATCACAGGTACTGTCGTGAATTCTGCCGCCGACTGCCTCCTGGCTACTGACATCACATTGTGTAAAGGCTGCCCATTGGTCATCCCCAGCATCGCTGTCTGAGTAGACAATAGCTAGCTCCGCCTGGAGGCAGTCACTCAGGTGGCTGTCACTGAGGTCATCTCTGTTGCCAAGGTCATGACCCCAGGCTTCCGGCAACAGGCTGACTGCAGGCTGCTCTGAAGGAATTGAGGTGATGATGGGATGCTCTGATGATGAAGGACTGGCAGAGATGAGGAGGACATCATCTTCCAGTTCTCCCATCAGCTCTCTCCATCCGTCCTGTTTTGTGTCTCCTCCTCTTTCTGTTTCTGCGCTACCTCTATCTTCTCCTTCTGTTTGTTCTCTCCCTCCATCTTCTTCCTCCTCCCCTCTCTCTGTGTTTTGTCCCTCCTCACTTTCACCTCCTTCCACTTCATGCTTCTGCTCTGTTATCTCAAACACCAGGTAGTCACACTCATCTCCATCTTCATTTTCTCCCGCTGTACCACCTCTTTCCTCTCGCTCGTCACTCATTGGCTGCTGTAACCCATGGACCTCTGGGTAATGTAGTTCGTCTTCTTCCTGACGGTCACAGATAACTGAGTTTTCTCTTTCAAAGCCTGTCAGTGGTTGCGATGGGCTGATCTCCATGGTTACTGGATCTGCTGACTGTGGAGGAGTGGAAGATCCGTCCACAGGGCTGTTGTCCCCAGAGCTACTGTTGTCGTGGTTACCGTCCGTTAACTGAGCCGTTGTCCTCCTCAGCCCAGCTGTGGCTCTCTGTGGAAATGCAAACTTAATTACAAACGGATTGAGGGCATGTTTTAGATACTAGTGAACAACATGAGACACAGTCTGGACCATGTCGGTCCGTGGGTCTGAAATGCAAATTTCTGGATATTAAATACTTTTCTGTTGTGCTGACTTTATGCCATTATGGGACTTTGCTGAACAACAAAAACACACACCAAGCAGAGTTGCTGAAATTAGGCTTTGGCGTCTGGAAATGAATTCAGGAGAATTGATCTGCTCACAGTGAGATTCTCTGATAACTGTTTATTTTTTATTTTTATGACACCTCATTCAAAGCAGAAAATCTCGATAAATGTGATGTTGTTCAATGGATCCACACTGTATTTCAACTGTTACGATTCACAGAGACAGAATTGTAACACCTTGTTGTGAAAAAAGTTTGCTGAACATCCACTGAAGATATAAAATAGAAACTTTCGCTCTGATTCATTGTGAAGAAGTATCTGATGGGCAAATCCAGTGCAGCTGGGTCAGATGTGTACTGGCAAAGATGTCGACAAGGTCAAGAACTCACCTTCACCATCGTGACTGTGGACTGATGTTACATTTACTCCCGACACACATTCAGGCATATACACTGACTGTTTAGAGACACACGCACATACAAAACATCCATGAACAAAAGAGCTGATTAAAGCACTGCTTATGACCTATAAATGTTCAATGGGCTAAGCCTACATTTGGTTACCATGGCAGCGCTGCGTTGGCTGTGAGTGGGTTAGCAGGTTATTATGGTCTGTTGTTTCAGGCATGTGCTGGTGACAGGCGGGAGCTGTTGCTGTGGGAACGCTGAGCGTAGATGCAGAAGCAGGCAAGCTGCTACAGTCAGTTCTCTTTTCAGTAAAGTCACAAGGTGTGAGGAAAGAAACTCATGTCAAATACAAGTGAGCTGCATCTTTGCCTCTGCACGTTAGTTGTGCATCTCCAGGTCTGGTTTGATTGATGAAACCAAATGTGAAGGTACCACAATTTGTAACCCAAAAGAGAAACATCCCCATTAAATCTTAGCTTCAGAACAGCATTTGAAGAGATCAGCAGTGCCGACAGAAACACAGAGTGACGGCCAAAGTACCACACGATGCCAACGCTTTCCTGCGAGCGCAGCTTTGCAGCATGTAGGTGGAAACTGACAGATGCTTTTGTTGTGCAGTCAGACTGGTGTCTTAAAATTCCAAATGGTAACATTTTCTACAGTGCATTATGAGGGCATTCGTGTATTATCACGTATTCATACTCTTCATGACTACAATCATAAATACACACAATGCTTTCTGATGCAAATAATAACAATTCTATGAGATCATCTGAGCCAGTGCTCCCACTCAAGCACCCTAAGTGATGATACTGCGTGGACTAGTAGAACACTATGAGTCAGTATCAGTGTGCAGGCGGGCATAATGTATTATAAGCCCATCACTCAAACTCTGGTCTAGTTAAGAACTAGTCAAGAACATCCATCAGAGACATGAACTTGTAATTAATTCGAAGTCACATCTGTAATGTGTTCTGACCCCTAATATAATGTGTCAGGGAACATTAGTGTGTTCAAGAATGTAGCCTTGGATAGCATCAAGTCTTCTGTCTGAGACTTTTTTTTAGAGATGCTCTGTGTGAATAAGGTCAAATTCTAACTCATCTACTTCATCATGACATCTGTCCAGTTGATTACTTACATTTAAGATGATACTTTCTTTGTATTATAGGTTCTGTGAAACATTGAAGTTTTACAGTAAAGTTTCAATGAGCAGAAGTTCCAGAACAGAAGTAGGAACATTGCATAGGTTCAGGTTCAGAATTCTTGTTTCACACTGTTTGCACTCAAGCTTTTTGTTTCAGAGATGACTTTGAGCGTACCTTTTTCATTCCATGTATCTGAAAACACTGTCAGCAGCCATTAAAATCATATCTATGGTTTTGGTGTAATTCTTATTTCAATGAGTAGTTTTACCTTCTTCAGACTCTGAAGAAGAGAACTCTCAGCATTTAGTGCATGAAAATTGGAACGATGTTGAATATTTGTATGCGAAAATTACACAGTGTGATGCAACAGTTGCTAAGCACGCCTGCATATAAAGCAAGTTCTCCTTGCAGGGAATTGATTCTTCGAGAATATCTTCAAAAAAAGCCAGCGGATTACCTTCATCTCTGTCTTCCTCCAAAGAGAAGCTAATTTCCAAAGGCTGACTGCATGAAAGGGCGGAGCTTCTTCAGAGCAGGTGAGGCTGGCAGCATTGGTTACCATAGTGATCTGGCCAGGTTAAGGCTCAACATACTTTGCTAACTCATAAATCTGGCCTCCTAGCACACCCACCACTCTGGTTTATTCTTCTGTTTTTCTTTTGTTTTTTTTTTGCATGATTTCATCAGTACTTTCTTCTCTGCCTTCCTCTACTGCTGATTTTCAGCATTCAAGTCCACCTGCCTTCATCAGCCGTGACATTTATAGAATGGTTTCTCTGAGAACGAGGCTGTTGAGATAAAAAGCCATGAGGGAGAAATGTAGAGCACTATGAAGGAAATAAGTGATTTCACTGATGTCAGCCTCCCTCATTCAGTTATGTAAATATGGATTGAAACAGTCAATACCTCCCTCCCTTTCATTTGGCTTGACATCAGTGAGTCTCATCGTTCCATCAGACTGAACTCTGTGTCAGGTGAACCAGGCGACATCAACCGGATCAGTTCATAATTGGAATTGAACGTGTCTCGCTAGCTTCCTCCAATAAATGACTGGGTATTTAAATTAATTACTTTCTCAGTGTCACCCCGCCTTCATTTTCTGGCTGTTGTAATACACAGTGTCGGGCTAAAAACGACATCGCAGCTAAGGAGCTAACAGCAGCTTGTAAAGTGCTGACTCATGCTAGATGTCACTAACCACAGCTTTCCTGTATTCAGGTGTACTGCTATGCATCATTAAAGTGTGTGTGTGTGTGTGCGCGCGTGCGCGTGTTTGTGTATTCTGAGCACAGCAACGCTCCATTTTCTGAGAATCGCCAACATACGTGGGGGTGCAGGATTGAAGAGTGATTAGTTGTGCAGCAGCTCTGACTTCTAATCCACCGTCCCGATCACTCCCTGCCTGGAAGCGAACCAACGACCTTCTGGATTATAGCTCAACCTCTCTAACCTCTGACTACTTGCAAAACTTCCACCTAAAATTTGATCATAACAAACAGACTGCTTGATCATATAAAGTACACTTTCTAAAAGTTGTATTTCAGGTGTCCCACTCCTCTCCAAAGATCATATCAAGATATTTAGGCTAAAATGTTTCTGTTTTGTAGAGGTGTGGATTCAAAGAACAACCAGTATGCTTTTACCCTCAAGAAGGCCTTCGGTGATGCGGCTGTGACATACAGAGTAAACTTTGTTGGAGCTGTCAATGTTTATATGTAAATTGGGGTGAAAAGTTAGCTTTTGAGCCGTAACTGTTCAAAGTGTGATCTTTGTGAGCTCATCAGAGCATTTTGAAGAAATTCTCATATTATCCAACAGAGGGCGCTCTAAACCTTCTACCAGGATGACACGTTGAACCTTTTTGATCAATAAATAAGCTAATGTTGTTTTGTTACACAAATGGTGGAAAATAGTAAGCTGAGCCATCCTGAATGGAAAACCACAGCACTCAAATGTCTGGGGAAGCAGGGCGTGTAAGGATTTTCAACGCCACAAATTCCTCTGCTTTGTCTTAATGATACTCTTCAGCATCAACAAGTCTGCACGCTCACCTGCTAATCTTAGCTTAGACTTGTGCACAAAAAAGTTTCATCTCTCAAATGTTGCCAACAATAATGTTAATATCTATTTTATACAGCAGCAGTCGATTGACAGGTGAGTCTTCAATTGGTCACAATGAAAGGGGATTTTTCACCAGCTCTGCTTTGTCTTGACACAAGGTCTTTCCTAGGCTCTGGACTATGGCCTTTTTCACAGAGGGCTGCAGAAATGTTGAATATATTAGCTTCAAGCTATGTGGTTGGCTCTCTCTGTATTCTGGAGTCACAGAAAAGTGATGCAGTGGTGAAAAAAAATCTCTTTGTGAGCTCAAGACATGCACCTTTGGGTAAAGACTCATTTTAAACTCTTAACACTGGATGACATGCACTGAAACTACTGCTTGAAGCATAGGCTGAATCACCGACCTTAAACATTTAGAAGCAAAACAAGCTAGCAAGCACATTGACCTTAGTGCTGGAACCACGAACGCTAACCAGTTTAACAGTATTGAGTCATTTAAAAAATGTTCTGAGGAAAAATAAATAAAAACGTCCACAGTTAGCAGCCAGTACTGACTAATATTTACATTTGAAGAATAATTATTCAGATTTTCTCCCACTTCACTTGTAGTATCCTCCAGCCTAAAAAATGATATCATGTGGGGTGTATTCACAACATTTACACCACATGCAGCCAATGTAAAAATACACATTTGAACTTTAATATGATCCTGGGCATGACTCAACCTTTTCTGTTCTGTTTCTGTTACTACCTCTGCTGCTAAAACTGATCAGCCCCCCCCCCCCCCCCCCCTGCACTTTTACACAGCACAGATGGTGGAGCATAACAGCTCTTACCTTCAGAAATAATCTGTCTAGAGTGAAAAGTGGAGCTAATACTCTAAAAAAAACACTGCTGAGAGCCATAATTTGGCGCACAGACACACACATAGCAGCTCTAGCCACAAAGTACACATTACACGATGACATTTTCACCCTGAACGACTGCCTTAGCAAGTATTTAGGACTAACATTATATCCCCTAAAGTGACCTGCTGCATGGTCAGTGACACACCGCCACTGCCAGCCGAGCTGCTGGGTTGTGGCTCGAAGGTGGTGTGGTGGTGGTGGTGGTGGTGGTGGAGGTGTCATCTGTGGGCTGGTGGTTGTTTATATATAAACCAAAAGCAATGACTTCAGGCAGCTTTGCTAGCTTCACCTCCTCCGGATGTTTTCGTCCTGCTTCTACATTTGTGAGGCCTGACCGCTCACTGACTTGTGTGTGTGCAGCTCAACTTGCCTGTCTTTCAGAGACTTTGCACCTGAACTAGCTCCCCTACATGGTCTAGTCACATGATCAAAATGACACTTGCCAGTGGACATCATGGTAGTGTGCGTATCACCCAGCATTCATCTCTGCTTACCTGCATGTCACACGAAGGCTAAATGACTAAATACGGTCACTGAATTACATTGCATTATGCAATCCATAGGATTAGCCAAATCTGATCTATTATATAAACTATTTTATTATATAATTATCTATCCGATTGCCCTGAGACGTAAAAAAAAATGTTGGAGATGCTGTTGTTCTTTTGAAGGCATCAAATGGGACCACATCCACTTTTACCTGGCTTCTTTGAAAGCAGCAGACATCTTTTTTCAAGTGTGGGGTTGGATCAACTGTTGCAGCCCCCCCCCCCCCCACACACACACACACACACATACACAGCTGGCCTGCTCCCGCTAACTACGCCCCTGTGAGATGGTCTGTTCACCTCAACTGGAGGATTCAGCATCACCTCACCACTCAATGACACAGGCTCCTTGGTGCTTTCACGCAACTATCACATCCATCCACGCCGTCAGTGAGAGACACGCTCTCTCCGCTGAGCCCAGCTCGTTATGTAAGGCAGCATCCTCAGCTCGGCGGAGCACCAACATCGTGACACATAAGCGCGCGGACAGAAGCCAAGAGACACCGGCTCGGCACGGCTCGTCTCGGCTCAGCTAGCGTGTCGCCGGTTGTCTATGTACCTACCAGCAGCTTCCAGCACAGCAGCCAAAACGAGATCATCTCCAACCGGCCGCGGCGCGCGCATTCCTCTCTGCCTCTCCCCACCGGCAGCGCGAGCAGCCAGGCGGCCAGCCGCTGGCGCGAGGAGCGGCGCATGACGGCGGACGGTGCGCGTGTGCGCGTGTATGTACGTGTGTGTGTGTGTGTGTGTGTGTGTGGCAGAGAGAGGAGTGTATCGACCAGCTATGATGATGTTTCCGGTGAATTAGAGCAGAAGAGATGAATCTGTATTGACAGATGATTACATCTCTCTCTCTCTCTCTCTCTCTCTCTCTCTCTCTCTCTCTCGCTCTCTCTCTCTCCTCCCACCAGGAGGCCAGTACTTGTTGCTATTTTAAAGTCAAAGTGAAATTAAAACGGCCTTGAGCCCTTTTAGATTACATCCTAGTTATATGCGGAACTGATGGGAAAAGCAATTACATTGTTTTATCAAAATGACAACATCAATCACCAATAACATCATGCAGTTACAAACTCATAACACTGTGACCTCCAGCCATCAATCAATCTTGCATATAGGAGTTAATGGGAGTCCTAGTTGTGTCTGAACCCAAGTGGGTCATCTGAGACCCTCCTGTTCCAGCTAAATCATATTTTTGGTTTTCTTTGCTGTATAAAGTGGTGAGGGTCTGATGCTTGAGCGGCCGAAGATATCACAGCAGCCGCCGCCAACATGGAGGACGCGGAGGTCAGCAGTCACTAAGCAGCTGCTCATCACTCAATCACACAGGTCAGCCAACATCAGCCACTTTGAGTCTGCAACCTCTCAACTTTCTTTGTGAGGCTGCAGCCGTGTTCTTCAGCCATGAGTGTGGGCGCAGAACATTTAGCGTGTCACCTCACTGACCATCACACTCCTAAGGGCCTTCCACCCATTCAACAACTTGACCCTTTAGTTACACATTCTCCATGAACCTCAGGGAGTATGAAGGTGGATGTGTGATCCATTGAGGTATTAAAGCCAACAAAATTATTAGGAATTTTGGTCATTGACAGGTGGCACGGTGGTGCAGTGGTCAACACTGTTGCCTCACAGCAAGAAAGTTCCGG
The DNA here is from genome assembly GCF_037954235.1 of Aulostomus chinensis. Lineage (NCBI taxonomy): Eukaryota > Metazoa > Chordata > Actinopteri > Syngnathiformes > Aulostomidae > Aulostomus > Aulostomus chinensis. The sequence continues at coordinate 22,541,071 of NC_141324.1, forward strand.
GTTCGAGCCCCAGCTCAGCACAGGGGTCTTTCTGTGTGGAGTCTGCATGTTCTCCTGTTCCTGTGTGGGTTCTCTCTGGTACTCCAGCTTCCTCCCACAGTCCAAAGACATCAAGAGGGGACGAGGCTGATTGATACTCTAAATTGTCTGTAGGTGTGACTGTGAGTGTGAATGGTTGTCTGTCTCTATGTGTTGGCTCTGGGATGGACTGGTGACCTGTCCAGGGTGAACCCTGCCTCTCACCCGAATGCTGCTGGGATAGACTCCAGCCCCCCCGTGACCCTTAACATGATAAGCAGTCGACAATACATGGATGGTTGTTCATTCTATACAAGAAATGGTGTTCTTGTGTGTTCTTGTCAGTCAAGTGAGTTCGGTGCTCTGAGATGTTTCAGGTCCCCTCCGTCCATGAGGAAGGTCTAGCAACACACTCTTCCTAAAAAACATACCTGCAGTTTAAACGGTATATTTTGCTCTTTTTATTTCCCTTTTTTTCCATTGAGATTCCTCAATAATCGTTACTGGAAGGATAAACAGATCATCATTACGAAGCGTCAGTCCTTCCTTAGCCATCTTCTCTCTATCTTCCTTTCTTTTCTTCCTTTTCGATCGCGCCTCTCTCTTCACAGACCTCCTTTAACGCCCGCCCACCACTGCCGTGAATATAAAAATAGATCAAATAAATCTTGACAATGTTTGCAGAGCATCTGCTTCATCGCAGTACACAGGATGAGAACTAACTTGGTCCAAAACCGCACAGCATCAGGCAACGTCGGTTCCAAATACCAAAACTGCTCTCAACCTCCATAAAAATGTACATTTCAATAAAATTCCTCCAAAGCATTTCCTCACTCGTAAAATATTTGCAGTTTATTTTTGAGAATCTGAAATTTTGCTTTTTTTTTCTTTTTTTTTTACATAGATGTTTGCAGTGTTTCCTGCCTTAAGGTTTGGCAGGACTATGTTTTACTGCCCACGTACTTGAACAAAAGGTGCTACTATTGTGAATGTAAATCTACTAAAATGTCGTCTGGCATAAATCTGTGGTTGCACTGCTCTTTACTATGGAAAACCTCAATGTAACTGGCGTGTCACCTTGATTCGTGATGTCACAGCGGGTCTTTTCATTTAGCGCGCTGTCAAAAGGTAAAATAGTCGTTGATTTAAGTTCATAGGTCAGTGAAGGACAGATATGTAACACTTGAACATTTAGGATAAAGGCTGCAATCAAGTCCTCATTTAAAAAAGGTCATGGGAGCCTGAGTCACATGCTGCGTTGTTGGAGTTTATTTCAGGCGACTGAATGATTAGTATTTATTTCTCTTTGAAGAACGTTTTCTCTCTCTCTCTCTCTCTCAGTCAGGTATTTCATTCCCGTTTTAGTCGAGCCTATAACCACCACGACTGGATTTCATTAACACGCTTGAGACAATAAGAAGTTTTTCCCAAAAAATGAATAAAATATATGATTTTGAATGTTTGAATGCCATGTTTTAATATCCTGGTTGGGTCGACTAACACACAATCACAAGGTCATTGCTAGACACACACACACATACACACACACACGCACGCCAAACACACAGAGGCTTTCCTCCTCATCCTCACGCTCAGCAAGCATCAACAGTTTTTCCTGTACTCTACATTTACAGATCAATGAGACAAATGAACACATGAACCCCGGAGTGAAGAAAAGGAAGGCAGTGATGAAGCGTCACTCTCAGAGTCCATCAGACCTCCATGACAGAAATTCACGCTTTCATTCATTCACGTGTCACAACGCTAGGATGTCATACACATAAACACTGTAAACTAAACTAAAAAAATCACTATTTTCGACCACCACCTTGCACTGTTTTTGCGTCAGTTTCTTCTCTGACCTCCTTCATGTCAGTAGTAATTCTTCAAACAACCCGTAACTTTTGGCAGCCACTGTTCTCTGTACATCAGTGGTTACGTTCTTCTTTCTTTTAACTGGTCACATTCAATCAAATTATTCCTGTAAAACAAGGATCAGCTGATTATGGATATGAGGCAGAAACTTTGTGTGAACATCATGTAAAAAGTTTAATCTTTGGGTTTAGAGATGAAGGCCATTCAGACAGTCCACCTGGTTGAGTTATTCCTCTCTATGGACAAACATTGTGTCAGAGCGGCCTGACATTGCATCGTTTTTCCCCAAAAATATATATTTGTATATGAATGACATTGGGAATCATGCAAACCTGACAACTTCCTGTCTGACAAATCTATTTGCAGTTATTCTTAAAGTGAGTTTCATGGGCTTTGAAGGGAGAGTTGAGTCCTACCTGCTGCTCCAGCTGCTCCAGCTGCTCTGATGTCAATACTGGTATTCAATGATTACACTGCTCTATGTTTCTCTTCCTCCTTCTTCCTCCTCATGTTATCCCCTCTTTCCTCTTTATATTCCTCTCTCTCTCTCTCTGTCTCTCTCTCTCTCTCACTCATGCACTCACATCTCAATGCCAGCGGGGTGCATATTGAGTGTGTGGGCAGCAGCCAATCAGAAAATAGCAGCTTTAGCGACATTTGCGACACACACACACACACACACACACACACACACATACACACACACACGTTCAGCGTCTCATACTGACACACTTATTATAGGATGGATACAGCTGTACTCTCTCTTGCCCTCTCTCTCTCTCTCTCTCTCTCTCTCTCTCACACACACACACACACACACACACACACACACACACACAGTGTCGCACATCTGTCATCCATCCGCGTCAGTCTTACCCAATCACTCAGAGGATTAACGAGGGGGGTTTTCATGGAAACCGAACTATATAAACCTCCAACACACACTCTTCTGGTCTGTCTGTGAGTGTGTGCAGAGTGTAGTTACTGCATCCTTGTTGTTTTGTGAGTGTTCCAGTAAGGCTCTGCCGTGTCACACTGATTTACATGCGATGTGGTGTGGGGGTAAGCAAGTTATGTAATCCACTGATGTGCAAATCTAATATTCCTGCTAGTCTTCTTTTGTATCAGATGAGTTGCAGACATTAAAGGACTAAAGGACACAAGCGCTGAAATATCACGTAACATTATCAAATATGTTATAAAGCAAACAGCAATTACATAAAATGTCCAAAACCCTTCAGGCGCATACGTCTGTCTACGATGGCCAGAATGGAAGATACCATACAGGCATTTCTCAACAGTTTCTATGCTGTTGGTATTTAGCTTGACAAAGGATTATAGGTTTTTCGACATTTATTTTAAGCAGGATTGAACAGCAAACACCAGGATGAATTACACAAAATTTGTTGGACAGTTGGAGCATTGAGGAAGGACAAAACCCATCTAATTTTGATGTGAAAGTGAATTGCGGATCCTCTTTTGTCAACACTGCACTAGAGAGGGCCTGTAATGAGTGGTAAGAGGGTGACATCACACAAAACGGGAGAAGCAATTTAATAAGTGATAAAATGTGAATTGATTGAGTATATGCATACAAAAGAACGGCAAAAATCTATTTGTAAACGGGAAAAATCTATACAATAGCATTAAATATTCACTCAGTGTGCATGAAATATCTAGAGGATGTCATTTCAGAGTCTTCAGAGAGAAGTTAAGAAGACAGAAGAGAACTTAAGATTTAAGTAAAAATATCCAAATGTTGATTTTTAAGATTGCAATGTTGTAAATCAGAGGTTCGAATGACATAAGGACGACTAAGGCAAATATAGTAGATAACTCAATACTCAAATTGATTTAGAATTTTAAACTATTGTGGTTACTCTGTATAAATGTATTGGTTCGCCATGTTCTTCCATTGTTAGCCTTTAAAATCTTTTAAATCTGTGCGATGGAGGACAACAAAGCTACTAGGAAACCAAAGTTTCCTAGAATCAAAGCAGCCAGGATGAACGACTTGATGAGGGACGTCTGAAACAGACAGAAAGGAGGAGTTAGAGCACAGAAGTATCCTGAAGCTAAAGCTACTGATCTACAAAGCAGGGAACTTCAGGTTTAACAGTGACAGTGGTTCCCATTTCAGCATGGCACACCAACACTGTTTTTGCACTGAACCTGCCAAGGAGCAGCTGATATTTTTCTGTTGCCATGACCTCCACTAAGGTTATGCGACTGGTAGTTTGTCTGTTAACAGATTACACAACACTTACAAAAAGATTTTCATGAAAGTCTATCAGATCTGTGTATGAAAGATACGAGCGAAGTCAACTCAGAATCAAGACATGACATTAGTAACATTAGCACCAGCTTGGAGGACCAGTGGGAGTGTAACCTACCCAGCGACCAAACTGTGATTGGTCAGAAAGGATGGGGTGCTTGTCATCAGACACTGATGCTGTTGGTCAAAGAAACAACCACTATGATGACACACGAATACAAAACAAAGAAATGTGAAACGCAAACTGTCACTAACGTTGACCCACATTTACTTTTCAGGTATTTGTGTATCAGGAGGACGGTCCTGAACGAGGCCAGCCATGCCACATAGCCGATCAGGACATGAGTTGTCCATGGAGGGGGGAGGAGCAGCGACGGTTGGCGCACGCCCAGGAACATGGCTGCCACTGTGGTCAACAAGAAATCAGCATTTTATTTTGTCAAGCAAATGAGATGTTAGCAAGTGTCATATTTGATTTCTAACCTGCCATGATCTCAGTCACAGACCCAACTGCCCAGTGAGCCCAGCTGAAGATAAATCTTCTGGATAGAGAAACAATCATATATATTTACATGTTGTTGTTTTTTTACAGCATTACATATAAATACATCATACATCGAGTAAACACATACTCACTGAGCAGTTGTTCTGCCACTCAGTCCTGCATCTACACAGCTCAATAACTAAATATGCATGCTGGTGGTGAAATTAACCACCGCGCTCATGTCAGATACTTAAGAGTACTTCCAGCTGTATTACTGTGTACAGGTCAAACAGTGCAAAGGTTACGCTCTATTCTCCCACGGAAAATATAATATGCATCCACTCTGTATGTGAGTAAAATGTGATCATAGGGATTCTTGTTTTCTGGCAGACCCACAATAATCCCAGCACAAACACGTCAGCAGTGTTTACCTGTCAGAGTCAGGTGACGGTCTGAAAGCAGCCATGATTGGCTGAATCAGAGCTAACGCCAGGACACAGCAACCTAGGTAGGGATGGACACCTGCATGCTACAGACACACACACACACACACACACACACACGCACACACACACACACACACACACACACACACACACACACACACACACAAAATTTACATAATAAACATATGCTCCTGGGGATTTACCATTACAAGGGCACCATGGCTCAAAGGTAGAGTAGCTGTCTAGCAACCGAAGGGTCACTGGTATGATCCTCGCTTCCCCCGGTGACCATGTCTAAGTATCCTTGAGCAAGATACTGAACCCCTAATTGCTCCTGATGGCCCTGCAATGGACTGGTGACCTGTCCAGGGTGAACCCTGCATCAGCTGGAATAGGCTCCACCCCCCCCACCCCCCTATGACTCTGAATGGGTAAGCGGTAAAGAAAGTGGACGGATGGATGGATTTGCCATAACCCTGACTCCTTGCTGCTAGACAGTATAGCAACACTGCCCTCTGCTGGTCACATTTGAATGTAAGATAAGCCAACTCCCAGATGAACATACTACTAAATCAGAGCATTGATATTGTTGTATTTAATTACTTGAGCTCATGCAGCTAACTACAGATGCCCCTGGTTTTTTTCATTTTCAGGCAAATGACAATAACTCATTGTGACAAAACTCATCTGGTCTAGATCTATGTTACTGGTCAGTGTGAATGAATGGAGGGTGGTACCTTGCTCCAGTGCCCCCTGTAGAAAAATGGGAGGCAGAAGGCCAAAATGGTCAGACTCACAGTTACCATCATTAGGCCTCGATGAACCTACACACACGCACACACACACACACACACACACACACACACACACACACACACACACACACACACACACACACACACACACACACTTTTACAGAAATATATGTATATATATATAATGTGTTTGTGTGTGTGTGTGTGTGTGTGTGTGTGTGTATGTGTGTATGTGTGTGTGCGTATGTACACACCTGGAACCATACTTTCTGACCAAGCAGAGTCTGATTTGGCCAGTCAGATTTATAGAAGCTGGCAATCACTGCACCGACACTTCCTGTTAGCATCCAGGCTAACAACATTACTGCACCTGGAGAAATGCAGACAGTTGTAATCTGGTGGAAGACCTTTTGTCAACTCTTGAGAAAGCTAGTGCAAGCCTGTCTTGTAATAGCTCCTCCTCAAGTGGTGCCATGGCAGTTGACATTTATTTTCTTTTTTTCTTTTTTTCTTTTTTTCTTTTTTTTTTTACAAAAAAGCCATTAGCCTTAATGTCAAATTAAAACATACATCATCCTGCATACAAATAACCTGCAGAGTAACAGCCCAATCCCTACTATTCATTGTGCTAATCTAACTGGCATGGGGCTCAGCTTCCTAATGGAGCAAAGAGGAGAGAAGGGTATCTGTCTTATTGTCTTCAACATAAAAATTCCAGTCTCAGCCTACCATGTAGTTTCAGAATGATTGGTCCCCGGGAGCCAGTGAGTACCTCGGGTGGGCCAGTGATGTGTTTTCTGAAGGTGGAGATTAACGGTTGGCGATGGTGCTTCCAGATTTCACCTTGAGTTAATAACAAGACATGTTGAATTTCTCTGAAACATTTCATCTGAACTATTTTATTGCGTAAAAAAATTAGCCCTGGTGGATTCAAAAAAGGCGGCACGGTGGAGCAGTGGTTAGCACTGTTGCCTCACAGAAAAAAGGTTCCGGGTTCGAGCCCCGGCTCGGGCACAGGATCTTTCTGTGTGGAGTCTCCCTGTTCCTGTGTGGGTTCTCCCTGGTACTCCAGCTTCCTCCCACAGTCCAAAGACGTCAAGAGGGGACGAGGCTGACTGATACTCTAAATTGACCGTAGGTATGAATGTGAGTGTGAATGGTTGTTTGTCTCTATGTGTTGGCCCTGTGATGGACTGGGGACCTGTCCAGGGTGAACCTGCCTCACGCCCGAAGGCTGCTTGGATAGGCTCCAGCCCCCCAGGACCTTTAACAGGATAGAAAATGGATGGATGGATTCAAAAACACTTGGAATTACAGTTTAAATTTTCCCTCGAATTGGATTAATCATTCCAGGGATCTTTTGAAAGCAGGTTGAACTGACAGCAACAGGGAGATGACACACACTCCGTCTACCAATGAGGCTGCTGCTGTCACATGAGTCAGGTGATCATCATTGTCATCATCATAATCATCATCATCACCTTTGTTTAAGGGTCCTCAGTGTGATCACACAATCAAATGGCCTTTTGATAACCACATATTTGTGCTATACAATAATATCCACAAGGCCTGGGTGAGTTGCTCGTCTATTCTAGACGTGTCTCAAAGGAACCCATTTAGTTTTGGACATGACTTCCATGTGCGCTCTACCCATGTCCATGATGTTAAAGACTTCATAGGCATCAGCGTCAGCAAAATTTCTGTCTTACCATTCTCAGAATGTCCATTGGCTATAAACAGAAAATATTCCTGGTCCAGATCGAAGCGTCCAGGCTCCTGATTGGTCAGACTGACTGGCCGACTGAACATGCACTGGATCACTCCATCCACCAGTCGCCATGACACCAAGGAGAGACCAGACTGCACGCAGGCCCATGAAAAAGGACAATTCAACAGCATATGTCCAGTCACGCTTTAAATATCTAACACAGGACATACTCTTATCTCAACACCCTCATAACTATGGAATGTATGGAATGCAAAATTAAGCACATGGAGGTCAATCACACATGTTGTTCCACTGGAGCAGTAAGTTACCAAAATGAGTTTTATGTTTGTATGGATGTTTATAGTTCACTCCTGTGTCCTTCACACTGAAATTGTGTTGCACTGACTTGGTGAGAGAAATCTGAACATGCCTACATTAGTTACCTTTGACAGGTCCTCAGGGTCTGTCCGTCCACTGACGAAAGCTGCGTCCACTGATACTTTATTTCCATCTTTGACACACATGTAGACATCGTCATTTCCCTAGGCATACACACATGCAAGCATGCACACACACATTCACAGGTATGAATAAGGAAAGCAAACAGGTTAATGCAGATGCAGATTGTTCATCTAAACTTATCAAAGTATACGCAAAACATGCTTTGATAATGAAGTGCTGGGACATTGAGGATGACTACTTTGTCTTTCAGTGGGGCAGTGCTGAGGACATACTGTATGCTTGAAAATTGTAATTTCAATGCCAATTTTAACAAAAATTCTAATTGTCCATTTAAGATATATGACAACAAAAGAGCCATAAAGTACTGATGGTCATTAGCTGCATTTTTTTCTGTTCTGCTTCACAGAGGGACAAGCTCACCATCCATGAGTCCCTGGACAGGGCAAAGGCAACGTATCCCTCTGCTGGGCCGCTCAGCTCAAACGTCACTGACTGCACAGAAAAAGACAACCGAGACAGTTTTCTAATCCACATGGTTTCAAAAGCAAATCGCTGGTAATTCCTGAGACCCAGCGTCTCAATTTGAATATGAACCTTTGCTGACTTTAAAATGCAAAATACAGATGTGTTATTATAGTACATTAAATCTGGTCCTTGAAATTAATTTATAAAGTCCAACCATTTTTTCTGATCCCTCTGGTGTCATGGACAGGAAGAAGCAGAGAGGATCCTCTTGTGGATTACAGTCTGGAGGGTCTAGGAGGCAGGATTTCCATTGGCCACACCCTTCAGAAGTGAACTTAGGGTGCAAGGTCAGGACAGGGGATGCCTTTATATGTTACACTCTTAGAGTTCAGTGTTTATTTCATTTCCCCTCAGGGAATCCACTTAAAACTCACTGGTCCGGGCAGGATGGAGGCTGTAGTTGTTGGTGTAGTTGTTAGTGCAGTGGTGGACTGAGGCGGGTGAGGAGTGACACCATGCTGAGAGATGATTGGTCCTGGCTGCCTCACCCAAAATACACGGTAGTGTGTCACTACAGTCACGCTGGAGAACACACCCATACATAGAGATGCACCCACACAATGTTGCAACATTCAGTAAGTTTCAAACAATGAAAGTGAGTCAGTCAAGGTTTTAGTCATTGTTAAATGAGAAATACTCTTACAGAAAATGAGGTTATAGATTTGAAAATGAAAAGTCACAGAATGATTCAACATCCCTCAACTACTCTTGGTTATTTGAGCTTCACTTTCCAGAGTATTGTGCAAAGTTGGAATGCCTCAAGGGAATTCTCTAGTTTGAACAAGTGTCCACTGAAGAATGACCCTAATAGATTTTAGTGGTCAAAGGTAAAGGTCACTGTCACCTATATTGGAATTTATTCTAATATTGTACAAATAACCACCGGGACAACTTTGGTTTTTCTTTTTTTTTGTAATCTGAGAGACATAGCGGTTACGTATTCTAATGTTTCTGGAAATAGTCACAGAAACACAGATACAAGGTAAGGTACAGTATCTAGGTACAGTAAATCTAATAGCTATACGTACTTCTCCAAATCTTTTGCCAGAACTGACTCGGCAAAGTGCAGCAACACTTCATCCATGACCGCCCTCAGCCTGAAGAAAAGCTACACCAGTTGCAGTGTTGTCCATGTTGTCATTGGTTTGGGGTAAGTTGTGATTTTTTTTAAAACTTTGATTTTGGTTCGCATTTGAAAACAGGAAATGAACGTGTTTCTCCGTGCACTGTTCATCTAAACAGCAGTCTCAAGTCACAGCTGGCACCACTGATCAAACCTGGGTCGCACATGTCGGTCTAGATCCTCCCAGTGAATTTATTGCTTTATCTTGACATCGCTTCCCTTACTACATTCCTGTGATGGAAATTATGGTCAGTAAAGATACCATTTTGTCACTATCAGTTTAGGTAACTTTTCACGCTTGTATGTATGGTTATTTTTTCACAACAGGACTTTGTCTTGATCTAATAGGAGCAACGATCCACAGATCCATCAATCAGCCCTGTTCTTCGGGGGCATTTGTGTGAGGATACGGAAGGGGGAGTTTAACTCACAAAAACTGCACCTCCCTGGGAGCATTGTGAGGAGCAATCCAGGTGACAACAACCCGCGTTTGTCTGGCATCACTTGTGTGACTCACGGCTGAGCCCTGAAAGCATATAAACACTGAAGGTGAAAAACAAGTTTCTGCAATGTAAAAAGGATCAACTGTATGAAGAGTAATGTGTTTATGCGTGTGTGTGTGTGTGTGTGTGTGTATACCTGCTTATGATTACAGGTGAGCAGCTGTGTCCTAGCAGGATCGGTCAGGGTGAAGGTGCCAACTGTGGATGTCGAGCCCAGATTGGTTGCGTCTCGGGCCTGAAGCAAGAAACCCTCAAAATATGATGTCCCAGACAGGATGACTGGAAAAAAGTTTCAAAAATTTAAGTATTAAACAAAAATAATCTGTGAATTTCCTTTAATACTGATCCTTTTGATTCATTTAGTGCTATGACTAACTTAAATATGTTTCATGTCAATGGTCTGATATGATCAGAGAAAAACTGTCCAGATTATTTAATTTGAGAAGAAACGAGTAATCTTCGTACTAAACTGCTAACAGAAGAAAATTTTTACCATGTTAATTCTGTGTAATAGTGGATTTCCTTAAAGGTGCTATGTGTGACAAATAGGGGGGCAGCACATTAAATTGATACACTGGTGGGTTGGCATAATCTAACCCTAATGAACAACAGGACAAAACTCTGTCTGCCTTGTCCTGCCCTAAAACACTGAGTGACCAACTGAGTGGAACAGCCCAATGCTAACCAATAGCTAGTTAGCATGCGTACCACTTTTCCTGCAACATAATGCCTATGACATACCATCAAAACATATTTGTTTTATTCTATTCACCTTGGACATGTTCTCCAGGTCTGAACTTGGTGGTGTTGGTTTGCAGGTGGTAGGGACTGGGACTGGTCTGAGCAGGGACATCATGGTGAGGTTTCATGCTGCCACAGGCACTAGTGACTTTACCATTGGAGTAGCAGCCTGCTGGCACCCAGTGACACAGCCAGAGGAGGAGGAGACCACACACATCCAAAGGAGACATCTACAAGATCAAGACACCCTAAATACCTCGATTCCTCACAGAAGGAGTTCTAGATATCACCAACTCAGGAGAGCCTTACTTATCTGCAATACTAATGCAGCTGAATGGAATGCAGCCATAAATAAAGTCACAAACTCATTAGTCAACAATTGTGGGACAGGAAATTATGTCTTTGGTTAAATGTCAGTTGAAGGACATGAAACCAAATGCCTATTCTGTAAGCACACTTATAAATAAGGTCTGTTCAGGGAAAAAAATTCTACAAGTTTCTCCAAGTAGACAAGTGATAATGCACTTTTAGGACAAAAAACATGAATACCGTAAATGACCAATTAATAGCCCGGTGTCAAACTGCTGCCGGGTCTCATATAATGGCCGAGGGTCCGACCTCATTTTGTAAAATAGACGCCTGTCTCAAATAAACGCCAGGTTCATTTAAACGCCTGGGGGCCATTATTTGAGATTCATTTTATCTTAACTTGGTTTCATGTAAGATTTTGCAATTTATTTTAACTTAATAAATGATATTCTCAGGACAATCTTGATGTTTGCACTACTGCTCTTTAAAGTACTACAGTATATTGTTATACCTTGTATACCTATTGCTAAACAAAAAAAAATGGCCCAGTGCTGGCAAGTGCCAAAATAAATAAAAGCCTGTTACCAATAGACGCCTGGTCTCTTTTAAACGCCCGGGGTCCACATCGATTTTGCAAAATAAACGCCCAGGGCTACTAATTGGTCATTTAAGGTATACAGTGTCTCTGTTTGACTTTCTCACTTGAGGTGTTCAGACTTCTCCTTTTTCAAAACTTTTACACGTACATGCCATTCTCTTCAAATACAGTTTAGGTAATCAATAAAGGCTTCTAGATTCCATTTTTTTAGCCAAGAGTTATCCATCACTGACTCACCAGCAATAACATCTCTCTACTCTCAGAACATACACATCAAAACAACCTCCAAAAAGACACTGAAACACCAAACTGAAGGTTTTCTACTCTAAGAGCTCTGAAATAAAAACAAGGAAGTAACAGATCCAACACACTCTAATAACAACGAGCTTCACCTACAGAGCAAGAAACAGATTCAGTACTTCAGTATGTAAACAAATTTATCAGTCAACTTTGAACATACAGTGAATGAACACACAGCTTGGATTCGGTTGATGGACTCACCACTCTGCTGTAGTGGAGGGAAACAAGTCTGAAATCATGTCGAACTGTGTACGTGTGTCTCAAAGTTGAACACAAGGTAATACTGCAGCAGTTTTACAACATGATGGATGAACAATTGGAGCACAACCTGATATGACTTCCTTCAGGGGGAAGTCACTTCCATTTCCTTAATGATTCATGACTCAGTGACACAGCAATAACACCTGAAAGCTACTTCAAGATCTCCTTTTTCGTGGGGTACCACTTTATGACATTAAATCCTTTACTCAGATCCTTTAAAGAAAAAGCTACCAAGTGAGCATATTCTAGACAATATTTGGTGTGACTAAATATTCATAATGCTGATTAAAGACTTACGTGCCGGAGTCACGTTTAATGGAACGTGGAGACAGAACACTGGGCTGCAGCTGAGGTAGTCATGGCACAGAATAGCTGATAGCTAAAAGGAACAGCAGGAATGGTGGAGCAGCCGACTGTATAGACTCTGATGTTTGGCACTGTGTCAACAAGGAAAGCATCATGTTGAGCCATCTTTAGAGTAGCTTTGTGAAATCTGTTAAAAACTGTCAAAGCAAATGCTTAGATAGCATCCCAACATTGAACAGTTAGTAGAATTCTATTCTAACAGTAGAATTTTCCCACTTTGAATAAGTCGAGAAAGGGCATGGGTTTGCTCCCTGCTGAGCAATGATGCCATGAAGTGTTGTTTTTTTTTCATCAGTAAGCATGTAAATTGCTGTAGAACTTGTACTGTTACACTGGATTTTATCAGATTGATGTGGGGTTTCACCCTTTGACAGGTTTAGAAACCATGTAAGATAAGTGTGCCACCTGCCCCACATTCTCTCTATTAACAACGATAGACCCTCTTTTCATCACTGGCCTTTCCCAGCATGGCAGTGGTGCATGTCTCCCTCAGAGCGGTGGTCTTTGTAGAGGAGGATGTAACAAGTCTTGCACACCTTTGCACCATCGAGTTTGTGATTGGAGGTTTTAGCACTGGACAGACCACAAACTGTAAGAGTTGTAACAGAGAATACAGCACAGATACAGCGCTACAGCCACTGGCCTGAATTTAAAACTTAACTGTCATCTGAATGGGGGCCAGTTATGTTTGAGGAGGAAAATAATAATAAAAAAAATAGGAGTAAAAGTAAGAGAAACAATATTTAAAGTAATAGACCATAGTAAACCTTTGAAGTAATATGTCCTATTTGTGTGTGTGTGTGTGTGTGTTTGTGTGTGTGCTCTCTGACCATCAGCTGCACTGCAGTCAAAGATTACATAACTCCCTTGTCAGTTTTTGTGTGCAGCACGTGTGCATATGTCCTGTAAAGCTTAGAAATTGCGCAACTCAAATTACGCAATGAACAGCGATTGTAACCGTTTTGGCAGCCATCTCCAGCTATTAGGCACCAGATTCCCATCCACCCTCACTGGCAGTGGTGCAGCCAATTTCCATGATGACGCATAAACGTGCAATGCCTGAACACTAAATAGAAAGTGTGTGCATCGCTGAGAGACAAAGTTTTGTTCCACTTCTCTCGGGTCATTACGGTAAAGCCACGCCCCCTCCAGTTAACCACAGTCCATGCAGAGAAAATCGGAGGTGTTTGTAAATGCGTCTGACCTCCTGCTGCTGAGACGGACCGGGGACGAAACACAGACAGGTAACCGGTGACGGACACTCATACGCACGTTTCCTATTGAAACAGTTGTCTGACAGTCAGATATTACTAAACTTCCTGTTGTCTCCAGTAAGCTAGCAGCTCAGAAGATAAACGCTTAGCAATGTTTGCTAGCTGACACAAGTATCGCATGATAATTAGCTACATCCTAACAGAGTGCTGGTTCCGTTTAGCCTAAATGAGGACGAGTCATGAAACTTTATCAACATTTAAGGGTAAGACTCATGCTAATAGCGGTTCCTTCAAAGTTAAGTGTTGGCCTCGAGGGCACCGCCTACTAACATGAACCGCAAGAATTATGGTATTCTATTGAAAAAGTGGGTTTTTAGAGGTGGTCACGTATGTCAACGTATTGAGTGGTAACAAGAGGTTTGAAGGGATTTTGCATGTGATTTAACTGAGCATCAGTATGCCGCACTAAGCACGCCAGTATTGTTTTGCCCCTGATGCAAATGGGCTGGAATCGGTGGGTCCGCAGCAGCAGGTGGAACGTTAGCTTGTCGGTTTCGTGCGAATGCTATCGTGTACCTCTCTGTGTTACTGTGTGTTGGTACGATCTTCCTGTGCACAGTAAGTTGAACAGTGTCGGAACGACTGTTATAAATAGATATTGTGACATTATCAGCTGGATTCTTGACCTTGTCGTGGTTAGACTGAAGCACTGCGCAGACTCAGTGGGAGGCTTCATTGGGGTTCACTGACTCTGGATGCGTTCCCCTGCTGGCTTGATTTCATGTGGTCCTGAACCACACGCTCTCACTGGTCCTGTAACCTGGGCCAGGTGTGCGAAGTTAATTCAGGCTTAACAAGATAAACAAAAGTTGGACGTGAAGTGTCATACAAAGCATTAGAAAAATTATAGCTGATTTCGCAGGAATTTTTCTGGAGAGACTTGAGTCATTTTTGATATGAAGAGTGTCCGCAGCTCTTAGGCTGCTAGTCTGCTGTACTGCCTCTTTGTAACTCAGAAATTAATGTGATGTAACACGTTGTCGTCTAAATGCATGCTGAGTAAACGGCTCATGGGAAAATTCAACCAATCCTACATTATATGGAGTGGCTTGGCTGAAACAATTTTAAATGGTCAGTGGTGAGGAAGTAGCGACATCCTTCAGTACCTCTATGTGCTTTTCAATTCTGTCATAAGAAATAATAATGCAAGTTTGTGGAACAGTGTGTTGAATTTTTGTTTGTATACATCACAAAGGATGTATTTAATTTCTAAACTATTATCTGAATAGTCTCACTACAGTTGCTGTATTTAATAGTGTAAGAGAGATAAAGACAATAAATTTTGTTACACAGTGCAAAATGGATAAAATAATAAAAAACACATAAACACAGTGTGGTTGCTAAGCAAAGGGAGACATAATTGCAACGCATAAATATAACGATACACGTCTTTGTCCAGCCTCTGAAATTGATATTTTATGTATTTTAAACCATGAACCCCTGTGTGACTGAAGTTCTACCACAAACTCCAGTACACCTTTTTCATCATTTGTATTTTTCCCTGATGTTGAAAAAATAACTGAGTTTCTTGAGTGAATATTCACTATGTTCATCATTTGAAGATGCTCAGCAGCTGTTCTCTCTGTAGGACTGTAAGACTTTAAAAAAATAGTAAATTTAACTGAGTCTAATGGATTTTTTTTTTTAACCCCGGAAACCCAAAAGTTCCTTTTGCTGTTAATGTGTTTGAAAAGAAACATTATTGTAATTAAATGATTGCAGAAAACCACTTTGTGCAGTCCTCAGATATGATGAAGATGAGGGTTTGTTCCTGTTCACTGAAGGCTGCAGCTCTGGGCTTCTCTATGTTTGCAGCTGGTCGTGTGGCAGACAAACATTTGGCATTCCTTGTTGTATAATGACATTGGACTTAAATGTGTATATGTATAAGCGGACAGTAACTGATGTGTTGGTCTCATGGTGACCTGCTGCTCTCATGTGACACCTGCTGCTGGGAGGTAGCATGCAATGATGAAACTAGGGTAGGGATCAACATACTGTACATGTATGCTGCTTCATATGACCCAGTGTGGTCGTGTTTTAAATCACCTCAGGAGCTCAAGTAGTACCACAGATGTCTAACAAGCCGTCATCTGTCACACAGCAGTTTCTCAACTATGTTGCTCATCATGATGGTTATTTTATCTTTAAACTGGCCATTGAAGGAGTTCCCATGCTGTGATATCACAGCAAGAAGGGTCCGGGTTCGAGCCACGGCTCGGGCACGGGATCTTTCTGTGTGGAGTTTGCATGTTCTCCCTGTTCCTGCATGGGTTCTCTCTGGGTATTCTGGGTTCCTCCCACAGGCCAAAGACATCAAGAGGGAACAAGGCTAAGTGTGAATGGTTGTCTGTCTATAAATGTAGGCCCTGCGATCAACTGCCGACCCACCCAGGGTGAACCCCGCCTCTCGCCCGAAAGCTGCTGGGATAGGCTCCAGCCCCTCCGCGACCCTTAACAGGATAAGCGGAAGAAAATGGATGGATGGATAAATTTCAGCGTGTCTTGTGTCTCATAGTATTTGGAGAGCTGAGACTGACTTCCTCCTGTTGTGTTTACACCACCCCCTCTGCCTCAATCAGCTCGTTGCTTAAGAATCTTTCTTTAACCCTAAAGAGTTTGTGATATGGCCGAAGTTTCCACACATATACTAGAGCTGCAGACAAGTTCTTCTTCCTCATCTTCCTGCTCTTCATTTACATTTCACTCCTCTTCCTCATTCTCTGTCCGAACCCCCTGAACTTGTGAGGCTACAGGTGATCAGTCAACAGTCTGTTCCTGATTTGCCTTGCATGGCCTGTCAAGAACGTAGCTGCATTCTAGAGAGATTAGGAAAGCTCTTCAAGTGGAACCGCATCTATTGTTGCATGATGATGTTTATCCAACCTACCTCTTCTCTCCACTTCCCTATGCAGCAGTTGCCAGATTTGAATCTTGATGTACTGCTTTGTTAGTGTAGCACAAATAATCAAATTGCAATCATGATATCAGCATGTATAATCAAATAGCCGCTAAAAACAACCTTCAGCTATTATTTTGAACATCGCTGCACACATGTTGCAGACATGGTTTTATCTTTGTGAAATATATTTTTGTGCTCTTGATATCTGTTTAACTTGGTAAAATGTTTTTGGAAAACAGTCATACGCAAATGTTCGGATTCATATTTAATTAGACGTTCGTGTACAAGTATGACTTTTTCATCGAATCGTGCAGCGCTGCTCTAAATGGTTTAGGTGTCCAAAGGCTTCATCGGTCATAAATTTTTTGTTTGGGTTGCATAATGTAATAATGTCCAAATGTACTTTGCACCTGTGGTGTCTTTTGAGTTCTGTCTTTTGACAGCAGAATGAACCAAATTAAACTGTGGATGTTACTTCAGGCTATAGGTGCTTGTCTTGGTGGTGTTTCATTAACTGAGGCCAAAGCAACACAGGGTCATCCTAGAATCTCTGGCGTGCACCGTCTCCTGGTTCAGCTCTGAATTTGGGGGCAGTGGCTAACAGATTCATGATGTGGAAAGTATCTCATGTGTATTTAGGTTGGCGGTCTAAGTTTACAGCATGGCGTCACAGTATGACATCACTGTTAAGGAACGTGCTTTTCTGGGTGAAATAGCTGTCAAAGTATATTGCCATTTTAGGACTCAATGTTTATATTTTATCTGTCTGAGAGCATGCCACCATCTGGACAATCTTCCCTCGCTCAGCTCTCCTGTACCTGCTGGCTCTGTTATTGTTGCAACAGTGCAGTCGGCGTCTGTGCTATGGAAACCAAAGCTCAGCATAAACAAGGTTGTGCTGCATAAACCACAGCCAGGAATCAGACAGTGTTGTGGAATTCTACTGATTTCACAGGAAGGAAGGTTTTAGTTGTTTGCTTCCCGTTTACAGGAGACCAGGGGCCAGTCACCTTTGAGGAGCTCTTCTCACCATGTTGCCTCATCATCTGAAGCAGATCCGCGTCCTGACGCTCAACGACAAGGAGAACTTGGACAGGACTCTATTCAGACTTGAACAAGGCAAAACTGCTTTCTTTGTTCCACTTCATGAATCAGTGAATTCAGACACTTCAGCACAGCTCACCCACTTTGAAGTGTAAACGTTGTTAGTCTTGAATAAAAACCCCAAACATTTTTGCCCCCTCAGGTTTTGAGCTCCAGTTCCGACTGGGTCCAAGTCTTCAAGGGAAGAGGGTTGTGGTTTACACAAACTACCCACTTGAAAGCAAGGAGTTTCAACGAAATGCTTTCCGAGCTTTGGCCTGGAACTTTCCGTCAGGAAGGGAAGATGACTCCGACAAGTTTTGCTCGCTGGACCTTAAAATTGCGGGTTCCTATCAGTACTACTTTGGATACAGGTAAGATGCTGATAAAAGGCTAGCCAGCAAATGATGAAAGATATTAATCAAATAATTATTTTGTGATAAGCTTTCATGATTTGATTTTTCTGCTCTGCACTCCCAGAAATCTGTTGCCAATCAATCAGTTTGTGTGTTATTTATCTGTGATGGTGCACCACAAGGAATTAAAACACTAAAATAAGGTGCACAATTGGAATGTTCCTGCAGGGTGGCTTGGAAGGCCGATATCCCCAAAAAGAATTCAGTATTTGGAAAACAATCAAGCCTGTCAATCAAGAGTACATTTGCACGTGTCCCTCCCAACCCAAAATAGTGGAGTAGTCCTCTGTCCCGTAACTCAAAATAATGGATTAGTCCTGGGAGGCGAATGAAAGTAAAGTAACACCAATGATTGTCTGAGCCATGACAATTCAGGTCAGACAGCACATCAAAGTCCTCAAATGGGGGATGGAGTTGCAGTACCCCCCCCCCCCCCCAATGTTATTTTAAATATTTTCCATCTTTCGCTCTGTTACTCATTTTAATTAGTTCTTCTTTTTGCGCTGTTTAGTCACTTGGTTCCTTATTCTACAGTATGTATGTCGCCATTATTTGTGCCTCCTCTTTGTCAAGAATGCTTTTTTTTTTTAATCCTCATCAATCCAAGGATTTTAAAATCTCCCTTACAGGTTCAGTCAGTATCAGTTACTGTCTCATGTACTTTGGCTTTCCAGGATACATCCAGTCAGACTATATATATAGTCAGACTACTTGTTGAGGCTAGAGTATAAAAAGCTAACCCTGCACCAAGTCACAGCTTCTTTGGGAATTCCCAAGTAAAGTTACCAGGTATAAAAGTGAAAGGTTTTAGTGAAGCTCATGGAGATGGTATACTTGCCAGGGTGGCTTCAAGTGGAGTCAAGTAGTCAAGTAAAGTAGAGAACTCCTCAAGAGTGACTGACTCAATGTCTCCTTACTCGAGGTTCTCCAAAATAACTTCCCCACCCTTTTGCTTTGAGCCTGCCCGCCCAGAAGATCCATCCCAGCCATTAACAGGAATAGGTAGTGGGGTGGGAGGGTCAGTCTCTCTATGTGCATGGAGACTGATGCAAAGGTCCAGTGTGTAGGAATCATGCCCGATAAGTCCTGAATAATGTCACCTTCCCTGGCTGTTGTCCTCTCTTTATGTTGCTGGAGCAGCTTGAAAATGTGTGACAAACAGAGCAGACAAGAAGACTCACTAAATGTTGATGACATTTATTCTTATGTAAACAAACACGCATGTCAACAAATATGGGAATATGAAGAAGAGCAAAAAAATGACAAGTATAAGGCCCATGTATTGCTGAATACTATGCTCCATTGTGTGTGTCACCCTCAGAGGCAATGAGCGTGCTGGAGGAGGCTACATCGTAGTCGACCCGCTCCTTCGTGTTGGAGCAGACAATCACGCCCTCCCATTAGACTGCATCACCATCCAGACATACCTGGCCAAATGTTTGGGACATTTAGTTGACTGGCCAGGAAGATTGAGAGTTGCGAAGGAAACTGGTGAGGGATATTTTTTTGTTGTTACATTCAGTTCACTGTTTTAGAAGTTTTTAGATGTTTTAGACCTCAGACAGGCTGAGCTCAGATCAGTCATGATCCTCGTTTTGTGTGTGCAGTTACTTTTCTAGAGTTTCCCTTCATACACATAATGATTATGATTAAAGAGTTTTCTGTTGTCCTCTTCCAGGGTACAACATGATCCACTTCACCCCCCTGCAGACTCTGGGAGAGTCCCGGTCCTGCTACTCCTTGGCAGACCAGTTAACCTTTAGTCCTGAGTTCAGCCCTGAGGGTCAAAGCTACACCTGGGCAGATGTGGGGGCACTCGTGGAGCAGCTGAAGACAGAATGGAACATGCTGTGTATTACTGATGTGGTGTATAATCACACAGGTGAGTGACTCCTGGTTGTGTAGCCACTCAGGTCCAGATGATCAGGGAGCTCTTTCTTTACACAGCCCGTCCAGGTTCCAGGTCAGATTCATAGACCCACTAAAAAGTGAGCTGAGCTAGGAGGCAAAGCTCTCGATCTACCAGCCAGTCTTCGTTCCTACTTTCAACTGCTGTCATGAAATATGGATCATGACCGAAAGAATAAGATTTCATATTCCAGCAGCCAAATGGGTTTCATCAGGAAGGTGGCTGGTGTCTCGTTGAGGGATAAAGTGATAAGTTCAGCTAACCCTGAAGAACTTAGAGTAGAGCTGCTGTTCCTTTTTGTGAGTTGTGAGGAGCCATTTTTGGTGGTTCGGGCATCAGGGATGGATGCACGGACGAACAGTTCTGCCTTCATTTGTTAAAGATGGGGGGTGACCTTCAGAAAATGGGATGTTTGTTAATCACTAACAAGAGCGATACAAATGAAATGGGATGTAGTTTTTGGATACAAAAATAATTTACTAGCATGAAGGAGAAATGACATGACACTGCAGCTCTGATGTGCAGCACTGGGTCCCCCATCTCCCCTTCTCACCTCCTCCTCTTCCTCCCTCTCCAAGAAAAGGTCAAGTGGTAAAATGAGCCTGATGAAAAGGTTAAACACAGACTGAGCGGTGATTTAGTGACTTGCAGACCATGTGAAGATCTCTGAAAACAGGTACAAAAATAGAGTTCTTTGGACTAGGGAAACTTTTTAGAACTCTTCAAATAAAATATAATATTTTCTCCTGACAACTGTCAGTCTGACTCAAGTGAGTACAAGTGAATGAAAGATTGTGGTGGTGGTCCCTGTAAAAATAGTTCACATTAAAACAGTAAAATTGTGTAATTTTTATCCCTTTTCCAGCGGCTAACAGTGAATGGATCAAGAAACATCCAGAGTGTGGCTACAACTTGGTGAACTCCCCCCACTTGCGTCCCGCCTGGGTCCTGGACCGGGCCATCTGGCATTTAACTACCAGAGTAGCAGATGGACGCTACACAGATAAAGGACTTCCTGCTGATATTACTAATGAAGGCCAACTGAACGTGAGTATACTCAGTTGACACTTAGTTGAGCTAAGTGTTCACTGCACAACAACAGAAGTGGACATAACAACTGCTAAGGTTAGATCTGGTAGCCATAGATAGCGCCAGCATCATGCTCTAAGTTTAGATGCAGTAAAGACCATAGATAAAGAAATAGTGGAGTAACAGTCTGACAAATAAATCCATCAAATTCGAATGGCTTTAATAAGAATGTACATGAAGGGAAGATGAGGGGTTGAAAGGAGAAGTATTGTTACATTCCTGAAATATTTTTCAACAACAATCAATACTACTGGTGTTAAAAATACTTGAGTTAAGGTCAAATTGCTCTCAACAAATATTCAGTCCAGGGGTTTTCCACTGGCTGTGACCCAAGGACCACTGTGTTGACCATGTAGGTGGAATCAACACGAGTGAAGTACAGACCACCAATAAGAGACTTCATGGCCTCCACTTGAATGTCTGTGTGTCTGTTTGTGTCCTTTAGGTCATTCGTAGTGTCTTGTGGGAGGATGTGTATCCTCAGATCAAACTATGGGAGTTCTACCAGGTCAAGGTGGAGAATTCAGTGGAGCAGTTCAGAAGCCTCCTACAACAAGGTGTGTAGATCAGGCTGGGATGACACGTAACCACGCAAACACCAGACCCACTAAGACGAGATCTGGAGCACGCATTTTAGTGTAGTAGCATTTTTTTTAAACAGCAGAGTTCAGACAAGCCAGTGTTCTCAGCAAAGAACCGTCATTTTATTATTACACAATTTTCAGTCTGATATCTGTGACATGCTAAGAGGTGACGATATTGTGTCACAGACTTGAAACGTCTTCATGTCTGTGTTTGAAGGCATCCGGCCAGACCGCGACAAGACTGAAGGGAAGAAGGGACTCAAGATCATCCAGGACCTGAAATACCGTCGTTATGGCAACAAAGTGGACATGGACTCTGCCCTGGAGACATTTGTACCTCACAGGTCTGTTTTAAACTTTCACATGAATTGAGAGCTTCAATGGGTCTTTAGAGAGTGGAAGTAACATTTCAGACCATTGCGCTTGCAGAGCGCGCTTGGATGTGATTATCCAGAAATGCAGAATAGAAAAATAATTCTCCTGTGACACCCCGGCTACGACAAACTGTGTGGTCTTCATCAGCTTACAAATGTATCCCCTATATATTATTTGCGAAAGAAATGTCCTATTGACACATGTATGCAAATGATATCAAACAACTGTTGTACACAAAGGTCATTCTGAACCATGTCAAGTGCCTGGAACAGTTGCATGGTGCTGTATGTATGTGGCTCTTTATTTGGAACTTGCTGCATGGTTGCAGACAAGGTTGCTGTTTGATCATGCCTCTCCTCACAGCTACTCCCCCCAGCACATTGAGGATTGCTGTGGTTGGCTGAAAAAGAAACTCACCGAGCTGAATGAGGAACAGTACCACATTGTGCAACAGCATCAGGAGCAGGTGGAGTTAACTCACCCAAATACGTATCACAGAAACATTTCTAAGAGTGGTCGACTGAGATGGAAGAGTTGATGTACCAGAGAAAAATGTGATAATGTAGTGTGATGAGACCAAAACCCTTCTTCTTCACAGGGCTTTCCTTTGTTTAAATTCTGACTGCCATTCTTGTAACAATACCATCTAAATGTGTCTTTTTCCTCTGCAATGCTTTAATTGCAGCGAATGTAGGATCCGGTGTTTGGAAAAAAGCCTTCACTCACTTTTTCTTTTGCTGATTTTCTGAAATATGGTTTAAATTGACTCCACATTTTGCAGGAACAAGTGTCTAACGTTATCAATTTTCATCCTTATTTTCTACCAGGCAGCAAACTGCGTTGTGGGAAATGTAGTTTATGAGCGTCTGGCTGATCATGGGCCCAAACTAGGTCCTGTTAGCAGGAAGAACCCCCTCGTTACAAGGTAGGAGTTTTGGTTTTGATTTTAGGCGCGTTATAATGCCCTTTAGAATAATTGGTCACTTGTAGAGAGTTGTAGTTGGTTGGTGGTTTTAGCGTCAGGTGGTTGATCAGTTAGGATACGAACTCTAAAAAAATGAGACTGATGAGTTTGATAAAAGGATGCTAAATCATATCCAGCTAAGCAGAATAGTTTCTTCTTTTATGGGCTGTAAAGAGTGTTTTCACCCGTCTCTCTCAGGTATTTCACCTTCCCGTATCAGGAAATGACTCTGATGCAGGAGCTCCAGCTGCTGGACCAGCCAGACAAAATCTGTCACTTTCTGGCTCACAACGGTTGGGTGATGGGTGATGATCCCCTGCGAAACTTTGCTGAGCCAGGTAACCGTGGTGAACATCTTGTCCAAGAGAAAGCACACTCTTGCCATGATAGTACTAGCAGGACTCATTCTCATGAAAGATGTGTAACGTTGCAGTTTTTGATTGTTAATTTATCAGCCTCAGATGCTTTTTTTTCTGTTTTCCTATGTCTTTGCACACCTCAGGCTCCAATGTCTACGTGCGACGTGAGCTGATATGCTGGGGTGACAGTGTTAAGCTTCGCTATGGCAAGGGACCAGAGGACTGCCCATACCTCTGGGCCCACATGCAGAAATACACTGAAATCACAGCGACCTACTTCCATGGAGTCAGACTGGACAACTGCCATTCCACCCCGTTACACGTAGCTGAGGTACGAACAATACAAGAATACACAAAAAAAACAAAAAACACTGGATTACAGCCACGTGTGACCTTGAATTTCCCGGTGCAAATGTGTCTTGAATCCAGTCCTGAGATTACCATTAAAATCAATTGGGTGAATATTGATGAAAGAAACTGCCCCTTGTTTTAAATGTTGAAGGCCAGTGTGTGACCCTCCTCTCCTGTGTGTACTGGTTGTGCTGTGGTGTCCAGGCCATGCTGGATGCAGCCAGAGCGATCAGACCCAACCTGTATGTGATAGCTGAGCTGTTCACAGGCAGCGAGCGCATTGACAATGTCTTTGTTAACCGGCTGGGAATTAGCAGCCTTATACGAGGTACTGTCTTGCTCGAGCTAACATTGCGTTTTTTTGTCTCTTGTTCCCTCTTTTCTCCACATTGTTTGACATTTTGCCTCCATCCCTTCACCCTCTTATGTGTGTTTCGTGACTGCATGACTGGACGGTGTGGTTACTTGGAGCTTTGTTTTCACTAACTGCTTTATCCCTTAAACAATCACCTCCTCCTCCCTTTCCTCCTATTTTTTCCATTTTCCCCCTCTACCCTACCCTCCATTGACCCCTTGCTCTGGTTTGCGCATTGTCGCCCTGCTGTGATTGACCAGTTCATGCTGGGCGTGGCCAGACAAAAGCGTCCTAACCTGTATGTGGTGGCTGAACTGTTCACCGGCAGCGAGGAACTGGATAACATCTTTGTTACCAAACTAGGGATAACGTCCCTGATACGAGGTACAGTACTCTATCTATCAAGCACATACACACACTAAATACTCCCATGTGTACATTCTATTCCTGAATATGTCCATTTGTACATGGAAGTACAAAAAGATCTGGTTACTGTAACAATTCCTGCTCTCCATACTAACCCCGACACACCCCTTCTAGGAAGCCATTTCGCGAAATGAGAATCAATCCTATCAACGAGCCACATTTAGGCCTAAATGCTGTTTAGTCACTCTTCCTATTGAGCCCTGAGATGAAAATCTTGGTGACTGAAGCTCCTGCCAATGAACACACGTTTCCTCTAAATATGTAGTTTCAGCTCAGCATGGATGTGTTTGATTGAGGCCTGCATTTCGCCCGTGTTTAAACATCTGCATTTGTTATGTTCCTCACACTGACTCAGCTTTCCGTCTTTGTTTGTCACCAGCCTGTATTTCTGTAAACACGTATATAGATAATCAAACCAAATTAAATTAGCAGAGAATAACATGTAAAAGTAAGAACGATCTGAAAACATTCAAGTGAAATCAGAAAGTGTGATTAAAAAACATTTTTGATGTGATTAAAACAAGTAAGGTTGAACTGCATAAAGCTTTGATGTATGTGAAGCCGCACTGCAGATTGTGACAACAATTCCTTGACTCTCTCCCTTTCTGCACCACCACCACCCCAAAATAGAGGCCATGTCTGCGGGTGACAGCCATGAGGAGGGCCGTTTAGTTTACCGTTATGGAGGTGAGCCAGTAGGAGCCTTTGTCCAGCCTAGTCTCCGCCCACTGATGCCTTCCATCGCCCACGCCATGTTCCTGGATGTAACTCATGACAACGAGTGTCCCATACAGGTAACTGTCAATAAATGTTTGCATGTTTAAAGATGAGGAGGAACAATTATTTTACATTTTGTATGTGAATATTTATAAAGCAAATCTACACTGTAAGTTTTATGCAGTTTTCCACAAATTAAATCCCAATCATTCCTGCCTTGTATGAATTAGTTACACAACATCAGACAGTTTTCTGTTAGCATTGAGTCTGTGTTTTCTCATGTGCTCAAAAGTGAAACATGTCATGATGAATGTTGTGTCTGTGTTTTGCAGCTACGTTCAGCACTGGACTCTCTTCCCAGTTCAGCCATTGTCTCTATGGCCTCCTGTGCCACTGGTTCCACCAGAGGATATGATGAATTAGTGCCACATCAGGTCACACACGCACACACACACACACACACACACACACACACACACACTTGCACCCTCTTTCATTTACTAGATGTGACCTTTTCTCAGCTCATGTCTTCTCACATCTTACTCCTGCTACATATTTAGAACTCCTTTTCATCCTCCTCCTACTGATTAAAATACACACTTAAGACACCACAAGTCATTAACTCTGATTACAGACTTTAGTAAAATGATAGCACTGCTTGAACCTTTCATTCTAATGCAGTTCCACAATGTGTGTGTGTGTGTGTGTGTGTGTGTGTGTGTGTGTGTGTGTGTGTGTGTGTGTGTGTGTGTGTGTAGATCTCTGTGGTGAAGGAAGAGCGTTTTTACCCCAAGTGGAACCCCTCGGCCCCCCCCACCTCTCCTGGAGAGGTTGGACCCAAGACTGGCATCATAGCCGGGAAACTGGCGCTCAACAAACTGCATCAGGAGTTGGCTGCCCAGGGATTCATAAATGTATGACAGCCATCTGTGTATCCACAGATTTCAGTCAGCACTGTTTGAATTTTGTCTCTGTGGTGTCTTACCATTGATACGTGCTCCTCTGCAGGTGTTTGTAGACCAAGTTGATGCAGATATTGTTGCCGTTACTCGTCAATGTCCCAGCACCCACCAGTCTGTGGTGACGGTGTGTAGAACAGCTTTCTGGAACCCTAAAACCCATGAGTACAGCGCCACCGTGCCACCAATGTTCATACCAGGTAGGAGCTTCCCTCTAAAAGCTGAATTATTCAACATTCCATTCTAAATTTTGCAGGTCTGAACTTGAGGAGTTGTACTTAGCATAGTACAGGTTCCATATTTCACTCACTTTTTTGCTTGCTGTCATTTTTGTGCCTTTCTTCACTGAAGTAACTGAGCCAGTGATGGTTCAGATCTGTCACTTTAATCTACCCTGGATTATTGTTTCTTCTGTCTAATTTTCATTGCAGGGCTTTTAACATGGCATTATAATTTGGTTTAATGTGATTGATAAGCAGTGTTATGAGCCTGGTCAAAGTGTGGTTGTCTCTAGGCCAACTCACATGGGGGTTTTTGCTCTCTGTGCCAGCTTCAGGGTGTTTAGGGGCTTAGTGCTCTCTTCTGAATTTTAATGATCATTCTCGTGATTGCATTGAGAGCTCAATGAGCTTTTTCATTGTGTGTGTAATGTTGAAACTCTCTGATGCTAGAATGGTTCTTTTGTCTCTCTCCAGGAAAGATAGAGGAAGTGGTGTTTGAGGCCAGAACAGTGGAGCGGCGTGCTGGGACTTACAAAAAGGATGACAACTACATTAATGGCATGCCAGAATACACAGTGGAAATAAAAGAGCATATACCAGTAAATAACGGGATTGGTAGTTTGATATATATGTAGTATTCTGTGTTTAGAACTGTAGAGAGGATGCATGAAAGGGACTAATGCTGGTAATATGTATGAACAGTTACAGGAGAGCACGGTGGTGAAGCGAGCTGGTGTAACATCTAAAGATCGCTCAGAGTTTGTGCAGGAAATTGTCTTTCAGAAGTTGACACCTGGCAGCGTCATTGCCTTCAGGTAAAACACAAACCTTCCTGAGTTAATTAAGGACAAGACAATGTATCAGCTGATAATTACAATATTCTCTTCCTTCCAACAGAATTAGTTTGGACCCCAAGGCCCAGAAACTGATCGGGGTACTGAGATATTATCTCTCCCAGTTCAGTCCAAAATACAAACGAGGCAGTGTGGCGGATGGAAACCCCCCAGAGATCCTGCAGAACCCCCTGGCACAGTGAGTCCACATGTACACACTCCTCATGTCTTTCCTGTTTTTGTATTAGTTTGTTAGTGTATCTTGCTCTGCTAGCAAAAAGCTGGATCACAGCTTGTTTGTTCATAGATACAACAAGCAGAATCCTTTGATTGGATTTTTATTGTTGGCTTGAATTGTTTCCAGCGTCTGTGTTTTTTACATGAGAAATTTACAAACTCTCTCTATCACAGGCTGATGTCTAAGCTGACGCTGGCAGACATGAATATCCTGCTGTTTCGTTGTGACTCTGAAGAGCAAGAGGATGGTGGAGGCTGTTACAGTATCCCAGGATGGGAGAGCCTCAAGTATGCTGGCCTACAAGGTAGAGAATATGGAACATAGTCCAATTCCAGAATAGAAAACAGAGAAATATCTTTACCTGTAATTGTATAGAAAAAGCACAAAAGCCATGATACAAGTATGATGCTGCAAAACTGAAACAATGGAAGGTGTTGTGATTTGTGTCTTATATTACACATTAAACTCCAGAAAGGGTCTAAAAGAGTTTTTTCCAAATTTCGGAGAGGTCTGAGTGTGAAAAACTATCTTCTAGATGATCTAACCAATCTAAAAGACACGTACACACACAAAGTTTCTCCCAAGCTGGTGTCATGTAGGGTGTTTTTTTGGGGGGGTATAATTTGCAGATGAAACTACACTGAAACACACCAGCTTCTCAGTGCCTGAAGTATTTTCAGTGAGCTGTTCAAATTCTCCCCTACCACCTGGACACTAAACAGCCTATGTGACTTTTAAGGGGACTGCGTGCAGTTAATACAAACCTGTAAACACACATAAATGGGTCGTCTGCGTCCGTGTCTGTGTCTGCCGGCATGTCTCTGCAGGTCTGATGGCGGTGCTTGCAAATATCCGTCCCAACAATGACCTGGGCCATCCTGTGTGTTCTAACCTCAGACAAGGGGACTGGCTGATTGACTACGTCTCCAACAGACTGATCCACAGAGGGGGGGCCCTGGCTCAGGTGAAGTACTCGCACAGAACACAAAGCCCAGTGACTTCAAAATCAATGTCTTGGCTGACCCCATCCAATCAAAGTTGTCAGCATGTTGTTTTGCACACATGCATACGAACATGTATTATCCAGTATAACATCTGCTCATTCTCATGTCTCCAGGTGGGTCAATGGATGGTGGCCATGTTTAACTACTTGAAACACATCCCACGCTACCTTATCCCTGCTTACTTTGATGCCATCCTGGTATCAATCTACACCACGGCTTTGGATGCAACTCACAAACTCATGTCAAGGTAGGCTAGTGTAATGATGCTACCGTAACTGTGTGCATTCTCCTCATTTGTGTGATAGTCAATACCTTGGGAATGGCACTGAAATTGAAAACTGGCAATTAACTAATGAGCTGAAACTGCTGCTGGTTCTCAGTTTCATTCAGAACGGCTCAAGCTTTGTGCGACACCTGGCCTTGGGTTCGGTTCAGATGTGTGGAGTCGGAAACCTCCCTGTTCTCCCTCCCATCTCTGCGGGAATAGACAACGTCCCCTATCGCATCAGCCCAATCACAGGCCAGAAGGAGCAGTGCTGCGTCTCATTGGCTGCAGGTAGCTTAGCAACCGAGCCTTTTTTTATTTCCTTTAGCTGAAAATCATACTAAGTGGTTAAAGACAGATTCAAATATTTATGGATTTATACAGTTGTTAACTTGTTGATAGACTGACATAATAATTGATATTGTGTCAGGTCTGCCTCACTTCTCGGCTGGGATCTTCCGCTGCTGGGGGAGAGACACTTTCATTGCTCTTAGAGGACTCATGCTGCTCACTGGGAGACACATTGAGGCCCGGTATGTGTGTGTGTGTGTATTTGTGTGTGTGTGTGCTTAATATTTTCAGATGAGGTCATTTGAAAACATACATAGATTTTTTTATAACTTACATGAACGCTGTTAGGGTAGTGCTTTATTTTGACTGTAAGCAACAAGTGAGACTTGTCTGAGTATTAACCTTGATGCGACCCCGTTGTATTCTCTCCACAGTAACATCATCCTGGCATTTGCGGGGACGTTACGTCACGGTTTGATCCCCAACCTGCTGGGTGAGGGTCGCTGTGCTAGATTCAACTGCCGTGATGCTGTGTGGTGGTGGTTGCAGTGCATTCAGGTAGGAGCAAACTATCACACAGGAAGATAAGACAAGAGGCACTAGTGATTTGTTTTTTTCACCATTTCAATTCAAGTCTATCACATAGTCCCCCACAGTGGTGAGGGAAAAAAAACCCACCTTGAATAGAACTAGACAGGGTGGACACCATCTGTCTCAACCCGCTTGGCTGAGAAAGAGAGGGCAGAGATAAAAGATATAATCATCATCATCATCATCATCATCATCATCATGTCATAATGTTGTGTAAGCAGGTGTTTTTTTTACTGTTTGCTGTGTTTGTCATCTGCTCTCAATCAGGACTACACTACCAATGTTCCCCAAGGCCATGATATCCTCAGCTGCCCGGTCACACGCATGTACCCAACTGATGATTGTGAGCCCTGCAAACCTGGAGAAGTGGTATGTCCTTCTGTGAATGGCACACGAACACACACACACACACACACACACACACACACACACACACACACACACACACACACACACACAGAGCAGAGGCACCTCTGCACCTCCCCTTAGCGATGTCACCGACGCTGGGTACCATTTATGTTCTGGTAGGGTTAATTAGCCTTCCTATCATGGACCGAATGCATGTCACACAAGTTTGTGATGTTCTCAGTCAAGATGAACCTTTTATATTCACAAGGTCAAACATCAAGGTCACAGTCAAAAGAACATTGGCTATTATTTATTTATTTGTTTGTTTGTTTCTCTACCACTAGGAGTCACTGAAGTTGAAGTTCATTTTCAGCCACCAAATATATCAGCATTATCACACGGATGTGATGTGTGTGTATATATTAAAATGATTGGGATATGCTTGGGCATGTGTGTGCAGGAGCAACCTCTATATGATGTCATCCAGGAGGCTCTACAGCGCCACCTGGAGGGAATTTCCTTCAGAGAGCGAAATGCTGGACCCAAAATAGACATGCACATGAAAGATGAAGGTAAGCTAGGATGAGGTTAAGGGTTGTATGCCAGGAGCAGCACTGGTATTACCACTAGTTTCTAATTGTCAATTCCTGGTTCCTGGAATTCCTGGTGTGGTCAGCCATTTTGTTGGCACTTTCTTATACTGATGCAGCAGAAAATGCCATCTACCAACAAAAATCAGGTCTCAAGTTTATGGCAACTCTAACTTGCCTGAACTCT
This sequence comes from Aulostomus chinensis, assembly GCF_037954235.1. Classification (NCBI taxonomy): domain Eukaryota; kingdom Metazoa; phylum Chordata; class Actinopteri; order Syngnathiformes; family Aulostomidae; genus Aulostomus; species Aulostomus chinensis. The sequence continues at coordinate 22,572,151 of NC_141324.1, forward strand.
TGGCCTTCTTTCTAGGGTTCTTCGTGGTTGCAAAGGTGGATCCAGCAACAGGCTTTGTCAGCGGAGGAAACCGCTTTAACTGTGGTACCTGGATGGACAAAATGGGAGAGAGTGAGAGAGCGGGGAACAAAGGCATGCCTGCTACTCCAAGGTAACCCATCTTTACACCCAATTAAATGGTCTGATTGACGATATTTTCCAGAGTCTGATCTGATCTGTGTTTGCTGTTGTTCAGAGACGGAGCAGCTGTGGAGATTGTTGGTCTCAGTAAGTCAGCCGTTCGCTGGGTTATTGAGCTACACGCCAAAGGACTGTACCCCTATGATGGAGCTAAAGTACACAGAGATGGTATTACGCACACACCCATAAGTTTGTGCAAAATTAGAATTATTACACGTGTCAAAATGTGTTTAAATGAACCAGCAGGTTGGGAACTCCCAGGTCAGGTTTCTGAATAACCACACTGGTTGCGTCGTGTTCCAGGTAAGGAGGTGTTTATCTCATACTCCCAGTGGAACAAGCAGCTCCAGCAGTCTTTTGAGGCTGGTTTCTGGGTGTCTGGGGACCCAGATGATCCCAATGAGAAGCATCCTGAACTGGTTCACAAAAAAGGAATCTACAAGGACACCTATGGAGCGACCAGCCCCTGGTGCGACTACCAACTGAGACCAAACTTCGCCATCGCTATGGTAGTGGTAAGTTGTTGTCTGAGTCACCTGTTTCTTGCAATGATGTTGACAAGCTGAGAGCTGATTGTTCATCTGTGCGTGACAGGCTCCAGAGCTGTTCACAGTGGAGAGAGCCTGGCATGCGCTGGAGGTGGCCGAGCAGAAACTACTGGGACCACTGGGAATGAAAACACTCGACCCTGAGTAAGACATCCTTTCCCTCTCTCAGTGCAAACACATTCAGAGACCTTCTAAATCCATGAAATAGGAGAACTAGTTGACATGAACTCCAAGTCCATTTTCACTGTATTCTTCTTTCTGGGTGTTAGTCCACCATTCCTCACCGTGAGTTCCTTGCTGCTGATTGAAGTGGAAAAATTGAGCTCCCCTAGCTTCTAAGCTAGTGGATGACTTCTCAGTCAGAAGGGTTCGAATCAATTTTGTCCTCCATCAGTCCATTCACAATGGCGATCCCTCTGTCTGGAGATGATTTTGCTTGGGCTGCTGCATGTTTAGACATGAGAGCTCTGTTCCAACATCACTCATCTGTTCCTAAAAAAAAGTCTGTAGAACAACTTTCATTATTTGCAAAGGTACCTAAAGGGAATTTAACACAATGTCCACAAAGATTTACTTGAGCAACTCAGCTGATAACAGCCAAACCATTTGAGGGAACAGACTTTAAAGGATGGCTGGTGTTTTGTAGTCGGTAAGATCAGTGCCAGTGACATTGTATTTCTTGTTTTAGTGACATGGTGTACTGTGGTGTGTATGACAACGCCTTGGACAACGACAACTACAACTTGGCAAAGGGCTTCAACTACCATCAAGGACCGGTGAGGCAGACCAGCCTCTGCTGGTTATGTGTGGTACTGCATTGATACAAACACATCTGCTAGCTACTCACTCTGTGTCTGTCTGTGTGTCCGTCCCTCTGTCTGTTCAGGAATGGCTATGGCCAGTGGGTTACTTTTTGCGGGCTAAACTTTACTTTGCTAAGATGCTGGGTGAAGAAACTCTCGCCATGACAGTCACCCTGGTGAAAAATGTCCTGTCTCGACATTATACTCACCTGGAGAGGTAAGAGCTTCTGATCTGTGCATCTGCATCAACGTAATTCATCAGCAGTGGTTTGCATTTCACTTCAAATCTCAGACTGACACTAAAATATGACACAAAAACTGACAAAACAATCTCCCCTCTGTATCAGTTAGTAGCTGTTCTGCAGCTTTTAACCATATCATATGATCTTCCTCAGCAGATTGACTCTGATGAACCACTTCTGTCATTGATACTGCTTTATCCCACAGGATATGCACAGGATAGGCTGAATGCTTAAACCAAAAACTTCAAATCTCAGCCACCGTGGATTTCTTGTGGGGTGCCCCAGGGCTCTGTGCTCGGATCATTGTTTTTCATATTGTACAATAAGAGTGAAGTATCAAATTCCTCAAAAGCCATCTGATTGACAGATGATACAAACTTACTTTGCTGTGGAGAGCAACTCCTGGATACAGTGGAAAAGGAATTCAGCAGGATGAAGAATTGGTTTGATTAAAATAAACTAAGGCATCATTGTTTGGAAAATGGCATTTGTAATATTTTGGACTCGATCTGCCATCTCTAAGAAGAGCCACATGAAAAATTCTGTAGGAATGGAAAAAAAAGTATCTGAAATCCTATTTCTCTGAGTATTAACAGACAAAAAATTAAGTTGCAAAAATCTAAAATACCTAAAACATTAGCCACTCGTCTTACCCCTTATGAACATAAGTTGTATCAGTTAGGATAAGATAAACCTATTTTCATCCCGTAGTGGGTAAATTGTCACTGTTACAGCAGCAGAAACAGAGAAGTAGCAGCAGAAAAGATGCTCATTTGTCCTATAAACTGCATGTTACCCATGATCTCATTTGTTTTATTTTTTGTTCATGTTTGTTTTTCTCTACCAGGAAAAAAAAGTCACAATTTGTAACCTCGTGAAATATTGAAATTAACTTAAAATAGACATAGACTGAAGAGAAAGTACAACTTTTTGTGATGTGCTTCGTCTCAGTTCTCCGTGGAGGGGTCTCCCAGAGCTGACCAATGAGAATGGCCAGTACTGCCCGTTCAGCTGCGAGACCCAGGCCTGGTCGGTGGCTACTATCCTGGAGGTCCTCTATGACCTCTAGATGACCTCTGCCAACATCATTGCAGCTAAGAGAGGAAGAAGCTGAAACACACACTGCTTATGGCGTAATTGTATCTGTCCCACATGTCTCTGTGCTGCTCAACAGAAGTGTTGTATGCTGATATGTTTGTACCGCCACCTAGAACCCATGATAGAACTTATTTAGATGACGTTCAACACCTCCCCACCACGTTGTTAACAGCCTGAATACTGGAGGAAATCAATGGAGGAAGTCATTTGGATGTTGAGCTAGTATAAGCTAATATTTGTAGTTATCTGATAGTCTTCAGTGCCGAAACCTGTTGCAGATTCCCAGCAGAATCAACATTGAGTGACTCCAGAGCTGATTCAGTGCATGTTCCACCCTCACACACTTCTATTCTCAAAGCTCTAGTTGATCATTTTACTGTCATGCAAGAACTCTCTTCTGTATCTTCTTTTCTGTGTGTTTGTACAAGTGTTCCAAGATGGATTCATCAAATATGTTGTGACTGGATTGTTTCAGCCTGAAGAAGGTAAACATGAGCTCATCCTCCTGTCCCTGACCATTTTTCATTCACATAAACAATTCGAGAGTTTGGACCTTGAAGATGCACTGCCAATAGAATAATGAACAATAATTTACCTGCACAGTATATGGATCAGGGTGTAATTTGTCTCTCTTAAACCAGATTTAGGTCAGATTCACCTCAAAGTCTGACATCTCACTAATAATGCACTTGAAAAAGGAAATATTACATTGTATTTCATCAAAGGGATTCTTTTACTGGAGCCCTAAGTAGGCTGGTAATTGACGACAAGTTTTCTCCCTAAAGATTTAGCAGAAAATTGTCAAAACCAGCACACGGGTGAAAGATCTTCATCCTGTAAAAACGGGCCGTACTATACTTATTTATACTATCTTGCTTTTTTTTTTCCAGAATAATGGCTGTTCTCATCCTGTCCCATCACTGTAGCTCCAGTCTGCTCTGACTGATCAGTTCGCACAGGCCTGAGCCGTTGGCCCATTGTGAATATCACCACGCTAGCCAGCTGTAAACTGTTGTAGCAGAATCCTTAAGCTCCTGGGTTAAAAGTTACCGGACCACTGCTCTCTATCTATCTTAGAGGTGTAGCGTCACAGGGCCTCATGGGCAGCATGTTTTTGACCTCACCAGCCTCAAATGTCATTTACACCTGGCATCTCAGTTCCTGTCACATGACTGACCGTGTGTCTTATATGTACAAACGCTGGTAACATGTTTTAGCAATGAGGGTTGACTTCGCTGCTGATGCCCTCACACAAGTTTCCCTCTCCTACTAACATCTGCTGTTAAAGCAGCGACAGTCGACCCATCGTAGCCATGATGTGGCCAGATGCTTTCATGTGAAAACTAAGTCCTCCAGATGTTTTCAGTTGCCTGATGTAGTCGCATGTGTATGTCTTGTACATCGTGGTCACACTGTGTTTTACTCTTCAAAATACTGTTTGGTGCTACCAAGGAGAAAACACGTACACTGCTCATTTTCCCCGAAGTCTCCAAAATAAAGAAAAAATAGACTCAGTGGTCACAGCTGTGTGTTACATGATGCTTCAATGACAAGTAATATTTGCAAAAAAATGTGCAGTTACTGGTGTGTGATTTGGGAAGTCACAATTGCGTGTTCGAATCCAACATCCAGAGGAGCGCTGAGTCGATTTTGTCTCCATAGTCTCTCATTTCCAGTGTGACTGTTATACCATCGTTGAGGCACACTAACAAGGGTCACCGCGTGTTTGTGTGTCAACGCTGTGATACTTTGCATGTGTTCATTTGTAGAATTAACTCATTCAAATATTTTTGACTGATTCAATAAAACTACTCACCATAAAGAGTGTTTGTTGATTTTGTGGTGCACGTTGCATGTTTGCATTTACGGGCTGAGAGGATGCATCAGCTCGATAGTGGCTCATTTTATTGAAAGATGTGAGCTACTTTGACAAGGACTAAATCGTGATGGCGAGATGGCCTGGTCAGAAGATGAGATACTCTGCATTCTTAGATAAATGGGGAATCAAGCAAGGAGCTGTAAAATGTGACCGCCAAGAAACGAAACCAGAACTGTTGGATAATGCAAACCTTGTGTGTTTCACTGCAAGACCGAAACTGAAAATGAATTCACCAAAAAATAAATCAAAGTATTCATGTAGCATTCTCATGATTATATGGCTTTGATGCTGGCACATAAAGGAGAGAATAAACAAGTGAAGCTGAAACAACTGCAAGGTGCATTTATTCAACCTGAAATAAAATACACACGAGTGCCAAACATGAAGTGTATTGTATGGAAACGATGCAGGGGCATCAAGAACAGAGTCAGTGTGGTTAAAGATGCTGAATCTGGCTGTTTTAAAGACAGCTGCCATAAAACAAGCACAATGTCTCAGACTATAAATCCCATGAGTCAGGCCAGCAGTAAGCAGAGTGGGTCAGCAGGTTGATGAAGAGCAGAGCTGATGAGGAAAAAAGCTGAAAAAAGAGATGGAAAAACATTTCAGTGCAGTATACTGTGTATGTGTGTGTGTGTGTGTGTGTGTGTGTGCGCACGTGCGCTCACTGCAGCAGCAGAGTTGTCCTGTCTCAGAGAGCTGCTGTTCAGCTGCACCCAGAATGCGGTGTAATCCTGGACCAATGTAGCGCTGCCATGACAACCACAACAAATGATCACAATGATGTAAAACTGACCCAAACTCATGCGGCTTGAATGGACATGTACATATTTGGGACCATTTCTCCATTTTCTGCCCTGATGCATGCTGGGAAAGCACTGGCAGGATTGAAAAGCACATGTAGTCAAGAGAATGCTCACTGATGAGTTGAGTGTATTGGTGTTAAGAGCTCTACCTGAAGTAGATTTCCCCATAGTCACTGCTGCTAGGAGCCTCCCAGGTCAACTGGATCCTTGTCTTCATTGTTCCTGATGCCTGACTTACAGTGGAGTTCTGCGCGCGCGCACACACACGCACACACACACACACACACACACACACACACACACACACACACACACACACACACACACACACACACTTTCCTTTCATTAAACCTAGATGACATTGTTAGACTTAATAAAAAGACTTTATTCATCCCACACTGGGGACATTTCGAATAATAAGTGTTTGACTTCATGAATACGCATCCCATACATGAGCGTGTAACAAAAGAGCCGTACCTCCATGTTGTTACAGTGCAGTGGTGTGAACGTGCTGGGGTCAATGTTGGTGAACTTTCCTACTGGCCACCGCAGAGCTGAAAGTAGAGAACGGACTGGGCTCACTTTTTATACGAAATATGTTTTGCTTTGTTTTTTTTTTCACATCAAATACAGGGTGCAAAGTCATTCAAAGTGCAGTTGCATACAAACACGACCATCACATTGAATGACACCATGACAGTTGAAGGAAGTCTAAAATAATTAATATAAATTATTAACAGTCCAACAGAGTAAAGATGATTTATCACTCACATTATGACAACTATCCATTTCTCACCATAACTATTCTTTCTCTATATGATGAAAGGAAGTTATCCAATAGTGCAAGAAAAGGCTTTCATGTTTATGACTAAATCATACATATCATTTTAACATGAGAACATCACAACACAGTCCCTCCTATTTTAGTGGACAAAACTGATTCTATTAATGCTTCCTCAATGTTTCACCTTCGAGAGAATCCAGACAAGTTACATTTTTACCTCAAATTAACACGTCTGAACATGACAGCGTGCTAGCTTGTTTCCGATTGGGCAAATTCGAGGTGTGCAACTGTCCCTGGTCTCCCCTACTGTGCGTAAATCTCATTTAAACACTGAAGCTTGTGTTTACCGCCTCCTGTCTGGCTCCTGGCTTGTAACAGGAAGCCCTGAAACTGAGCTGAACTGTTCTTCACCACCTCCACCGTTACTGCAAGAAAAGAAACGAGGAGAACTTTGAAGCCTGTTGGAGGAGAAATAGTTTAAACATGACCTCTGACCTCTGATCTGTTAGCTCACTCCATGTCTGGGATGGAAGATAAGGTCAGGGGTCATCAGAGTAGAAAGAGGAGGAGTGAAGAGTATCCGCTCCTCCTGCGTCTTCACACCAAATGATTTATACAGATGGGCTTTGGTGAGAAAAGTGACTCGGATGTTGGTTAATTACACGTAATTACAGGTGAAATGATAAATATAGGCGACGCAGTGAAAACTGTTCAACTTCTGGGCATTATCTCTTCAGGAACAACAGGGATTCTCTCCCTAAGTCATTCTCTTTTTCAGTCAGTGAAATACTTTTAGTAGTTTAGATCATATTTTCATTATTTAGTTTCATTTAGGATTAAATGTCACATGTTATGTGGTGTACTTAGTGTATAATTACTGCTCTAAAACTCTGATGTTTGCAGACTGCTATATATGTAGTACTGTGATGGGGAAAAAATTAATGCGTATCTTATAAATGCATTTCAGTTTACTTCTATATCTGACATGGCAATAAACATAGAAACATAACGATGAACAAATTTAATGTTATTTCCAATACATGCATGTTTGACAAGAGGGTGGACATTTGACTGCACACTCACCTGTAACGACTCCCCCGGGCCTGTAGGTGGCGTTAGATGTAGACAGCTTGAAGGGAGGGCTGCTAGTGGAAGGGACGAATGGGGGGTGTACTGGCATCATGTTTCCACAGGACATCGCCACAGAGCCGTTTGGGAAGCACACACACTCCTCAGCACACCACACACACAGCAGCAACATCAAGGTTTTAAGAGACATCTGGAGAGACAGCAGAGGAGACGGGTAGCATCACACTGAAGGACAAACGATGTACTCCTCTGTTGTGTCCTAATTAACTAAACAAAACAGAAAAAAAAAGTTTGGATATTTAATTTCAGGTGAAAAACAAGTGGCATCAGAATTAGCAGGAGAAATCAGAAGGGAGGCCAGAGGCAGCTTAGATAAACTTGTCTCCAAAACAGTCTTAATAGGCTTGAACTCTCTCACACACATTTTTTTGGCCTACCCACCTAAACCTGTTATGATTTCTTCACACTTCTTCTTCACTGATGTGATGAACCAAACAGACACATTTACGAAATAAATTCAATGTTCATGACACAAAGAAGTGAGAGGAGCCAACTTGATTCGATTAATGGAGTAAGTCAGCGCCATGCTTTCAATGAGGCATTCAGTGAGTTTAAGTTTAAGTTTAGTAAAGAGGCTGAATCGATATGATCATCTTGTATAAGATGATTGCACTCACAGAGGAGTGCACTGGACTTTAACTCCGTCTTTAAGTATGTGAAGCTGTGGAACCTCAGTTGTGTAGTCGTCACAGTATTGCCCCTATTCAGCCTGTTCCACTTCTTCCCCACTGACAACTAATAAAAATGTACAGAAAGTCAATTGTTACAGGAACATTGGTAACATTAACTACTGCTTCATTATTGCAGTTGACCTGAACATAAGTGGATGTAAATGTCAAATATTTGATCTGATGTCTTCAAACACAAGAGTCAAAATTAATGTGTTTGCAAGGTAGAAGAACTCACCTTCACTGATGCTGGAGATCTTTTCCACACACACACACACACACACACACACACACACACACACACACACACACACACACACACACACACACACACACACACACACACACACACACATCAGGGGTCCATTCTAAAATAATAATATGGCATCTTCGTAGAATATTGTGAAAAAACATCTACGCACCTTCAGGTCCTCGAGCTGTCGAGTCGCTTCTCTGCTCACGATTGTGTCTCCTCTCACTCAAACTGTGTCACAGGTGAGTTCTCGGTGTGCACTGGAGTGTGTGATGAGCTTTCACCATTGCATCACTAGCAACCATGACAATGCCAATTGTACAGCATGGGAGGAGACATTTTTCTGAACAACATAATAGCCAATTAGGACTTTCTCATGTGAGCAAGGGGAAAGGGGTCAGGTTTCTGATCCAGTTCTCCCTGGTTCCTTCACAACTCCACCTGTGGTTACCATCCACCCCTGTTCTACAAGGGTTTATCATGTTATTCAATAGTTTCGTTCTAGATTCTCACACGGGAGTGCAGGTCCGGTATTTAAAGACTAGCTAACTTTCACATTATCCAGGGAGGATGTGGTCCATTCATAGGTTTAGTAGCACAAAAGGTCCAGAGCCCCTGACTCTTTTTGTCAACAATCTGTTGCCAAATGCTAAAAAGGAACAAATTGTACTTTTCTGGCAAAACTAATTGAATGAGGAAGCTTAGCGAGTACATTTAATTCATTTTTAATGGATCTTTAATAGAAAACAACTGACAAAAACAAGTGTGAGGGGGGGGAAATAGAATGAAGGGATAACATTAACAAGTAGGACAACGGCCACAGGTTGACCTTTGACATCAGTAACAGTAATAAGGTTGATGTCCTGGGGTCTTACATTGCTAGCAGCATGCTTCGTGTAGCACCAATATGAATGTAGAGTGACCTTTAGCACCAGTGGTTGAGTTTAAGACAGTTGAGGCTTCCTACAGGACTGGCAGCAGGCCTTCCTGTAGTACCAATGGGAGCACAGCTTCACCTTTAGGACCAAGGCACAGTTGGCTGTTGGCTTGTCTTGGCAGGAGTCATCTACTGCTGAAGATGCTGCTGGGGGTGCGGCAGCTGCTGCTGGACAGACACACACACATGAAGCGTGCAGAATTAAATCAAATTAAACTAAATCCATGGCTCCAGACAGCAGGGGCCGACCATTATCCAGGATCTGAGTGCAACTGCTGTGTTCACACAAACTGATGGTTGGTGGTAAATGTTTCTGCAGCCTGGTGTGAATTCACCCTTAATGTTGCTCAAATGTTGCATCAGCACAGAGCGTTGTTTTGTACCTGGTGCTTCTGTCGGACAGCTCTGCATGTCACAGCTCTGCCTGGCTGCTGGCCTGAGGGCAGAGTCGCAGCTGTGGCCCCTGGTTACCAGCTCCTCCCCCTGGTAACATTTCACTTCCCGGACCTGGACACCACTCCCACAGGTCTTACTGCACTGGGGGGGGGTATATGATTTACTACATAATAAAAAGTCTAAAAAAAACAATGAGAGTGGAGTAGCTATGAGAGCTACCTGAGACCAGGAGGTGGTGAACCACTTGGAGCAGGGTCTCTGGAAGCAGGACGAGCTGCTGTCTGGTTTGGTGGTCCGGTCACAGCTGCTGTCTGGAAACTCTTTGAACACACCACCTTCCAGTCCAGCACACACCACCTGACGGTTCCGTACACCGCGCCCGCACGTAGCATTACACTGACAGACACACACACACACACAAACAGTTTGACACTCTTCTGAAAATTCAGAAAACCTAACCTTGTATCGGAACACACAAAGAGCGTGGGTTCACAGTCTGAATCCTCATCAGATATCAATTTAATCGACTAGTGTTGCAGGCGTTTGTGCATCACTTGTTTCTTTAAGCAAAGTTTTTTTTTTAATTCAAATAGCACAGAGGAGCAAGTCCCTTCCAACTTAGTATTAAACATTTGTGTCCTCATCAGCGGAAGTCTTTATTTTAGAATATAAGTTGAAATGTTCACCGCAGTGGAAGTTGGACGGACAAACTGCTTTCCCTAGATACATCAACTGTTTGTGAAAAATGCAATGAAGTCTTACTGTTTTTTCAGACATTTATGACGCGATATACGTTTAATAATTTTTATTATTATTTTTATTTATGAACTGTCTTTACCTGCTGCCACTCCTGTTCTACCCAGTGGGGGGCGCAGTCTCTGTCACCACAGGGGTAAATGGCCAGGGGTCGCAGTGATTGAAGACACTGGTCCTCTGACATCACAACCCCGCTGGATGATCGGCAGGTCACCGCACGCACCATCCTTCCCTCTCCACACACACCTGAGCACTGAACACACACTTGTTGAAAATCTTGTTTGCAAACATAATCCTTCTGTGTGTGTATGTGTGTGTGTGTGTGTGTGTGTGTGTGCTTGTTTAAACTCACAGGTCCCCAATCAGCAACAGTCCATCTTGCGTCGCAGGGCGGGCCTTCACATTCCTGACTCTCTATTGGCTGAGAGGACTTGTTACAGAGTTTAATTTCCATGGAGCAACGAACCTCCCGAGTCCGAACACCACGAGACCCACAACGTGCTGAGCACTGAAACACACAGGAACACACACTTCAAACATTAATATGCAACTGAACTGTTTAAAACGTTGATACTGTAATATTTAATTTCTACGGCTGTGCAGACATGACACAATATCAATGCACCACATCTGTGCAGCATCGACGACGGTTTAGTGACCGACTCAAACCTTCATTCTTTGTCTGATGCACACTTGTTGATAACAGGTTAAAGATATTTTAAGACAGAAAAATAAAAGGGGCCATCAAGAAAAGAGGCAGGATCCTGAAGATGGAAACGACACGAGTTCATGACGGATCTCATCACAGATCTACATTCTGGTACCAAGAAAACTTTGTCTATTCGTGTGGGCATCAAAATCCTGCATGGCTTCTTGTTTACCTCTGACCACTCGGAGACCTCCCACTGGGGTCCACAGCTCTGACCGTGGCAGACCTTTCTATTAGCTGGTTTATGAAGACCATGTGACAGACACAGCGAGTCATAGACGGAGGAGTCAAGACCAGGTAACAGCATCTTCCAGCATCGCACAGTCCGGTACTGGAATCCTTCACCGCAGGTTCGAGAGCACTCGCTCCATCCACTGGTCTCCCATCTGGACACAACGTCACAAGATGATTGATGATGTGATTATTTAGAGGTGAATGTGAAGTTCTATTCTAAACTATATTTGTCTACCAGATTTCAAGAATACAGCCGTGTGGGAAATGTCTCAGTACCTCGGAGGACATTCCTTTCCAGTGCAGAACTCGTGTGTGGGCTCAGGTCTGGTCAGAGAGTCGCAGTACCTGTCGTCAACTTCTGTCCCGTCATAGCGGACACACAGGGCGTAGCTAGTGGTGATACCTGTCAATTCAAGTACATATCAAGATCAGTTTACCGATGGCAATTACCTGCTAATGCACCTGGCAGTGTTGCTATGGTTACCCGTACTCAATATAAAGTACCCTGCAAGCCGTGGTGACCTTTGCGAAATGTAGAGAGGATAAAAGTGACCTCGCGTGTGAAGGTTTACCTGTGGTACAGGTTGAGCTGCATGGTGCATAAGCTGATACCTTCCAGCGGTACATGTCTGCCAGGCTGATGTCTGGGACCAGACCCACGTCAAAGTCATTGCTAGACAGGAACACACACTCAAGATATCTTTCATTGTAAAATCACCCTAACCACTCATGTGTAGAAGTGGTAGTATTAGTATGAGTAGTAGTACCGCTGCCATGTACCTCTCTGTGTTGGCTGCCTGGACTGCAGACACCTGCTGTACTGAAACACCAGTGTGAGATTCAGAGTGTGTGTCTGATTCTGTGTGTGTACCCGCATGCGTGTCAGTAATCAGGAGTGTTTCTGGTTGTGTTTCCAGCTGAGCGTCTGTGTGGGAGAGAGTGTGAACAAGTGTTTCCTCTTGTGAATGAGAATCAGTCAGAGTGTGTTTAACAGTGTGTGTCTGGTTGTATTGTAGACCCTCCAGAAGCAGATAAGGGGGGGCGTCGTCAGGCCGGGTTGCAGAATGAACACTCGGACTACCTGTGAATGGATACGAATGAATCAACAGGAGGAGAGTTTAGCAGTTAGCATTTGTAGAAGGTTACATATTATCGGTTCTCCTGCTCCTTGTCTAGATGTGTGCATGGTTTATGTGTGCAGGATATTGGAGCACCGTGTGTCTCTCCTACCTTGGAAGGAGAGCACCAGCGTGTTGTCCTCAGCAGTGGAGGGGTCATGGATTGAGTTGGACGAACTCCCTTAATGAAACCAACAGCAAAAAGACAGAAGCTATGAGACAGTGGATGGTTACGCTCTCTTTTGAATCTGAAAGACATTTGAGACTATTGTTTTTTGATTTATCTCCAAATCTGTCACGCAACCATTTGAAGCAGCTCTCCACAATGACCGCCAGCTGTAGATCAGAGCTACAAGAGCAAATAAATGAGGTGAAAGTAACAGAGATCAGTTGAACTCACTGTAACCAGACGGCGGTGGCGGCCCCAGCTCCTCCACGTCATTGAGGCTGAACACGTGGCTGGTGACAGCTGGTCTGTAGACCAACATGGCTGCTGGTGGAGGAGGGCTTGGCGTCTGGATCTCCCACAATTCTTCCTCCTCCTCCTCCTCTTCCAGCTCAACATCTGATCCATCATACTGATGGACAGAAGCCACTGCTCGGCTGTGGTCCGACCGGCTTTTATCTCGTCCAGCATCCTCCTTTGCGCTGTTGTAAGTGTTGTTACCATGAGAGTGGGAGGGGCCTGAGGTGATACCCTCTGCAGCAGTGATGTCATGAGTCTTGATGGGCATCGTGTACTCGTAGGTGATGTGGGGGAGCTTCCCATTTAGGTTGTAGTACTGCATACAGACATATAAAACTGCTGATCAACTATGCTGAAATGACAGCCATTAGCCACGCATACGCACAAATACACACACACACACACACACACACACACACACACACACACACACACACACACTCGAAATGGAGAAATATGCTTTAAGGTCAGTTTCAATAAGAGCTGAACACAATTTTGTGTGTGTGTGTGTGTGTGTGTGTGTGTGCGTGCGTGCATGTGCTACCATGACATTCAGGCCCTGCTGTGTGGGTCCCTGGGCGATGATGTATTCCAGGCCGTCAGAGAAGATGTTGCTGGGACGTCGGTATTTAAACACTGTTCCTGCTACTCGAAAATTTTGAGGATGATCAAACACAGTGTTTCCATTGAAGAAGAAATGTCCCGCTTCATCCGACAGGGCTGGAGAAGAGGGAACACATCAGTGGAGTGACCAAGACTATCAGGATCACACTCAGAGACTTGAGAATAATGAGAGAAGTTCAAAGCATGATGCTCTACTGTTACTCCTGTTTGACTCTAATATGACGGTTAGTTCAGTATATTGACCTTAGAGAAGGTGTAGGTTCTCACCCAGGATGTTCTCAGTCTTGTGTCTTTCTATAATCTGGATGTCTGTGGCCCCAGCTGGGATATTGGCAATGAATATATATCCTGATAGCAAAAAACAAAAAAACAAACACGATTCAAACACAAACCTGGAGTCAACCTGGAAGTTTGTCCAGAAGTTTCTAGTTGAGAAAACTTCTGCGACTCAGAGAGAGAGAAATTCTTGCTGGGCACCAACAAAGTCAAACATTTATTGACTCATAGGTGAAAGAGCTCTGAAATGTTGGTGTTTAACTGAATTATTTCATATCTTGTCTGTCTAAATGTGTGTTTGTGTGTGTGTTACCTAACTGTGTGAGTGCCTTCCTGTATGATCCAGAGACACGCTGGCAGGACGTCCCGTTGCCTCCACACACACCACACCTGTCTACGGTCTTACTGCTGTAGAGCTGCCCATCACACCCTACAGGCTGCAGGAGAGAAGACACACACACACACACACACACACACACACACACACACACACACACACACACACACACACACACACACACACACACACACACACACACACACCTTAACACAGGTTCCTTTCATCTTTCATCTTTCAATTAGTCGACATCCGTTAACGAGGTGTCATCTGATATTGAGCGAGTCTTGTTGCAGGAAACGATAGATGCGCCACATTTTCTCAGCTGGGTTACCTGACACATCCCCTCGATACAGACGCCGTGGTGTTTGGCATCCAGGCAGAAGGTGCCATCATGAGCGGGAACGAGTAGCTGTCGCTCGCCACTGATGGTTGTACACTGCAGGTCACACGGCTTATTGGAGATGCTGATGTAATCAGCTACACACGACAGATAGGAAAAATCAACAAGTTAAATTATAGCTGATGTACGTAAACATTCCAGGCAAACCACTAGTACTACTGTATCTTTGAACACATTGATATTGTAGTACTGTTGTAGTACTGCACCTGGGTACAGAGGGATCCACTCATAGTATCGTCTTCCAAAAGGTTTAGAGTTGAACTGGGAGCACTGGTGCTGTTTGAAGCTAAGACTGGAGCTAGGACAGGGCTAAAAACAAAACAAAACAAAACAAAACACAACAATGGAGACACAAAATGGCCGATTCAGTGTGGCTGCAGTTGATGCTAACTCCAATGATGAAAGGTTCTGATCCAAAAGCATCAGGTCTTACCTGGTTCGGGCAGAGCTGGTACTGTTTAGGAGAGCCGACACAGTAAGAACTGTTTATATTCTGGGTCGTGGAAAGTCTGCGAGACAGACGGAGCACAATATGCTTTTAGAATAATGAGCATTCGAATTGTAATAAAACACTGATGCGCCATGAAAAAGTCGTGGATGAAAGGATTCTGTCACTCCCATTAGTATTCTTTGTGTTTTGTCCATTCTGGCATTTCCAAAATGATTCCATACCAATCTTCCAGTGGAGGTGGTGCTGGATTCTAGTGATTGATGTTTGACGAGCTGCCAGAGGGGTCTGCAGCCCGTTACATCCCTGTTCTGTTTTCAAACCAAAACATGGCACAGATAAAGAGACTTCCAGTTCCAAGGTATTTGAGGCTTGAATACTGTGCTTACTGTTCAGTCCCAGAAAATATGAAAATGATTTACTTCAACTGAGCTACATTGTCTCCAACATGTTAAACTCATATTCTTGTGTTTGTCCTGCTGTGGAGTCTTTAAATATCTAATATTTCTCCAGCAGAGTTCTGTCTGTTCCATAAACCACTGAAATCTGTCAGTTCTCTCTATTTTCAGTGGTTAGAGCAAGAGAACACTGCACCACCTCTCTTCCCAGTTAAATTAGTCCCACTTCCTAAATAGCGTTTCATTTGCATCCCCTATCAGAGTCTGAAGCGAGTGCAGCAGTCAAGGGGAAAAAAGCTCATTCTGATTGCACATTTCAACAACTGCTAGAAGAAACTCTCCCTTTAATTCATCTTTGGTTGTTTTCAATGAGCTTTGTAGCATCATTGGCATAATCAGGCTACAGTACCAAGGGTTCCATGAGGCTACTTCATTAGTAACATAGGCAAATGTTAGCTACATCATTGTTAAAGGCTAGCATTCGCTAAATTACAACCATTTCACCAGGCTAACAAATACTCCAAAGCTTGATATGTTGTCATGTAAATCAATTCGGGCGATCATAATGATCACAAAGATACAAGGCTCTGACTGGGAAGTGACAGTTATTCTTTCATTCTCAGTAAATCTGAACTTGCCATAGTCCAGACAGAGCCAGACTCCTCCAAACCCCCCTTTAAAAAGTCACTGTATCTACAAGAGGCACACAAAATGTAACACTTGGACTGAATGATTCAGAAACACAAGAAGTGATATGAGGCCGGAGAGACACTGCTGCCAGTGTGGTGCGGTTTTACTGTTGCTGTTAAAATGATAATTCAATCAGAAAAAATAGGTGTCTTGAGCACACAAAGATGGTTTTTCCACTTCAAAACTGTAAAAAAAAAAAAAAAAAAAAAAATGGAAACACTGACAAGCAGAATGGGGGGGGGGGGGGGGGTCTCTGATCATTTGTGTCCATCTTTTCTCCCCAAATGCACATCATCAGTTCACTCTTCCGAACTGTCCTGGTACTGCAGTTCCTCCGCCCCTCTGATTCCTCCATCACATGTAGTTATTGCTTCATCTTTTCATCTAATGGCGAGGGGTTTCGGGGGGGGGGCATAGTTATCATGATGTCCTCTCTCCCCGAGCAGGTGCCTCGACTGACCACAGGAGGCGCTAGTGCAGTGAGCAGGACGCACTCTCACCAGCTTCCCACCTGCAGACATGGCCATGGATGTCCAACCAGGCTGGAGGCGACACAGGGAACCGAGCCAGCGGCCGCCATGTTGGCAAGCAAAACATTAAACAGCTGCACTACCTGGGCACCCCCTAATGACATCACAGTATGATTCAACGGCTTTGATGTTGATGTTTTGTAATATGATACAATCCATGTCTCTGCACTGCTCTTATGATGAATATGATTCCTCTGTGTGTGTGTGTGTGTGTGTGTGTGTGTGTGTGGGTTGGAGAGGAGCCTCAGAACTCCAACATGGAGCTCCTGCATCTGTCTTTCATTAAAGTGTTAAGTGCAGCCCAGCTCTCACACACCTCTGTCTCTCTTCAACTCGTCCTCCTCCACCGCTCCGTCGGTGGAGAAGGAGGGACAGCAGAGAGAGGTGAGTGGGAGGTCACTGTGAAAGTGTCTCACCTAACTGATAGGAGGTGATGAAGGAGGGGAAGAACAGAAGAGGAAATAAAAGGAGGTGAGGGGAAAAGACAAGGAAGGACAGGAGAAATGGAGAAAGTAGTTGAAGGAAAGAGGCAGAGAGGAAGAGATCAGGAGGAGTGGGGCAGCAGAGAGGGATCAGTCTTGGTTGTCAGACATTTCTGCAAGACTGCAAGTCGGGGGATGTGGTCTCTTGTGCGTGCGTGCACACACACACACACACACACACACACACACACACACACACGTCTTAAATCAACTTGTCACAATGTTCTCTTAAGTACCACATTACTTCTTTCTCTCTAGAGTCTAATAGCATGAGCTGATCATGCAGCATCTCTTTACCTCTGTATTAGACAGTGTCTCTCCTGGCTCCTCACCCCTCCGCCACAGCTCCTAGAACAGGACGACCAACTAGACCACTCCCCCCACCACTGAAACACCTCCTCCTATAGGGGAAACACACAGGAAAACCCTCACAGCAAAGCTCCAAATCATTTTCCAGGAGGGAAAGACTGCTGGGGCCTTATAGACAGACAGGTCTGTCACAGGAACATGACGTGAGCCTCCTCAACAGCAGATGAGACGTTTTCACAGCAAAAAATATCGCAATTCACTTTTGAACCTTTGGGATGTTTGCCTGTCGCAGTGACCTTGACCTTTGACCAGTGGACATTTTCTGAAATTAATGAGAATGGGATGGACAGACAATCTGAAATTGTATTGCCAAGGTTTGTGTGTTTGTATGTGTGTGTGTGTGTGTGTGTATGTGTGTATATGTGTGTATACATGTGTGCATGCGCACCCATGTGTGATGACGGTACCTTGCTGTTTGTCTGTCTGTCACTCGGACCTCCATGGCTCTGCGATTGTAGGGGGATGCTGCTTTGCTCCACCCTCCCTTCACTTCTGTCCTGACGGACACACACCACACACACACAAACACACATTAGAACTCTCACGTGATAGTGAGCGTTTTCAAAAAAATGCAACTTGACAACTGTCTAGCCACTTGCTGTCTGGTTTGAAATGAAAGAAGAATACTGAGTCTAAGTGATACAGACGCGCACATTTGGAGAGCAGACCAACTGGATTACGAGGCTGGTTTTCATTTTTTCAGTTTGGCAAATGTTGAAATTCATGCGAATTAGCAACAGCTGTGCAGGTGACTTAAAGTCAACTAAACTTTATGAAAACATTTTCCCAGCTTGTTAAAGTGATACTTCACCCCCCGAAAAATGTTGTTGTTTTTTTTTAATCCCCTCAAGTTCACACAAGTAGTTCCCTTGAGCTCAAGAAGGTTGTTCTCTCTCCTGCATCACTTCTTTGTGATTCAAGAATGCAGGAAGAGCCGGTCACGTTTAAATTTAGCCTGGCACTAACAAGACGCCTCAATTTGTGGCCAACATTAATCTGCATCTTTTTTTCTTTTGATTAAGTAATTATTGGGCTCACATTTTGGGGGCTTTTTAGTGTGGACCAGGTGTAGGAACGTACTTCTAATCGTACAGATCCCAGAAACCTTCCTCAGTTTAGTGTGAATTAGAGTGCGACTGCAAATCTGTGGCGACCTGCTCCTCCGCCCATCTGACATCTGTCATGTCCCGCATGTGCCTTTCAGGATGACGGTCAGGTATTGTCAAGGAGGTTTTGTGACATCACACCCGCCACGGCCCTGCCCCTCAACCGACAAGTTCGTTAAACATTTCGTTTTGAAAACTGCTTCTCTCTTTCTTCGTGAGCTGCTCTACGTGGTATTAAAACACCCTTAACATCACATCCCTCAAGATTCGATCCAACAGAAGTAAATGACTGAGATGAATGCTGTAACGCTGTTATCCATGTCACCATACTAGATAACAACTGTGTAGTTTACGCTATGCAAAGATATGAACTCTGGGGATGAGTATGTGGGCTGTGCTGTAACAAGTACTGCAGGTAAGGTGCACTAACTTGTCTCCCAGATTGGCTCCAGATGATGTAACAAAAACCTGCTTGTGGACAAACTTACAGTTACTTTCCTCCTTCAGCACATGAATGACAATGATGTTGTAACATCTGGCTGATGGAACAATACACAGATGGGACTTTAAAATACTCACCCGAGCTACAAAAGCTAGTAGAAGGCAACTTTATTGCTCTATTCCAACAAAAGCTGACAGCAGAGCTTCTGTTCTTAACAAACTACACCCTCAGGTAGGAGGCAGTGTGTCAGAATCCCTAGAGACATACAGTTACACTGTACACAAGTAACACTTGTGTGTGTGTGTGTGTGTGTGAGTGAGTGAGAGAGAGACAGACAGACAGACAGACAGACAGAGAGACAGAGAGAGAGAGAGCGAGAGAGAGAGAGAGAGAGAGGAGGTTGGCCGCGGAGGAGTGACAGTCCCACATTTGGGAACAGCTAGCTCCCCTTCACACTCCCACTACGGGTCCGAGCAGCTCCAGGAGACGAGCCGAGCCTCCATTCAAACATCGGCGCTGCGTTCGCTGGGTCTCAACCCAGATGACTGCAGTTAACCCAGAAAAGTACGGTGACAGACCCGTGAAGCAACTTTGGAACAATCTACCAGTCCACCGCTCCGACTAATGGAGGGAGTTACTAACCCGGCCGAGTACCCCAGCAACTTACCTTAGCGGGCCGGTGGTGGATTAGCGGAAGAACCGGGAGGTGTAGCAGGAGAAAAGAGCACACCGGGAGAGCCAAGCCTCCGTTACCGAGCATGGTTCATTCATGTCACGGACCAGTGTTGCCAGATCCCGCGAGAGAAACAAGTAACCCCCCCCCCCTCCCCAACCTCCACCCCCCCCACCTCCTCATGTATCCATTAATGCCATATTTTTTTGCATTGCTAATGCAATATGTGTGAGAATACTGTCATTGTTGTAAAAAAAATTAAAACATTTACTGTAGATTCTGAATAAAACGAAACTGACCTTCTTATAGTATGTGGACCCACCTACAACAAGAACGGAGAGAAAATGGAAATGAAGAACTGACTCTGGTGTGTTACATGTCGATGTCTGCCTCTGAATCGGCTTTTATTTTCACACCTCTGTTGGGTTTCCACCCCTAAACCACTGGGATTTTTACTGAGGCGGCTAAAGAACACATACTGGTCGCGCGCGCGTGTGTGTGTTATGTGTGTATGTGTTAGGGGGTTTTGCAAAAGGGCCTTTTCTATTTAAAAAAAAAAAAGTCTATCCTAATTTCAATTCATCCTCGCTGCCTATTTAGGGAAACAGGACAGTGTAGTGAGGCCAAACCAGTAACAAGCCCGGAAAACCCGCATCCCGCGAGTATCAATATTCATTACAGACTTTCAAAAAATAAAAAATAAAAATAAAAAGAGATCAACGTCGCTTAGAATAAGCAGACCTGGCAACCCTTCCCTCCCCCTCCTCCTTCCATGAAGACCCCTGGTGACGCAGCTGCGCCTCTGGCACGCGCGCTCCGCACGGGGCATGCCCACTGTGAGTTCATCTGGACTCGTAAGTGAAGAGAACGCTTTGTTGGAACTTTCCTGCTGGCGGCCAGTGGTGTTTGTAGGATTTGAGGACCTTTGGGTCATCCACCAGGCTTGGGGGGGGGGGGGGTGTCCTGGGGGAGAGGATGAAGCAGGAACTTTTAAAAAGATAAAAAAAAGACTTCACTGTGTTATTACTAAACTTCAAGTACTACTGACCCATGAACACCCTGAACATCAAATGTCCTCTCTCTTCAGAGTTGATGTCTTCAGTCATGTCTCCATTTGGTGTCTGGTTCTACGTTAATTCCTTCATGGCTCAATGGTTACAAAACTTCTCCATGCTGCAACGTTTGAGTCCCTCACCATTTCATAGCTGTTTAGCAACTGGGTGATGGTCCTCTATTGGCTGCTATGATATAGATGAAGGTCTTGACACAAGCTAGCTCCTATGTAGCAACCAAGCTGCCAGGTCAGAATTTATTAGTTTTGGCTGGTGGGATTTGGCATGTGATGTCAGGTTTGAGCTTCGCTCTGTGGCAAGCTGTTATTTTAAAGTAATGAAGTGGATTACACAATGTAATGGATACTTAAATAAGAGTATAATTGCACCTACCCAAAATAATTACAGTACCATGTGCCTTTAATTTTGTGGGAATCCAAATAGGGAGACTCAAGTTGGAGCAGGAGCAGGAGCAGTTGGGGCCTCAGTATCTTGCTCAGGGCCATTTTGACACAGTCTGCAGGGGGAATGAGGATTGTACCAGCGATCCTTTGGTTACTAACCAGCCCCTCTACCTTGCAGACATGCCACTCATAAAACAACAAGAAAAAAGTAATGGTCAGTCATTGAAGCAATATTTTATTGTTTATTATTTTATTTTTATTTAATCTCAGTTGTCTTTGGTTAGTTGTACACAGAAACAACACGCTCGCTAGGGAGAATTCAAACTATTGTTGACTCTCAATACAATCCCGATACTGTGTTAACAGTTGTCCTTTGGGTGCTATTTATAATGTTGAATTGTAGACCCTGCCTCATGTTCCACCCTCCATAAAGTTGTGCAGCTTACTTGTGGAAAGGCGCTCGACAAAAAAGAGCTTGCCCTTTAAAACTGTGTCCAGTAGCAGTTAGAGAGAGTTCCAAGCGGGAGAGTCTGGCAGGTCTCCCACACATTCAGTCAACACTCCAGCTGAACTAAATATTTCCTAGTCAGTCTCCCTCATTTGATTGAACACATCATCTCCCGCTATTCTCTTGGGTCTTTGTTGGACGTCGTGTGTGCAGGGAGTACTGTAGGGGAACCCACGCGACGCCGTTCAACAGTGATGGCACAGTCTACTTGCAGCTGCCAACGTGAACAGTAATTAGAGCTTCTCGTTAAATAGAGTCATTTAAAAGGCCTTGAAACAATGGTTTTATTCACAAAGACATCCAAAAAAGAAAAAAAATTGCCAGATATCTTTGGACTGGGAAACATCTAGTGCCTTCCATTCAGAATAGGCCGGAGCTGACGTCCTCCACTGGTAACAAATACAAGTTGACAAGGAAAAAACTCACAATTCAGCTTTTTTTGTGGAGCATCCTACAATGATTACAGAAAAAGGGAAACCTTTTATTAGCCTGCCCCAAATCTTTGTTTATTATTACAATTTTGTCATTTTCTTTCTATCTGCATAGTTTGTTGCTGCTAGTTTTTTCTCAGGTGGTATGTATATTTCTGTGTTGTATTTGTGTTCTTTTATAATGTAGTTGGTAATATTGTATTTAGCCACGTGTTATTGTTTTTAATTGTTAAAGGACTACCAATGGAAACCAGCTATCTGCTAAATCTCTGGCACCCATCTTTCTTATTTCCTGCAAATTATTCCTATACAAGTACACACTGTCCTTTTTTCCCTGAATTATCTAACTTACAGTAAACTGTAATATTACTGTCTGGTCTAGAATAATGCAATTTAAGATGAAAGGCTGATGAAATATTAATTCATTTTTTTAGGGACCCCGGGACCCCCTTTTGCTCGTTGCCTCCATTTCCCAGACGGCACCGCTTCCCGTGTATCCGCCATATTGCATTCTCCTAAACGCGCTGGCTGGATCGCCTCGTATCCACAACTGAAAATGTAAGTACAAAAACAACCATATTCTAAGTAAGATATTGTCATTTTGCTTCTATGTCTGTACTGATGTATCAGTGACGCTTCCTATATGAGTTTGCAACTATTAAAATGTTGGAATTAACGCCCCTAAAGCTCCTAGTTGACCTCAGGAGATTGGTGGGTCGCCTCGGTCTCTGTTGTTGTTTTCCCTGTCACAGCGACAATTTACATTCACTGCTCCCGCGGAGTATGTCAAATGGTAGCCTTATACATCTTTATCTCTACTCCTGGAATTGTCATGATGGCGCTGGTTGGCTAAATGTGATGCTGTTTGTCGGACATGTGTGCTAAATCTGAAGCCTCTCGCACCTGTAATGAAGAATGGCTAGCCGTTGGTGTAGCTAGCTAGCTAGCATTAGCCGAGTCACATCGTTGGAACATGAAATCAGTGCGCGGGGACTGCTTAACTGCGATTATTTATCACCAAAATATCTCACAGATTGATAGAAACAGACGCTACTGCCAGACGGGAAATAATAACTTTATTCTTATAATTCTTTGCAAACAAATTTATTAGAATTAATCATTATACCACGACCTGTGTTACCGTCTAAAGCTCAACCGTTGAGTTCATCTAATTTGAGTCAGTTATTAAAACATAATTGTTTTTTAGAGGTATGAATTGATGGTCAAATATAATTCCTATCCTTTTTATGCTCTCCTGGAGTGTGTGTGTTAATATGAACCACTGCCACTTCTGCCACTTCTTGTGTGATTGCATGCACAAAAAATGTGCAGTGAAGTTACTTTTTAAAATTTTTATTAAATTGTATGCGTTTAATGTCTGCACCACGTCCAGTAAATGTTGAGGCTGGACTAACATGTATGTAAACCGACATTAGACAAGTTGTTAATCCATATTAAAATAATTTTGTTGCAGTTGTCAACAGTGTTTGAACTCGGGAGGGAGAATAGAATCCTGTAATAATTGCAGGGTTTGTGGTTCCGTCATTTCTGTCAGGGCTGCACAGTTAATCAAAGTTTAAGTGAATTGCCAATATGGCTGACTGCGATTTTAAAATCCAAGGAAGATGTGATAATTTTGAAAGGGTAATGGTATGTGAAAATAGAAAAAAATTAAAATTAAACATTGTGGTGTAGCAGAGATGTCCAGCTTGCGCATAGAAAACATCATCGATGCAGATCGCCACAACAATCACAAAATTATCATTTAAGTATGTTTTTTAGAATAATAATATTGATGATGCAAAAATGAAAATGTCCTCTAATATCACAAATTATAATGTAATTGTAATATCAGTCAAAATGAAAAAAAAAAAAGATATTTATTCAAAATTGTGCAGCTCTGCATGTCAGTGTATTCTAGAGTAAGACAAAGGTCCCTGGCTGATTCTGCCACTATTTATCTGTTGGAGAAGCACTTGATTATTTATCTTTTATTTGCGTCTTAACATTCATCCATTGTGACATGGCATTCTGCTCTTGTGTGTTTCAGTTTTGCAGTGATGACCCAAACGGTTCAGACCAATGGGGTCCAACCCCTCAGTAAGACCTGGGAGCTAAGCCTGTATGAGCTCCAAAGAACTCCACAGGTAATGAGTCACATTGTATCAGTTGAAGTGTCTTTCTGTATCCAGGACAGGTGAAGATCACATAACTTGTGATTTAAACCTCCTTCCTTCCTCCTTTTCCAAATTGTAATCTGAAGATGAAGTCATTATGTTGTGATAGTCATAGTGTATAGGAAGTGTACCTACAGCCCAACATCGATCAGGTTATGGTTTGACTATCCCTTCAAATCCTTAAAACAGAACTCTGAGGTTTGCACTATCTAAAACAGTGACTCACTTGCTGAGGGATTTGTAGGAGCTAAAACAGAATCAGACCTGCGAGCTACTGCATGTCTGCAGCACCACCTGCATCCCACTCGTGTGTGTGTGTGTGCGCGCGTACGTGCGCGCGCACACTAATCTACATCTATATGTGTTGTTTACTGGTACAGGAGGCTATAACAGACGGACTGGAGATTGCGGTGTCGCCCAGGTCCCTGCACAGTGAACTAATGTGTCCTATCTGTCTGGACATGCTGAAGAACACAATGACAACCAAAGAATGTCTGCACCGCTTCTGCGCTGATTGTATCATCACAGCTTTGAGATCTGGGTGAGTTTTTGACTTGAGGGTCTTCATGGTGTCATCTGCTCTTTGATCTCAGCTGGAACAGAAAGTGATAGTGGACAGACACCTGCAGGAAAACTCTGAGGCAGCTTCTGCAGTCATCACGATGTAGTGAACACAATATTACTGACCTTTGCAAAAGGAAGTCATGTTTTCTCTCACTGTTAGTTTGTCTGTGTGCAGGATAGCATGAAAAGTAGCATTTTGATCTACGTGGCACCTGGTGGAGGGTTGGCGTGTGAGTCGAGTAGGAACCCATTGAATTTGGGGTCAGAGCTCATCGCTTTACTCAAGTTTTCTCTGGCTTAAATAGATACAGTTGACATCATTTTCAAGTATCGTCCGCATTAAAAATCAGCAGTAGATCCTCAGTGTCATGGTGTCTACTTTTATGTTGCCTTACTTGTTTGGACAGAAGCAAACAATGCTGGTGCCAGTACCGCGTGAAATCAAAACTTCCTGGTGTTATGCAACAGAAGGGCGACTTGTAATTTCCACAGCGACGGTGCTTTGCACGATCTGTTCCGCCGTTCCAGCCATCACTTTCACACTGCCTTCAATTTGGCACAGTAAAAAATAGAGGCGCAACAGCCTGTTCCCCCGTTTTGTCTCCGTGTACTTTAGTACAGATGGTGGGGTGAATCAGTGGTGTTATAATCTGGAAAGTGCTTTGTAAAAGGGGCTCAGCTGAGCTCGTCAGTGGTAGAAACACTGCCGTTGGACAAACTCTGGCGAGGACAATTACCCTCATGATTATTTTGCGGTTGTTGGCCATTGCTCTGTATTTGAACAGTGACTTTGCTCATTATTGATCATTTAAACACACAAGGGAAAAGAAAAGAGGAAGAAAAATGAAATACTTTGCCTTTAACCTTATCTAATTATATATTTAATTTTAGGTAAAAGTCCTAATTCTACTACATGAGCCTCCCACGCTGGCATTATTGTTTCAGGTCAAATAGTTGTTGAGAAAGACACACAGCCCTGTTGTTAACTGATGACAGGTGGTGGAGTGGTGTGGCATGAGGACCACGCAGCAGCAGCCACAGAGATGAAAGAGGTCCTATTGTATGTCATTCTCAGGAACGTGCTGTTGTTGGGTGTCCACGCGCCCAGGTTTTATGTTGAGAGATTATTTTGTGGTTCTTCAGTAAGGCTAGATGCAGCAGCAGCACCGCCCAGACATCTGATTTAATAAAGACAGCTGAAATTTGACTACACCCCTGATTAATAAAGAGAGAAAGATGACGCCATTTTACTTCTTTGGTTCTGTACTGAAAACATACTGTGTCTTCTAAACTAAGGTTTGACTGATCTTTGAGCAAAGACCATGTCCAAAAACAACTTGAAGTTCTAGCTGTCATGACCACAGTTTTTTTTTTAGACTCTGCTTAACTGTATTGTAAGATGTAAACAACACAAAATGAAATGAAAGCATGTGTGTTGGATCATTAATAATAGTCAGTAGCAGAAGTTACATTGACGAATGTGTCCTGCCCTTTCAGCAATAAAGAGTGTCCTACCTGTCGTAAAAAGCTGGTGTCCAAGAGGTCGCTGCGTCCAGACCCTAATTTTGATGCTCTGATCAGTAAGTGTGTGGTTTTACCCTTGTTAGATTTTGAGAGGTCTACAAAGCATATACATTTTGGAGGATGTGGATGATCATCAATGCTCATTGAGCCAAGAAACTGTTTAAAAAGACTGTAGACTTTAGCACTGCTCTCTTTTTGTCCCTTGTCAGGTAAGATTTATCCCAGCCGTGATGAGTATGAAGCCCACCAGGAGAGAGTGTTAGCCCGCATTAGCAAACACAACAACCAGCAAGCCCTCTCCCACAGCATAGAGGAGGGGCTGAAGATACAGGCCATGACCAGGTACAGTCACACACATACTAAAACACACACAAACTTGCACAGACCTCAGTCGGCTCTAATAATGAGATTTGTTCCTGACAGACTGCAGCGTGGTAAAAGACACACAGTGGAGAATGGCAGTGGAGCTGAAGACAACGGAGACTCCTCCCACTGTAGCAACGCCTCTGTCCACAGCAACCAGGTTAGTTAAGACACTCAGAGGGGCGGGGGTTTCAATCAAACATTCAAAATATATATTCAATACTTACATAATAATTGGTGTGTGTGTGGGGGGGGTGTGTTGGCGACTTTTCTAACATGACTGTAGACATTTTTGAACTGATGTCACTGCTTGATCTCAATGTGTGGATAGTCTCTTGCATTATTAGTCATGCACATTCCTCTATTTCCCCCAGGAGGCAGGTCCCAGCATCAAGCGCACCAAGACGAGTGATGACAGCGGTCTCGACATGGATAATGCTGCTGAGAATGGAGGTGGGGACTCCGTGATTGACGGTGGCGCCAGCGAAATAGAATTGGTGTTTAGGCCACATCCCACCCTGATGGAGAAGGATGACGGCCACAACAGGTACAGATAACATGTTTGATGGCTCATTGTTAGACAAATAACATCAACATCAGGATTATTAAATGAGTCTGCGGCTCTCACTCTACCTACGCTGAGAGACAGCACTTTGTCACTTCTCACTCCACTAACACTGCCACGGAGTGAGAGCGAGTGACATCCGCAATCTTTAACCGAAGAGTCAGGAGTAATTTTATTATTTTGTATTATTGTGGAGGTAGTTTTGCTTCTTATTGACCTATTGCACAAAAAAGACATTTAATCATGCCCAAACTTGTTTTCAAACCAGTATGGACAGTGTCATGCTCATTTACGTGTGTGCGCCTGCAGTGTGGAGTTTGTTCCTCGCTACATCAAGACATCCGGTAATGCAACAGTGGATCACCTGTCTAAATACCTGGCGGTACGACTGGCTTTGGAGGAGCTGAGGAGAAACGCTGAAGCAAGTCCTGTTAACGTGGAGGCAGCTTCAGAGAAACAGTACACCATCTACATACCCACTGCTGGGAACCAGTTCACTGTGAGTGCGCGTGCACACACACACACACACACACACGTATAATGGAGTAATTGTTAGTGTAGAATACTGTTGACTCTCCAACACTTCTGTTCTCAGGTTCTGAACGGTTCCTTCTCCCTGGAGCTGGTCAGTGAAAAGTACTGGAAGGTGAACAAACCCATGGAGCTCTACTTTGCCCCCACTAAAGAACACAAGTAGAACCACAGAAACACACACACAAGCACACACCAGGATGAAGTAAACAGGTGGACTTGGTTGCATTTGCATACACACTCACACACTCTCACTCACACACACACACATGCGCGGAGGAGGGGTGAAGTATGTCTGAAGGAGAGGAGGAGGAGGGTTGGTGAAACCTCCTAAAGGACTTTTGTAAAAAGAAAAACCCCTTTGTTTTATATTCAGTATCTTTGTGTCTCTTTCTATCTTTGTGTGTAGAAGGTAGCAGATCAGTACGCAGCACCAGCCAGCCACGGTTTGTTCAGTCTGGGGGAGCAACAAACATGTATTATAGTGTATCTGCCCTCAGCAAAGGCCTCTGGACTGACCGTGAGTTCACACCCTTCAGAATGAAGTGCAGGGTGGTGAAAGCTTCGGTCCTTAGACCTCTACGTGAGACAAGTCCAGCTGTCATCCAGATTTAGAACTTTGGATCTGAATTCAGACAGAGAGACGGCTGCTACAGACAGAATACCTGCAATACTGCGTATGTTGTTGATGCCACTCTGGTATGGAGTCCTGGGAGGGCTGAGGGAGGAGCTGAGATTTTTGTTAGCTTCTCTCGACCTGGAACTACTGGTACCTGTGTGTTCAGACCAAGCTCGGCGCGGTTTTTGCCTTGCATATTAAACACAAGTTATCAAGTCACCAAGAACTTTTCTTGTCACCCTTTCTTAAATCCTAACCATTACCTCAATTACGTTTCCACCTTGTAGCCCAGATGTCCAGGGATGTCTCTGATACATGGAAACCAATCCTCCTCCTCAGGCCCCAGGATGGATGACTGCTGCTTTCAACACAGATTTTACTGTGATTTAATGACAACTAACAAATCAAAATGGTACTGAAATAACAACACGATGCCTGTTTGTACAGCGTATGAATCTTTGGCAGGTCTGACCACGAGATGACGCACAAACCCTCGTTTTGCAGATTGGAGTTCTGATCCAATCAGTTACCATATGCTCCAGGTGCAAATTCTTGCCCAAGTTGAAATTGTTGAATTAATTAGTCAAAAGTGTAAGTGTGGCGTCACGTTTGGTGTGAACACAACAGAAGATGTGTGCTGCTCTGATGATGGGATGTGACACGATTGATTGCCTCACTCATCACTGTGTCGTCTTAGTTTAGTGTCCTCCTGTTAGTGTCCCCTCAAGCTGAATCAGCCTTTATTGTTCTATCGAAACTAAATCTGATGGTTTCTTCTTCGGTTCCATGCTAAGTGCCATTTTCTAACATCAAAACACAAGTCTACTGCAGTGTAGTTGTCAGACCAAGATGTGATAAGTCACCTCAGTGTGTCCAGGGGCCCTGGAACTTGACTGTTGCTGCATGTCCAGGTCTGTGTGTATTACTAGAAAGCAAGCGGCTCTGGGTATGTCTCTGGCTGGGATCCCAGCTGCTGTCTTGATCTGCTGCCTTGTAGGAACAAACTGTCCTCTACTATCTGTGGCTGCACTCTCTGGCTCGTCCTTTTATACATGTCTTTTGTAACATAGGGAGGAAGACGGGGGCGGGAGGGTATTTTTGCTGCACCATAGACGGTTAGACCAATAAAGTATTGATGATCTTTATTACCTTTACAAACCTGTCCAAGCACTAGTGGAAGGTGATCGTCTGTCTCGGCGTCTTGTTTGCCGTCTTCGTTAGGTGCAAAGACTGGAAACCAAGGTGACACCCAAACTGTCATTTACAGCCCAGACTTGATATCCCAGACCGCAGTAGAGGTCTTTTTTTTTTTTTTTTTTTTCTAGTGTCTACATGAAGACAGCAAGGGTTTGGCTGAATGGCTTCACAGTGATGTAGCCAAGACCGCTGACCTGCCACGAGCGTGTCCTGTCCCGTCGGATCACACGCAGACAGCTCCGAGGACAGGCGCGAAAGATCCGATCACCCTCACCACACTCAGAGCTTTGAAAAGAGAAATGTTGACGGCTGCAGGTCATATCGACATCACCGATGAATGTGAATACTGTGAGTAACTTGATGACAGAAAACATTAAACTTGGTTTGTGTCTCTGTACTTGTCAAAGCGGTTTGTGATGGAAAGGGATGGGATTCTGTATCGATAATCAGTCGATCGTCAATTCCTGTGATCCATTCTGGCATGGCTCCCTGACAGTTGCGTCTTGCAGGACATGTTCAGATGTTATGAGCAGAACTAAATACCTTTTTTTTTTATCTACAATGTTTCTACTCTGACTCACAGATAATAAAATAGTTAAAATCTGTGTATGCCAACTCTTTGTGCTACACTGACAAAGAATTGGACCAGTCAGCGCAATTGATAACGGCATTAATGTCTAGGATTTCTTTTTTTAAAAGTCTCATCCCGAGTGATGGAAGATGCCACACTCAGTAACACCTGTATGTCTCCAAGTGCTTCACCAGCATGAAGGAAAATACACAAGTATAGGATCACGCCGTTCAGGAATGGGACTAAAACCCTTTTATCAGGATGTCCCTGCTGGTGCGTCACTTTCTAGAAGCAGTCGGACGTCCTGGTCTCACTTCACTGACATTAAACTGTCCTTTTACTACTCATCAGGTCTATTTGATGGTTAATTTCTGAATTAATTCCTTTCCTGAGTTATGAAACAGGCAAGATGGCAGGAGGTGGTTTCTATCAGTTAACAGTATGACAACATCAGTGTCTGGTAGTGCATTCACACGGGACAAGCGGTGACGCAACCCAGATATACGTTCAAGTCTCTGGGTGGTGCGACATGTTGGGCTGCCTTTTTCCATCCATCCATCGTCATCTTCCGCTTATTCCTACACATTAAGGGTCGCGGGGGGGCTGGAGCCTATCCCAGCGTCAACGGGCGAGAGGCGGGGTTCACCCTGGACAGGTCATCGCAGGGCCAACATAGAGAGACGAACAACCATTCACACTCACAGTCACACCTACGGTCAATTTAGAGTATCAATCAGCCTTGTCCCCAATTGCATGGTTTTGGATGGTGGGAAGAAGCCGGAGTACCCGGAGAGAACCCACGCAGGCACCGGGAGAACATGGAGACTCCACACAGAAAGATCCTGTGCCCGAGCCGGGACTCGAACCCGGAACCTTCTTGCTGTGAGGCCACAGTGCTAACCACTGCACCACCGTGCCGCCCGGCTGCCTTTTTCTGATGCGCCAATTTCCAGATTGGAGAACCAGCAGCAGGTTCCAGCACTAACCCTACACACACACACACACAGGTCAGGTAGGAATGGACCCGACTGGCGGCAGGACTCCCCTCCATAACCTGATGCTCAAAATGGTGACACTGATTAACATGATCATGTGACCCCTGCATTTGGTTAATCTCAGATGGAATTTACAAATTAGGGATCTGAAAGTTTGACATGGATTTAAGGTGTCAGACGACCTCAGCAATGACTGAAACAACTCCCTGTACAAAGCAGACTGAGAAGAAGCGAGAGTTTCTGAGTCTGAATGTGATCTTGGCTGAAAAATGTGGAAATTTCAGCTCTGCAACAAATGAAATTTTACATTCGACCAGAGCTGAAGCCTTTTGTTTGGTCGAACTCCTGTTTTCCTAAATTCCTCAGCTTAACATTCTTGTCTTAAGTTTTTATGTGAAGGTTTTATTGTTCTGTTTGGACATTAAATTTAAAGAGCACAAAGTACTGCTGTGGGGCTCTCCCAGATTTGCAGCGTTAGAGAGTTAACAGCCTTGCCCTTGTAACAGTCGGCTGTTAGCTGTTGGGTCAGTTTATTACCATCTATTTTTGTGTCTCGGAGCTTTTTAGAAAGAAAATCAACAGTCAAAGCAAAGTTAAGATTTTTATTTCAGTTAAAAAAAAAAAAAACTACACGCATTTTTGGTGAAAGTAACAAAAAAAAAAAAAAAAGTTCGGGAAAAGGGAGAAAAAAATAAATCCATTGGGCAGAAGGCAGGGGGTGACCCGGGAGGGGTCAGCAATCAGTGACGGCCATCCAAGAAGAATCTTTTTGGTTTGCTCAACCTGGATGAGTCCGAGGCGTTGAGAGGAAGATGATGGAGCAAGCAGCTGAGAAGCTACGAGTGTCTGAGTGAAGCCGACAATCAGACGGGCTGAGAGGTGCCAGCACCCCCCCGCCAGCTCAACAAGCAGCACGCCAAAATGTGAAGTTAAAGGACAACTCCAGTAGACAGATCTCCTGGAATCATGTCCCAAAGAGAGAGAGAGAAAGATGTCCCCATGTTTAGACAGATGGTGGACTGACGTCGGTTTGCAGGGGGCTTCAGGAGGGTCTTGGCTGATCAGACGGTCTTCCTGGCAGTCAGAACTCGGACTATAGAGCCCACGCCTCCTACGGCTAGAACCTGAGAACACAGAGAGAAAAAGTAGGTGTCAGGAGCAGGACTGTGCTGGGGTGCAAGTTACTGGTTGAGAAGGATCGGTGGTCTCCAGTCTCTCCAGAAAACACAACACAGGTCCAGTTTACTGCATGGTGGAGAATGAAGACGTCTGTGGGCCGCTACTGGTCCTCTGACCTGGCTGAGCTTCAACAACCCTTGCGAGAGGAGCGAGAAGAACCACCTTCACCACATACTGGGTCCAACATGTAACTGTAATATTCTAGTTTTTTACAGGAATATATTTACACTAACTCCAGAACATTGTAGATCAGTGAAGGAAATGTCGTGTCTTCCTCAGAGTGGATGAACGGCTCACTAAATGTTAACCACTGCCCCCTGGTGGATGGTTTCACTACACATAAATCCCAGCC
This sequence comes from Aulostomus chinensis, assembly GCF_037954235.1. Taxonomy (NCBI): domain Eukaryota; kingdom Metazoa; phylum Chordata; class Actinopteri; order Syngnathiformes; family Aulostomidae; genus Aulostomus; species Aulostomus chinensis. The sequence continues at coordinate 22,604,987 of NC_141324.1, forward strand.
CCTTCACATTAGTCGACTAAAAACAAAAAACCAAGTGCATTCGATTTAATATTTCCCAAAAATTGTTCTTGTCATTGTTGATCATTCTTATTACAGTTAATGATGTTTGCTCATGTGTTCATTTTTTTTTAATTAACACCAGAGAAAGAGGTTCTTGTTATCTTCAGGAAAAAAAAAAAAATCCGTCGTCGGAGGATTGAAGATTAATCTGAGAGAAGATGTGACAATAAAAATAAGTCGTACTGGAGTAAATAGGTTTGTCTTTTAACATCAAATTTGACATTCATCACTAGCCATAAATTATGTTATGGAGTTGAAGGTCCCTCATAGGTAATACATGAGTTAATATAAACGATTAACTCATGGAACGAATAGAAACAATCCAGACATAAGGAAATATAAACACAGAAACAAAAGAGGAAAGGAGTACTAGTGAACATCTCAGAGGGGCCGCGTACCTTCTCGTGCCACTGCAGCAACATGGCGCTGCTGTTGTCTGAGGGTCTCTCGAAGCCTCTGTAGATGTATTTCATCAGCAGGTCCACCCCCACTTTGTCTAGCGAGCCCACCGCTTTCTCAATGTCACTGCTCTTAAAGCTGCCCAGCACTTTGACCACCAGCCCCTCGGCTCGCTCCTGCGCACACACACGCACACACACACACACACACACACACACACACACACACGTGTCTGATAACCCTAATGACAGATGATGGGGATACTCCCGTCATTCTGACAGGTGGCGGTAATACATCCTATCAATGGTAAGAAACTGACAGGAGAAGAGGAAGTTGCTGCACTCATGACATCACTGCTGCACCTAGACTGGAGAACTCAACATGGTGTGGCACCAGTGAACCATGTTCCATAAGGTTCCAAGCTGTCAGGTGATGTTGTGTTAGAGGAACCCATCATGGAACCTTGTGGATGTTCCACATGATGAGCTCCTCCAACACAACGTCCATCTCACAACTTGTTATTTTGTGAAACCGAAAAACTACAACTAATAAATGAGCATGTGAAGGACCAGAACCGTAATAATGTCAGCCACCTCTGAACTTTCATGCCTTCAAACTTATAATTAAAACATAAAATAAAACATTCTACTGTTGTGAAATAAAGCTAGAAACAAGTCAGCTCCATCTCAGTTAATATTCGGACTAGGCCCGTGACTACCCTGACCCCAGCGTGAGTGTGTATGTGTGTGTAGAGGTACCTTGACGTTCTGGTTCTTGGTGTTGATGGGAGGGTTCTTCAGCACAGCCTGGAGTGCTGCGTTCATGTTTCCCGTGCAGAGTAACAGTCAAGGACAGAAACACACACACCGTCAACACAGCCAGCAAACAAACACACATCTGCTCCGTCCCTTGCATCGCTGGCTCCATCATACTCACACCCATGTGTACACAAATAAATGCCGGGGTAGAACTGCAGGTCAACTTATTTCACTCAGCCGGCGACCACACCCTCCTGTTGACTGACACCCGGAAGTAAGTTCACCTTCCTACTTTGCCAGCAACCCCAGAGAGTTTAGCTACAGCCCGGGGGCATCTAAGTAACAGTAAGGCCAGTGCGGTGGTGTTACGGGCATTCTGGCGTCCCGGCTGGAAGCGGCAGTAATGTCCAATATGAAACACAAGTGAAGGATATTGTCGAAGCAGGGCGTCTACTTCTGGTTCGTCCGGACCGCACTGGTTCTCTCCTCCGTCCTCCTCGTCCACAAACTTGTTCTCGTCGTATTCGTCCACGTCCACCTTCCGAAATCGATCAGTTACTGTATTTTTAGACATTCTGAACGATTATTTTACGTGAAACAAGCGTTACGGACATGGGATGTAAGCAGCTGTGCTGCCGGGTTTGCGGCCCTCCGGTTTGCTTCTTCGTGATTTTTTTTTTTTAGCGAATTGCAATAGCGACGCAAGGGCGCCACCTACTTTAGCGGAGTATTTACAGCAGGATCCGTTCGCCGCTACCACTTGCGTTCATGTATTATTCTGTACAAATGTAACTGTGCTATAGTGGCGTCACTACCTTTGAGACTAAATGATGGTAGAGCCGATTGAACGTATTTTAGACACTAAAAGGTTACGTTCATAAATTATTCTTAATACTGAAATGACACTAAATGCTTCATATTGATAATAATGGTGAACAATCTTTTTTATTTTTTACATTTATCTGTAGCAATCAGTTATGATGACATTAGTTTTCCCATAAAGTGGCAGAATGTATTGTTTTTATATAAGATTTTAACCTCAATGGACTATTTGTGCTGCAGTAAGACCTCTGACAAACAGAAGCACAGCAAAGCCACATTTGTAGTTGCTTTTGAAGGCCATTATCTGGTGATAAGCAAATATCTTTGCAGATGTCTTCTATTCCTGTGAATTGTGTAATTAAATTTATAATAAATAACATAAATAATTAAATGTATTGTATTTATTGACTTTAGAACCTACAATATAATTTGACAAAGTGTTTACCGGTGAATATTCCTTCAGAAAAGTCCTCGTGTCTGGATCAACAATTTGTTGCTGAATACTGGACCGAATGACATCCACTCATCCAATGTAACTGAGAGGTGTATCAATATATTTTTCAGGTAAATGGAGCGACTTCGTTTGGTCAACCAAACTGTAATAAGAACATGAGTCACTGATCCGTTTGTCTCCTGGTGTGTGATGATCTGCAGACTAAACTTTGTGAAAATGGTGTATGGGCTCTCACCATCGTCACCTCTGATGCTACTTATTTTGAATTGAGTAAATGAAATTTTCCTTTGTGGCCCCCTTCCTCTCCACCAGGGGGCAGCCTTTGTCTTCATTCTTTCCTTAACTTTTACAGTGAATGACCAGCAGTGTAGGAACTTAAATATTACTGGTTCACGTCCAACTGTCTTCATTGAGGTAGGGCCGCTCCTTTAACTCCTCCCAGTAACGCTCCGGCCTGACCTGTTTGCCTCCTGGCTCTATTCCACAGCGGCCATTGTTCCAGGAGAAGGCAGGTGAATCTATGTTACTACTCTCCTCAACCTCAATGGAAGAGAACGTGTTGTGTACTGTCCAAACAGAACCAATAGAACCACACTGGTCAGGGTGGGAGTGAAACTGACATGGGCAAGATCACGCAACGCGTTTTTTTAAAACTTTTTTCTCATTGTGTTGTCATCACGCAACTGTGGCAGCAATTCCATACTCATGTCGTTCCCTATTTACTTGTTTCTTCTAATAAACCACGAGAGTGCTGCGTGAGGACTACAGGTCAGCTCTTGGATCCACGAGACCTGCATTAGAACCCGCACAGCTGAGGAGACTCTGGAGGAAGAGATCCAGTACAGTTTGACTTGTGTTAATCAAATTACATTCAACATCAAATTAAATTAAAAAAAAATACTCCTTCGCATTGCGTGGGGGTTTATCAGCAATCAAGGCTCAGCAGCGTGACACGATGCTGCATGCACTCGGTCCAGTCGTGTTAAACAAGTCCTCAGATGATTAACTGGCTTCCAACAGTTCACAAACCTACACGAGTGTTTGTAGAAGAATCTTGATTTTATTGATCAACTAAAATGAATCAAAGCTCAGAGTGCTGCTGCTGTATTGCAATATACTGATCATGTATTGACTTGTGATACGTACAAAATAAAAAAAATGCAACAATAAAAAGTGCTTCAAATTTGTAAATGTTTTTCAAACGACTTAGTGCTTTACATGTGTTATAGTAGTGGCTTCACCTTATCTGAAATAATGGGTGAGTGTGCTGGGAGGTCTCTGGTCCTCCCAGCACACTCTGTAAACACTCCCTCTTCAGCCCATTGAGGGAAATGCACTTGTTAAGGCAGATGAGTTAGTAGTTGAGCACCATGGTGAGTGTAAACTACAGATGACAGGGACCTGCTTGCGTGTTCAGACCTGCATTCTATATTTTTGTGTGAGATATTCTGGGCATTTAAGGGGACGTAGTTTGACTTGGACACACCCAGAAACACAACCACTCTCTGTAAACAGAAGCGGTGGGTTTATGGGCATGTAGACAGCAGATCCAGCCACAGGTGGCCAGTTGATGCAGGTGTGAACGGGATCTTCGTGTCCAGGGGTCAAGACAAAGCACCATGTTTGCCATGGTTTAGGAGAGGAAGTAGAATCTGCTACCATCCAGGGGGGACCTCAGCTGCTGTCCGGAGCTTGGAGAGTAGAGGGGTCGCCACTTGTTTCTCCAGATGACGTAACAGAGTCGGACCACCAGCAGGACACAAGCGAGCACCAGCAGGATGACTGACGGGACAAAAACAACAGGTCACAACAACAATCATCCCTGGCAGGCGGTTAATGATGTCATCGTTACACATTCTAACTCTGGTGATGTCAGTGTTTGATATTCAACTCACCCATGAAGATGGTGTTGGGCCGGGGGTCATCGGGGTTAAAATGTTTCAGAACGTTTCCAAGCAGAGCCACGATCACTACAGGGTAGACCGTTAGGATGTTACGCACATAGCGGTCCAGGGCCCATTGCTCCAGGATAAACCTGCACACAGACACCAGCACCTGTTACCTGGCATTTCCAGTGATGGGTATGACCCCGCCCCCTGGTGCTAACAGACATGTAGCAGGTTAGCAGTTGGACACTATAGCTGTCTGGCTGAGCTCGGAAACATTTGGTGACATCACCCAAATGATCTCCACTTGAGCGCCAATGTCACATGGTGCGGCGAGAACAGCGAGGTGATGCAACCGTTGACTTTTGATCAAGCTGAGCAATGGAATCTGTTTGTAGAAGTAAAGACTCAGTTTGAGTCATACTGGGCACGCTCACTTCCTCAAACACGCTTGCTAATGAATCCAGGCTCCCATGACGACTGGGCACTACATCAAAACAAAGCAATCATGTCAACACACACACACACACACACACACAAACACACACACACGTACGTCTTCATCTAGGAACATGCCAACCTCTGTCACACATGGAGGCGGTGCTCCATCAAAACCTACCATCCCACCAACTCAGCAAACAGGATGCAGAGGCAGGCTGTTGCTGCTATGCTCCTCTCCACCCCCCACAGGTGGAGAACCAGACAGAAGTTGATCAGAGAGGCGATGGCGGTCCATGTGGTGTAGAGAGCCAGACCGTTCTGGACCTGCAGATGGGATCACTGGTATTGTTGAGACCGGCCCAGGCTGAAATCTTTGTAGCGTGCACACACACTGCAGCTTACCCACCAGCCATCTCAGACAGAACAGGTCTTTAGGGTAGTAGGTCTGCAGCCAGAATCCGTAGTGATATGTGGCGAAGCAGCAGAAGAACAAAGTGCTGATGTTGGTGATCACGATCATGACTAACACAACCGCCGCTGCCAGCATCATCCTGCCGGGGGACAAGAGAGAGAGAGAGCGACGCAACCGCGTTATTACCAGTGGACATTCTCACAGCAGGATGGCTTCATATACGGGTTGTCTGAGGGTGTGACAGTGTGGACACGCTCCTTCATGAATGCACTCATGAGCCTGTGTTTCAGTGTTGTTTGTATGTTTCGACATACTCTCGATCCCACAGCAGCAGCCATATCATGTTCATCACCAAGTTGGCCAGCCAGCAAAAATAGAAGCCGTAGGGCAGCAGACACTGAGCCCAGGATCTATTGAGAGAGAGAGAGAGAGAGAGAGAGAGCGAGAGAGAGCGAGAGAGAGAGAGAGAGAGAGAGGATCATGCTTTCAGCTGCCAGGTCTGACTGCAAGAGGAAATATTCAGGATCTTTGTTTGTTTACCCTCTGAACACATAGAAGGTGATGTATAGAACCAGGAGAGAGAGCCAGATGTAGATGACGGCCCAGATGGAAAAGGTCCAGCCTGCCGGTGTGATGTCAGTCTCATAGCGGGCCGACACATTACCTGTGTTGGAGAGGAAAGGACCTGGAAGACAACACACACATTCAAGAGCATGAGTAAGATCCTAAACCGGTGATGGGTAGCGAGGTCTGGCTCCCTGTCAGCATTCCAGCTCTTTCCACAGGAGCTGGGCGGAGCTGTGGCCAGTTCCTCCATGCCACACTGGGAGCAACTTCACCAGTAGGAGGATGGCGCATTGTTATTCTGAAACAGGAAAAGCTTCCAGGCTGGTCATTGTCTGGCTGGAACCACCGCCTTAACCAGTCCAGTCCCAGTTTGCCCAGTTCACAGATTACACAGGAGGATGTGCAGAGCCCCCTTTCATTTTTTGCAATTTGTTATGAAATTATATTGAGTAAGCGTTTTAAAAAGGCAACTTGTGCATGACTTTAATTTCTGCAAACTTTTCAATGTAAAATATGAATTAGTAATATCATTACTCAATAAATTGACATTTCTGTGATACTTCTGTCACAGTGAGCAGTTGAAAACATGTTTTTTTCCCCCAGCGACAGTGACCTTTGACCCTCACATTTTTCCTGTTCATAAAGTTTGAGAAAATTTTTAAACCAGAATTCTCCCCAAGTGTCACGAGACGTCCGATTCATGAGGCCGGGGCAGAGGAACCCCACCCAGAGGTGCTAACGTGTGGAAGGTCTGCTGAGGTCCCAGCTGGGGGGGTCCTCTGGTGGCCCCCTGCTTTTGCACTCCTGAGTCTTAAAGCAGCGCCGTTCAACGGTGACGCCATCATGTGGAAGACACACAGACGAACATGAAAACTCTCCAAGACGTGAAGAGGAGTTACTCAGGGCGGTTGCTACTATGGTCAAGGGTGTGTTAGCTGACTCATGGGGGGGTGCAGTCCTGGTTACTGGGCTGACGTGGGTGGTGGGGGATCAACGCTGCAGCATCACCCCCCCTTCCCCCACTAATGCAAACACTGATCCCTGTGTATGGATGGAAGTGTTGTGAAGTTTGGATTAGAAATTCAGAAAGATAAATAGTCGCGCTTAACAAAAACTATGGAAACTTGTAATTCTGGGCAAGAACACACACCAACCATGGAATCTGGAATATGGAGGGACAGTAACTGATGTAAATCTAGCAATGGAACATAAACAGCAGAAGATAGTTTGGGTAGTTCTCCTCTCAACTCTCCAGTTAGATGGGGGAGGGGTCTTCAGTGTCAACAAGAGGGGAAAAGAGTATCAAAACACTCCAGGCTTCCTTGAACAACTTAGACCAGAGCTCTGGACTTGGACTGGATGTCGCCACACCCTGACAAACCACTGATGGCTGCAGATGCTTCTCATTTTTGCTTCCTAGAACATTAACAGATGTTTCTGTCTCGTTCTTGTAGAACGACTCGCGGAGTGAAGCCCGCTACCGTAGCGTTCAGGGAGACAAAACCGAAAAGTGTCACCAAAAAAAAAGAACTTGTAACTGAACACGGACCACAGAACCAGCAGGGCTGTGACGTCATTCAGAGAGAGGAAAAATGTAGCTGGACAACGAACGGGTGTCTTCTACTTTCATCGGTACGGGCCCTTTGTCTAGTATGTTAGGTAAGAGAAATCCTGCTACTGCTAGTTATGCAATTAAGCGAGTAAACCGGTTCAACAATGAAGACCAGTCATAGTTTTTTTTTTTCTCCCATTAAATAGTCCGTTTCATAACCAGCGCGGACGGAGAAAACGATCCGCCGTATCACGATTTTAAACAGAATGAAATCCAGTCAGAGGAGACAGAAAGAGAACGAAGTGAGAGTTAAACTTCGTCAACTTCGGGAGTTTTAACTGCAGAACTTGTCTGAACTCACCTCTGCCCGCTCCAGCCAGACCGTTAATCACTAGGACGGCGATAAAAACCAGCGCGCACAAGAGAATCACAAAGATCCGGAGCAGACTCTTGTCCTTCATGTTGGCGAACGTGTCCGTTAGCTGGTTTGACAGTCGCTACTGGCAGCGGAGCCGAGCCGAACCCACCGGGGACTGTCGGACAATCGCGAGCGCACGTTGACGAGATGACGCCTCCACGTGCGGCAGGGAAACGCCCTCCGCCGATGACTTCTTTAATTTTGGAAGCGCGTGCCCCCCCCCCCCCCCCCCCGTGCCAACCCGGTTCCCACGAGCGCGCGTGGAGCCATACTATAAGAACACCGGGCAGGTAGGCACGACCCGTAATTTCTGTGCGTTTTCTTGTTGTTATTCTATAGTATTCAAATATCTTCTTTGTACAGTTTGAGTCGGTCTCACGGTAGCAGATGAGGACCTTGTGAATGTGCCGCTATCGTGAGATAACGAGTTATTTACCTCACTGACGTCACACGCTCACCATTTAACCCACTAACTAAAAAAATAAGTCACTCCCTATTATCAATAGTTTGGAGAAAAACAAAACAAACTTATCGTCACGCATTACTCGTCTTCATTTAGATTTATGTGTTCTTATTTATTGCAAACAGGTAATGTACAAGTATAAGTTGGCTTCATTGTCACCAAGGGATCGAGCCCAGGGCGAAATGCCATTGCACAACTCAAGGCCTGATACAACTATCACAATCGGTCGCAATTATTACAGATTGAAAGGAATAATGGTACACTTAAGAATGTCGTTGATTGAAGGGCGGGGCAATGATTTGTGACGTCATAACCACGACACTAAACGTTTTATGTCATCGTTATTCACCTAAGAGCCCCAGACCCCAGAACAAAATTACAACTTTGGTTTTTGTATTATGCACAACTTTAGCTTTTTGCGTCTTTCAGCTTGTTACTAAATTGCGTCCATTAGGAGTCTTTTTTGCTCTGAATTACTTGTTGGTAGATATGTGGGACACAATTTCGTTTTCATGTGGAACATAGAAACAACAAAGCAACCTGAATGGTTGCTGGATCATTGAGTCAGACATTTCTTGCTTCGATCGATGGATATGCTGCATACTCAAATAGAGAGACAGGTTTTTGATTAGCTTTGCCGTCAAGCAACACCTCATCAAGACCAGCTCTTACTAGACTGGACTGTCGAATAATAGTGACATCTATCTGGAATCAGTTTGCTGATGTCTCCAGGGACCACCAGCTCCCAGCTGATACTGCTTCGGTGGTCAACCACTTACCATTCCAGATCAGCCCCGTCAGTTTGTCTCCTCCCTCTTCCAAAATTCCTGACGTGACCTGATGTGCTCTTCCTGCTGTTCTCGTCTCTTGAATGTTTTCCAGCTCATTCCTGAGCACATTCTCTTTCTGAAAGCAACACCCATCAGAGTTTGGGAGGGGGGCAGGAGTTTATTGACACACTAATTGGACAACTACAGCCCTCAACAGGCCCGCTGCTGGTCACACACCAGCGCTGTGGACCGATGACATAAAAAAATAGGACTCGTTTGTTGCCTCAAATGAGCAAAAAAGGCAGCAGTGTTTCATGAAAAGACCTCGCCATCTGTGGGGAGGCGTGAGGGAGGGATTCTAAGGAATACCAGAGCATTCTGGAGTCACAACATCTGTAAAACATCTGCGGCTGAGAGGTTGATTCTACAACACAACACTGATACTGAACAGACCATATGTGATAAAACGGATTACTACATCTATCGAGATTCCACCACAACCAGTTGGATGCTCAGTAATGTCCTCCAACAGCTGGCTACTGTTGTCTTTAGCTAACTTGGGTCAAATAGGAGCAAAGCCTGCAGTTGTTGGGATTCTTTAATACACACTGGTACGCGAGTGAGTACTGGTGGAGGGGCGGTGGCCCACCCAGCACAAGAGGAGAGGATCTGTGGGACACACACACAGGACTCGTAGGTAGAACAGAAGCAGCCTCATCAAATCACTGCACTCACACGTTCACCTGGGTGCTGCTATGTTACATGCGTCTCAGTAGTCGGGATGAAGGTCAATATGCGCGCGTGAGAGTGTGTGTCAAGAGGCCTGAGGGTGGAAGCAGTCCTGAGCCTCGGTGCTGGGGTTGTCATAGTCCTTGTGTATGTCCAGAGGTCCGTACTGACTCTCGAGTACAGCCAGGACTCTGCTCTGGACCGAGTCCACCTGCTCTGCTGGACAGTACTCATCCAGACTGGACCTGAAACACACACATGAGCAGACATGACTAATCACCACCGGGTGAACTCATACATGCGTTTGTGTGCAGCTGCTCACCTGGACATGGTCACCAGTGTAGGTTTGGGCAGCCGCATCAGAAGCAGGTGAACAGCTGATACGAGTCGGTCGATCTCCTCGTCGGGACTGATGTGGTGAGGCAGCTCAACCGAGTCACAGGTCAGGCCTGCCTGGTGGACCTGAGGGGGAGGAGGGTTGAGACCCGGGAGGTGAGACGGACACACACCTGTGACTTAAGTTTCTTCCCTTTTATCAAGTTCATCCCCACCACGTTTAGTTTTGCTCCTAGGTGATATTTTGCTGCCAGGATGCAGATGGCAACGCTTGCAGTGATTGGAGCATCCCGTCAAATCTTTAAATCCGTCAAATCTTTAAATCATTCACGAAAACACACATCAATATAACCCATGATGAAGAGGTCAGCTGGACATGACGTAGTGATGTCACGCTCCTAGACATGATGGAGCACAGGATGCCTGATTTCACTGGACAGTTTAACTGCTGGATGTTTTCCAGAGTGAGTTGACCAGGCAAGCATCATAGGTTAGACTGTATTCTACATATGCCCATCATGGTTCTGTGTAATGACTGGAACACAATTACATAATTCCAGCTGCTAGAGGAACATGCATCTCTTCTTACCATCTCGTAGTCCGGGCAGGGGTTTCTGGATTTCAGGCTGGAAACCAGTTGAGCTAATGAAGCCATGCTGAGGACACATGAGAGAGACCGTGAGACAAAACTCTGTAGACTGACAGTGTTACAATCACATTCCAGCTTATGAGGGTTTGTTTGTGTGTGTGTGTGTGTGTGGGGGGGGGGGTCGCATGACGTCATGGAATAAACACAACGATGACACATTGTAAGAATCGTTGTCAGTGACGACTGATCTGAGTTTGATGTGTAGAATCAGTTAACTTGAATTAGAATTAGAAATAAAAACAGGTTTTGGTAGTCGAACAAGTCTCACCCGGGTCTGCTGGCCCAGCGTCCAACAGTCTCGTCGCCATCGTCCTCTAGCAGGTCTGCGAATGCTGCTTCCAGGTCCTCCAACTGATGGATACGATGGTCCACACACTCATCAAGCTCCTCCTAGGCACACACAGACATGGAGTCGACAGAAATTAGTAGAAGTGAATTTAGAGTCTGTTCTCCACATTCATATATTAATATATTTTATATATAAAAGGTCATGAGATGGCAGATAGCGGCACATTTGCTCAGCCATGTTGGGACACTTCCTTCAGCTCTTCCTCTCCTCCTCATTCCTATTATTAGGAAACACTCATAAACTCCTTATCAGGCTACTGCAGCTAGTCTCCATAGACGCTGCGCTGTGCTGTGCTGACAGCAACGAGGAAAACTGATTGTATATCGCTCGTATCAGCTTCCCTGCACTACCTCCCTATCAAATCCTTCTCCTCACCTTCAAACCCCTGAATGGTCAGGAACCTTATTATCCCACTGGAACGTGGCTGTCTAGCGAGGATGGTTTCTGTTAGTATCATTAGGGCTCAGCTCAGCACAGGCACCTCACTGATGATGTCACTGATGCTCAGTAGGTGGGTACCAACGATGTTCTAGGCAGGTTTAGTCAGCCGCCGCAGAACCTTCCTGTCAGGCCCATTTATCATGTTTTGCGAGTCAGGATTCTGTCCGTCACACACGTGAAGGGGGTGGGAACAACACACAACAAACAATTGACAAGACAGACCTCACTGGCATCTGGACGGGGTCCTCTGAAGCTGTAGAGGTCCTGCAGGATGGCGTATTCTACCTGGACAGAGACAACAAGAAAACCTTTAACCATGTTATGATGTGAGTGACAGAGATGAGACATTTCTGTTCTTCAGGATCTTCCATGAACAGCGTGTGAAACAGTTTCCATGTCAAACTAAACATAAGGATAGTTCACATGTGCTCACATTAAAACTAAGCACTAGAAACATAAGGGAGGTACAGCTGGTTTGCAGGTCCGTCATGGTCAGCTCTGTTATTCATTCACACATCGGCTCTTATGCAAGAAGCACTTGTTTGTTCTGAAGTGTCCCGTGCGAGTGATTAGCAAGGTTCAGGCAGGCTCCTACTAAGATAGGGCAGGTGTGGAGGGGGTCGACTGATATTCAGGTAGGCCTCAGGTTTATGAGTGTCAAATGAGAAGAAGAGATGAGGCAGCGAGAGATGTACCTGAGTGTACAGCTCCTTGAACGGATTCTTACACGAGAAGAAGTCCAAGTCGATGTCCAGGATGTAGGGCTCTGACTCGCTGAGAAGGCCACACGTCCTCTTCACCACATAGTTGGTGGATCCTTCCTCATCTTCATCACCAATCCCCACTGGCCTTGTCTGACTGTCGTTCCGAGCTTCATCTTGGGCTATCTTGTGGGTGTGGCTGCCCTCTGCTGGTTGCAGACTGTAGGCAGTCCTCAAGAAGGCCTGGGAGCAGCTGGCCTCCCCGCCATCTGAACACTCTTTTCTGGGCCTCTTCGCTGACCATCTGTCTGTGTGCTCAGCCGTCGTCTTTTCTGAAATTCAATTAGATTCACTTAAAGTAAATGAACAGGATTGTCACTTTGACACTGGGTCGAAAGAACTGTATAAATCAGGTGGTAAACTATGCATGAGTGTTGCGGGGATGGAGGGAATATAGACGTAGTAATATATATTGCAATGAGATACAAGATGGATGAATAGCTTTTCACTGATAAGAGTCTGATGTTGCTTGAGAAGAATGTTATTTATACCACAGTCTGGGTTAACACATGGTTCTGACTGCCTGCTGCATATAAATGAATGACTAATAAATGAACACAACAACTAAGTAGTTGTTATTAACTTTGAATTTTGCTAGCTTAAAGTTAGCTTTCCCGCTAGTCGCTGAGCCACGGCTCTACAAGCTGAGCGATTCAGATTTATCTCCCGCTGCTGTGTCGTATCGATCCATCCTATTTACGAGAGTAATGAAGAACTCTTTCACTGCTTAAGTACATTGGGGAGTGAGAATAAATTTCCCAGGTGTTCCCATAGAGACGGAGTTATGGCTTGTGCAGGACTGTGATTACAAAACACATGAAAATACAAATCAATGATCTTAAATTTTTTCCTCTGGCAAGTGACCATGGAATAAGCGTATAATGCTCTTTGAGGAGGCCACGATCAGGAATTAATGGATCCCACAGAGGGACCCAATCGTTCATTCAGTCCTGATAACAAACAATAAAAAAGTTTTTTAGGGTTCCAAACTATTGACCATATTTGAGGGTGTATATGTAAGTAAACTAACATGAAGAAATGTTAACAAAAAAGGGGTGACATCCACTCATTTTGTGATGATACCACATGTTTTGTATGCTCAAAGTCAAGCTCAGTTTTTGAGTTTAGTTCGTTTTAATTTAGTTTGTCCATAGCTGATGAGACAAGAGGTCCTTCTGCTGTCCTCCTGCCTTCTATTAACAGTCCAAGTTCATACCTGTACATGACTGGTGACTTGATGGAACTGGATTGACTTTGACCACATTCAGCCGGAGCGGTTGAGAGTTCTCCAGCTGCTCCTCAGGAACATACAGACCATCACTGAGGAAGTAGTGGTCTTTACTGGTCACCCTGTCAGACGGAGAGGAAGAGGAGTTCATGAGAAACCAAAAATGTTGTTCTACACTCCGTCCTTCCACTCTGTGCTAATGTACAATATGTCCCACCTGATGGTGGTGGTGGATGAGTCTCTGCCGACAGTCATTTGGTGCTCCCCCTCCGTGATTTGCTGAGCCCAGTATGGATGAAGCCAGGCCACACACGACACATGGCCCGCGTACACCATGGGCATGATCCAGTTCTCAATACTCAGCTCACTGGAAAAGAGACAGACGCAGTGACTGTTGTGGCCGTCTCATCTACGCTGCTGTTGAAACACATTAGCTCCATAAATTGAGGAAACACACACACAAATACACACACACTCTTATCAATATAAGAACACATATGCCAGTTTTTAAAACATGCCAACGGTGCAATCAGCTATCAGTGCTGAACTCACTCGATCCTCAGCATGAATACCAACTGCACCCTGCTCCTGAAAGAGAAAGTCACATTGTCTACTGGACAGAATACCTGAACAGCTTGTCCTTGTCAAAAACTGTATCAGCAGACATGTTGACAGGGATGAGCAGGTCTGGATGGGAGTCAAAATGAACCATCTTTATGTCCCTCTGGGGGAGGTGTCTTGATGCAATGGCCCGATATATATGACACACCACCTGGTGGAGACAGGAACACTGACCTTGTAAGCCATCGGGCACTTTAATAAAGCAACCACAAGAACTTTCCCCAGTAACCAGGAAACTTAGAGGAACTACATAGTTTGCACTTCTGATTTCATGCTTTGCCATAGCACCAAAAAAAGTATTATGCCTTTCAAGTAAAATCCCCCTGTTGCATTCTTCACGCCTCAGACATGGATTCTCTGCACGTTTAACTGTTCTTATGTCTCATGCTGTTGGGCTGTGTGGCAGGTTGTTGATTTTATTGTGAGCACACTGAGGCTAACAGCTAAGTTATGTAGCAGCACAGTACTAGACGTCGGTCAGGCGAGGGGGGCGTGGTCCGGTACCATTTATGACCCACGTGGTTGACAAGTGTCAAATTAAACACATCAGCTATTAAACGAGCCTGCTGCATTTGTTACTGGTGGTTAACAATGTGGAGTTACATTAACATTTTACTGTCTTTGAGAGACTCTCTTAAGGCGTGTAGGGATCAGCTTTCTCTCCAGCTAGCTAACATCCATTCATGCAGCTCTCCGCCAAAGAGAAATACCAGCAGACTTACATCGTGGTGGTCTTCGACTATCCACACCGGCAGGTCCTTGTAGAGCCTCTTCAGCGGAGCAGAGCTCATGGTGGACGGTACCGTTAGCTTTAGCGTCCTCCAACCGTGCGAACAAAGCTTACATTCGGCTGCAGGTTAATTCATCTCGTTTTCTGTATGACAGAAACTCACCAGGCTCGTTAATGCGGGTTTAGTGTTGGAAACGGTAATAATAATAAGACCCAGCAGAACGCACTGGAGCCACACACCCGGTTAACACTGGTGAAACACACTGGTAATTACACCCCTTCGAGCGTTGTTTTGGTGCTGCTTCTTCTTCTTCTTCTTCTTCTTCTTCTTCTTCTTCTTCTTCTTCTGTGGAGTTTTACTGTAGCTGGTATCATTGATAATGTATTAGCGCCATCTCCTGGAGCCTCTCAACCCCTACAGCGGGATCTTACGTGTTCGTATCGTCCTCGTTATTTAATACAGTGCGAAAAGATCAAACTCTGGCCCCTAATCTTTCCATTTACTCGTCCTTCTTTTAGATGCATATTTATTCCACTTCATGAACAATGCAGTGTTTATTTACAGTTGGGACAGCAGCTTAAAAGTGCTTTACTGATACTAATCGGTCCAGATTGTGGAACAAGAGATTATGCTGTAAAGTTTACAAATCAATGATACATGTTTCATATAATTGACCTTTTATCATCATAGTAAAAAGCAGGTCCACCCAGGTGCATGCTGGTCCTCTGCCTGCCTCCATGTAACCTCGGGCTGCCACAGTGACACCAAATGCCCAAACAAAACAAGAGTAAGGGTTACACAAAAAGTAAATATGGCAAACGTGAAAATCATTCAACCGAACAAATGAAACCCAATCCAGATTTTGATGCAAAAAAAATTTCTCATCTGTGTTTAGAGGATTTAAAGGTATTGCAGGTGTCCCCTTTTTTTCCCCTTTCTGGTGCTGGAATGAGTTTCACGGATGTAATATATTCACCTTTCATTCCATAATCGTTCAGGGAACTAAGGGAAAGGCATGTAAAGTCAACCCAAATTTTTTTTTTCCAATAAAAACACACATTGAGCCACCTGCTTCCTATGTGATGGTATTTATCCAGTATGTGCGTGAGAGGGTCTGCTGTATATCCCCGCTCCCTCATCTTGGTGAGAGCAAGGGCAGGCTTTGATCACTCACTTTGGAGGACATCCTCTCTGAGATGACAGCAGGATGAGTGGAGGGAGCAACACGCTGGAGTGAGGAAGGAAGGAAGAGGAAACCCACAGCTGCACACGAGCCAGAAGACAGAAGAAGACCAAAGCACAAAGTAAATGTGCTTCAGCTCAAAGAACCAGAGTGATGGCGACGACTAGAAATGATTGAGAACGCAAAAAGTACTACATACGGTCGGGGTAGAGGTGATGCTCGCGCTATTAGCTGGGCTCCAAAGTGACTGAGTTCAATTATGCATGTATGTGCCGACCCGTCACACAGATAAATATAAGAAAATCTGAATGCATTTAACTACATTAACATCCAAAGTATGCAGGACGCCACACTTTGTAACTGTACCTGACAACTAGCATAAATCAGGCCACAAAAGATGTGAATCATAATAATTATGGAGCCCAGATTTAATAAAACAAAGGCAGAATGAGCCAAAACAACAAATAAATAGATAAATAAAGGTTTGAAAGTGAATGTCCCTTTTTCTAAGGGCAATGACCCTTAGAACTGAGGGTTCAAGCCAATCATTCAATTTTCAGATGATTCCATACCTATAATGTGATTATTAGTCAGCGATTATCTTCCGTTTCTGCTAAATGTCCCACTTAATCCCCCACACTGCACCCACGTGAATGCAGCCAGGTTTAGAATGTAGAGACTGTTACATGTTGTCACTGGTCGCAGCTCTTCAATACTTCTAGGGCAACAGCAGTCAAGCTCCTGTGCTGCAGAGAGAAGATGGGGAGGCTGGGAGTGAGCTACGTATGATAACGCCAGCTTGTGCCTGGACAGCAGCCAACGGTGGTGTCCAGCAGGCTGCACCACACCGGGTTTGGACCTAAAAAAAACCAAAAAAAACAAATCTGTTTGGTTTGGTAGCTTGCGGACTAAATTTAATTGCGCTTTACCAGAAAATTGACGTAGTAATCCGCTTCTAGAAGCTACAGAGTGGCTCTTTGATTTATGTAATTCCATGTGTGTGTGCGCCAGGCACGTTTATGATGGATCGCTTTAATGAAATTTGCTCTGTACTTCTCATCTATTCACTATCTCCCCCACTGTTTCCCATCTTTCTCTGTCTTTTGCCCTTTCTACTGACTCTCCTTTATACTGCTTTCATTTCACACTGCCTCAGAAATGAAAAAGTGTAAATTGTTTCCCCCCCCTATCAAAGGGATGAAAGGAAGGATATGCTTGCCTTTGCTGATTGCATTCGATTGAAATTGAATGGAAGAACATTGATTTGGAAATTCCTGAATCGTCCCCCCCCCCCTTCACCAAATAACATCAGGCGTCAGAGTTCAAAGGGACTGATTTCAATGCAGTACTTGGCGAACTCACTTGTGTATACTGTGTCCTCTGTCCTGAGAGAAAAACCAGGACAATGTTGTCTTTTGAAGACAAAAAAAAAATGGATCTGGGCTTGTGAGTGTCATTCGTCTCAAATATGATGCAATTTGTGTGATTACATATTTGCTCGAATAAAATTATTGCTTAGTTTTTTTTCTTCTTCTTATTTTCACAAACAGACCAAAGGTTCGATCGATTTGAAAGAGGCCACCAGCCTTCATGATGGTTTTGCCTAAAACTTTCACAGCGACGGGACGTACCAAAAAAACACACGTTGGCATAAAACACTCGTGTTTTTCTTCTTTTACGTGTTAATATCAGCTTGGGAGAATCTCGCAACTTCACAACTCAGTAAATAAATCCATCTCCTGAATCTATAACTGACAAAAATACATTTACAAACCATCTGTTTGCATAAAAATATAACTGTGATTTAGCAAATCAATTCATCCTAGAAAAAAAACTCTTTCAAGACTGCTCGCAGTCAACCCTTGAGTCCATGGATCAGACGAGACATGAAGGGGTTGAAACTTTAACAGATGTATTGCCTCTGTTTGGAGATGATGTGTGTGTCACCATCCCTGTCTCGTGCTTCCTGTTTTATTTTGTAGTCATGTCCTGTCTTCCTGACCTCCCTCCTGTGATTACCTTACGTGTCTCTCCTGGGTGATTGCACCACCTGTGTCTCTTTTTCCCTCATGTGTTTAACCTCTGTGTTCCCCCTGCTGGCGGTTGGTCCATTGACGTGTTTCGTCGCGTTGTTGCGTGTGATGTCGTGTGTTGCGTGTCTTTTGTTCATGGTGTCACTAACCACATTTCCGAGTCTCAAGTCACCAGTCTCCAGGAAAGTCGTCAGTCTCCAGTCTCAAGTCAAGTCGTCAGTCTCCAGCTCTCACGTCATTCTCCAGTCTGAAGTCAAGCCTCCAGTGTCCTCGTCTCAAGTCTCCCTGTTAAGCAATAAAGACTCTTTTGTGCACCATCCTATAGTCTGCATTTGGGTCTACTTCACCCCTCACCACCCACACGTAACAGTATGAATGCATCTGTCACGACCAGCACAGTCACTTCCAAACCTGCACGAGTCGATCGGAGAAATACGAGACGTCGTCAGCTGAATGTGCAGAAATATGCAGGGAATCACAATTTATCAGGACCCCAACAGCAATATTAGAGGGACTTACACATACAGACTCAGTCAGGTCACACATTCTACCCTGACAAATATATTTTTTCAGGCTCTTCCAAAGGAATAAATAACTCATGCCAGTAATTTCAGTACTTGGAAGATATTTTAAGTTTGAATATCATTATTACACTTTTCCTTGACTGATTACTCCTCTTGACATCGCACAGACCTGACAGGAGCTCAGGGGTGCTCAGCATCATAGTGCAGTTATTTGTGTGAGTGTGTGTGTGCAGCTTCCTCAAGAAACATGAAAAGATGGGGTAAATGTGTATCGTATCTTTAAATGATAGAACGTGTGTGAATGTGTATCTGTCAGGATTTTTTTTTTTAACGTTTTTTCACTTGATGATGCGCCACTCAAGCGGAGCGTCACAGATAATACCAGGAATCAATGAAATCCTGGTTTGGATGGTGTCAGACAGCCTGGAGGAGACCTGCGTTTTTGGACACATCTCATCTTCTGTCCCGGTTCAGGCTTGGCTGATCACACTCAATTTTCTACGTGGTCACAGCAGAGCAGCGCGTTGGATGTGTGAGTGTGTGAAACCACTGGATCAGAGAGCAGCGGTCCAGCTAGACAACAGGCTGTCACAGATCTAAGGGACTGAGGACACAACTGAAGGAAACACAAAGTGAGACGCCTCTGCTCACTCTGGGAGGGGCCACTGGGAACTCACAGATTCTTTATTTAGAGATTTTAATTGTAATTAAGTTGTAATGCCTGCCAGACTGTCCCTTTCAACCTCTTGCTCCAACAATGCCACTCCTTAACACACACACACACACACACACACACACACACACACACACACACACACACACACACACACAAACTCATTAAATAGACTAAATGTGCTGCCATGGTTACCGTAGTTCTGTATATAGAGGTTGCTAATGATCATGGGGAATAATCAAGGATAATAATCCTCATCAAGGTTCTGGCTGCGTCCCCTCATTGAGTTTACCTGAGACTGTGTTGGACGGTTGCTGCCTCTCTGTCACCAGCTCCCGTCTCTCAGAGACATTTATCTAATGGCGCTATTAGGAAACACTTCCATTCAGTCCCTTCTCACAGAGATTTCTGTTTCCTTTCAGACGACTGGGGTCTCTGTCCTCACTTGCTGTTTGGCTGATGTTCTTTTCTTTCCCTCCAAAACAACAACAACAACAACAACAACAACAACAACAACAACAACAACAACAACAACAACAACAACAACAACAACAAGCTATATGACATGTCGGCACTGGCCACCTTTTAAACATCAGCAGTGGTCAAGAATTTCACTTCATGTCTAATTTATTTTCCTGAATGGACCCATTTTTTGAATGTTTTTGCTCTCAATGCGTAATTGTCAATGTTTTGCAAGTCATGTCATTTTATCAGATTTTTATCAGTTTTGGCCGTTTTTACATTTCATTTTAAAAAAGATTTTGAAACTTTAGTCAATGGAAATCTTTTTTTTTTTATTTTAATTTTCCATCATTCAAAACGCTACTTCACTCTTCCTAAACAACAATGGTCCAAACTATCAAGAGCAGCTTTCAAAGATAACCTTTTTTCCAACTCTGTATTTAAGTATTTTGCCATTGAAACTGCACATCCTTTATTTTAAATTCCATCTTATTATGCCAGTAAATGTTTTTTTCACCTCCACTCATTCTCATCTTTGGCCTGTATCTTTTTGAGGAGTTTTTAAAAAAAAATTTTTTTTTTTTACTGGCATCTCTGCTCATGCATTCATTTTGTATTTCAACTATTGCTAATACCCTTCTGCAAGAAAAATATCAACTGATATTGCACTTGTGTTCAACCCAGAAAATATGAAAATGAAGCTTGGTCTCTCTTCTATTCCGTCTTACATTTTGATGCACATTTTCATGAATCACATTTCCCTGTGTTGGGTTTTTTTTTTTTTTTTCCTCCTGAGATTCTGGTTCCTCTCATGTCTCAGAGAAAGTTTTCAGTTTGTGACCAAAAGCCACGAGTTTATTGATGAACCAAGCTCCTGACGTCCGGGATTCCGGCTCTTCTCCTTCAACGGCTGCTCAGAGAGATGAAGTTATGTTATAATTTCTCTCCAAATCCATATATGCTGCTAATACCGTTGAAAAATATGTGAACAAAGTATAGTGCTGAGATTTACAGCTTTCATTTAAAAGTCCACTGATTAAGGATTTATCCTCGACCGGACTGAAGCGAGTCACTGCGGAAACCAATCAATGTACAACTAATTTCTCCAAACCAGGTCACACTGGTGTTTTTTTTTTTGTTTTTTTTTTTGAGTCCCCCTCTTGTGATGAAGACCTCCATGAACGAGGCTCTGGAGAAAAAGATCCCATACAAACAAGTGTTAGTCGTTCATCAGAAGAGGAAAAGACAGAGGAAATGAAAAACATTAGATGGAGATTAAATTCATTTGTTGCTGGCGCAATAACCTGTCAGATGGCGCATCCCTCCATGCTGGGAAATTAAATAATCAATTACTTTAATGGAGAACTCAGATGGAAGTCATTGTACTTTCAAGGCTTTGTTTTAGATTACCTCTCAGACCTGGATAGCTCCACTTGTGTTGGGATGAAATATATGGATTACAAGGCCACAATTTCCTTTTGTGTTGCATGACAACAAGATAGATCCTGTGTAGATGTTAGGTCCCTGCTGAGCTACTGGAAAACAGTCCATGAGCAAGGCTGAGATGGATCAGTTTAGTCTCGACCCCCATCTGCGAGCGGGGGCTCCACTCCGCTGTGGGGTGTGGACCCAAACCCAGACACTTTGTTTTTTAAATAAAAAGGGGATTTAGTGTCACCAGAGGCGAGGTGGAGGGGGCAGACCAAATCCAGTCAGTTTGTAAAGCACCAAGTCACAGCAAAAGTGATCTCTTAACCCTTTAGGAGTAGAGCAGCTCCAAAACCACAATCTTTCAATTCATTTAAACCCATGGTTCCCCATGAGCAAGCAGCGAACCAGCGGCGACCAAACCCTCTCTCTAACGAGCAGGAACATGGGGGTGGTTACAGATAAAAGACAGTGACAGTGACAGACAAAGAGGCAGGGTCAAAGAGAGACAGAAAGAAGGAGGAGCAAGAGAGTGATAGACAGACATGGATGGGGGGGTGATTGAGTTGTTTGTAGGACGCTGAAAGACGACAAATACGAGCAGATTGTTTCAGGAGTAGCCGCTTTAACCTCAGTCAACAGTTTAAAACCACTGATTGATAAAGCGTCAGACTACAGCCTTTTTTCAGACTTTGCTTTTCAGCCAGTGCGTTCCATCGCTTCTGCACTCCGGACGGGCTGTTCAGGTGGACACCCGCTCAGACGTGACTGGTCAAAGCTGCCCAGAGGAAAACTAGAAGCTTCCCTGTCCCAGCATCGTCTCCCTCGCCCACAGATTCTGTATTTGCATTCAAAATCAGTTTTTAAAGATTAGAAGCACGCTAGTGAGCTGCTGCAAGCAAAGACAACAAGGCCTTTAAATCTTCCTCCATCTTGGCTTCACCTCTGCTAAACAAGGAAGATGTTTTTTTTTTTTTCCAGAAAGAGTCACGTGGGTGGCGCGTGACGATTCATACGTCACGAGCGATAAGATTCAATCAAGATAGTGGTGTCATCGTGTTCAGAGAGGGCAGGACGCATCTTCACCACTTACAAAACGAAAACTGCTATGAGATCGACAGGTTGATGGAGTAACTGCCTCGTTTTAGATGTCTAGAATGTAACAGAACCGTCATGGAGGAGCCCTCTGCTCGCCATTATATCTTGGCTCCGGATCCCTGTCAGTCAGGCGTGATGTAACACATAACTGCTTCGTGTCTGCAGGATCAAAGTGAAATAATGAAAATAGGATCAGATGTAATCCAACAGGCAGGAGGTAGAGAGGGACCAAAAGAAATTGCGAGAAAAGTATAAATATTACATTTGGAGCAGCAGAGATGGAGTTTAAATGAGACACAGATGGCAAATCATGTCCTTAATCTTCATGTTTAAATGCTCAATATTTAATCAGATACCTTCTAATTAATTACAAATTGTTTAATGATATCTCCCAGTGATTAAAGGATTATCCTCTGCTTTGATTATAACCTCCAAACATACACATGAGTAGATTTGAAATTAATCTCTTCCTTCCTCCTTTTGTCTTGTAACGATTCCAGTCAATCAGCTTTTCCAAATGTGGCTCATCCACTGTTGAACCTGCGAACGCACAGCAGCAAACTCTTCATCTGGTGGAGTGTGTGTGTGTGTGTGTGTGTGTGTGTGTGTTTGCATGTGTGTATGTGTGAGTGAGTATTTTTCTTATTAACAGATGTGGCACTGATGTTGTGCTATTAACTGTACAATGTGGTTTGTGTTGAAAAATTTTCTCTCTCTCTCTCTCTCTCTCTCTCTCTCACACACACACACACACACACACACACACACACACACACACACACACAGAGTTTGTAGCATTCATGTTTTATGTTGAATCAATGCCTTCATGACCACAAACAGAACTTTCTTCAACGCGCCTCATGGGGAAACTCAACACGGTGAACAGAATCCCTGCTGCCACCTTGTGTCTCTACTGTGTAATTGCAGGATGAAGCAGCCGCGCCAGCAAACAACAGTGACGATCCCATGAGTTTAGGCCGGCTGTGACGTGGGCCCTGCTTTGGTCTGATGTACAACTTTCAAATTACTTGTGTGTATGACACACAGCAGCGAGCGTCAACCTCTTGACTTTTATATACAGTGTGTACTGTATATGCATAGAGTCTACCTGAGGAGGCGGGGCAGGCTAGTGAATGGATCAAGCAGCAGCTGCAGCAGCAGTCCACACGGTAACCTTTTTAACAGTTATATTCATTATTATTATTATTATTATTATTATTATTATTATTATTAATCAAGGCTTCATATGATGAGCTTTCAGCATAAAAACCTGCGTGAAAAGCTCCAGAAACTGGATATAGACGGGACTGTTTTCCATTTCCAGATCCTGTGTGTTGTTGAGCTGTGTGTGTATTGAGCATATTATATTAGTCTAGGATATGAGGTACCTCTTATGTCTTTCATGTATGGGTTCTATATCTATTTACAGCAACTGGGATACTTGGTCTCATACAGGAGCTGCATATGCACCAAACACTGAACACTCACAGTTGGAGAGTATTCACATTAATATCATCATATTTGCATCATATCTTGGAATATTGAGGCAAAAACATCCCTGGATTCTTGTTCTTTGTGGGTTTTTTTGTTTGTTTGTTTTTTGCTGTGTAAATGATCGGGTTGCAGGTTGCACCACTCACACTTCGCTGCTCTGACATGAATGTGCGTTTTTTTGCCTGCTGCATCTCCATCTCCGTGGTAACTAATTCCTGTTGGACCACGCAGAACAAGGCCCTACACAGTACATGTGAAAAATAACATCATTGTAATCCTTTTTTTTGTGATTAATTGTCTGGTTGTATTTCAGCTGATTCAGTTGTGCGGTGCAGCACAGTGAATGTCTGAATCAGGTCATCTCATTACATGTACCATTAACTTCACCGAGACTTTGTATCAGGACCTTAAATGGGTGAATGATTATGCAAATGCAGAGTGCACAACCTATTTCCATATCTCTAGTAATAACGCACATACAAGCATCTGCATAATGGAGCGGTGGAATGAGCGAGCAGCGTTTATGTGAGTGTGAAGGTCTCTCCGCTCGTCTGAGGGCTGTCCAGGAAGTGTCGGAGATAAGTGAGGAGAACAGAAGGAGGGTCAGGTGATCTTAAGTGCTGGAAGAAGATGATGACGGAGAAGTGGTGTTTTCAGGTGGGAATATTCTCAGATGCCAAGACAGCAAGTCATGAAGGGATGCGTGGTTTGGAAAGTTTCTCCTGTGAAATTTTAAAGCCGAGAGTGAACCAGAGGAGAGTGTCTACAGAAACCAAGAGGAACCGGAACCAATTCAGCGTTTACGCCAATGAACAGAAACACACCTGCGGAGGGTTGGATTTATGTTTACTGCACAATCAAAATATGGTCAAGTCAAGTTAATGTTAT
Organism: Aulostomus chinensis; assembly: GCF_037954235.1. Taxonomy (NCBI): domain Eukaryota; kingdom Metazoa; phylum Chordata; class Actinopteri; order Syngnathiformes; family Aulostomidae; genus Aulostomus; species Aulostomus chinensis. Next base: position 22,629,617 of record NC_141324.1, read on the forward strand.
TTGGATGGCACCAAATCACAACAAAAGTTATCTCATGGAACTTCACAAGTAGAGCAGGTCGAATGCCACACACAGTGGTGACCAAACCCTTCCTTTTAACAGGCAGGAATGTCAAACAGATTCAGGCTCAATGGGGACGGACGTCTGCTTTGACCGGTTGGGAAAGAGAGCAGGAGAGCGGGGCAGAGACAAAGACAGATAATGGAGGAAGACAGATATGCAGAAGGAAGGAGTGGGACAGAGATAAAGAGGGAGAGAAAGAGAAGAGACTGATTGACAGACGGGGACGTGAGCAGGTGATGGTCAGTAGGTCTAGTCTGGAGCCTCCTCCAGCAGCAGCATCAATCAGGGATCTGGGGAGTGAGGAAGCAAAAAGGCCAAAGAGAAGAAGAGGAGTTAGTAACACATTTGAGTACAGGAGGAGAGAGAGGAGTGAGAGGAGGAGAGAGAAGCCCAGTGCACCATGGGAGATCTCCCAGCAGCCTAAGCCTACAGCAGCATATCTAAGGGCCAGCCTAAGCAGCCCTAACTATAAGCCTGATCAAAAAGGAAGGTTTTGAGTCTGCTCTTAAAGGTAGAGAGGGTGTCTGCATCCCGGACCAAAACTGGGAGACGGTTCCACAGGAGGGGAGCCTGATAGCTGAAGGCTCTGGCTCCCATTCTACTTTTAGAAACTCTAGGAACCACCAGTAACCCTGCATCCTGGGAGCGAAGGGTTCTGGCTGGGTAATAGGGCACTATGAGCTCTGTCAGGTATGAAGGAGCCTGACTGTTGAGGACTTTGTATGTTAGAAGGAGAATTTTGAATTCTATTCTGAATTTGACAGGGAGCCAATGCAGAGAAGCCAGTACAGGACAGACATGGTCTCTTCTACTAGTTCTAGTCAACACGTGGGCAACAGCATTTTGGACCAGCTGGAGAGTCTTTAGGGACCTACTGGTGCAGCCTGACAGGAGGGAATTGCAGTAATCTTGTAAGTGACAAGCCTGGAAGTGACAAAGGCATGGACTAGTTTTTCTGCATCTTTTTGAGACGGGATGTGTCTGATCTTAGGAATGTTACGTCCTGGAGTTTTGTTTAATGTGGGAGTTAAAGGACAGAGCCTGTGGTGAATTAAAGTTCCAAAACACTATTAAACAGTATTTAGAGGGTTCCTGATATGAGAATGACAAGAATCCTCCTCTGATCAAAGCCAGATGACTGGAACATGATCGTGCTCAGTGTTGGATGAACACGCTGTACTGTCATCCAGTGGAGCAACTGGCTACCGTCAAATTACGCCTCCGTAGTGCTCTCTCCACCAGTGATTTCTCCCAACAACTCAGCATCTTCCTGAGTGGCTGATGGGACAGACAAACATTCATTTCACCTTTCAGTTATATTGATGCACAATTAAAAATAACAATCTGGGCCTGTCAGTGTGAAGATCACGCAAAAAAACAAAAAAGTACTGCAGATCTCTGCTCATTCCTCTCCGTCCTTCTAGAGAGTCAGCATCAAGGACATATTCAAAGCATCTACGTGGGGACAAAAGACGTGCTGGGAACATTTGGTAACGTTGGCTGAAGAAGCCTCATCTTCATCAGTGCGAGCTTGCAGAAGATGAGATCCTGACTCACCTGCTGCAGTCTCCCTCTGCCTCCCGCAGCCTCGCCTCCTCTTTGGTGCTCACACCGCTGAGAGTCGTGGGCTGGAGCTATTTTTATGTTCTCCATCTCTCTATTGTTAACCTGATATCTCGGCAACACCTTGAGGGAATTTTTCCAAATTTGGTAGAAACCTCCACTGGGACTCAAGGATGAAGTGAAAGGATTTTGGTGGTCAAAAGGTCAAGGTCAACTGTGACGGGCACACTTTGTTAAACCAGGATGAAAGGCCCTGCCGCACGCTTTCTCTCTTTCTTTCAGTTTCTTTTTCGCCAGAGTTTAACAAATCTCTCCTGCTTGAATCAACCTGTTTGTGTTTTTGACCAACAATATAGTGATGTTTCAGGCCATAGCGCAAACGGAATGACAAATAGATCAGAAGGGTTTGTTTTATTAATTTTTGAGAACTGGGGCGATTCATAAAACATTCAGGGCTGCAGATGATGAGACTAAAGATGCAACTGGTGTTTGGTAAATTACATTTTTCCTGTAGTGGATGGAATGTCTGCTGTATGTGTGCCCTGGAGGGGCTGCTGATGAAATGTGGAGTCAGAGAGTGATGGAGTAAATGTAAGATTCTCTGTCAACAGTTACCAGCGAGTATCTCTGCCATCCAGAGTGACAAGTGGATGTCGAGCTACAGTTCTTCCGTATCCTTCTTCTATACGTCCACCTTGTAACACACTTACCCTGTCAGTCAAATTCAACGCCGCACAACCATGCCATCATGAGCCGTGATGCAGTTCTGACACTTGTCCTGTTTTGTTTCAGTTCCACTTTATGAGGGTTTGTAATTCAAAATGTGCAGTTTAAATGAAACAGTCGCGACACAGAGGATCAGCATTCTTGTCTACTACCTCCAGAAGAAAACAACTGTGATCAGTTCATGCGTGGGATGTGATGGTGGGGCTCCGGCTCAGCTCACTTGTCTGCAGGACACAGTTGCCGGGACTTCTTTGAAGACATTAATTACATCCCATCATGTCCAGCTCACATGGCCAAACCCACCTCTAACACCCATGTGGCCCCATCGATTGAGCCCGGCTGAATGCATGAGGCTGTAAAAGGCAGAGTGTGTGCTCAGACTAAAAATAGGTTGTTTTTTTCCTGCCAAAAGACTCCACTCGAACTTGATCAATACGCCTCTCTCAAGTAAAAAGCTCGCAAAGCACACCTGCCGAATTCTCTTTTCAGCCAGCGACATCAAAGCCAGACTTCTCAGTCGCCTAATTGTTACACTAGTGTGATAAATCCATACAACTGTATGTAGACCTGCCAGCAAGAGGAGGGACATCAGTCGTCTTTGTTTCCTTGAACTTGATCTGAGTGAAACAAGATCAGATGATCTATTTATGCCTGGAAGCAAGGGGAACACACTGATTTAATGCTATACAGACACACAGACAGACACACACATACACTGGTGTGTAATTGGATTTGAGCTGGAGTGTATTTGTCTTGACGCCGCATCACAACTGAATAAAACCTTGCATCGTCAAATGGGTCGAACAGGCAAAGATTAGACAGCCAACAACCGTGAGTCAGATTCTTTGTTCTTTTTTTTTTTGAAAAACAAATAAAATAGAAACCCATCCAAAAAAGCCTAACAAATACATGACTGGATATAAAACACGCATGCATCCATCCTACTGCATGCATGAATTTATTTACATGTATGTACCTTATGCATCTATGATAGATATTAGACTCTTACTAGTAGGACCAGTTACACGTGGATCATCTGTAATTCATTAGCCTGTCCCAAATTGCGGCTCACAATATCTTTCATTTGAACATGAAGATGTGTTTTTTGGACTCCACCAGCATCCACTCGACTCCACGTCTCCAATCTCTTGGCCCTACAATAACTAGGAATGCGAGGCTCATGATGAGACTCCAAAAACCTTGCAAGAAATGAAAGAACTCAGTCCTCAAATGATCCTAGAAGTATGAACAATTTCATTTTATTTTTTTTTTACCATTGAAATATAATGCGTAAGGCAAAGATAGCCTTTTAAAAGAACTATGTGCTCGCAAGGGTGGCATGGCTCAGAGGTAGAGTGGCTGTCTAGCAACCGGAGGGTCGCTGGTTGGATCCTCACTGTTAGAAAATATGAAGACACGTTTTTGTTTTATTATCATGAAGGCTTAGCCTGATGTAGAATCGTATGATAGTGTTGTGACCTTGGTTCAGACCAAAGGAATGAAGTTTGTGCAGGTTGTACCAGGCTGTGCTTCCACTCCTGAGATAAGAAGAGGCCCTGGACAGTGAGGAGTCAGCGTCCCTACGCTTCCCCCGCACCTGTCCTTGATGGAGGAAGGAAGAACAAAGGCGTGGTGGAAAGCCACTGAGAAGAGGACCTTTGCATGTATATGCTTGGAAGACACTGAGACTGTTCTGTGCAGATGTAAACCTTTGCCTGCACTCCTTGCTGCAAGGAAAACTTTAATTGAGATCTCTGTCTCAGCCAAAATACAGTCTTTATCCTACAGAAATAATTTCCTGACACTCACTTCCCGGGGACCATGTCCAAGTACCCTTGAGCAAGATACTGAACCCCTAATTGCTCCTGATGGCCCTGCGACGGACTGGCGACCTGTCCAGGGTGAACCCCGCTTCTCAGCCCAATGCGTCCTTGTTCACACCTTTTATGAAAACCTCCAATGTTTTTTGTTTTTTTTTAGACCTACATAGTCAACATGGAGGCGATAACAGTGAGAGAAGTTGAATCTTTTCCTCACTCAAACTAAGCGGTTAGCGTCACCAGGTGACCTGGAACTGCAGCTGAACCCTCCTCGACTGCTTCCCTGCCGTCTGTGGCGTTTCATTTCTGTCAGTTAATCGTTTGCAGTTACTCACCTCCTCGTGTCTCTTTAAGTAATGAGCCTGCGTCAGTGATGGGACCAGTCTCATTACTGCTGTTCTCTTTTACAGCACACACAAATAAGTCAATCAAATTCTAGCTCATTTGATTTATCTAACTGGGGGAGGAATAAAACCTGGGGGGATCGTTCCAATAATAATGTTTGAAATACACAGAGACAGACGGTAGAATTCTTTTTCATATCGAATACAGGGGGCTGCACAGTGGTGCAGTGGTCAGCACTGTGGCCTCACAGCAAGAAGGTTCCGGGTTTGGGTCCTGGCTCGGGCACAGGATCTTTCTGTGTGGAGTCTCCATGTTCTCCCTGTTCCTGTGTGGGTTCTCTCTGGTACTCCAGCTTCCTCCCACCGTCCAAAGACATGCAATTTGGGGACGAGGCTGGTTGATACTCTAAATTGACTGTAGGTGTGACTGTGAGGGTGAATGGTTGTTCATCTCTGCATGTTGGCCCTGCGATGGACTGGCGACCTGTCCAGGGTGAACCCCGCCTCTCGCCTGTAGATGCTGGGATAGGCTCCAACCCCCCCCCCCCCGCGACCCTTACTAGTAAGGAATAAGTGGAAGACGATGATGGATCTAATAAAGGATTTTATGTCAAATATAGCAGGTAATGCTTCAGGGTTAGCCAGGAAGCTAGTTTTCCTCTACACAGTTCTATTGGACCCCCCCACTGACACCAGGACCAGGACAAGCACCCAAGGTTAAAAAAAGAAGAAGAAATTTGGAGTTGACCACTTTTTGGCTTTTCCTATGTGGTTTCCACTTTTGCTAAGCTTGCAGACATGAAGATATTGCCAGTGTTAATGGTTGTTCAAAGAACTCCTGTCAGTGTGCTGAGGACAGCTCCTCGCACGCCGCGTCTCCAGCCCTCTTCATCTGTGCCTTTGAGAATGAATGCTCATGTATTTTTGAGTGAATCTGTGTGCATTTCTGAATATGCAATGTGTGTACATTTGTGTGTGTGTGTGTGTGTGTGTGTGTGTGTGTGTGTGTGTGTGTGTGTGTGTAAGGGGGTGGGTTCAGTCAGTTTGACAGTCATTTGTGATCTCTTTACATGACGGCCGCATCAAAGATTAAAAGTGAAGAAAAGAAATAGGAAGCACTAATGGAGGCAGGTGGTGTACTTGTGGCTTGGTAAAGTTGCAGCTCCTGTCACTAATGCTGCTAGTGGCTGACCACACACACACACACACACACACACACACACACACACACATTTCCTGATGCTTACATTTTTGTGAGGACCACGTCATGCTTTCCCTTTCACAACTAAATACCTGACCCTAATTCTAATCCAGATCCTAAAACCAAGTTTTGCCCTTCCCATCAAAGTTGAGAGGTCTGAATACATGATCCTAACAAAAATGTCCTCATTATGCTGGTAATAAAAAAAATTGTTCTGGTCCCCGCTATGTAACAAACACAAGAACACACACACACACACACACGCACACACACACAGCTGCCCTTAGGAGGACATTGCATTGAGTTCCATTCATAGTCAATGTTCAAACCTTAATAAGGACATCACAACTGATGTTCCGTCATGTTAGGACTGGTCTTTGGTCCCTATGAGGCCCCAAGGTCCTTAAAGGGTTTATGTTTTATTCCAGAAAAATGTTTCCAATAGGTGACAACGCGCATCCTGTCCACACCCACGCAGGCCGTGGTGAGCGCCAGTCGGTCAGCTGCAGACAGATGGTGGAACAGAGAACCAAAACTCAGTCTGAAGTTTGAAGTGCATCTGTCAGCAGCTGAAATCGCATCTATTTCTGGTGTGACTTCAACCCTGAATAAAAACGTATGAATATTTTATGCAATTCTGTTTTATCTAACGATTTAGGTTATTTATTCATTTCTGGGTTTCGTTTACTGACACAAACATGATCATGTGTGGTTAAATATTCATGTGAAAGCGGTGCTGGCCCATTTTTTTTGAAATTTTAGATAAAATGTTGTTAGAAAGAAAAATTGGTTTCAGTGACAAAAAAAAAAAGTAGGAACACGTCAGCACTGTCCAATTGGTCCACACCCAGCAGAGGAAACCACTCAGAGGCAAAAACGTCCAGACAGTATCAGGCTGTGCAGACAGGAAGAGAGGACAGCGCCTGCAACATCGTCACTGTCTGTCCTTGATATCATCCCAGGGGGCGCCGGAGAGTTGAAGGTGAAGCAAAGATGCTGTGTGAGGTGAGTTGATTTAAAAAAAAAACAACAACTTTGGAGACGCAACTCAGTCAAATGTTAACACCATGGAGGTATTGTAAGACCCGAGTGCCGGAAGAAAGACAGTTTTACATGGTGGCTTCACGGCGTCCGTCATGCCACTGCAGCTCAAAACCACATTCTTCCATAGATTCCCGGAATGAAAGAAACAGCTGTGAAAGGATGGATACATTTTGAGCCTCCAACCTCTGGGGAATGGTTCGTCTAACGATCCTAATTTGATTTCTTTGGTCTGATGACATTTTAAGAGAGAGAAACTAGAGGACAGAAGGCTTTGCCGTGGGACATCTTGTGCGTTTCCTTCTCACCCAGGAAACCTTTTGTGCTTCATGCACAACAGCACTTTTTAAAGGAATGAACTCGAGACACAGCCAGTTCATTCAGTCAGTGTCACTTTCATTATTAACACCTCTTACAATGAAAACCGCTCATCCAAGCCACTTCACTTGGCACTGCCCATCCTCCAGCGCCACACTTGCCAGGTTCGCCTTCATTCAACCTGATGAACGCTTGCTGAGCTATTGGAGTCACACACACACACACACACTTGTATGCTGAAGGTTAGACCACACCAGGCCCATCATGGTTGAGGACATGGTATGAGTTCAAAGGTCAGGACGTCGTGCCATCCGCTGTGTCGTCTTTTCTACAGGCGCGGTCTCATAGCGGCGTACACGCTAACAGTGACAGCAGCTCTCGCTTCTCGAGCACAAAGACATTCACCATCAGGAGAGCACAGGTGTGAATGATGGACCCGTCTCAAGCCCATGTTCAGTGTCATTTTTCTCCCATTTGAATTAATAATGAATGCAAATTGTTGCAGGTAAAAACTTGGTAATTGGAAGTCAGGTAGGTGTTTATTTACATTCGGAGCAGAGCTGAGAGATCTGACCACAGGTGGTTACAGGCGACACGTGGAGATGAGCGGGTTTTCCTGGCAGTTAGTTGTCACATTTCTGTCAAATTACAATAAATCAGATTGATTGTAAAAGTTTATTTTGATCAAATTAAACAAGTTGATAATACATCATCATATACCGACGGTAGAGTTTCACATCTGCAAAAATGACATTAAAAAACTGTGAGGCTGGATGGTCCGGGGATTCTTCCTCCCCCTCCCAGAATATCATTATGTGTCCTATAAATATTTGGTACAAAAAGAAAGAATTACAATATAAAGAAAAATATATGGACATTTTTGTTTGAAGCCTTCAGAGCACAACGGTCACAAAACACAACTGGAACAAACTGCTGCTTTTACTTGGAACGGCCAAAACACACGAGACAAACTCCTGACATCACATCAGGACGACAACAAGTCTGAATCACTTCAAAGTTTCACTCCTCACTTAGAAAATCATGTTTTGATCACAAAGCGCCGAGGCTGACTGCTGCGATTTTGACCTTTTACTTCAGTAATTAGTGTAACATCAAAGCAAATGACAGCTCGGCTGCCCTCCACTGTTGGTTAATTACAGCATGGAACAACAAAACCTCCTGCCTCGCCAGGAGACACAACGGCGCCTGAATAAAAGTCATGTTTCTTCATTAGACAAAGAGAGAAACTGGATCATAAAACATGCAGGTACATGGGAGAAAACAGGTCAAAGCAATCCTTTTAAAATGAGTTACTGATCGTTGATGACCGGTTGAGATGTTGGTTGGGGGGGGGGGGCTGTCACTGTGGGAATGTGAGAACCGAGGACAGCTCCGGTGCTCTTGTGACACCACATTCTGAGGTGGTCTGGACCGCACCGGGGGCCCACCTACTCAACTGTCCTAATTCAGTGGAAGGATTTACACATTTAAACAACGATGGTGCCACGCTGTCACATGATATCTGAAAATATCACGCCAACATATTATGAGTTAATAAAAAACGTGGGTGGCAGGTGGGCTGGAACGCCTCTGGCACCAGTAAACTGATGTTGTGTACTTAAAAGCTGTTTGACAACAACCATTTAACCACAAAAGAAGGAGAACATACGACATAGAGAACCTGAAGAAGAACCCCGTGGTGATCTTTCCCTCTTTGACTTTGACCGCTGTGTTCAAGGTCTTTCTGCCAAAACCTCCAGCACCCCCCAACACACTCTCTACAGCTCACACTACGCTCTGCACTTCCTGTATTGTGTATGTGTGTGTATATTTGTGCCTTGTTTCCAGAAGCAAGACTCGACCAAAACAGTTAATCTAAAGAATATGAAGCTAGTATTTTAAATTAGAAGTGGCTAAAATGCTCTGCGTGGTTTGCATTACGGGGGGGGGGGGGGGGGGGGTATATGGAGTTCAGTATTTGGTTTTCCTCACGTTGGAATATTTGGTTTTCCTCACGTTGGAATGGTCCTTAGAATTGTTGACTAAAAGTGACAGCTCTCCTTCATGTAAACATGAAGCATATTCGAAATAGTGAATCTGAAAAAAAAAAATTTAATTTTTTAAGTTTAACTTTTTCATTAAAATTCCAGTCAAATTTACTCAGTTCAATGACATTTTCTGACACAATATACACTTAATCAGGATGCTAAAAATCTAGAAATGAACATTTATATCTTCAGTTTGTGTGCAGCACAAAAATATCCTGTTAACATAAAGAAACCAGTGCATTAAGTCACATGAGTTTTTACTCTGTGTCCCGAAGAAGGCGATTTCCAATGAGGATTCGTCCTCACCATGGTCACTTTGTACAAGACAGCAAAAAGACAAAAAGCGTCATGTAGGAGTTGTTAGCACCTCCAGTCTGAGCCGGCCACAGCTCAGCTCCGGGGGCAGCAGAAGGGCACTTAGTCAAAAAGAAAAGAGAGAACTTCCCCCCAACCCCGGTGAATGTGTCCGGAGTGTTTGAGTGACCTAACTCCGTCCATCTTGGCTGGAGCTGCACATAAGGAGCTCCAAGACACACTCCAAACATGGGAGAGATTATTTGGTAACCCTTGAAACAGTAAAAAAAAAAAAAAGAAGAACCCATCCATTCAGGCCTTAAGGGGAGGACCTGCCCATCTCTAGGTTCCACCCCCCATCTTTTAGTTCCAATCACACAAACAGATACTTAGGACTTGAGTCCCCTTTAGAAAATGACTTGGTACGCCCCATGTGTGGATCCAGGTGGAGCATTAGGAAATATCCTTGACTGTCCTGTTCACCGGAAGCAACAACTGCATCCTGTGAGGTGTTGTCACCACTCCCCTCGTCCTTGTGTTTTGTCGAGCGTGTGTATGTGTGTGTTGTTAGGAGAAGTCACTGTCCTCGCCCCCGTACAGGTCGGCTAGTTTCCTGAACCTGGGCCCCCAGTCACTCAGGTAGTGGTAGTCCTGCTCAGCTTCAGACGATGCCGAGCCCAGCGAGCTCAGCGACTCGGCCACCGACCCCGCACCCTCGTAGGCGTAGGTGGCCAGTGAGTCGTACGGGGGTGCTGTTGGGTTACAGTCGTTGTCCAGGACTCTCTGGTTGATGAACTCTCGAACATCCCCGTTATCCTGCAATGCCATGCTGACCGGCGGCAGGATGAGGCTTGGGGCAACAGGGGCGGATCGGCAGTGTGGCGGGAAAAGCAACGTGTCAGTGGGCATGATGTCCCGCCTCTGTTTGGCGGACTCCTCCAAGGCAGCCGCAGCATCCGGGTGACGCAGCGCTCCGATGTCGAAGGCCTGGGTGTCCTCCTCGCCTCCGCCCTCGTCGTTGTAGCTCACCACGTTGTCCCTGACATCCTCCTTGGAGATGATCAGGGGCTCCTGCTTCCTTTGGTGTTTCAAGGCGGTGAACAAAACCACGATCACTGTAGAACACAGAAACATCCAGAATCAGACGACTGTACATGAATCAGGGATGAAAGACGAATGTCCTGAACTGGGCTGCTGAGATCTGAAGACATGGACCACTGGTGTCTACTGGGACAAGAGAGACAGACTGCACTATAAAGCTTTATTCTATAAAGCTTTTGTAGAGTAAAAGTGCTGCTGCTGCTCCAGGTATTTGTGAAGCATCATGTCTAAGAAGCTAGCGTCTTCATCCTGGGAGCGGCTGATTGCCCGTCTGTTGGCAGCTTTCTGGAGAACCACTCATCCAAACTACTCCACACTCCACACTGATTGCATATGGCTATCAACCAATGTACGTTAACATGCAAATTAGCTGACGCCTGGTTATGTAGAACACTGTGATGTTGAGAGACTAACCCAGTCTCTACATGGCTCTGGGTATAAAAGGGATTCTTTGGCTGTGCGTGGCAGCAGCACTGCTGTGATAAGCCATTTCCAATTAGCAGAGCTTACGAAGCAGCACATTGTTGAATCGCTGTCTAAATACTTCCACACTTGAGTTGATCATGGGTGAGGGGTTTAGGTGGAGGAGCCACTTATGGCTAAACACAGAAACTTGTCTTTTACTCTTAAAGTGCTTTCACACGAAGCACACCTTTGTATAGTAAAGCCGCTCAGTACACCTCTGAGGTCACAGCACCTGTATGAGACGGTTACGGCTCATTTGCTGACACGTAGTGACACTTTATAGTAAATGTAGCATCAAAATTTTGGTTGTGGGCGAGATAGAAGGACAGCAAGAGTCAAAAGAGGAAAGAAAAAGATGGACAAGTCAAGTGAGGATGACTGTGATTGAGATGGACGCGTGGACGTCTATTGCTGCGTTCTGTGCAGGAAGCAGCCTGTGACTTCAGAGGCTTCAGCCATAAATAATCATGCAGAGTTTGATTGGCTGAGCTCATGCAGGCCAGTTTGAATTTAGATCAAGTAGAGCAACACGAAAGAGCAGAGGCAGAGTTCAGGTCAGCGAACTGAGGTAACCGCCAAAACACTGGAGACCAGCTGGGATGTGAATGGGAGAGAGTGAAGGCCAATGATGTACAGGAGAGAGAGAGAGCGATGGAACGAGTTCTCTCTAATGAACCCGACTGAGAACCGGCTTCTCTTCCTGCCTTTATCTGAGTCTATGTGAGTCTTCTTGAAGAGCGGAAGCCCCGAGGGTGCCTGCCAATGTTCAATGTTCATAGTGGATGTATTTTGGGTTCATTTACGTCCTCCTTGCAGTTACACACACACGCGCGTGCACACGCACGCACACACACACACAAGGACTCATCAACTATGGATGAGGATAATGGGTCTGTCTGCACTCTCTGCTTTGAGTCTCTGCTGTGCTGTGAGGTCCAGTTGAGTTCAAATTTGTTTAGTGCATGAGAGCGTGCATGCGTGTGTGTGTGTGTGTGTGTGTGTGTGTGTGTGTGTGTCCATTCCAGAGGGTCTTAGCTGTAAGACTTTTTTGGACATTTGTACATTTCAAATAATTTCCATCTGACACCTTAACGCAGTATATAAATACTATAATACTATAGCTATGTCTTCTTCACTTACAGAGATATTGTGGTATGTGTCTTGCTAGCTATATATATATATATACACACACACACACACACACACACACACATATATATATATATATATATATATATATATATATATATATATATATATATATATATATATATATATTAGATAGTACTGTATGTTAAGTTACTGTGTGACTCCAACATCGACTGTTGTAGCTGCTGCATCCGATTTGTGCTCCAACATGCGCGGTCGTGGCATTTGTCTTTTCCAGGAAATTATTGTGGTTTCTCTTTAAGTGACTCATGAATGACTCGAATCTGAACTTGTTTAGAGGTCTTGATCAATAAAAGCAGAGCAGCGGTTGGTATAGTGTAGTCTCAGTGACCTGCTCAGTGTGTGTGTGTGTGTGTGTGTGTGTGTGTGTGTTTGTGTGAGTGTATACGTAGGCTGGTGATGGCTCTCTGTGCTCATACTACATCACAGCAGCGTGTGTGTGTGTCTGTTCCCCACATCTGCAATGACTGCTCTCCCGAGTATAAATATGTATTCATATTCCCAGCAGCCCACTGGAGTGTGACCGTTGCATGAAGACGAGGATAAGTGGGGATGTGGTGGCAGATGAGATGCTCTCATTTCCATGTGAGGCTGACTGGAGCCAACACTGGTTTCCGTGATGGCCACTCGTGTTTACGCTGCGCCACAAATTAAAGAGCTGCACCGTTTCACCAAGGCTGCACACTCTTCATGTCCTGTCAAAATCGTTTTTGTCTCGTTAAGTTTTTATGCAAAATAAATATTTATGTTACCATTTTTACAAAGGCATCTCTTTTTATTTTCATTGCATTATTTTTCAAATGACTTTAAGAAGTACAAATTTTGGCTTTATTTGAAGTTTTTTGTCAAATTTATACTGAAATGTGTCTTTTTCATTTATTTATACATCCTGCACAATTCTTTTACACTGTTAAGTTAGTATTGGGTGCATAATTTATAGTTATTGAGTTGTTCAATCCTTCAAATGTGGTTTGGCATCTATTCTTCAAAATTTTCCACATATTTTCACAACACAACACTGATAATGTAAACAGCAACGGGAGTTTACATGCTACGAGCTTATAGACCAGGAAATTCGTCTGTCCGCTCTCCCATAGTACGTTCTGTCATGAAAAATGCCAAAGAAGTGACACAGGATCATTTAAGATGGATGACCTAGTTCACTTTTTACATCTGCTGTCAACATCTGTCTGTGTTGCAAATGTAGTCAGAAAAACAAGCGCTCAAATTGTCGGGATGAGCTTTCTTGCAGCTTTTCATTCTTTCTGTGTCTTATGTTCTCTTCGGTTCTCAGGGCTGAGGCTCCTATGATGGATTTGGATACACACACACACACACACACACACACACACACACACACACACACACACACACACACTTACTAAGAAGTATAATGGCACAGAGGAGGATGGCGATGAGAGCTCCAGTGCTTAGACCAGGAGAGCTGCTAAGAGCTTCAGCGTTACACAACTCCATGTTGCCTTCACGGTCGCAGGTGCACACGCGCACTGTGAGGGTCCCGGTGCTGCTCTGCATGGGGTAGTCTCCATCTGTGATCACCACAGGAACCAGGTAGACACTCTGGTGGAGGCGGCTGTAGCTGGCTCGACGTGTCAGGATGCCGGCAGTGTTATCTAAGTAGGAGAAAGCTCCATTAGACGATTGAAGGCCAACGCACACACTTTATCACCCAGCAGGAGAGAAATTCACTCACCCCTCACTGAGGAGACTCAGCATGACAACTTATCTGTTCTCGTACTTTGGAAAATCTACTGAGGAAAAAGATTCACTACATTTCTTTTTTGCAATTTACTCAATCCAATAGCTTTAAAAATCGACAGCCAGCTCCTTAAAATGATACACAGCCACATTTATAAGTGAGCAAAACACTCCACAAAAGATGAAGAGAGTGTCACCTTTACTCCAACATTCTATCTGCACAGAAATACGATTCTATTTTGATCAATATGCCGGCGGCCATTCTAACACTCTCAGTCACACATCCATTGGCCTCAAGCATTTTTACACTTGTCTGTTTAACACACAAAACTATACTTTTTCACACTGAAGTTTTAGATCACACACAGTTTGGTGAAGCTCAACTGTGTTCTTGACAGAGCACTTGCTGCTGCGCTGACACGATTTCACTGTCCTACCGGTCTGAACAGTCCAAACAATCCTAACGGTTTGAACAGTCCCAACAGTTGAAACAGTTACAGCAGCCTTAACAGTCCCAACAGTTCTGACAATCCTAACAGTCTAAACAGTCCTCACAGTCCCAAGGGCTCCCAAAGCTCCAAACAGTCTCAATGGTTTTGACAGTCCTAGCAGTCTTAACATCCTTGAGAGTCCTTACAGTCCTGAGGGCTCCCAAGACTCCAAACTGTCCTCATGGTCTAAACAGTCCTAACATTCCAAACAGTCCCAACAGTCTAAGCTCCTGGGGGAACCTCAACAATGAGTGGACCTGTAGGCGAGCACCCGTTTAAATTCTCTACTGTGACCTACTATTTTTGTCTTGATTCTGTGACATCGATGATGAAGAAGAGGCCAGCAAATTTACAAGATACTGTAAAGACACATTTGAATCAGGCAGTGTTGTCTACCTCCATTGTCTCGCACAGTAAAGTTGCTGCGGTGTGTCCCCTCGGGAGCCAGGCTGAAGAAGAACTTGTGTCCCGTGGATGGCTCGTCTGCATCAACAGCACTCACTGTCTGAATCCGCTGTGAGAGACACCAGCACACAGTCAGTCAGTGAGATACATGTTCCATTCACAGCACTCATGCTGTTCAGAGAGGATTGGAACGCTGCCCCTGGAGCAGCGTGATATGATCAGCATCAATATCTCAGTCCACGCCACAACCAGTGAATATAGAACTGGAGCAGTGAAGCTACAACAACCCCTCAATGAAGCAAAGTATTGCACACTCTTTACTTACTCCTTTGTAGACTTTAGCAATGCTATGAATCATGCTTGTGTTTCTTGTCATCACTGTTTCATATGATCATGCACCGTCTGTGTTATTTCCATTTTTAATCATCTGATTTCTAGCAATGTTTTTATATTTAGCTGAACTGTGACTTAAAACGCTGCTGGAGTTTGCAGGAGTGTGACAGCAGTGGGCTCGATCGGATCCAAACAATGAGCTGGATGGATGATAACGAGCGAGGATTAATAATGCAACAGCTGAGGGTGGACGGCTCTGTTGTCGTTTAGCTCCTATTTACTCGACGTTTGTCCCTTGCTGCAGGCTGTGAGCCATTGAAGACAACTGAAGACGGCAGCTGCACACTGTGATTTTGAAGGTAACCTTTCAAGCTTCCAGGAAAGGGCTGAGAACATCAGCTGAGAACACAAAATTTTAGACGAGAAAAACGAAATTTGTGTAAACACGACAGATGAGGTTCCTTTATGTCATTTCTAATCGTTATTCAAACTGTTATTTGGCTCTCACGAGGAACATTGGAAGCGGTGGAAAACTGAGGTACTTACATTGGTTGTTCTTTATACTTCACTTTGTAGCTAAAATCTTCTGTCGAGTGAGGAAGAGCCGAAGCTCATCATAATCATCAGCTGTCATGAATCTGTCCCATCACTGAAACAGTACTCGTGAATCCGCATCGCTGCACTCTGGATACTGTTACTGCAACTGAAGTGTTTTGTAGCTTTCCTGCTCTACTTTACTTTTGTTGTGATTTGGTGTTATACAAATAAAATGAACGTGAATTGACTTAATGTTCCTGGTGTTTAAATTTAGTACTTAGATATCAGGCACAACACCTAAAAACTGTTACCAAAACACCACAATATTTTTCAAACAAGCCAACCTGCTAGCAATGTTGGATGAGAAGACAGGGCGGAGCTACCTGCTACCTCTCATTCTCACCTACATTCAATCCTACATTTGTTCTAATATCTGGTCTGTTTATCCTTATAGATTTATACATAATAATATAGCTATAGAACAATGAGATGTGACAGAGGTAAGCATGAATGAATATGAAGTACAACAGCACTTCGTTATTCCTGTCATCTTTTTTGATATTGAAGTTTTTAGCTTCAGTCTCATTTAATTGAATGGGAGACGCTTGCTGGGGGATTATAGGATTTAGAAAGATCTGTGCCAATAACACACGTGTTCACACACACGGAACCAATCCAGAGGCTGTAGGAAGCAGCAGAGGACATCAGCCAGCAAATACTGATGAACACTGACGGACCCATGAACAGCCACAGATGTGAGGATGGCATTGTTAGCAAGATGATGCTGGGCGTGCACATGGGTGACATCAGAGTTGCACCTAACTGTGTTTCATTGTCTTCTCTTTATCCTGTTATACGTGCAAATGTGTGTATTTACAGACACAGATTTGCTTTTTTATCCTATTAATTGTTGCATGATGGTAGATGCGTGATATACAAACTTGTACGTGTGTGTGCGCACGCCTGATACGTGTGAAAGCTTCTGTTAGCTTCCATGACAAATTTGTTTGTCAGCCACCACAAAAAGAAGGGACCGAGCACACAGCCAATCAGCTGCAGACTTGGACAAGTGTGTGTGTGTGTGTGTGTCAGCCTGTGCATGTTAATCACATTAGTTGAATCACAAACATGATGTGATGAATCATATGAAGGAGATTTACAAGACTACAGTTACATGAAGCATTCTAATGCTGACCTATGACTGTCGGTATGTATGTTATGTCCTTCAGCAAAAATTCCTCCTGCTGCTTAAGATCACCTGACTTCAGCTGCATGTTGCAGTGCCACTGACTGAGAGCTCTGTTGTCCGGCTCATGCTGAGAAAGTCAGCATTTCCTTGCTTCCTATTAAGGAGGAGGTGAATGTTCTGCCCTTTTGGTCATCCGCTGCCTCATGTCGCTATAAAGTGTGAAATATGAAGCTCTTGCAGATCAGCTACTGATGACAGCTTTCAAGTGTGTTATTGTCACATTCGAAACACACACAATTGAGCAAAGCATCATTCAGAATTGGAGAACACTGAACCGAAGACTTTCACTGATTTCTGTCATATGAGCTTTGTAACAGGGACACTGTCATACTTTAAGTAGACTTGTTTACCTTCAACGGCAGCAGCAGAGTATACTGAATATTTATAGAGCTAGAGGTTATTTTTGGAACTCTTAAGAAGATATAAGGGTTTCTTGTATGGGATGATTAAGTTCACTCAAACTTAATATGCTTTAGTTCTCTACAGTGCCTTGCTGTCAGTCAGACCTGTCCCCAGAGAGCCCTACTCGCTCAGGTGAAGACATAATTAGCAGCATCTTCACTTGTCCTCAGCTGCTGTAGCCAAATACTTCACTTGGCTTTGAACCTTGTGTGAGTTTTGTTTTTTGACATTAGGAAAACAGATGACAGATAACAGGCTTGAAGCTCTGATGGCTGGGTTCAGGTTCAAGCTCCAGGCCCAGGTTCAAAATGCTGTCTTCTTAAAGAGGAGTCCGTGTAACATTCAGGTCACATTAATTTTAATAGCTACAACAACACAGTATAATTAAATATAACTTATTGGGCCCTTGGGATATTTTGTTGGGCTGCAATCGCAGTGAAATGATGGTGATAATGCTTAAAAAGCAGGTTAACTTTTGACTTTGAAATAAAACAAATTTAGCGATTGCTGCTTCTGGCAAGTGGGCAGTTGTAGTGCTGAATTTATTTTGATGTTTAATGGTAGGCCTTTTTTTTTGAGTCATGCCCGTTAGCTTAGCTGTCTACACTCACAGGAGCCCAGATCTCTGACAACATCTTATATGTAACCACTACAGAGACATGAAGCCCAGTGGTTAGCATGATTTATCCATATACAGTCTGAAACCCAGATCCCAGGTGCTGCTGGAGGAGGTTACAGACCTGAAGAGGCTCAAGCGGCCACCCGTAGCTCCACCTGCTCACGTCCCTGTTTGTCCATCAGTCTCTTCCCTCTTTCTCTCACTTCATCTCTGTCCCTCTCTTCCCTCTGTACATCTGTCTTACTCCATAATCTGTCTTTGTCTCTGCCCTGCCCTTACTGCTTTCTTCCCCCCCTTCAAAGCAGAAGGCCGTCCCCATTGAGCCTGGATCTGCTCGACGTTCCTGCCTGTTAAAAGGAAGGTTTTTGTTGCTGCTGTTGCAGGATGTGCTTGCTGATGGAGAATTGCTGGGTGTAGATTAATTGAAGGAGTGTGGTACTGGACCTGCTCTACTTGTAAATAGGGCTGTAATCAACCAAAGAAATTCTTGGTCGACTGAAGCCCTCAAATGTCGACTGAAAATTGACTAATTTCATATATGAAAAATATACTGTGTCAACTATCAGCACAAAACCTGTTGAGGAATATTTAGACAATTGTTTTTGTCACGTTATAATGATTGACCAACACTGTCATTTGTCCTGCGCACAGAGTGAGACTGAACAGAGGAGCTCAGCATCGCAGCTGAGACACAAACAGACTTTTAACTTAAAACTTTACTCTTAAACACAAAAGGCAAGTCCACTGTAAGAATTTTTATAATTAAAACAAAACAATTATGAGACGAAAACATTGAAATATCAATTCTGATATGTTCATATATGCAAAATTGACGGGGCAACCTAAGGTGGACAAGTTAGCTGATCGTTTTTAGGTGATAGGCCGTGATTGTCGTGGAGCTGTGACATGCAAATTGTTGTTTGCAAACTTTGCATTCGACTTTTTTCTATTATCTATTTTCAGGAAATGCAGCCACGCTGCAGATGTCTTTGACATGGTGGACGAGGACTGACTTTAAATAAAACCGTCTGAAAAAAAAAATCTGTCTGTCTCTAGCGGGTCGGGCGAGTCCAAAATAGCAAAACAAGGGGTGTGTGCAAAGATAGATTGTTATCTGTGAAATAGGGGTGCTTTGAAAACACCCCCATTAGCACTTGGCACTTTCCTCCTGATGAAATTAACGTGGCAAAAAATCAACCAATCAGAATTTTGGTCAAACCAGAACTTACTGACGAATAAATCGCCCAGTCGACTGGGAGATTACAGCCCTACTTGTAAAGCGTCATGAGAGAACTTTTGTTGTGATTTGGCGTCATCCAAATAAAATTGACTTGACTTGACTCAAGACTATTTCTTACTGGTACTTACTGGTCTGATCACACTCCTGGCCAGAGGACACTGCTAGCATGCTACATCCACTTTAAGCTTCTGTTCTCCTGAGAGTCAGCGCTCACAATCCCCATGGAAAATAGCCCCTGGCAAGGCAACCAAGCCTGTGCCCGTGTAGCCAAACCAACCTGAAATCAACCACTGACTCGAATGTCTCTGTAATGGTAAAACATAAAAGCAACAATCTTGTCCTCCACTGTCTGACTCAACAGGACGTCAGAGACACCATCATCCAGCTTGCTAGTGCCAGTGTAAATTACATGTTTCACCAAAAGGGAGCCACTCACTAACTCAGACGGACAATCATAGGGCTTGGCCAGTAAAATATATTGAAAATAATGAAAGCTGTACCAAGATGTACATATGTATAGATCTGATATTAGGTTTCAATCCATGACTGAAATGATGTTGGATTCAACCTTGGATTCCTTCGAGAGCATGAAGAGATGAAGTGCTAGTACCTGACCAGCCTTGGTCCTCTCACACACGAAGGTTTCATAGATGTTGGCGAAGGTGGGGGCATTGTCATTGATGTCTAGCAGGTGGATGAAGACAGGGACATGGCTGCTCTGACGAGGGTTATCTGGGTGACAAAGACAGGAGAGGCGTCACTCACAGTTACCATCCAAGACAACATACAAAAACCTTTTTTTTTAGAACTTCAACTACCAAATATTTTAGAGATTCAGTCTTTTGTGTTAAGACTTGACTTATATCAGGGGGACAAACTAATCCTGTCGATTTCATGGTCTTTTATTTTACTGTAGTAACGAGAATATGATGAAACCTGGACTGGATGCGGGTCTGATACCTTTAGGTGCAAGTGGTGGCTTCTATTTTTGGAAAACATGTTCAGCTAATTCAGAACCCCCCCATTTAGAGAGAAGCTCCCGGTGATTGACACCCACCCCCCAACACACACACACACACACACACACACACACACACACACACACACACACACACACACTGCAGACACTCTGTCTGGCTCCGCACATCTGTCGTCTACATCCATCTATCACATCACATCATCTCTGCTAACAGACTTACTTAACTCGCTGGCAATGACTGAAATATTATGCCAGGCAGACTCCTCTCTGTCCAGGCTTTTGAGCAGGAAGACAGATCCGTTCCCTGGATGGACATTGAACAGACGGTCCATGTCTGTGAGCCGGTCGATCGAGTACCTGTAACCAGCAGACAGCAGGAAGGGAAAGAAGTGGTGCATTACACCAGTGGGTATCTCTGCAGGCCTTCAGCAGGTCTGTGGAGACGCTCTTTTGTTGCGTCTCACTGGACTTGAGGTATACAATAAATCTTGCCACCAGCTCAGAGGATTAAGAAGATTTTTCACATTACAGAAATATTTCAGCAGTCATACAGCGGGAATGTATGTAATGTTTTCCTTTTAATAATAAATGACAAGTGTTTTTCAACATTGGCTTTTCAATATTTTTATGGTCTCCATCCTTTTGTTTTCACACCCCTTGATAATCCTGGATGATCAGGAAACAAACTAAATGTTCTGTGAATGAATTCTAAAGGTTGATATACCCCACCGATGTTGTTATTAGGATTGTTGAGTTATAATAACTAATTAACAGAAAATTCCTTTTTTTGGCATGTTACTGGTAGATTAACATGATAGAAACAGATGAAAAAGAAACTACTGTTCCAAAATTGTCAATAAATATGGCCACTAATCCTGAGGACAAAAAGGTTTTGCAAGTCCGTGTGGTGAAGGATGTAGGTGCTTAGTCCTGCCCCTTTGTACCAACTGGTTCAAAATAGCATGCTCCGTGGAGCACGTTGCCTATGACATCATCCACCCTTCCAATCGATATATGTTTTGGCCATCTTGACTACCAATTCTCCATCTTGATTCAAGAAGAACACAAATCTGAACTTCTCATGTAAGTGTATCGAAGTGTATTAGATTAGCATATCACAAACATGCACGTGTGGAAAAAGCATCTAATAAAACAGCCCAACAAATGAATGCTTGTTGTTTTTTTGCCAAATGCAAATTAGAACGCTGCTGCGACTCTACTAGGACTCTCAGGGTTTAGGGATGAAGTTTTGTAGGAGGCAGAGACGATATTCTGGTTTCATCCAGAAACTCTGACGTCATTATGCTATCAGCTATTAATTATGTACCATTCAATCTTAATTATTGTTTTCCATGAAGTGATATTGGGAAGAGAACAGCCTCACATTCATTATAATTAGAAAGCACTCAACAGTAAAATAATAGCTCACTGTCACAATGTAAAGAGATAATACAGTCGCATACACAAACACTGGAATAAACGTGTGTGTGAGTGTGTGTATGTGTGTGCCCCCTTGTGACACATCATTTTAAGAGCACTCCATGGTTCCGTGCTTGTTTTAATTGGAAAATGTTCTTCATCACTGACTGGAGGAAGAAGAGCTCCAGCTGCCTTCCTCTCTCCTTCTTGTCAGCTCACCTATTCACACGTACATCACTGCTACTTCCTTTTAGCTTCTCCTGCAATCTTCATCTTTACACTCATCGCTGCATCCTATTACTTCTTTGGCAGTGACTCAACTGGCCCTTGGAGATCATGAAAGTTTCAGCATACTAGAATAGTCCTACAGTTGCGTTGATCAATACCCACTGCAGCACAGCTAATTACTTTGGGCTTTGGGCCTTTTACTTTGTAAACATCAGAACATTCTGAGGATGTATTGATGTCATTTGTGTAATTGACATTCCTAAGGGCCTCTGTCCATATAGGGTTTTTATCTGAGCGCCAGCGTCC
Source organism: Aulostomus chinensis (assembly GCF_037954235.1). Classification (NCBI taxonomy): domain Eukaryota; kingdom Metazoa; phylum Chordata; class Actinopteri; order Syngnathiformes; family Aulostomidae; genus Aulostomus; species Aulostomus chinensis. The sequence continues at coordinate 22,651,698 of NC_141324.1, forward strand.
TTTTTTAATTGTTCCCGAGGGACGAACTCAGGTTTTTGTGAAGCTTTTAAAATTAGTTGTGCAACTAGTTGAACATTTGAAGCTTTTCAGGAAGGCCCTGGTGCTGTCACTGTCGCTTTTTGTCTGTGCTGTGGAGATAGAAGCACTAACCCTCAGGCAACCCCACAACACTCCTGGAACCAGATTACACACTAAGGATATATTCAGTTGCTAATAAATACACGTGCTGCCACTGTACGCAGACAAGACCGGTTACACAGTCTCTGATGATACCACTTTCATCACGAGCACCATTGCATACTTGTTAACTGGAACAGAGCAACCACAGCACTCTTCGAATATCCTGATACAAAGCATCATTAAAGAGCAGGCCTGAGAGGGGTTGGTTTGGCTCTCATGTTTACCGGCTTCATTGTCTGCATCTGTTTTTCATCTTTTGAGAGCTTACCAAACCTGAAGTAGAAACTTTGTCCTATGTAGAGAAGCAGAAAGCCCTTCACCGAGGAGACCAATCCTCATGCAGTCAAACATCTGAGACATTCCAGTACATCAGTAAGATGTGATTAGTAACAGAAGTGAACAATGGAGTGGAACAGATGAGACAAGTGATGATACAAACAGTGCTGAGTGAGTGACAGAAGGCAGAGTAGTGCCTGCACAGTGGTGATGGAAGGAAGGGGAAGCTAACAAGGAAAATGAGTATTGAAATAGTGAGAATCAACAAATTGATCGCCTCAATCGAGTTATGATGTAAATGAAGAATAACAATTCCAGTAACACAGTAGCAATGAGTCATAGCAACAGAGGATGTGAAAAATGGAAATGGACAGAAGAAATACAATAACGGGGCACCTAGAAACTACAACACAGAAGTGATGGGGTGCCTAGAAACAGGTGGACTGATCAACAAATAAGATGTGAGTGATCACAGAACTAAACAGACAGGACAGCGCAACAAGTCACGGGGGGGATTTCAAAATAAAACAGGAAGTGACTACAAGAGGGTTTGACTGAACATAAACCAGGGAATACACTAGAAAACTACGGATAAATCTGGAACATTACAAGGACCAAAACTGATCATTTTGCTGCAATCACCAAACCAGTGTCCCTTGCTGGTCCCTTCCCAGATGGTAATGAACATGTGGCCCAAATCTGTTCAGATCTACAATGGTTGACATATGCCCAGAATGACGGCATGGACTCAGGCAATGTGGCTACCTAAACTGAGCCACTGGTCCACCAGTTGCCCAAATCTGGCCTCGGTCAAGTGATTTCGTGGCTTTTCAAACATTTTCAAAAAAAGGGACAGAGCTTTTGTCTTACTTTACTGGGCTGCGAGCTCCATCGGGGTCCATGGCACTGATTGAACCTAAAGCCACGCCCACCGCAGCATCTTCCTTCACCTCCATCAGATAGCTGGCTTTGTCAAACAGCGGCGGCTCATCGACATCCTCAATGCCAATGCGAACAGTAGCCATGTCTTTGGAGCTTGCAGACATGAAGCGAGGGTCCACCTGGGTATTCTGGACCTGGATCTCCACCGTATAGGACTGCTTCCTCTCGTAGTCCAGAGGCTGAAAAAAATGAAGACACAACATAGACAAAAGGAGATTGACAGGATGTCTCTGTTACTAAGGCGATAGTGTGTGATCACTGTGGAAAGTCACACACGAGTTCCAGTGTAAAAATGTACTTCTTTGCAGTTGTGTTTCAGACCATCAGTCTGAGTCATCACTGTCTGTTGAGTATCCAGCGGCTACTGGTGAACAGCTGGTAAAAGTTCCATTGCTTCACTATAGTGTTCTAACATTATAGCACTACATTAACGAAGAGTGTGATGTGCAGTGTGATGACAGAACTAATTGGAGAATTCAGGTTTGTCTGAATTTGATGTACTAATTTACACTATTTGGCTCATGAGGATTAGTCATCTAGTCACACATACACACATGCATACACACAAAAAAGATTTTCCATGTAGTTACAACAGTTCAACCACATGCTATCAAGCAAGAGAAGCATCTTGATTTCATATTCTATGAAATGGAATGGTTGAAGCGGAGCATCAAAGGAAGAGTTTATGGAACGTCTACAGCACGTCTCCTTTCACTGCTGGGTAAAAAACTGTTTTCATAAGTGAGTAAAAATGATGATGAAATCTTTTCCCTGACTTGAGCTGCAGCATGGTTACTATTTCAGACAAGAACAAAGCTTCAGATTTATTGAACAAGTCGACACGCTGCTTTGAAGGAATTGTGAATATTGTCCTCATCTCGTTTCCTGCTGACAGAGTATCATTATTTCTTTGTTGAAGCTTGCAGACGTTCTTCAGTAGTGTCAGCAAGAGGAATAAAATATCGTACTGTGATTGCACATCAGTAAACACTCGCGTTTCATTTATACAATCCAGCAGCATTAAAAAAAAAGCTCTGTTCTTGTGTATTTGTGCTTGCTGCAAAGGTGGTGGTAGTGGTGGGGGGCTGTGAAGGTAAAGATGAACAAGTTTAATTCAGTTTCTTTCATCTGTCAAGCAAGCCAGGCTTTGCATATTTAAACAGGACGTGTAAAATAGACTACATGGGCAGGATCCTTGAGTGGAAAGTGTGGCATCTGCTGAATCACTGTTTGAGAAGTAATTTGATTTCACCACAGCTGTGAGCAAAATATCAAGATAATTAAAAGCCAGCTTCAATTGTACTGAGCCCCAGGAAATGCAACAGATTTCACATGATTTACAAAGATGCCTTTTTTTATGCATTTCATTTGGTGCTATTTAACCCACCGGCAAGTTTGAAAGTCCCGTTGGCTTTAAACATCGTCAAGATGACACCATTTATCATTTACCAATACATAGCCAGAGGCAGATATTAAGAAGTATTGGGTTTTCCAATGGTCCTGGAACCAGTGCTGCACCGTAGAGGTGCCTGATTGGGCTCCGAGGCTTACCGTGCATCTACAGACACGTAACACTTACTGTGTATTTTAATCGCTTTAACCTTTCAGACATGTTTTCTGCAGATTATTGTTGCTTGTGGGTTTCATCTGAGAGCAGTGTCTATTCGTGGCGTTCAGATGCACTTACTGCTTCGTACATGAAGCAGTTTGAGCCCACAGTTCAGTCCTGCTCTGTCTTACCTTGCTGACGGTGATGACTCCCTCCTGAGTGTCTTTGTCAGTAGAGATGTCAAACATGTCCATTCCATCTCCGCTGATGATGGTGAAATACATCTCAGCATTCTTCCCGATGTCCTTGTCAGTGGCTTTAATCCTCCCAACAGAAGCACCAGACTTGGCTGATTCAAGAACTCTGAACTGGTATATACCTGAGGAAAACATAGACCAACACACTCTCACTCAGCTGTTGGAAATTTGCCTGTTTACTGGCTGTAGATCTACAATATATATACAACATCCATCCATCCATCCATCCATCGTCATCTTCCGCTTATTCCTACACATTAAGGGTCGCGGGGGGGCTGGAGCCTATCCCAGCGTCAACGGGCGAGAGGCGGGGTTCACCCTGGACAGGTCGCCAGTCCATCGCAGGGCCAACATAGAGAGACGAACAACCATTCACACTCACATTCATACCTACGGTCAATTCAGAGTATTCTATCAGCCTACTCCCCAATTGCATGTTTTTGGACTGTGGGAGGAAGCCGGAGTACCCGGAGAGAACCCATGCAGACACGGGGAGAACATGCAAACTCCACACAGAAAGATCCTGTGCCCGAGCCGGGACTCGAACCCGGAACCTTCTTGCTGTGAGGCTGACCACTGCACCACCGTGCAGCCCCATATACAACATCTACTGTAGATATAGTACAAAAGTCCAATGGATTGGGGGCAACAGATTACATTCATATTAGCCACACTGGCAACCTTGCTAATAAAAATGAAAATAAATGTGAATTTGATATTGTTGAAAATTGTTTCAGTTTAAAATCAATTTGTCCAACCATTTTGTCAGAGAAGCAGAATTAAAAAAATAATACAGATTGTTAAATGCTAATTAAAGAAGAGCAGATGAAGCTAGACCTTAATTAGTTGACTTAATATAGTCTACCTTTGCATATTCATAGAAGTGACAAGCATGTGGGTGTTCATCGGTTTGTTTTAACTGCCAACGGCGCAGGTGAAGAAAGAGTTAATATGCCCCACATATATTGTGAGTCAGAGAGAGACCTGGTGCAGTTGAACGCCGACTGAAAACGGTTGTGCCACATAAACTAACACAAACACATGGAGAAAGTTTGTCTCTTTGAAGAAATGATCTGACAGCATAAACGCTAAACAAAGAGACAACATCTCTCCTCCGTCTGGAACTTCATAAAGGAGATGAGACAGGTAGACAGAAGGAACAAAGGAAGACTTCTCAGCCCAAAAAGTTGCGTAAATGCTGATGGAGCCAGGTGCCAGAACAATGTCTCGCCCCCAGACTGCTGACAATCATTAAAAAAAGCATTGCAATGTTTTTAAGAAGGATGATATACATATGCTTTTGTTCTCTGGAGTAAATGCTAACACTCTGCTCTTCTATCAAGACAAAACAGCTCATGCTCAGATCAATTCTTCCTTGTAGGACTCACTAAACGGAGGCAGAGCACACAAACAGAACTGTGGATGAGGCACTTTCTTTTTTCTTCTTCTTTTTAGGACTCCAGAGCACTCATCCATAGATAGAGTTGATCAAAGAATGTAGGATATGAAATGCTTGTCCTTTATTGCACAGCGCAAGCAGTTGTTGGTCGGTTTGCATTCAGCCATTCAACTTACTAAACCTGCAGCAGAACACATGACCAGCACATCATCACCCTTTAACCATAAGAGAACATTTGTTAACAGGAACAAGCAATGTTAAAATAAATCCTAGACAACAAGTCTGTTTTACATTAGAGATAATAGAGGGCTATAACAATACACCAATCAATACTCATGATCAATAAATGCATAAGTCGTGCATGCTTCTTCAGTCCAACCCTGGCAGGACCTGGGCTGGACCGAAAAATATGGCCAGATCCCAACAGTCATCTACGCACAGAAGATGAAGTGAAAAGAGAAGTGAAGGTTGTTTCTCCAAGTATCCAACACAGAGTCTCTATCTGCTGTTAGGAGATATTTATAGTTAAAATGTCCAACATTCTCTAATTCCAGGGTCTAAAATGTGCGAATTTGCTGTTTTTCTCTGTTTCGTTGATCAATAATTCACAGAGCTGTTAGCTGCAGCCCTCAAACAGTCCCAAGAAGATTGTGGAGCCACATTTGTATTATGAATGGACCGTGACGTGTTGTCTCGCTAACCGACACGCTACAGCGGCATGTGAGTCCTGCTACCAAACATCTACATCCACACTGCCCCTGTGATGAAGGATTAATGAACTTTAATTAATCAAGAAGTCTTTCGGGAAGAATTAATGTTACTTGGATTAAGTTCTCTGGAAGGACACACACACACACACACACACACACACACACACACACACACACACACACACACACACACACACACACACACACACACAAAGCTACTGAAATCTTTTTCAAGAAAAGTAGAGTTTCATTTCTCCAAGAAAAAGCATTGGAGACGTTTTCCTGCTGGGAGCATCATCAACGTCATCTGTTTTCTTGTACGTCTCTTCGATATTACTGCTACTGCTGCGAAATGGTAATATAATAAGCTTAATTAAGAGCTCTTAAAATGTGTTATTAATTCTGTTTCCGATGAGGAAAAAGGACAATTGTACTGTAATGAGTTCATCTTTTGATATCTGCCTGACATTTTGTGTTTTTGTTTATATTTGTGTCAAAGAAGCCAAAATATAAATGATACATGGTGCAAAGTCTACATCTATAAGTTGTTACTTCTCTCAGTAAATATCAAGATCTCAGGTGTTTCCTGTGTTGAAGGCACTTGTAGCAACGTATTGATTCCAGAAAGGATTTGGTTTGTGGAGTATTTGTTAATTTTCGTAAAGTCTTGTTTATGTATGGTTCCCACCAGAAGCTTGTCAATGTATGACTGTGACTATTTTATTGTCTTACTCTGAGCGAAGCGTGGAGGGTTGTCGTTTACATCAGTCAGACTGATATTCACAATGGTGGTCCCAGTGAGCCCTCCTCTCTGTCCGGCCATGTCTTTGGCTTCAATCACCACCTGGTAGTGCTCCCTTTGCTCCCGGTCCATGTCTCCAGGACCCAAGGCTGTGCGGATCACACCTTGACAAAAACAACACACACAAGGTTACAGGTTCCCTCTCTAATCCTGTGGTCCAGCTTCCTAGGATACGGCCCTGGGGTTGATTGAGGAACTTTTGTTCGCAGTTGAGGGAGGAAGAATTTGCTTTCTGGTAAAACTTCCAATCAATGTACAAATTCTTAGAAAATCTCTGCAGATGAAAACAGGTGTGGTATTTCCAACCGTCACATAAAGATAACAAAAGCACAATGAGCCTTTTTTTTTTTCCCCTCTTGTATTTGTTCTTTCTCACACAAAGAACACTACATGTGGGATTCAAGAGAGGTGTGACAAAAATCAGTTCTTACACATATTTGATATTAATTTCGATGCCAGTGCCAGACAATGTGCAATTAGCTAAAATAAACCCAAATAAGGGTGGCGGATTTATGTGTCACAAAAACTGCTAGCAATCTGACAGGTAACATCGAACTCAGCTCAAAGAGGAAAAGAAAGAACAACAGAAAGGAAAATACAACCTTACACGCAGTAAAAACAAATACAACAATGACATGACATTAGTATGATTCTTCTGCACTTTCAGAAAGCACTTAAAGCACAGAACCATTCCTTTAATGGGCCATTTGCTTGATATTTGTGTTTGTGCATCAGAGAACAAGGTCCATCGTTGCAGCTTAATCCGCAGTAATCTGATCATGACCTGCCTCTTCTATTTGTTAGAAATAAACAGATGAGCAGAGAAACGGCAGATTACTGCTGATTATCTAAATGGATGGTTGACTTCTTTAGTTACAGACACACTTGTTAGTCATGTGTTTCTATATTGAGACTCTTCTCATTCCAGGTTTTGTTATTCTTGTAACATGAAAAATCAGTTGACAGAACACCTTTCAATTCCAGAAGTGACACAGTAGTAACAGGTACAATGCCCTGCCTCCTGAAGTGTCTCCACAACGCCAAGCCTCACCCTTTTTGAATTTGACAAGCAAACAAGCTTCTCAGATGTGTGTAACTGAACTTGAAATGCAACAGTTGTAATAAGGATTATTCAACAGGAATCTGAGTAATTGACAATGAATACAAATGTGAAGTCATTGCTTGAAATTCATTGTCAGTTTACTAAGACACACATCGAGTGGTTATGATGTTATACGGTCCTCCTATGTGTAATGACATCATTGGCAATACAAAAGCACATTTGATTTTGAATGAGCGAGAATCGAATACACTACAAGTAAATAAATTCCATCATGAAACCACAAAATACGCACAATTGACAACAGAGCTGAACACACAGCTTGTGTTATATTTGGGTCATCCAAGAGAGTTGAATTTAAGCAGAAGCGAGGTTGCTCCGACTGACTGGCTGCTATTCCCTCTAAACAGCTGGACGGTGAGTTCTCAAGGCCGATTTAGACCAAAGAGACCTTGTGTCATGCATACCTGTGTTGGGGTCCACAGAGAAGTACGGGTGTCCCTGGCTGATGCTGTATACCAGTTTGGCGCTGTTGCCGTACATGCTGTCATCAGCATCAGTAGCTGTCACTTGGATGACGGATGTACCTAAGAGAAGCACATTCACATTACAATCACTCACTAACATCAGGGAAAATGAAAGTTACACAGTGAGAAAATGGTCTTACCAATGTCTGACCTCTCTGGTACGCTACCGATGTAAACGTCTTTACTGAAATGAGGCTCGTTGTCATTGATGTCATGGAGTTTGACGGTGAACTCGGTCTCCGGCTCCAACCTTTGACCTGTCCGTTTGTTGACAACTGTAGCCTTGAGTATATAAAACGCCTTCTCCTCACGATCCAGGCGGCGGGTAGCGTGAAGGTCACCGTTATTCTCGTCAATGACAAAGATGGTGCCAGCGCCCTCACCTGACAGAACGTATTTGACTAAACCGTTCCCATGGTCCTGGTCTGACTGGAGCTGCAGACACACACAGGAACTTTGTTATTTAATTATAACAGAGGTTCAGCCAAGCAGGCTGGTAGGAACTGAACTGCCAAAAATCTCACATTTCCTACTTCACTGATGAATTGTTTGGCAAACGCAGAGGGTAGTCACTTGCCCCTGGTCTGCAACCCAGGTCCATGGCGTACCAGCCATGCTCACTGACCACAACACCATAGAGCCCAAGCCTGACATTAGGGGACTTAATGCATTCATACACTGACTTAGGAGCCAGGAGGAGGTCACTGTCATTTTAAAGGACGTGTCATCTCTTGATGAGCTGGGGATCAAACCAACGAGCCTCCAATTACTAGCCACTGTACCTTCTAAACAACTTGGTTTAACAAAGCAAATTCCAGCAATTTTATTCCATCACACTGGTGTTATTCTCTGCTCCCTGGACATCTTGTTCTGTACTAATAAGCTCAGTGGCCTTTATATTCTGCACTAGCTTGTAGTTTGGGGATTGAATTTTCAGGCTGGTTGTTAAAAGCACAACATGCTGAGAGCCACAGATGGAGTTAGAGTCAGACAATACTGAGAGAAGGACGGATGTGGATGTTTTCATGGTGACACAACTTCAGGAAAGCTCCAACCAAACACTCGTACACGTTGATTCAAACAATCAAATCAACTTTCCTCCTCCCTCTGTCCACAGATACGCACTTCTTGTTTAAAGAGGATGGAGGAGAGACGAGGGTGGTGGTGGTGGTGGTGACAGGTTTATATAACACAGAAGCAAAAAAGAGCAAAGGCACAAACTAAAGAAAGAGCAAGAGTCAGATAAACAAACAAGAATCTTCTGAAAACAGAACTGTGGCTGAAAACACAGCGGCGTCTTGTGCCTGAAGGAGTGAACATCTATGGGATCGGCAGCGAGCTGTGTTGCTTTCATTGGGATCCCCGCAGCAGTAACCTGCCCCGCAAACCCCCCACCCCCACCCATTCCTCCCTCCCTCACTCCATTCCCTTGCCTCTTGTCTTTGTATCTCTTGACCTGAAGTGGCTTGCTTCTAGACGCTCATCCCTTCATCCCTGCTTTACTCCTTCAGGCCAGGTGATAAGGTGAAGCCTTTGATTGTGTGTGTGTGTGTGTGTGTATGCTACTGGCTTGAGAGATTCTTTATAGGTCTAACACTATTATCTTATGGAACAACTTCTACTAAAAAGCATTTGGTGGACTGACTGCAGTTCTTGGGAAATGTGGATCTGATGGTGTTTCCTTTGGAATTCCTTTTTTTAGAAGGTTTTCACAGCAGGAAATAAAAACTGGGGGGTCTGTGAAGTAGAGAGGCGCAAATATTTTTGAAATTGACATAATAGAACATAAAGGACTGTACCACTTTACAATTTTACAAGACCCCATTGTGAGAGTGATAAATGGATTTAAGGATGTTATTAATTGTATTGGAAATAATTCATTTTTAATGAAATTGTTAACCTAAAAATGCAGTAGTACAGCATACCTTTGTCTTGCCAAATAGTGACTCGACATTGATGTTTGGGAAATTATGTTATAACGCATTTACAACTTTTAATTAACTCATTCACTGCCAGCCACATTCAGAGGAGCCAACCTCATACTGTCAGGCATTTTGGAGAATTTTCATTGATTTTCAAGACCCACAGAAAATTGTGTGCTATGAATATTTTAACACCGAACCCCCCAAAAGAAAGATTAGATTCTCTTCTTTCATCAGAATTTTTTTTTTATTTCCACCTTTTTCCATTGTTTAGTTATAGGCAACTGAACATAGGGTGGTTTCAACAAAAAAAACACCTTTTTTGACCAAAAAAACCTAGAAAACAAGCTTTTTGTAAAAAGAAACATAATCCATGCAGAACAGTGACCAGCAGTAATATTTTTTGGGATTTAGTGACACCTCAGTGTGTGTCATTGTCATTGACATTGTCATAGTATAAAATTACAATGACAAAAAAGTTATAAATATAAATAAAGTATAAATATAAATAAAGCAAAGTGAATGAACAACAAAGTATCTCTAGGCCGAAGTGGAGAAGGGTTCCATGTGAACAGCAGTTGAACATGGGTCAGTCGGTCCTAAGAGCTGGGCGAACGCCGTTCGGAAGGGCAGGGCGATGGCGGCTCCAGGCGATCGAAAGGGAGTCGGGTTCAAATCCCTGAATCTGGAGTGGCAGAGATAGGCACCGCAAGGCGTCCAGTGCGGTAACGCAAAAGATCCCGGAGAAGCAGGCGGGAGCTCCGCCCGCTTGTTTGCTGGTCAATATAATAGTGTCTACATGTGGGATCAGCACCATATTCACACGGAAGGTGGATGAGGCTTTCCTACACTGCCCCCACTGAAAAACGTCATTTGCTCGTCATTCTCGTCAATGGCAGTCAACGTTACAAACCAATTGACGAGCAAAACTCGTCAATGGCAGTGAATGAGTTAAGGGTTTATGAACTGTTTACAATGCAAGTGATAACATACATAACCATCTATTAATCCTTTATAAAGAGAGACTTTTCTTAAATTACATCAAACTTCAATTCTCAGTCAAGGCAATGTTTTGCCTTCTTTAGTGGTGCAGACCTGGCTTTTTTGTTTCTAATCACTTTTTGTCCTGCACCTGTGTGTATTTTTGGATGTGTGCACAATTGTTTCTTTTCATTCCATCATTTTGCTCAAATTTAAGATAACCAACAACATTTAGAGTTGGGAAAGGTAGAAGGGTTGTTGAATTTCCAAAAACAAGAGCTGCACAATTACTTGAAATTGATCATAAATCAGAATATTGCCTCCTGCAATTTTGTACAATATTTCATCCAATCACTTTCTTCCGCTTATTCCTGTTAAAGGTCGCGGGGGGCTGGAACCTATCCCAGCGGCTACGAGCGAGAGGCGGGGTTCACCCTGGACAGGTCGCCAGTCCATCACAGGGCCAACATATATAGACAGACAACCATTCACACACTCACATTCATTCCTACGTCAATTTAGAGTATCCAATTAACCTCGTCCCCAATTGTATGTCTTTGGATGGTGGGAAGAAGCCTGAATACCCAGAGAGAACCCACGCAGGCACAGGGAGAACATGCAAACTCCACACAGAAAGATCCCGTGCCCGAGCCGGGACTCGAACCCGGAAACTTCTTACTGTGAGGCGACAGTGCTGACCACTGCACCACCCTGCAGCCTTGTGCATTATTTCTTAAGAGCTAATTGTCAATGAAGATATTGTGGTGCTGCAAAATGTCTGCCTACTCTACCATAGTAGGGGGGGGGGGGGCTGGAGCCTATCCCAGCAGCCTTCATTATTACAAATAATATTGCATTTGCAAACTCAGTCTCTACAACTACATTGCCAGCTCAGAATAATGGGCCAGGAGGAGGATGAAGACTTCCAGCCTCTTGTCCTTCCTCCTAGCAGAGTGGAAGCTGCAGACCTGCCCTAGTGGACTATCGAGTCTTGATTTGAGTCGATGTCTGCAAAACCAAGACCAAAATGAGATAATGACATCACAAGGGGCTTTTTTAAAACTTCATACAGCTCCTCCGAAGCATAGAAAGCTTGAAAACTAACTTAGGAGTGGAACTGTCTTTGATGTATAAAACTGATGTAGTGCGTCTTTGAATAAAACACTTGACTCCAAAGCTTCATCCTGACAAATCCTATGAGAACTGAGAGTTCTAATCACAAGGATTCATCCTTTATTAGACGTCTCTCTGTGATGATGGAGGGGAACGACCGAGCCGTCCTAAACAGCGCTGGGTTGAGCTCTGATCAGACTGAGGCGATAATTAGACTCTTCCATGCTTGCACTTTATAAAACAGCAAAAATCTGCTTTTCCCTCAGGGTCTTCCTGGCTCACCGCTGATAACCCCCCCTCCACTAATCTCACACACTGCAGATCAGCAGTGTTGCGGGGGGGTTGCACCTCATCTGCCGGTGTACGTGAGGAAGAGCTGTGACCTAACACCAGCAGCATCTGTTTCTGACGCCTGCCTGTGTCAAACATGTCAACATTTGAGAGCAAGGAAACATGGATGATTACAGTCTTCGTATTTCAGTGTTTCTGCCCTTCCTCCCTTGCTGCAGCTTGTTCCAGCTCCACCCCTTAGAAGGTTATTTTGGAAAATTCGCACATTCTTCTTTCCTTGGTGTGCGAGGTGACAGAATACTTGAGCAGATGCAGTGATGATTCTCCCCGGTAACTGGAGGAGAGGAAAACACCAGCCAACTCCAGAGGACTGACCCTACACTGACACTGACAACGGGATGAGGGTTCATTTGGATCATTATCTAATTCTGCTTTAGTTTTCCACATGTATTTAACAACCGAAAGACCTGGGATTGATTTGCTTCTCTCTCCAGAAGAAAGTTGTTGTTACTTGAGTCTTCCTGTCACTTCCACCTGATGCTCTCCATCACCTTTCTCTCTGTGCTGCCACTCAGCTCTTTGGCTTCTTATAGCTCACCTTTTCTCTCCTGATGTTCTTTTTTTCTTCCTTCAACACCTTCTCTGTAAATCTTCTTAGACCTACATTTCCTGTTTCTTTTCTTCTTCTTTTCATCCCTTCCCTCAACTCTCTCTCCCCTCCCCTCCTCCTCCTCTCACCTCCTCTCCTTTTGATCCTGCCTACCTTTCCTCTGCAGCACTCTTCACTCTGATTTCATCTGTCAGTCTGCAGGGCTGCAACACCTCCATGCTTTCACCTAACAGGAGCTGACGAGGCCTGCGGACATTTCGCCACCGCACATTTCCAGAGCAGAGGATGCACTCTGGAATCCTTCTATCCTCTAGCAAATCTCCTGCTGTCTCTTCGTCTCACTCCTTTTTCTTCTGACAATCTTTGAAACATATTTGCTCTTCTTTTCTTGCTAGTGGTAACGAGTATGGTCATTTCACAGCTGCCCACATCGGCTGGATGTGAGTACGATGAATTGCAATGATAAAGTTATATTTGACGTTCCCAGTTTCCTCGAGGTCTACGTCTTCACTGGTGTGTAAAATATGGCTACATCCATTTAAATGGCTTGTATCAGTAAAAGCTAGAAGCAAATCACGGATCAATGATGCACTTAGACAACAGATACATCTCTATGACTGGCAAAAGTTTAATCTTTGAACATCACTGTACTTTATCCTGTTTTCTCTCCTCCTGCACTGCTTGTTCTCTGACAGTAGCATATGGGTACGAAAGATGGGAGATAGTGAAACATGGCAAGCAGCAGTGGAATCCAGCGTCACAGATCTGCCAACTCATCGACAATGTGTCGTGACTGTGGGAAAACAACACCTGCTGCCCCAGAATGTTCCTCACCACCCAAGTTTTGTCCTATAAATTCTATGAATCAGAAGATCCCATCATCTTACTGTTTGATTGGAGAATCCAGTGAATCGATCAGGATTTCATCTTGACACAGATAAAAGAAATAGAGGCAAACTGATGGTAATGATGAATTGTTCCTATATAACGCTTTATCGTTTGTTCTTTTGATTCTATGCTTTCTTAGTTTAAAACTATTCCATAATTGCAACCAAGTCTCAAAATGTTTCTGAACGGATCTTTGACCGTGTTACTGACCCAGTGGGTGAGATGTTGATCACTAGAGTGAGCAAAGATAATAATGCTTATTGCTTAAGCAGCTGACATTAAAAGATAGATCAACATTCTGGATTTTCTGGAATATCTACACACACTGATATCAGAATACAAACGAATGTGTGAACTCTTTGTCATCATGAGAGCAAAAGTGAAGCAGCCAGCAGGAACCCTGCAGAGACGGGCGGCAACACCAAAGCAAGGAGGAGAAGTCTGCTGACGCTGTTTGTGTTTACCTCAGTCACAGCCAACTCTTGTTGTTTCAAAGCTGACTTTGTTTTTCTGCTGTCAGTCAGCAGGCATCGCACAGAGCAGCACAACACCTCCCGGCATCTGGCGACTGATGAAACAGCACCGCTAAAGTCACGCTGCTGCACTAACAGGCCTCGTCTTCATATCACACAGAGCAGACAAAATGCTGCAGCACCAGGTGTGTGAACATGAAACACCTTATTAACAGTGAAAGTACACATCAGCAGGTCTCACTTCCAGCTTCACCCTGAATGGATGAATAGATGAAATCATGAGAGGGTTTGAGTCTGACACTTTAAAGAGATATTGCTAAAACAATTTGTAGAACCGCTTCCACAAAATCTGTGAATTATATTTGTGAATCAGTTCTTTCTTGCCTCAAAGTTGTGCAAAGAAAAACTGCAATGTCACTCAGTGTGAAGTTGAAATTGAAGTTGAGGTGCTATTTAGTAGTCTCTAACTCTCTCTCTCTCTCACACGCACGCGCACACACACACACACACACACACACACACACACACACACACACCTCTCAATTAATCACAAGTCACATCAGTATTATGACACACTGCAACAGACATTTAAACCACAAAGACCAATAAATGACGATTGATAAAGATAACATAAATCCAATTCTGATAGTGAAATGAGACATCTTGTTGTGTGATGCTCCATCTACGTGGCATTTGACCAGACCTGGAACAACTGGGGCTTGAACTCAGTACCTTGTTCCTGTGAGGCAATCATGCCGTTTGAACTATTTTTTTCTGAATCTGAATCTATAGGCTTAATTAGACATAAGTAAGCAATCTGTAATTTTTGAATGAACTGATCTTTGGCATTGGTTGACTCATTCAGCAGCCAGAGTTTTGGCCAACTATTTTGAATACAAACAGCAATTTCTGGACAAACAAGACTGATGAGTGTCTTTCCAAACCCTTAGAAGTTAAACTGAATTTCCATTTCATCACCTTCTTTAAAAAAATGCCTAAGGCATTTTTTGACTTTTTTTTTGCCTGAATTAACTACTTATGGTGTTTTGTCCCCAGTTTTTTTTGTGTTTTCTGAAAAACTTTTAAAAAATTACTTCGGCCATTATTTTAAGAAGGAGATGATTTGAAACAACGTAACCAGTAACACAGTTCTTACCTTGCCAATGTACTGGTAGTCACTGCCTGTATACTCCTCCTGCAGGAAAAACTGATTCCACATCCAGCCTCGCCGCACTCTCCTGAGCAGCTTCTTTTCTCGGATTTCTGCTCCGCCTTCCGTCTCCACCCTTCGTCCACTCAGAGACAGAGCATCCAGGCAGAGGCTGAGACAGAGCCACAGAGTGCTCAGGAAGATAGCTCTCATCGCTGCACAGGTGTATCAAGTCCAGGTCACAAACGATGGGAGGGAGAGATAGCTCATAATCCTTCAGCTGTTGAGTGACTGTGGAGGGAAGCAGAGGCACAGATCCAGAGTTTTTAATCACATGTTGATACACAACAGAGCACTGGTGTGTGTATGTGTGTGTGTGTGTGTAAGAGAGAGAGAGAGAGTGTGTGTGTATGTGTGCAGTCACATAAAGAACTAAACTTCATGCTGTTCCTTATTTTTATATAAAGTCGGGAAAATTCTGCCAGAGTATCTCAGTCAGTATGCTTCTGCAGCATAAATGACAGCCTCCAAAATGAGCATTAAAATAAACCAACACATCATCAAAGAGATTTAACACAAAGGCAACATGATCATCCTCATGGAGGGGGGATTTGTTGCCGGGCTGCTGGATTATAATTTAGAATCAACCTGTCAGGGCTTTCAGTGTTGAGGCTGATCAGTGTGCAATGGTTCAGTTGCAGATTGGCACTGGACTTTTTCATGGATTTCTCAGTAAATTATACTGGTGAGGCCACGTCAGTGTCACACTCACTCTGACACAATGAAAAATTTCAGATGGCATCTGCCATGAACTCACACTCATGTTTCCCAAAGGAACACATCTTTGAAGATCCCCCACACTTTTCTTGCACCTTTTCTGGCTTTTAGTGAAATGTCTTGACATTTATTGTATGAATTGACATGGATGTTCATTCAGATACCCATGATGCCCCGAGGGCCGACGCTTGGTAACACCTGCTAATCAGATAGCTACTGGTCTAAAATTGCAGCTCCTCTAACTGTCCAAGTGTCTTTGAGCTGATGGATGATACCCTGACAGTATGTGTTTGAGTGTTTGTGTGTGTATGTTTGTGCATGCGCATGTGTGTGTTGTGAGTGGGAACTTGGTGACATGACAGTCATGAAACCTGCACTTCTATGCAGTTCTTTCCATCCAAATATTTGATTCAGCGCCATCATCAGGTCAAAGTCAGGTTTAATTAATTCCCTGTGAAGCCCTTTGAGACAAACTGTTTGTGAAAACGGGCTATACAAATAAAATTGCCTTGCCTTGCCATCAGCCTCAGATCCCCTTCATGCCTTACTCTTGACATTAGCATGCTGATGCTAGCATTTGGTCATGTGACGCTGTTAGTGAAAACCTCCATCCATCCATTTTCTTCCACTTATTCCTGTTAAGGGTCCCTGGGGGCTGGAGCCTATCCCAGCGGCTACGAGAGAGAGGCATGGTTCACCCTTGGCCAGGTCGCCAGTCCATCGCAGGGCCGACACATATAGAAAGACAACCATTCTCACCTATGGTCAATTTAGAGTATCCGATTAACCTTGTCCCCAATTGCATGTCTTTGGATGGTGGGAAGAAGCCGGAGTACCTGGAGAGAACCCATGCAGGCACGGGGAGAACATGCCACACAGAAAGATCCTGTGCCCGAGCCGGGACTCGAACCCGGAACCTTCTTGCTGTGAGGCGACAGTGCTACACACTGCACCACCGTGCCGCCTGAAAAACTTTTTGATGAGCGAGAAGACCACATCTTGTAATTATTAGAAACACAGTTCAACAGCTGATTAAACATGCACACAGAGGAAGTGTACCAACATCACGCAGCTTTCCTGACACCAGTGAAACATGTAAGCTTCACCACCTTGTTTACACACTGAACTATTCACATCATGAATAAGGATGACAGTAATTCTGTATTACATATTCACAGATGTCAGACAACTATGTGCAGTGTAAAAAGAGGCGAAGCTACAGGTCCCATAAACTGTGATATTCTCAAAATAACACGGGGATTTGCTTTAATTCTTGTGATGCATGATCACACATTCCTAATAGCTTGATTAGACTTTGAAGTGTGATTGAAAACATTATCTGTGCTTTTAATTTGATCCCATTTGGATTCAGATATTAAGCTCGATCTTTCTAGTTTTTCAACCAGGCTGAAGGTTTTAGGTCATCTCCTAAAAGGATCGATGGAATCGCATCATCATGAAAGCAGATTTTCAACTGCAGTCATTATTACACCAGTAAAGACCAGCCCTACTCTTCCTCCTCTCTCTCTGCATGCCTCAGTTTGCCTGGAAATAAAAGCTCACCCTCCAAAATCTGATTGAGCACTGACTTAATGGTTGTACTATCAGAAAATCACATTCCCCAAAAAACAGCATTTGAGCATTAAAACTGCTCAGAATCAATAAATCCATTGGCATTCATGTTGAAAGATCAGTTCTGGAAGGAACGCTTACACAGCAATTACCATCCTGAAAGGAAATGTGCTTTTATCTTCCCACACAGAGCTCTGTCAGCAAGCGGCAAAAATAATGTTCTTTTTTTAAAATCCAAGGTATTTTCCATACAAATGTAACCCAGTTCAGTCCACAGACACGGCTCGGCAGCACTGCATTCACACCGCATCAATGTCAGGGGGGCTTAGGGGGCAATAAATAGCTGTGATGAGCTTTTTCATCACACAAAACATGATGATGAACACACTGATTCCGATGACTCATCAACAACTGGCCCATGGACCACCACCCTAATTCCAATGTTCAGTACTAGGCTGCAGCTCAGATGCGTAGCAGGCGGACCATTAACCCACTTCCTGTTACATCAGCTGTACGCTAAATTCAAACACATTCCTACTCATATGTACTTGGTTGCATATGGCCATTCGATGTAAGGATGAGCTTCAAGAATGATTTGACTCATCCATAACAACTGAACGGACAAATCCACCTTTGTAAAGAGTCATTACATTAGCTTTCAGCTGCTTATTACAACTAAAATGATATGTGGTTATCCAAATGACAAAATGGCATTGAGAACAAAGACTGTCAAAATCAGGCAGGTGGGAAAGGTCTTAAAGAATAAACTCAGGCAGGTCAAACTGGTACTTAGATGGTGTGTAGAGAAGCCTGGGACACTATGAAGATGAGAACATGAATCATAAGATATCCGTTAGTGTCACTTCACAGACAAAACAAGGACACATATTCAACTAAGTGAGACTACCACAGCTGAAGATGTATTAGGGATTAAAAACAAGAAAAAACAAGTTAAGAAAGTGGCAAAATCATTGATTCAATAAAGCTTTGCTGACTGATAATGAGATGGTGTTTGCAAAGGATTGAAATCACGCTTTCTCAAATTTGACCTGTGAAGAACATTAAACCTCAAAGATGTAGACAGGATTGTCATCAACATACCAACTCAAGGAAAACTTTTGTCCCTGACTTAAACAGTGCCCTGGATTTAAAGTCTTTTCAGAGAACTGGATGGCCCCAGTGTGGCAACCCATTTTTCAACTGTATAGATACACCATTGTCAACCTGGAAAACATCTCATGTGACACCTCTTCGGAAAAAACCCACACACAAAATACAAGCAATGTCCTTAAGAGTTCAATGATTTTAGGTCTGGCACCCCAGCAAAGCAA
This sequence comes from Aulostomus chinensis, assembly GCF_037954235.1. Lineage (NCBI taxonomy): Eukaryota > Metazoa > Chordata > Actinopteri > Syngnathiformes > Aulostomidae > Aulostomus > Aulostomus chinensis. Next base: position 22,670,508 of record NC_141324.1, read on the forward strand.
AGCACAGGACCATTTTCTGTTTGAACACAAAGAGGGCCTACTCTTGTCATTTTATGTGATAGGTTTCATGGTCATGACTCCTTATTGTCCTTTCATAAGTATGTGTTTTTTGTCATGTGTCTTACTTGAGAACTTCTTGAACGGAGCTGTCTGAGCATGCAAAGTTAATTCACGTCATTCACCTGCCCTCCTCTACTGTGTGTCTGAGAAAATGATTTTAATGCCCAAAGACCTCTAACATCTAACATCTGCCAATAATCAATGTTCAGCTTTTCAGTTTGTTTATAAGAAGCTCACCTCTGACATCATTTTCTCTCCTTGTGTTGTTTGAATATGTCCGTTTTAAAGCCAAAATACAGATTCCTGCATCTGCAGCGGCTGAAAGAAAAACCTTGACACACAGTGCCTGTCAGTAGCTTGATATTTTTCTATTACAAAACAGTTTGAGATCTTTAAGTCACTTTTTAAAAAAATATCTGAACAATATCAAGGGCCACGCTGTTTTCACACATTTAGATAAAAGCCCAACCAACATAACTGTGAAAGGCCCGTTAGATGAATGGATTTTGCAGTCATTTAGTATTGAATTATTGTACTTTATAAAAAGTTACTCTTTCCATCAAGTTGTACTTTCCCCAACACATTCAGGTTCAGGTTCAAGAACACACCTGCATGACTAAATGGGAGTTTTCCACAAACGCCTCAGTGAGTCACAGGAGAGAGAGAGGGCTTTAAAAAGTTACATTAATAAATATAAATGTCATAACATAGACCAAGCAGCAAGTATTTGAGTATGTGGTATGTGTATGAAATACATGTGGTTCTTAACACCGTCTAAACAACTGCAGACATTTTGAAAAGTGACTTCACCCATTATCTTGAAGAACATTAGCTCATAACATCAATACTCATATTTCTAATCCCTTAATATCATTTTTAGTCCCAGAACTTCAAGTGATTATGTCAATTATGAGAATGATCTTTTCCATAAGAAAATCAGAAATCTCATGCTTGTTTCTGTCAATCAGCTGATCTGATTTTATTTGACATAAAACGAGAACATCATTGTGAAACTAAATGCGACCCAATAAAAGTTTCATCTTGATTATCTTGCTTTCTAATCATTAAAAAACAAAAATACAATGTGAAATGTCACATACACTGCCATTGTCAGACTGTTTTTTTTTTTCTTCTCACCCACCCTTCAACACTGTTTGGTGGAAATAAAGTCTGGCAGCAATCAGTCATGTGATTATCTCTTGTAACATTGCAACCATGCCCAGCAGGCTAACTGTGTTATTATCTGGTTGGAAACACTCCAAATACTGGTTTCTGTGTCTTCTTTCATCCAGAGGAGTATCTGAGCTCCAAAAGGGTGTCGCTGCACTCATATCATTGCAGCTCTGATGGTTGTTTAAACCATCAGCAGCTGATCTTGAGAACCATCTGCTCCGAGGGCTTAACCCTCCATGCAGCCATTGCATTAGATGAATGTAAACAAAGCGAAGTGATCGAAGTCGGATCAGTCACTGAAAGATTACCAAAAGAAAGGCCAAAGCAGCTTGAGCCGTCTTTTCCAAACCCATTAGGTTGGCAAGAACAGATGTTTTGTTGAGAAATGTGCTAAAAACGGAAATAGATGATAAAACAGTAAATAGTAACATGTCTACTACAATCTTTGCTTATATAACCAGTGATGCATAAGTATCAGAAAAATCTATGTTTCTGCTGCTCCCCCGGCAGCGGCGCTACTGTTGTGGTTGAATCTTAGTGCGTGATTTCTGCTAGAAATGCATCGATCACACTCTCATATTGGATACTGGTCCGATCAGATATCAATGGCAATAAGGACCATCTGTTAATTTCCTGCTATATACACTGACACAAGCTTATTCATGATTTTTAATTTTCATTCCTGTCCATTTTGGCTGTATTATTTTTCAACAGGTCCTTTGTTTACATTAATTGTTTGTTTGACAGTGTCCAGCTTCATTGTGATTAAGTGTTCATATTTGGTTCTCATGTAATGCTGTTTAATGGTTTAAAGTGGAATTGTGTTAAATTTGATGATAATAATACCAGTGTGATGTGTCCCCCTTAGAGCGTGTGGACTGTGGTGTTGTTTGTGTTTTAACAACATCTTGCTTTTGAATTATTGATTCATATACTGTATCTTCAACTTTACCAAACTCGCCAGTGGGACGTATCTCTTTAATGAAGTCAGATTTCCTCCTTTAGCTGGTCTGCACTGTGCTCTTGTCTAAGGGTCTGTCATGTTATCCCAATTCCTGCTGAGCAGCTAAGTGTGTAGGTGTCAGTCTTTAACTGGTAATGACATTAATGAATTGTAGTCTTTCTATTTAAGTTAAACATGTGCTACAGAAGCAGTTAGTGCATTTATGACACAAGGCCGATGATGAAAGGTAGGTTAAGTGATGTTGTTGCCATGACAACACAAAAGAGGCATCCTTTGATGTAGGGTGGTCGGACAGTTGGACTCTGCTCAGCAAAATATCTATATGATGCCACTAGCTTATCACAGTAGCAGAGGGCTCCACACATTTATGTAAGGATCCGTATGCTGATGCCGTCCCACACTCAGGAACAGTGTCAGATGACCTAAACGAACTGATACAGACCAACAGTGTTGGCATTGTTAAAGCCATCAGGATTCAGTTTAGAGCTGGAGCATCCCCCCTCCTCTGTCTTTACAAACAGTGATAAATGTTCATGACCTTCAGGTGACAATCACAGCATCTCCTGATGCATGGCTCTACGTGTGTGTATGTGTGTGTGTGTGTGTGTGTGTGTGCGCGCACGTGCTTGTGCTTGTGTGTGTTACCACCTTGCAGACAGCCACTGAGGCCTCCGACAACTCCCAGAGGACCAATTAGAGGTGAAAAAGGAGAATGTCAGCCACAGAGCAACTTGTGTGCATGTGTGTGTGTATGTGTGTGTGTGTGTGAGTGAGAGAGAGAGAGAGAGAGAGAGAGAGTAGCACAAACCCAGCCATCCCCTTCCATCAGAGCAAACCAGCCATCTGAAGGCAGCCAACAACATCCACAGTGCCTGTCTCCCTCACTCTCACTCTCTCTCACATACACACACTCACACACACGCAGCCATCACATAGTCCAGTCGCTGGTCCTCGGGAGTGTGAAGTCTCATTATGAATAAACCATAGACGAGTGCAGAATTGCACCTTGACTTTAGACACTTCACTACAAGTTTTGAAAGACTGAACTTTTTTCTGCGACTTTTTTGTGATCCATATGACATCGGCATGAATCATTCTCTTTTATACTGAGCTGATATCAGAGAGACAGTGGATGGATGGTCAGTCAGCCAGCCACATGGACGTCCTCCTGATCCACTCATCTAATTAGATATTCAGTCTGAGGGAGCATGCAGAGCCTCAACACTCAATAACCCACTTTTGGACTTTCTGTACATAAACATCATAACTGGGTTAGAATATGTTTGATTATGAGAAACCCAGATAACTCATGAAAATATGTCAAAGTAGAATGGAGACAAGTCTCCTCCCTATCAGTTCCTGTCTGTCAGCTCAGAGCTGAACCTTAGCACCGTGGCTGAGGCCGTCTTCTGTTTCACCGGAATGCAGACTCATGTGTCAACTCTTCAACTCTCCTTCAATATACAGCCTGTTTGGATAATGTCAATCAAGATGTTGATATATTTAGTACTTGTGACGTAATAATCAAAGCTCCGCCCACTGTAGCTGACCTACCGAGCCAGTGAACACATCATCAAAATATCTATTCAGTTCGGTTGAGACAGCCAAGTCAAATGTTGAAGTGCTATCAGCTGCTGACATTTATCCTCACGCATGAGCGGATGACCTCCAAAATGTCTGCCAAAGGCTAGACACATCACACTGAAGTCCTATTACAGAGAACGGTGCTGCTGAGGCAAACATCTGTTCATGAACATCACCACTGATTGATCATTTATCATTCAACCACTGGAAGGCATCAGGAAGGTTGCTAACTGAGTAGAAGGACCTGGACGTGTGTCTGGGGCCACCATGATGGTGATGATGATAATGATGATGATGATTAGCTGCTCCAGTTCTCTAAACAGGAAAGGGGCTTTCTTACCTGTGTTTTTTTTGTCTCTTAATCTTCAAATGCAATAGAAATTCACCTGAAACCAGCACTGATCTGCCCAACAAATTCTACATTTCTTTGTCCTGTCAAGTTAATCACCACGGATTTTAGTTTTTCTGCTTAAATGCCCCGCTATTTGCCTCACTTATCTTTATATAGTTCATGAAGTAAAAAGCATTCAAAAACATAATAGTACATAAAGTCCATAAATTTGCTATGCTAAGGGATCCTATGGCTGCTTAACTCCAAACCACTTAACCAGATGAAGTGTGATGGTGTGATGAATTCAGTAGATTAATCCACCAGCACACTTTTCCTCATGACCTCATAAGGTCAAGGAAAAGTTGCCAGGAAAACTCTGACTGCAACGATAGTCACAACTCATGAGAAATTGCTTTATTTTGGATCAAACTGGGCCTGTCCTTTTTAAAGGCTCATCAAAACACTATTATAAATCAAATAAGGAGGTATAGCAGAGATCAGATCCCCACAAAAAAAATCACACTATCACATACTCCCTCTAATTTGCAACTCTTGAATAAAAAAATATATAATTGCAAAAAAGTGTGGTTATGAGATTTTTTTGAGCCCCTGCAGTTCTACGTCATATGCTGTTTTTCTTCCCACAGCAGAGAAAATTCATGCATGTCAGTGTTCTAGGAGAAATGACACACAACAACTTGACTAGTCAATGTCATGCATATACAGCAAAGGGAGGGATTATTTCCTCTGGTTACTATGAGACAACAACTGTCTTCCAGAGTGGGTTGACTCGTTCCAACACTCCTCAGAGGACTCCAATATCAGGTAAATATGTCTTTTTGAAGGAAGTGGCTCCAGATGCTTATGAAGACTAATAAATGAGGTGATCTTCAAAGACGGAGCAGCAGCTACATCAGTCCTCCGCATAGCAGCTTGTTTTACAGACTTCTGATACACAGCAAACTCTATTACAGCAACACATTAATATATAGCAAAGTGTGTGATGCTAGTGTGTGGGCCGCGGGCCATCACATAGCATCCTGGCTCTGTTCTCTATGCTCCTGCTGGGATCAAGACTCTGCTAACATCAGGCAGCCCTCTAACGCTTACCAGTGCTGCAACAACACACATCAAATCAGTCTGAAAGTAGCAGCTGTCAAGTTTCACAATTCCAATGGAAATCACATAAACTGACCTTATATAACTCTCAATGAACTTGATTCCAGCACAAAAACTGTGTTGTGACAACATCAATTAACTCTGTTTTCACCACAACACCAGAGCCTTAATATTTACTGTATATACATATTAAGTAAAACAAGCTTAAATATTTCTATATGTAAAACATATATTCATTTACCACAAGGATATATCATATATGCCCCCCACATTATATATATATATATATATATATATATATATATATATATATATATACATACACATACACACACACACACATACATTTATACATACATTTTCTATATATAAATATCTTTATCTCTCTCTATATATATATCTAGGGCTGTGTAATTCAATGATGTATATTGCTTGACAATATTAGAAAGTCTATTATTTGGTATAAATTTTGAATGTTTAATTCATGGTAGTAAAAATCTGAGCTTTAAAGCAGTTTACATCCTTGGACAGCACCCATCTGTGGGCACTGCAGCATAAAAAAGCGGCAAACTTTCAGACAAAATTGTAACCATATTTTTTCAAAGTCTGCTGCTGTTCCTGCAACAGCATTAACCTCTTACCACCTTAACAAGAATTATGTCAAGAACAGTTGAGTGATCAAAAGAAATTGAGATCTCGCAGCTGCTTCCCCCTGAGGAACACATTCTGATGAGGTCTTAGACTACAAAAATGTTTGATTTTGATATTTTTAAGGCTTTTCCCATGTTAGGTCTTTCTTTATTTGCAACTGTAGTTTGACAGTATTTTCTATTTACCTTTCTCAAACTTTTATGTCAACACACATAGTTTGTTCATGCTTGATTGAAAATTGAAAGTTATAAGTACTAGGTTGGAAGGGCAATGCCCACTCCAGCTGCAGCTTCTGTGGTGATGAGAACCACAGTTAGGGTGTACTTCCCTCAACTGGCCACCGGATGCAGCAACGAGCTACTGAACTGCAGATTAAGCTCTTGTGTTCAGTTTCAAACCAGGACAGGCTGCATGTACATAGACTACTTCTTTAGACATATTTATACACACACACAGAAATGTATCTTAAAATTGTATTGCTTTTATGTTTATGCAAATCACATTCAATTGCCTTGTGAAAGAGTGAAAAAATGAAGGAGAACTACTCAGTACTGGAGCAAGGCACCTTTACATGATCAGTAGAAAGCCTCCACCTGTGTGTATTCTCTGAGAGTAGGGCTGAAAACTATTCATTTCTTTTAGCACATCAGAGAACACAAAAAAATAAACTCAGTGGTCCCTGGTACAGCAAAAGCAATTCCCTCCTCTAAAGTGATGTGAAAAAAGTGCAGACATGGTCTTTGTGTTTCTTTTCACATGAATGTGCTGTACTTTCCCCTCCAATAAGGCTTTGATGTAGCCATGGACACTGGTCAGATATGGCCACTGTTCTTTAGCTATGTAGGGGAAATTATATGTCATATGCTGGATTGAAAAAGTACACGAATCATATGTAAATGTTAGTGAGCAGCATATGAAACTGCTTAAAGGTTACTTTAAAATAAGTGGGAAGGAGACAGGTAGACAGTCTCATTGCTCCTCCAGGTCATTACGGCACCAAAGCACATAGAGAGAAAAACACAGTTTTGATTCATGGCTTCATTTTGTACTTTTTATGATATGGCTTCTTCTTTTGCTCAAGCAGAAAGTCAGTGACCCTCTAATACAATATTTATTTGAAAGAGTGAGATAATTTTCTACCAGCACCGATAACGTCACTGTTTTGAAGCCAAAGTCAGAGACAGCTTTATAATTAGAGTCTTACTCCTAAAACCTCACAGCTGATCACATTATTACAAAGTTCACCACACAAACAAATGGTTTCACACTGACGACGTATCAGAGTACTGAGACCAACCAAGCAACGCACTAGTGTCCATCTCACAGATCTGGGCTCAGACCTTGTACTTGTTATCATATTCAACATCAGATATAGAACGGTTTTGCTTATCATTACAAAGCAGACCAGAGGAAACTTGGATGTAAAGAAGATGGAGAGTGAGGAGCTGAGGGAGAGAGCGACGATATTTCTCCAATGACCCCAGGAGACAATAAGATCCAACGTATGTACACATGGAACTTTGAAGACTTTTTAAAAAAAATGTTTGCTTATTCAGTCATATTATTTTCATGATGCGGAAAGATTTTAAAATATGGTTTTAGTGGGAACGATATTTTTTTCACTGTAAATGATGCGATGTTCATTGGGTTCTCTATAAAACAAACATGGTCCAGGAGAAGCTGGCTGTAGTCTGGCATCTCTGTAGTACCACCATCTTTCATAATAACAGTTCGTAGTGACACTTTTTGAGGATGGGGTTTGATAAAAATTTCCTTGACATCAGCGCCGTTATCAATACTTGATCAATATTCTGTGTTAAAAAAGAAAGTAGGCCTGCAAAGGTTTTTTTATCATTTCATTATGAGTGTAGGAACAGTGCAGTTTGAAGATTCACATGTCTGTAAATTATACTGCTCTTTATCTTTTCTCTTTCTGTAGATGCAAGACATCATTATCTTGCTGGAAGCAACTGATAGAAAAACATGGCTGTATTGATCAAAGAGAAGGTGAGCTCAGAGGTCGAGGTGCTGATTCAAATAACAAGTCCCATCCCTACCAATGTATTTTTCATTGTACATCCGTAATACAGCTTTAAACTCAGTCAGATACATGTGTGAGATGATCATGCTGCTCATTCAAACTCAAACTTGAATAACCCTCATGTCCAAAATGCTCCAGCGAGCTCAAACCAGCGCTCATCCAACAAAGGCTGAGCAGCATGAAGAGCTCAGCCGGGTTTGAGGTCAGTCCGTGTGGAAAGAAATCAATGAACTTGTTGATGGGCTTGCTCAGTGTGACGGCGGGTTAGTGACTGGAATCAGTCAGCTGGCACTGATACCTCGTTTCAAAGCAGCTACTTGGATGCTAATTAAAATGTGTGTGAGTCTATGCAGAACGCTTTGTACTTTAACATGATCTGGCATAAAAATCTGCAGACGTCTGGTCGTCCGTGTGGGACAAACGTGGACTGGGAATGTGGGGGTGGGGTGTGTTTGTGTGTGTGTGTCCATACAATGACCTATATCTCTGGTATTTAGTATTACTGGGACAATGGGAGTAAATGCACCCTAAGATCTCCAGCACATGCATGCAGATTGGTGCTAAACATGTGATCTAAAGCCCTCTGCATAACACTGTGGCCATTTACAAGCAGGCTTTTAGTGTGTGTGTGTGTGTGTGTGTGTGTGTGTGTGTGTGTGTGTGTGTGAGACACGCTTCACAGGAACTGACAAAGCACACAACAAGACATGTACATGGTGGGCCGTGTAATCCCTGCCCCCTACGCTTGACCCCGTCACACATACACACACATCTCTGCACTCTCTGGGTGACCCATTCAACAATTACAAAGTCCCCAGCAGCCTAATCCCCCCTGCAACCTGAGCTGCTTTCATGTTAACAAATGCAGATAATAGAGGTTGAAATGAGTGTGTGTGTTTGTGTGTATAAGTGTGGAGTGTCACTTTTGATGCAGTTTACATCTTTAAAGAATGTTCTGTATCCATATCTAGTCCAACAGTGTGTGTGTGTGTGTGTGTCTGCTCTGATGACTGCTGCCTTGTGCATCAAAAACAATTCGTGATGATAGTGTTGCTGGTACCAGATGGTTCCTCAGGATTTACAGTGTTACGTAACAAGAGTGGGCTTGGGGGGGGGTCCACTGGACTGAGGAAGATGAGAGACCCAACACAAACTAGCAAGAGACAATCCACTGACCTTGGTCACTTTCTTCAACTTCCTGGAAAGGAATCATTTCCATCACTGAAAGCTACAAAATGATGCTGCATATCAGTGTGTGAGCACAAGACTCTATTTTCCAAGTTTAATTTTATTCTCAACACTTGATTGTTACACTTTGGAGAAAAACATGTATCATATTCTTCAACAGTGCAGTTTTGGTCTTCAAGAGGCCCCAACTGCACTTTTGAACTATCAGAAAGGGTACAAAGGAACTGAAGTTTAACTGCACTTTAACTAGACTTGTGTCTGTAGACAAAAGGGAGAAGTTTGAAACACCCCAGTAATGTGTCAAGTGTTTCTCATGAGTCTCACTTTCTGATTTCAGATATCTGATTTATTTTATGATATGTAGAAGTCACTAGTGATGAAAATCAAACATTTCCTGACTTTGCCGCATCATAATAAAGGCTGTTAGTTAACCCATCCTTTTGAAGCCTCTCATAGGACCACCAGTCACATCCATGGACCATCACCAACTCAACACTAGCACGTCATCGAGCAGGAAGCCCTTTGATAATGAAGATGCGACTCCCTGCCGTGCTGTGCTCATGTGCACAATAGCTGTCTGAATTTGATTTAAGCCTGCTCTGAAATGCAGAAAGCTTAATTTTCTCATCCTATTTGAAATGAATGAATCTCACCACAACAACACTCACACAGTCTCCACTCAAGGTGTGACTTTGCAAGACTGCTCCTCATCATCCTCCATTAGCCCTTCATGATCAATGCAGTTATAACAGGTGAAACATTTTGGAGTGTTTCCCAGTTGCTCTTCTCTCACTCTGCTGTCAGTAGTGATGACATGCTGCTCATATAAGGCCTATTCTTATTTATACCACCGTCGCTGTGCTAGCTGCAGCTCTCACAGGCATCATTATACACACACACACATACACACACACACGCACGCACATATTCACACACTGATTTTGATACAGAGGACCTAAAAATATAACATTTCCATTCAGCTCACTGCTCAAGATCTGAAAGCTGAACTCTGGGAAGAAGATATGGAAGCTCTGCTCAATAACACAACACCATGCTAGAATTAGCACCTAGTGGGTGAATACTTCTGTCAAACTGTGTATGAATTATTAAGTATTTGTAAGGTTACAGTGATCTACACTGGGGAGATATGAAACTCCCTCCAGGTGGTCATGAGATGTACCCATCACAGATGGACAGACATCGCAAAGCTTCACACTAAACATGAGTGGCCATGTTTTTATAGGAAAGTAAAAGGAAAACTAACATTTACTTGCAAAGGTTGAGGATTCGACTACTGTGAAAAAGCCTTCCGCTAGAGTGAAAGAAGTGTGTGACTGTGTTTTTGAGTGTCTGCAGTGATGCTCTGTTTATGGTTCTTTCATCTGCAAGGACGTTTCATCAGGAGAACAACTGTTTTATGGCTGCCAGAGAGCTGAGAAACAGCAGGAACACCCATCCACAGAGACCAGGGTTTTGTCACTTGCCTTTGGAATGTAGCAGGTCATTATCATGCAAATGAGCAAACATGTCAAAAACATACAAACGGGAACATGCAGCTTCTTCTGTTCACCACCTCCTCCCTCGTTTCTCACTGTGGGCTATTTTTCCTTATCAGGATCTCTTCCACAAGGGAGGGATCCACTTTGGAAACTGTTAGGGAACGACATAAATCAACATGTTCCAGAGGCCACAATCAGGCTTCCAGCCCTCTTGTGTGGATTTAAAATCCACTCGTGACCTATTTCAGAACCCTTTGGGACATGATACACTGTATTTGTCGATACCAATGGCATTTTATTCCCTCTCATACAAACAAACAAGTTAATAATATATTTATATGGATGTGCTACACTGAACCCAGCCATCTAAATACATCATGATCACAGAGGGAAACAAAAATTGTCCTACCCGCGAGGAAGAAAAATGATTAACAAACAGTTCATGGTAACTTTGTATCTTCTCTTCATGATTTTTCATTGCTCAATGAACCAATAGGATGATGGGACTCATTCACCATCAAATTATGGTAAAAATCAAGCATTTTTCTGAGCGTAAATTTCAGTTCTAGCATGTTCTGATGGAACGAGCTGAAATGGTTGAAGAGCAGGTCAAACATTTGGTTTGGATGAGTACAGCCCTAATGGACGAAGGACCGCAGTGGGAGTACTTGATAGTGGGTGGCGGCTAAATAAAGATATAGCGTAAAGCAGTATATTATCTAACATGGTGTAGATGGGTAGAGCAGGTACTCGTCTAGTGTCCGCAGGCCTGGCGTGTAACTCAGCCTGACTCACATTTATGACCTTTCTCATCAGGTTCTAGTTCACTGACATAACATTTAGACGAAATGTCACACTACTTGCAATATTTTCATCCAATATTCACAAGGCATACTATATACTACCTTTACTGTTCCAGACAAAATAGGTACTATTACTCTGTATTTGCAGGGTCACACAGAGGATGAAGCTATCGCGAGTGCTCTGATAAAGCTCTTTGAATTTTTTTTTTTTCTAACAAAGCAGAGGCTCCTGTCCAGTTCACTGTGAAAAAAAGTGAACCATAATCACAAAACCAATAAGAGGGAACAGCTTAGTCTCTGTCTTTGTACTCTACTGTATTTTTCTAATTTTTTTTTCAGGCTTTCTGAGAACTGCTATTAACAAGAGCAGGGGTGGTGTTTGTGTGAGGGAGTCTATTAACGGTCCTGCTTTAATCTCTTTGGTTTACCTACTTCTGCTTCTCCTTTCACCTCCAATTAAAGCAGACAAAGCCCGATGATGAAGACCACTTCACGCCAAACAAACAAGAAAGTGGAGCCCCCTTTTTAGAGTGTTTACAGCCCTGTGAAACAAGGCGTGGGTAAATAAGAGGCTGCACATTCGTCCTACCCAGTCATCCTCAACATGTCACCTTTCCAAGCTTTATAGAGTCTTTCTTGACCTTTCCTGTTTGCGCGTGTGCACAGTGGCTCAATAACCACCACCTGCGCTTTCTACCAATCTGGTTTAGATTTATTAGGTCTGACCAGTCCTAAAAGGGTTCTCATACTGGATTCTCCTGTGGGTCCTCTGCAAAATGAGTAAAATGATATGCCAAATCTGTAAACTAGGAGTCTATTGAAGACTCAATGGCAAGAAGTTATTCAAATGCCTCTTAATGAGACCACACGATGAATTTCTTGCTAATGTAATCCTTTTGTTCCCCCATGTGTTTCTGCAGCCTTCTTTTTCATTCATTTCAGTATATTCTAATCAATATTATGAAGTAGTACCGCGGATAGTGAACGAGAACATTATCATCAAACCTCCTGCCACCTGACAGGGAGAGAGATTTTATATGATCTTTATGTCCTTTGTGTTTTCAGCCAGTCTCCTTTTTGCTACCCAGGTTGGCAATCTAAACCAGATAGCTTGGAAGTTGCTGAGGGATCGAAAAGAGTCTCGGTAAAGATCATGTCGATGCGCTGCCGCATCTATTCATTCTTCTGGCCCGCCTTTGATGAACAGTGATCCATGAATTTGCAAACACAATGCACCGGGACATGAGAGCTGTAATTGGAAGAGCTGTCAAGAAGGCTGAGAGGAAGCTGAAGTTGTCTTCAAACAACCATTTAGCGGCCTCTTCCAGACACATGTAGCTGAGCACCTGTCAGATGCTCATTTGTTGTGAAGGCTTCTGCAGAGTGTTAATACTGCTGCTGTTGGCCGGCTGCCACGGACAGGGAGGTGATAGCTAACTAGTCTCATATGCTTTTCTTACAACACACACACACACACACACACACACACACACACACACACACACACACACACACACACACACACACACACACCTTTCTAGAGCCACACTTAATCCACTTAATGTACCTGACAATGCATCTGAAGCAAGTAGGTGTCACCAACACACACGCGCGCACACACACACACAGACACACACACACACGCTCATGAATACAGAGCACAAAGACTATTGTCGGGGCACTTGTCAGCGTTCATTAGCACACAGAGCAGTTGCAGGGCTTTATTAGCATGTAGAGCTGCTATAATTAAATGTGTGTGAGTGGCTGGCCTGTCATATGACATCATGTACTGAGAGATTTCTATAGATTATTCACTCCAAGTGATTTGTGAAAAAAATTCACTGTCGCTGCCTCATTACTTGACTGGAAGTGGCACAATGGCAAGTAACTTGGCTGGTTTGAAGAGCTCGTACAAGGGTGGAAAATACATGTGATCCACTACCATTCAGAAGAAGCCGGCATCCTTTTAATATCCTATGTCTACATTATGTGGTTCAAATGTCTTTTCAGTCATGTCCGACGCCTCACCTTCCATTTCCTGATCTCTGTATTCTCTTTACATCATTTATAAGAACAGAAACTGAGCTTTCATTGATCATTCAATAAAACACAACTTCATTTGAAAATACACATTTCACATTTCCCTCAAAAAGTTGAGTTCAACAAGCCAGACTGGAGGGTGGAGTGCACCCCTGCCAACATCACATTAATTGTGAAAGCAAATGACACAGATTGTAACAAGAATGACCAGATGTCCTGCTTTGTGAGGGACTTCACAACATATAGCCCAAATCCTACAAACTGATACTTTGTCCTGCATTGTGATTGGCTGTAGTTTTCAGATGTCAGGACAGGCACTTGTGTAAAATGGCCAGGTCTCGCTCGGAAAAGAGATCACCTGATCTCAAGTGAGTACCTGGTAAAATAAAGGTTAAATAAATAAATAAAAATCTGTTATTAAGTGGCAAGAAAGCAGGGAGGGCTATAAATCAAACCAATCAAACTGCAGCACACACTTTGGGTTGGGTGTGAAGTTTGACTGACAGCCTGGGTCGCTGACATGCAGAGGTTGACCTTTGGACGGCTTACGCCCACAAAACTACATTGAAAATAGTGAGGAGGTTTTGGAGGAATATGTCTGTCATCTAAGAAAGCCGGACCACATTGTTCCAGTCCAAATGAAGCCAGTAAGCCTTTTTTAAAGCCTAATTGTGAACGATTCTTAAAGATGAGTTCAGTCAGGCTTTTGTGGTCCTCTCAGGAGTATTGCTACACATAAGCTGAGTTTCAGTGAAGCAGAGGATTATACACTTTTATCTCCTCTGGCCTCCTCTCGTCAGTGCGCCCTGTTTGTTTGCTTTCTCCAAGAAGAGAAAGTGCTGAAGCAAGGCTTTTCTATAACAAAGACTGAGACCAAAGACCTGCCTCTGTGCTCATGATTAGGTGCTAATGTTTTCCTGGCCAGCCTCCGGGTTATCTCTCTGAACTTTTGACTTCCTACTTACTGCATCCCTGACCAGACTGTGACTTCGTCCAGGCTAAAGACTAAAGGTGACCTGACCAGGCTGTGCCATTGGGCTGACCTACTGGTACAGTTCTGGTCCTTCTGTAATTCTTTATCAGACAATTTGGCTAAATGCATATTTAACACCAGCGATTATACCAAAAGGAATATTTTGCATTTCCAAATGCCCATAAGTGTTTGACTGTTCACTGCATGACAGCACAGCAACCATCTGGATTTGAAGGTGTTGCACATATGCTTAAATAATGTCTTCAGTCTTGAATTATAGACAGCTACCTCTAGCGTGCTCACAATTTATTTTTGGAACCTGGATGAAATGTAAAAAAGGTGTTGATTAAAGTGGTGATTCAGTGTTAATGGCAGGCCACACCTCGTGAACATATTCACCAATTGGGGAGCTGCTGAGCTGACTGCAGCTAAGGGGATGACAGGCCAGGGTCAGGGCCTTCCTGGAGATTTATACCCTACCTGAGGGCCAGTGTTGAGTCTCTATTGTTGTAATGTATTGACCATATGATCATAAACTACTCAGCCACTGTGAGACTTAAGCTGTGAACACTCACTGACTCCAGGTCTGTACCCATCAGCATGAAAATACTCATCCATCACTGTACTTATTCTTGGCCAAGAACATCAAGAACAAACAAACATGAACTCATTTTTGCCCACCGGTGACTAGAGAACGTGAAAGAGACAAGTTTGCTGTGGACGGGTCTATGGAGGTCACATCATATCTGACTCAGCTAGGAATGACTCAGGCCAGGTCACAGCCATGATGGACGCCAGCACAAAG
Source organism: Aulostomus chinensis (assembly GCF_037954235.1). NCBI lineage: Eukaryota > Metazoa > Chordata > Actinopteri > Syngnathiformes > Aulostomidae > Aulostomus > Aulostomus chinensis. Next base: position 22,685,739 of record NC_141324.1, read on the forward strand.
CTCATTCCAGAGCACTCCAATGAATGCTAGGAAATCTCTGAGTCTCAGAGGAACGTTCACCAGCTCTGTTTCATTTAGAGTCACCTCAGCCTGAGCTGTACTCAGTTCCTGGGTCTGATTCCAATAGCTGCCAATCAGAGTTACTAAGTAAAGAATACAAAGCAAAATTACTTGTAGTGTGATATTCATGATTACATTAACATGAACAGACAAGCAGCATTTTAATGTCATAGCAGAGTTACTTTCAACACCTGAAATGGTTAATTTTTACATACAATGCATAATTAATGCAAAGAACTGATCACAAATGGACAACCAATCTGACAAGTGCTCAAATTGGTGCACATCAGCCAACATAAACACTAATGCAGATTAATGATTAATTAATTAAACATTGTGAAGAATTTTAGGCTTGACATATTACAACCAGAGAGGGGAAACTACTTTTAAATATTATGCTCCAACAGTGGAACACTCAGCCACAGCACACCAAACACTCCAGCAGCTTTCTGGATAATTTTATTAAAAAAAATAGCTTCAAACTAACATTCACTTGAAGGATTTTCGCTAACCCAATTATATTCTGTTTTATCTCTGTAACAATGAAAATTATTTTGTACTTATTTAATACATTTTCACTCATTTGCTTTGATTTGATTTTATCCTTGCTGTTGTATTACTGCTAATTTCTTTAACCTTGTGTTTAATGCGGCAAATTTAAAAGCACTTAGACCTGCATTTAATGTATAAAAAGGTGCCATACGAATGAAGTCAATTCTTATTATTTTGTCTCATTCAATCAGATCCAAAAAATAAATGGAAAAAATGCACACAAACCAGGCAGATGAGTGTATCTTTAATATATTTCTTTGATTTTAACATTGTTACACCCAAGATGTGGCAACTCCCACCATCAAGCTGACGACCACCACCAGTGATACATCACAACAGGACCAACATCCAGTCTTAACACAAAATAGACCGACGGAGAGGAGATGGACACACACACACACGCACACGCGCACACACACACACGCACGCACGCATTCATGCACGCGCGCTGTCTTGTTACTGCACAACAATGTATATTTTATTCACACCACACACAAACTGTAGTTATAACTGTAAAACGAAAAATGTGTTTGAGTGTGTGTGTGTGTGTGTGTGTGTGTGTGTGTGTGTGTGCGTGCGTGTGCTTGCTTGCTTGTTGAATTTGGTCTCTTTTAAAACCCAACGGCTGAAACAGAAAACTATAGCTCCCATAAATATTCCAACTTTCTCATTATTCCAGTAGGAAGCCCTGATATCACCGCTAATCATCACCAGTCCACATCAACAGAAGCGTAAAACTCAACATCAAATCAACATTTTCATTAAGCTTAAAGGATTGTTGGCTCTAATTCTGGAAGCTGCGCATCAGAGTACTTGACTCAGGATAAAGAACAAGGTGGAAAGCCTTCATCCAAACGTTAAATATTCCAACTTCCGTGGAACTTTCCGCTCCTCCGTTCTGCTGCTCCCGTTAACTGGGGAGACGTTGCTGAGGCATTCAACCACCACGGACACTAACTGGAGTTTTAGGGGGGGGAGAAGCTTGTCCACAGTATTCCGGACCTTTCAACCACACCTGAAGTTTCTCTCTCCTCACTTTTACACAAAAATACAACAAACTCCCTGCGCGCGCACACGACGCGACACTTTCAGTCTAACCGTCATCACATCTGACCGACAGAGCAGCTCCATCAGGACCGTTATCTGCACGAGGAGACCAGCTGAACAACACCGGGGTTAATGCGCTCTTAAGCCCGAGCAGGGGAGCCACTTACCGCGGTGCCGAGGATGGAGGCGCCGGTGAATCCAACAGAGACGGACACAGCTCCCGCTCCGTCTGCCCTCTCTCCCCTCTCCTCTCTCAGTCTCCCTCGCTCTCTCATCCCCTCTATCTCTCCCACCCCTCCTACAGCGCCCCTCCCCCATTCACAATCAACAAATTGAGGAGTTGACATAGCAGCTGATTGGCCATTAGGCTGGTCAGAGTTCATCCAGTATAGGTCTGGGTCCTACAGTCATGTGACCAAAGGCTAGAGGGCTTCAACATAACAAAACTGTTATGAAAAATAAACTCCACAGTAACCACAAATCTGAAATATTCTCCTTAACTATGAAAGATAATAATTATAGCATGTGAAATGACCATGTAATTGAACGTAATGTGTAAAATTTGCACAAAAGCACCTTGGTAATAATGCCAGACTTAAAGGTTTAATGGGTATTTTTTTTACCTCCTGGTCAGTGAGTGTCTAATCTAGTCTATTGGTTGCCAGGTTTACTCAACTAATCACATAGCAAAGCATTGTGCATTGTTAGCAAACGTTAGCTTGCCTGTCCAGCAGTAAAATGGCAACCTCGTTATGGCTTTCCAACCCCTTTTGGTCTTTTAGTTTAGACCACTGTAAAAATGCTGAACCAGTTCTAACCTTCATCTTGTTCTTTTGTTGGTCTGACAGTATTTAAGCCAGATAAAGTAATGAAGCTTGACGTTACTCAGCCATTTCTACGAATAATCCTACACCTGGCAACTACTGAACTACTGAGGCTGTGATGACACATACTGTAGATGCTGCAGCTACGCTGCCTTTAGCTGTTGGCTCAGAGATCCTTAATGGTTTGTCAGCCAACTTTCTGAAATGTAAACATTATTTCACATAAATGCTTATGTCTGGTGGCAAAGGGTGCCATTAGCCTCAAGCTATATATGGGAGGCTGGTATAACACATAACTTCTTCAGTATGTAATGTCACGGATTGACTGATTCCATCCATCCATCCATTGTCTTCCGCTTATTCCTACATTAAGGGTTGCGGGGGGGCTGGAGCCTGTCCCAGCATCAATGGGCGAGAGGCGGGGTTCACCCTGGACAGGTCACCAGTCCATCGCAGGGCCAACATAGAGAGATAGACAACCATTCACAGTCACATTCATACCTTCGGTCAATTTAGAGTATCCAATTAGCCCAGTCTCCAATTGCATGTCCTTGGATGGTGGGAAGAAGCCGGAGTACCCGGAGAGAACCCACACAAGCACGGGGAGAACATGCAAACTTCACACAGAAAGATCCCGTGCCTGAGCCGGGACCTTCTTGCTGTGAGGCGACAGCGCTAACCACTGCACCACCGTGCAGCCTGATTGACTGATTCACAAAGGAGAAATCATTTTTATTTAGTAAGTACATTAAAGACAAAATACAATTTTTGGGCGAGGTATCAAGGGCAGCATGGTGGTGCAGTGGTCAACACTGCTGCCTCACAGCAAGAATGTTCCGGGTTTGAGCCCCAGCTCAAGTACGGGATCTTTCTGTGTGGAGTCTGCATGTTCTCCCTGTACCTGCCTGGGCTCTCTCTGGTACTCCAGCTTCCTCCCAAAGTCCAAAGACATCAAGAGAGGATGAGGCTGATTGATACTCTAAATTGACTGTAGGTGTGGCTGTGAGTGTGAATGGTTGTCTGTCTGTGTGTTGGCCCTGTGATGGACTGGCGACCTGTCCAGGGTGAACCCCACCTCTTGCCCGAAGGCTGCTGGGATAGGTTCCCGCCCCCCAGGACCTTTAATGGGATAAGTGGATAGATAGATGGATGGATGGAGGATTTAGGTATCACTGAACCAATTGCACAGTGGCCACAGGCTATGTAGCGCATCAAGGTAGCCAACTGCTAGCCAACTGCTAGCCACCATGCAGGCATACTGAGTGGCTTGTAGGCAGTGCTTTATGTGAATACAGACAGAAAGAAGTTTTAAAACACATTTATTGACCAAAGCATCTAACTTGGTACATTGTGACAAGTCAGGAAAAAACAAAAAGGCATATCTGTGTACTGGCTGTGGGAAAGGAGTTAATCGCCTATTTTCAGTGGATTCTAAAAAACTCTACATAATCACCCTCATTTGGGCGTTAGATGGTATTAGGGAAGTTAAACCATGAAAATATAAAAATGTGTCAGTGGATTCACAGAGAGAAACTTGTCAGCATCCTTCTCTCAAGAACAACAGCAGAAACATTTTAAAACCTGTCAGCGATGGAGAGAGAAACCAAAAAAAAAAAAAAAAAACGGCAGCTGCAGAAGCAGTCTCATGCACCATCTTAACTCGTGATAAGGTCATGTGACTTTTCACACCAAATGCTATACAACAGCAGCATTATGATGAGTGAATATTACATATGATAAAATCTGAACAGTTTGGTTTGGGCTGAAGCTACGAGATGAGAATGACTATCTCCTGCTGCAGTGACGATGAAAACCATGTGATCACTCACCACTGGCTGCAGGAGGTGAACAGCTATCTCCTGCTGAAACGACCACCCAAACCAAACCAAACCAAAGTCTGGTGTTTTTATGTTTGTTTGAGCCCCTCTACTTGATAGCACTGTCATCAGATTTCCTACTTTCCCTTGGTCGTAACTGCTACAGCCAGTAGAAGGCATTTATAACACTCCAGAGTGTCATTCTTTTTTGTAGTTCTCAATATCCGGCAGAGTGAGACATTCCTCATGCAATGGATCAGCTGATGGCGAGTGAGTCAAATTTCTTTGAGTGTTACATAGGTTTTTGTGGTATTTTATTTACCTCCAACAAGGGGACTGTGATTGATTCAGTGTGTTTCTCAACAGGATTACGCTAAAAGGAGGTGTGACGCATGGATCAATAAAATACTCAGTGGGAGAAAAAGGTTTTCTTGCACTTAAAATACTCTTTTGCCACAACTTAACGAGTGGCCTTCATGTTCTGCACTAGTTTGGGAAATTTTAGCAGAGGGTTGCTGCCTTGAATCACTTTTCTAAATGCCATTTATGTTCACATCTATCAAATGCTGATTTTTGTGATTGACTTCCATTGTCCCTCGATTTCATACAGTACGGCATTACTAGAAATCCTCTCAGCTGTCACCATGCTTTATTATAGATTTATTCTGGCTATCCACTGTGTGTTTGAGCTATATTGGCTCATGCTGTCATGAATTCACTGACAGGCTTATCTGGATTGAACACATCATCATTGATGTGCTCTTCCAGAATTACTCTGCTTACTTTATAGAACGAACTCACATTAATCACGAATGCAAATTGAGAACACCAACAATTAAGTTCACTATTAACAAGGAGTTATTTCTCATTCTTTGAGCCAAGGAACCCTCAAGGAGTTTCGCAATCAAAGGCTGAGAAGTGTGTAAATGTGCATTTTTAAAAAAACTCAATCACTGGAACTAATTCTGAAGCAGAGAAGGAACAAGAACTAAAATAAACTGAGCAATCTAACATGAAGCAGGCTTGTTCTTTTGCTGTTGATGCCTGTTCTGTTAGGGAGTGTAGGGCCCCGGACCCCCTGATCGTCACAGGGTATTTCACACACTGCTTTTGTTTCTTTCACTAATTCAGTCCGTCTGTGAATATTTGAGAGGATTCTCTCAGGCTTAGCGCAGGAATCTCTAATCCGCCTTAAATCAGTTACACCATATTGGCTGCGTGGCTCTGGCAGGGCTGTTTACTGTGCTCTGCCAAGACTGAGAGAAAAACTGGAACTATGACTGAATACAGATCCTGGGATTGAAGCAAGAAAATTAGCCTCAATCAGGGTCTTTCTGTGGATATATAAACATGGGGGTGGGCTTTTTCCATCGCATGATGCCACACCATCAGTGACTCACTTCCTTCAACACGAAATGTGACTGGTGACACTGTTGGTCACCTTTCATACTGGCAGGGTATTCAGATGTCCTCAGCCCATTACATGGCTGGTATCAGGGTAGAAGGACCCTGCTGTAGATGCCCTCAAGCAAATGTACTAATTATTACCAGAAATGTGTAACGATAAAAAGGTCTGCATGGAAGTGGGATCGGATGATGAGTGACTTGGTTAAAAGAGCGGGGGAGGGGAACTTGGGGGGGGGGGGTTGCGTGGTCCTTACACGCGTTGTGCCCCCTCGGCTGTTAGGTGAAACAATGCAGCCGGCAACTCCACATATGACAGAGGAAACGTGGTAGTCTGAGGCGCTTTCCTGAGCAACAACCAGGAAAAGACAGGAAAACTGTAAAAGCAAATAGATGCAACAATAAATAAATAGATAAACTAATAAAATAGGTTAAACAGGAAGCAGGCCTTTTCCTTGCTGTTCCAAAAACATATGATCTGTGACTATTGAACCGAGGCACGTAAAGAACCGTTTACTCAAACAATTCCACCTTCAGATAGATGAGGTCTGTCCAATCTGTCCACATACTAAATGCAAAGTGTTGCCTTATCCAGGTTAAATATCTAAATCCAGCTCACATATTAATTCCAGGTGGGATTTAGAAGTCATAATCTTTGCATTTTCACGAGAAGACCTCTTCACATTGTTACCTGCTCAATGGAGCTTTCCACTGAGCTGTGCCAGATGGACTAAAGGCACCCAGGTTGTTTCCCCCCTACAGGCTATTTTTGGCTCCTACACAAAATGTCAAATGCAAATTTTATGATGATGATTTTCTGTTTTATACCAAATCACGGACACATTTAATTACAGGCACCTTACCCAATATGTGTATGTGCAAAGCTAAAACATGAATTACTGAGAGCATCTTCCTGTATACCTTCTGCCATTGATTAGAATATAAAGTGTTCTGCATCAGTGTTTTCATGCACGCAGTTTGATGCTGAGAGCTCCAACGTCCTTCACAATACCTGGAGAGTGTTTCTACTCTTCAAATCAAACTAGTTTAAAACCATTCCTACAGCATGTATTTGCACACACAACTATATTTTGGAGAAAATCTAGCTTAATTTATTCCCTCACAGAGAAGGAATAGAGTCCTCTGGTGTCTAATATAGAGTGTTCCACACCTCCATGTTGGTGACTGATCATCGAGTACAGACGTCCCTCTGTGTGAATGTCCACACATACAGGAGGGCAAATGGTTGATTAATGAGTCGATGACCATATTTATATGACTTTCTCTCACTGCAATTGTCAGGGTTTGTCAGGTAAGATCCCCCGAACATACTGAACCTGCCTCCTGGTCCTGGGGCCTTGCACCTTGGGAGCTTATCTCCAACGTCATGGTTCCATTTCCTGTGGTCATTCAGCACAATAACAGTCAAAAACAAACAAAAAAGGCACCTCAAGTAATCAACTCTTCCATACACGTGACAGACAGTCAACATCAAGGTCATATGATTGTAACATGGAAAACAAGTCAACATAGCAAGAATATGTGACCGCATTTTCAATGAAAATGGATGTGGGCCAAATAAACAGCACAGATGTGGCCGAAATTTTGAAATGAACAATGTGCCAAACTGGCAAGCTAATGTTTGTGTAGCAAACCTCTTAATAACTTATGTTGAACTTGCTTTTAGGTGCAGCCTTGTTGCTTGTTCCTGTGCACAGTGATGTCAAACACAGTGACTATCAGAAAGTTAAACTGTTGAGGGCATCCCCCTTTTTGAGGTGCTTGTAAAAAGATGTTAACATAAAAACAAATTTGCCTAGTTTGAAATTCTTTGATATAACTGTTGAAAGTAAAGATACAGCAGCAAGGTTTTCAAGATGACTGCAACCAGGGAGGATTCAGTGGGCAAGGAACAGGGCTGCTCAATTCCTGCAAACCTGTGGTGTGTCGGCCCTTGGAACTAACGAGGCTTTCATCACGTCCTCGGTCTGTCTGTCAGCATCCATCAGCACATTGAGCGCCTGCTCAGGCTCCGGCTTAGTCGACGCTCGTCTCTAAACAAGGACAGACCGGACCCCTGCTGCTCATGTCCACACACACACACACACACACACACACACACACACACACACACACACACACACACACACACACACACACACACACACACAGAGCTTACGTGTGTGTGAATACATACAGTTGATAGACACACAAAATGCACACACACTTCAGTGTAAGTTCATCAGCTTAGATAACGACAAGTAGGCCTGTCTGACACACACTGTCTGTCATCCTGGCAAAATTCGATGTTTGTGTGTGTGTGTGTGTGTGTGTGTGTGTGAAGATTGATGAGCAACAGATAATCAGGTTTCCATCCAAATGAATTGAAAATTCTCACCAAATTTCCAGAAAATCTGCAACAGACATTTATGCCAGTTTCCATCCTCTTCTGTAATGCAAAATAATTATGTTTTGGCTCTTGAAGCTATACTGTAGGCGGCACCAATTCTCCAGTCAGGTTCCATTACACCATTGTAGAGGAGGAGGTTGCACAGGGGGCTTTACACATCTCACTCATACAGTATGGAGTTGATTCAAACTCTTTCACTTCTCAGAATTTAAGAAGACTTCGCCAAGAGAAACTGTTGTTTTTGAATTTCGCCATTTCCTTTTCTAGTCATCCTGTCCTAGCCAACACACACACACACACACACACACACAAGCTTGCACACACTGAGTCGAGGGGAGCTGAACAGCCTGGGGCCACTAGAGAAGAGGAAATAAGAAACTTCTTTGTGTGGCGCTTCTTGTGTTGAAGCCCTCAGCCCCATGTTCCTCCTAAGAGACAACAGTTTCAATACGGACAAGAAACAGAGCTATAAATGATACAACTGCTGCTGAATGTCTTAGCCTGCCCTTTCAATTGCAGAGATATGCATTAGTTCGAGAGAAAATGTCAGCACAGCATTTAATTTCCCTCATTTTGCAAATCAAAAAATTGTTTCTAGCAGCTTCCCTTCTAACAGAAATTCCATGCTAATTTAACAAAATGAGTGCTGTGCAAGAAACCTTGCCTACTAGTTGGAAGGCTGTAAACATTAGTCACACATTGTTTCATCCACTTAATATCCCTTTCACTCACCAGCACAGTGACCCGGGAAAAATCCATGTTTGCTGCTGGTCCAAACGGGTCAGCATGACCTGGCTTTGTGACCCTGCGCCTGACCAGGCTTTAATGAAGCTCTGACACTACGCTGGTATCAAAGGGTGGACATGTGCTTCTATAATAACTCAAAGTTCAAAAGTTTACTGTAGATTACTGTAAAACTACAGTAGACAAAAGTGGGGATGTGAAACACTTGTGAATCCTCAAAAGAAACTGTAACTTCACGAAAGAGAACAAATTACATGTTTTTATTTTAAAGTCTTAGAAATATTTTTTTCCTGGTTGCTATGCGAGACACCAACCAATTCATCAGGAGCAGTTTATTACTTACTGACAGCCTGATAAAGTCTCGGTAATCTGATTACTAGACTGCTCCTCTACCACCTGAACAATGCCACCCTTCATCATCAGTAGGCGCTTATGTTAGCTTGCACTTATTACCTTTAAACTCAACAAACACATGTACATTCTTGCTTCAGCAGAATCTGTGTATCTGCCAAGGTGAAATGAGATTTAAAGTCTGCATGTACAAGCTCTGGATGAGAAAGTGAACTTGTTTCCTGTCATCACTGCGGATGGCTGCTGCAAACTAGTATCAGAGAGGGTTTTGAAACTTAGATAACAGTTCCTCTCTGCGGGCATCACCTTGATAGTGTACACCCACAGCTTTCTACCTCCAACTTTCACATGTTCTATGAATGTCTTGCCAAACACGCATGGATTGAAAGTGATGGACGATGATGAAGTTTAGTTTTTCAAATCACACATGTACACAACACCATAACAGGTGTTATTTTCTGTTTAGCAGGTGCTTACATCACTTACTTTGTAGTTTCAAACATATTTCTAGGTGTGCTTTGTTTCAGCCTGAGTAAAAATGAAATACATCATTCCCATATCCGAACACTCCCACCCGCCCTGATCCTTTAGCCCTCTGAGCCATCAAACAGCCTCTCTGTTGGAGTATAATAGCCCCTCTTTTCTTCCCATTTTACAGTATTTCCTCTGTCCATCTCTGCTGTGGCGTGGGGGTGGGTGTGTTCAGAGACAGAGATTAGACACCCCCCTCTGACTCCACAGATGGACATTGCCATCCCCCTGCCATTAAATTCCTCTCAGATCACACACTACTTTCTGTCCGCGGAGTAGAGCTGCAAATCACTGCAACAGTTTGCAAGCATGAGATTGTGAAATAATGCATCTAATGTTTGATCAGAGATCTTGGATTAATGAATGTAGAGCTGCTGCAGGTGCACATAATAAAGCGGCCACTCAGTGTGTACTTACTTCATATTTAATTTGTATTTTTGCTTCCAGTGTATTGAATATTTCTGAGAGGTAACGTCTATTTTCCTTGAATTCTCAAAATCCATACCATCACGATTAATTCAACAAGTTATTTTGAAAATGGAGATTTCCTTATTCAGTACAGTTCAACAGCATGGAAGAAGAAAAAAATCCCACAGAAGCAATAATTTAATTATCTGGTATTTCATAGTTTTGGCAGTGAATGGCTGTCCAGTGTCTCTGCCAAGGACAGATTACCTCAGACACATTTAAAACAAACAAAGACAAAATGACAAAGATGGAAGTGAGTTGGCACCGAAAGCCACCCATGGGGCATTTGTCAAACAAAGAACTGAGAAAAAAAAGAAAATCCAATCATGCTTGTCACCAAACACACGCTTGGCTGTCACCATTTCTATGACTGCCAAGTGATATTACTCCCAAGCCGATGAGAAACGTTCTCAGTGAAAACCAGGACAACTCCCCCTCTTTTGTCTTCCTTGTCCATCTTTGAAAAATCCTCTCAACTAGACAAGCGTGGCACGAGTTTTTATTTATGACATGGAATATGAAGGGAGATTCCTGGGAACCAGAGGAACCATGAGAACGTACAGCACCAGTGTTGAAGTGTGTCACTCGCTGAGAGGTTAGTGGGGCCCTTCAGGTGTACAGCCCCCTTAATCCACTCAGTGTGTGTGCATGCAGGAGATTAATCCCCTTTTCAGACCCCACCATTAACCCCCTACCTTCCTTTCTCTTTTCATCCAGCTTTCTTCCTTCCGCTCCGACCTCTGAGGCTTTCCCCACGGTGAGGCCCTCCAGTCGTCCCTCTCCCCAGTAGTCTTGCCCTCCTATGGTCTCCCTTGTTCCTTTTACACAATTCTTGCATTCTTAACTCACCAATTTCACCAGACCAATGAGACAGACAGGAATGTTTCCTGTGAGTTTTTTTTCTCCAATGCTACAACAAAGCAACAAGCTGATACAAAAGAGGTAATGAAGTTAATAGTCTGGGCCACCTCCTGGCAAAGGCCAGTTAAGTGGTTGCCTGGGGCATAAAATGACAGGAGGGTGCAGAAGGACAGTGTTTTATTTTAATGATTTACATGGCTTTTTTTGCCCTGTTTACACGATATAAAAAAACTAACAAAGAAACAGGCTTTTACTGACAAGAAAAATGAAAAGAAGAAGATCAGGCATATAAGAAGCCATCTATTTTTAAATGTCTGAACCCTGTTGGTGAATATTAAATAATAATCAGCGATTCTTTTTCGTGGCCCCAGTGGTTTCTTTCAGTGTCCAATCACTGAAATTATCACTGGATTCATCACTTTTATACACACTTGATAACCTAAGGTAGCTCTGTGTGCTGTGCTGTGTGTGTGTGTGTGTGTGTGTGTGTATGTGTGTGTGTGTGTGTGTGTGTGTGTGTGTGTAGGTTTGTGTGTTTCTCCAGGGCCATGCGGTAGCCAGTTTGGAATCAAATAAGTTTATATCAGTGAGAAAGAGCAGGGGGCCGCCATCATTTTTCACAAGACAGTTTCAGCTGATCAATGAGAACATTTTGCAAAGTAAAAGTCTTCTTCTGTGTGTGTCTACAATAAACAACTGTAATGAAGTCTGCGGGGGAGTAATCCCAAACGACTGTAATCACACAGCTGAAATGTGCTCATTGGTGCAGAAGGGCTGTACAAACATTTGTTTCATATTAGGTGATATTTGCACATTTTTCTGTCTCCCAATGCAGCATTTGTGAAAACAGCTTGTGTGAAAATTCTCTCACTAAACTATACTGTTGATAGAAATCATATCTTCGGCCTGCAGTTGGTATACTGAAATGTGGAGCTTTCTCAGTGGGTATTAGGTGTAGACCGGTGTGCTACGCTCCTCCTGCCATGATGCGTTGACATGCCTGGTGCCTTTTAAAATCCACACAAGGAGTTATCACTGTAGTTGCAATGCAAAGTTCTGAGAGTCTGAACAGCTACCAGCTTTTTGAAACACACAAGTTAGCTCAAATCTGGTTTTGTTTTGGCTTCTGAGAGGTCACGTAGTCAGCCGTGGAGGAGACTAGCTCGTGTGACTTGCCACTGTGCAGGTCAACGCTGGAGGTCACTGGGGGCAGATTCTTTTAAAATGAGCAGATATCAATGAAACACACAAAACAACATAACATCTGCAGTGGCACATCTATCGTCACTCGGTGATTTGCGTGTCTCTAGTGGTGACCCTCAAGCCTTGCTAAAGTAGTAGCAATGTGAGCTGTACCAAAACAACATGTACCAAAATCCCTTCACATTACTAAAAGTGTATGTAGAGCATCCGCCATTTCTCACAAAAAAATAAAAAGATGAACTGTAACATCCTACCGTGACTGGTAGGACCAGAAGTGTATTTGAAAGAAGTCTGAATCATACTACTATACTAGGAAGCCAGCTTGTTCTTGACACCTAGGAACTTTCTCTGCCTCCCCACTAAGGTCAGATCATATGAAGGTTGTGGTCATGCTGAGCTCCTCCTCCACTTCTGGGAACTCCAGTGACTCATCATCATTTGATCCCAGTCAGTCACTTGTGAATTTCTTTAATCCATCCCATTACAGACTCTCGCCTCCCAGAACTTTCTTATTACGCATGAGCAGTCAAGGGTTAGGGACTTTTCATTATTTATCAAGGGAAGGGGAATGTCGATATTCCCCGGGGCTTCAAATATTTTCATTTTAGCCTTCCTGAATGACCCCAAAAATGCATGATCCATCCCTTCCAAGAGCCTTACGCAACAGAATGTAAGTAACTGTCACTCTATGTTTATCCTGTGTGATGTGATTATGAATCAAAACACAACTTCTGTCTAAATCATAAAATAATAGAAGAAGTTGACAGCTGATTGGCTAGAAACTCTTGACCTCAGGGGGAAAAGACGGTTTAAGATTTTAAACTGTCTGGAACAGAGGTTTGGACACCACAACCATATAAAAAACACATTTCCACTCTGTCCCCTTCAGCCTGTTGTGACCATAGTTACCACAGAGCAGCAGATGCTGGCGGAGCCCTTTGATTAATTCTATTTTTATGTTATTTTCAATATCAATGTTCCACAGGATAAACAGCAGGTGTCAACTCAATAAAGGAGTCAGTAAGATTGTCTGGCAATGGTCAGACATATATTGGACAGTTGTTATTTCTCTTTTAAAATAAAGAAAAAAGGAAGCATCTTCATATTCTTCAAAAAAAAAAAAGAGGCAAGAACTGTTCTCTGGCCCTGGCCTCATGATCACGCACCCACTAGATGCTTGTACTCGAGGGTGGTAGGGGTTCATAGATGATCCCAGCAGACACAGGCAAGACACCGGCTTAGCAGTGGTAGTTAAAATTTGTGTTTCAACATTTTTACTTTAGTTAGTTTGGCTAATAATTTATGAGGTTAAGCCTCACACAAACACACACACACACACACACACACACACACACACACACACACACACACACACACTCACACACAAAATCAAAAAGAATTAAATGGTCAAAGAGCGGCAGTTAGCATCCTGATAACTAGACGGTAGTGTTGGTAACATTACGGTCAACCAGGCCTGGGTCTCGGTGTGCTTAGGCATGTTGCTTAAAAGACAGAAGATCCAAATGGGAAAAAGTTTGTTGGAGTGGTTGTGTAGGTGGCGCTGCATCCAGCAGAGGTTAAGCGGTTCATCACATGTGACTCAGCTTCCTCTGGAACCAAGGAGGCATCTCAGTCAAACAAAAGTTACATGTATTCATGGTGATGACAATGACGACGTGGCTGATGAAGAAACTGATGATGCATCTAGTCATGAAAGTCTCCTATCAGTACCAACCACCTGGATGTGCTTCCATCTTCCTGCTCTGCCAGTCCCCTTGAGCAATTACCATTTCCTTTTCCTGCTGCCAACATCCTGTCTGCTTGTGCCATCCTTCCTGAACGCCAGAGTCTCACAAAACACTAGTTTTTTCCTATATTGTAATTGTGTATTATTATACTTTTGATTCTCTTAAGGCTAATACGAAGAAATAAACATTTCAGTGCGATATTTCTTGTCTCTCATTTTGTGAGCAAATAGAGCGATGAAAACCTCTCAAGCACCTCCACAAAACTGCTCAATCTCTGCCTGGAGTGGGTGTCGTTGTTGGATTGTCTGTTTGGAAGGTTACAGCAAATATTGGGAAGGTGTGTGCGTGTGTGTGTGTACGTACACGTGTGTGTGTGTGTGTGCATGCGCGCATGTGTGTGTTTTGTGGGGGGGGGGGGGAAGAGATCCAGATGAAGGCTGATTGTTAAGAGGCAAAAGAAGTTTGCCAGCTTAGAGCTGATAAGAGGTGTGTGTGTGTGTGTGTGGGGGGGGGGGGACCTCTGATAACACATGAAGTGACTGAATTCTTCATATGAACTCTCGACCATCTCTCACAACCCTCCGCATCCGACACATTCCAACCCAAATCAAAAAACACCACGCGGTCTTGGCAAGGTTACCCATCTTTGTTGTAACACTCACTTTAGCGTCACATTATCATTTTCCCTTTCTGTTTTGTCTGTCTGGAAGTAGGAGGGGCTTATCAGTGAATCAATAATACTAATTAACGCATAAACTTTCTGTATCAGGCAAAATACAGTGGAGTTTTCTGTAGTTCTCTTAAATAGTAAGTACAAGCACAAGCCAAATATAAATTTTGCAAAGTTTCTTTTAGTCTACTAATGGTACGCTGAAGAGAGAGTCAAATTGTATTCAGTCATTTTCCTTATAATTTAAACCATCCTGCCATTTACCAAGTTAACAAGCCAACACCGGCAAACTAAATAAGTGCAGCTTATCTCTGTTTTCCTGGTCTTGATGAGAATAGTTGTAGCTTATCTCAGCACCTTGGCTGCAACAAAGGAGAGCTGAACAATGTACCCTTCAAACACACCTTTGTTGTGTGTCTCCATCTATGTGTGTATGTGTGGAGGTGGACGGAGGGTCAATGAGTTCACAGATAAAAAGTCGAAAAGAAAATGTGAAAGATGCTCTGCTAGACTGTGGTGGGTGGGCAGAGAAAAGGAGAAGAAAAAAGAGAGAGAGGTAGAGAGAGAGAGGGGGAGTTAGAGAGAGAGAGAGAGAGAGAGAGAGACACACATACACACAGAGGTGTTTTCATCTTTTTCTCTAGCTATTTCTCTGGACCAATGTGAAATATATTACTCCAGGAAATCTCAAAACTATAGTCCATGTACCATGATCCTTCCATCCCCTTTATGTCATTATTTCAGCATGTCAGAAATGGAGGCTCTAGCCTCCCTGTCCAAGATGGTGGACTCATATAAATCACAGCGCACAGTCAAATAAATTAAGATGAATCTGACAGTTTAATTCCACCATTAAGCTCCAGATATGACCTAACAATTTCAGTGACTTTAAACAAACAAAAAAAAACGTGCGTGCCGTCGCGTCAGTGAGTGGACGCAACCAGTAAGACACATAAAACACATAAACAGCAATTCAAAGACGCCACAATTTTATTTTCAAAGCAGAAGAAAATAACATGCCCACATATCACAAACAGAATCAAAGCGGCCGACAATTCCCACCCACTCACCTGTCCAACTGTCAGTTTAGATCATGCCACTTACTGTAATGAAATAGTTCAAGGTACTCAAGCAGCTGACGCGTCTAGCAACAGAAAGTTCTTGTCATGATCCATCTTGTTTCGTGCATACTCCTGTATACAGTCTCCCACCTGTTCTCATTCTATCATGGATCAGGTTTTTCTTGTCAGTCGTTTGATCCTATCACCTGTTGTCTTTCATCAGTTGTTTTTTCTTGCATGTCTGTTCTTCAACTATTTAGCGTCTCTGATCAGTTAATGCTTTTTACACCTGTACAAATTTGGTGTGCCTCAATAAATATCAATCACATTCTTCACTTTCCTCCTCAACTTCCCTGACAGTGCAGATGTAATTCACGAGGTTGTTTAACTACAGAAAATCTCTTTTTATGGTGACACGACAGCACTGCCATTCAGAAAACCCTCTTGTCTTTGTTGGATAGCCAGCTGGCGTTCCTGAATCGGAGGCAGGGCTCGTCACTTTCGCCGTGACTTCCTATTGCAGGCTGAACGACAGAACTTTTATATACAGCATCCCCCGCCTTGAACAGGCTGTGAAAATCATTGGCCTCAGGTGCAGCAATCTTTGTGTTTGTTTTTTTGGGCTGCAGGCCATTTTTAATTTCAAAAGCTATTTCCTGTTGCTGCCGTCAAGGACAACGCAGCACCTGAGCTGTCAGAGGTGACTGAAAATATCTTTTACACAAAACTGATTGGAACATTTCGTACCATCATTTGTTTCACAACATGTCGGTTTTCTTGGTTTTAGTTTGACGTGATGGATCACCGGGTGTTCTGTTTATTACTGTTTAAATCTCAAATCTTGAATGATTTACTGGAGTTTTGTGACTTTAACAGAAAACTCGCTCAGACAGTCACTCTACAGCAAATCCCCGTCACATGAAACGCTTCCTGAGGTGTTTAGATAAACCTCTTGGTACATGGAATTTGACCTGTTTTACACCGCAGCACCATGAAGCTGCAAACATGCATTCGGATGAGTGTGTGGATAATGACACATTCACTTACAAACCACTTGATTCGATCTGGTGAGACCGGGAGTTTGATCAACACCAGTCTTATCTGTGTGTCATCAAAAATTAAAATGGGGAGGTAGTATTATATTACCTCGCTCAGAAAACAGTATTTGTCCTTGCTGTTCTCTTTTTATGATGCAAACATGCCATCTTGCATGTGCCTTTAGCCGGGGGGGACTATGATGCACCACCCTGATATACGAGCTCCCTGACTGTTCGCACTTCAGTTTCCGGTGTAACACCACAGGAAATCTCACAGAACGTGCCTGAAACACCAGGCTGATTAGAGGTTGATTGAAGTGTATACATACCCTTGTAGTTTGATACCAAACCGCGTAATCTAGGTGTGAAATTGACTTTCACACATTTCCACGCAATTTGTGTTAGAAAAAAAAAAACGTTAAGATGAATTTTAAATCCATTTTAGAGGGATTAACAAATTAAATTGCCAGGTATGTGTATTTGCATATGAACAACATTTTACTGGTATGTTTCATCCACACAAGCGTAAAAGCTGCAGTGGCTTTAATTATTCGAATGTAGTTCGAGTGCAGACTGAAGACCACTGAACTTCGTCAGACACAAATAAAATGTCACTGTGCCATTTTAGTTGTAATACAGGTAATGACACACCACTGGAGTCTTACGTGAGCCGTAATGGAAGGTACATTAAACCTCAATTCTTGTTACGGGTGTTGCCTGGATATTTCTTACTTCATACTCAACATGAGAGAAATGGTTCAGGTTTATGTAATATATAATCATGTTATAAAAGCTTCTCTCTGGATTTCTGAGGAGCATTTTAAACCCAAGCAAAATGTCTATCATTAAATTACAAACACAGGTAACTACTGACCCCCCTCTGATCTAGCAAGCAGTATCAGGAAACTAGAAGGCAGCAGTTACGTTCAGAAGATGCTCACTTCAATTTAGGATCACCACAACTGCATTCGTCTTACTCTGAGGTGTATTTAGAAACTGTTCATTTTTTTGGGGGGGGGGGACTCCTAGATCAGACCGATCAACTGCACAGTCTGAGTCTCTTATTGTCAAGGGTGGTGTGGTGAAAGAACCCAAATGCAGAAAACATTAAGGAGGTGAAATATGAAGAATTTAAGGCTTTAATGATTAAAATAAATTGCAAATAGAATGGTTAGACACCAGCAAAACAATCAACGCACTGGTGCAAACACAGGCACGGTGCCATGAGGGGCTGAATCCATAACCAACAACTCATCAGACGGGTGAGAGAAGACGAGGGAGCTGATAAGAGATGAGGAGCTGGGCTGTGACTGACGAGGACTAATGAAGTGACAGGCTATAGGTGAGTCACTGGGAAAAAAGGTGGGAAAACAAGAACGACAAAAATTACCACAATGCCTGCGCCAGGAGGGGAATTTCAAAATAAAAAAACGAAATAATTAAAACTGGGTTAAAGCAAACACAAAGAATCAGAAGAGACTAAAGGGAACACTGTGAATTTTGTTATGATCTTTGTTGTTCAAAGTCCAAAACCAAATGGAAGTGGTTCCTCACTAAGTCTTAGAGGTTTGTTTCCTGTGAGAATGTGGTTCCACCTGGATAAGCACACCTGTATTTGCTCCTCAGAGATGGAGGAGGAGCTAATCACATGGTCCTCATGTTCAAGGGAATCATATGATTCAGCACAGGGATATCAGAGTGCTGGGAGGAAGCAGTAGGCGGGGCATGTGATCCCTCACTCAGACGTGAAACCCTCTGTCCACCCTATGTAGGTCAGTCTGTCTGTCTATCCCATCCATCCATTTATCCATGCTAAAGAATTCCAACACCTACTGGCCCTGTCAGTCACACATGCATTAATTTGCCACTGTCATATCAGCCATCAGTCACTCTGCCTGCATCTACCTACTTACCAGTCAGTTTTTCACTCACTCAGCTCATGTGTGAATAAGTGAGAACTTTAGCATTCAAATCTAATCATTCAGACAGCTGCAGTTTCACTGAACACCACAAAACATACATTAGTGATCCAACTGCTAATGTGGTTATTTAACTTCCTCTGATCACATCTCCCGCTAATCCTCTTCAGTGTGACTTTCACATAGTTGACTGTCTCTGCAGTGATGTCATCAGCTGAGAGTGCAAAGAGTCATCCGCCTGAATAATTCCTGTTAGAAATGAAGTGATAGCACCTGCAGCAGGGAAACACGCTTTCAAACCAGGTATCACTCACAATGGTAAAATGTCATTTTGACAAGTGTCATTTTTTTTTCACAACTTCATCATTGGACAGTTAATAAGAATACTGCTCCAAATCTGCTGAACACAGTTTTCCTGCTACAAGACACACTCACTGCCAGTCAGACTTGAACAACCCAGTCAGGGCTGTTGTAGCTGGAAAATGACATTCGATGGAGAAGATGGGATTCACCAGCTTTATGGATGCGGGAGATGATTATATTATCTCCTCCCTGAAAGCAGAGAAAACTGAATGCACAAATAAATCTTGAACCAGAAAAAAACTAAAACACCTCCTGCTGTCACCTAGTCTGTGGTACACTATACCTTTATTCACGTGTGTACCTATCAAACTATCCATTCATCTATTTTCTATTCTGCTTATCTGTTAAGGGTTGCTGGGGATGGGGGTGGGGGTGGGGTGGGGTGGAGTCTATCCCAGCTGACAGTGGTGAGAGACGGGGTTCACCCTGGACGGGTCTCCTCCTTGGCTCAGAAGGTATAAAGGAAATGAGTCTGTGGCTGAGTGGTGGGCAGTGAGTCAGGGTCCCACTTGCTGTCACCTGAGCTTTTGGTCCCGATTATAGAGGGTTATATTATAGGAAAGTTAAATATTAAATATGACAAAGCCATGACAAACCACCACCCTCCCTACATTACATGAGTCACTACATCATCACTGTGTGTCTGCGAGGGTTTTTGTTGGTGTTTGGAGATCTCAGGAATGTCAGTCCTCATGGGGACCAAAGGGCCAGTCCTCATGTAGTAAAATATACTTCTGAGGTTGTGGTTGAGGTTAGGCTGCCTACTATGAATATAAAACAATGTAGAACATGTGTGCATGTGTGTGCATGTGTGTGCGCGCGTGCGTACGATGTCCTTGGATTTAAAAAAATAACATTTTGGCTAATGTTGGGTTGGAAAGTCTACGTTGTCTGTTGCTCAAGAGGAACCATCTGTGGTGATAACAGATTTACCATCACACACACACACACACACACACACACACACACACACACTACTAAGGCATCAAAAAAGGCTCTAATTGTTGTACTCATATGACTACATCTCCATGCTTTGGTTTTACTTTCGACGGGGATAGCAAAAGCCACAACAGATCAGTCAGCGTTGACAGAGTATAATTAACACAGATGCCACGAAACAACCCCTTTCCTCGTTTATGAAATATAACCCTCTGATAAAATGCAACTTGTCAAACTCATCAAGTTCAGCTGAGTCATGAATGAATGGATAAAGTACAAATTTGTTGTTTTTATCATTTTCTGTCATCCATATGTCTCCCTGTAACACATAATCACTGACCACTATTGTTCTGCAAGCAAACACACCACAACCCCCCCCCCCACAAGCACGCCCACCCATACCTCGACATACACATCACTAACAAAAGACCTCGTACTAAAAAGATTGAATATATTCGTATATAAAAAAAACAACTAAGTTGATCAAATAAAAAGTTGAAGTGTTAAAACCTCAGAGGAGACACAGATGTTGACATCATGGTTGCTGGCCCCTGGAACATGTGACGAAAAACAAAATGATCACATTTTCAGTTACATTACAGTTCATGTCCAGTGTCATAAGATGATCCCGTCATTGTGAAACTCCTTTTTGATTGAGAAGAATCTGTGGATATGTGGGAACAAAAGGAATCTCGAACAAGGTCTCTTTATAGAAATTACCGAACAAGGTCACTCGGATAGGTTGTGTTTGTCTTTAAAAGACTCGTCCTCGTATCCTTGACTAGACCTTCCCCTCTCAAGCACATTTGGATGAATCAGAATCAGAGGAGCACACTTTCACTCCCGTTCGAGGGAGTATTATCTGTGAGCAAAGCTTTACATCAGCTGGTGTTACGATAAAAAAATGCTGTGTAACCAGAAAGGGATCGGGACATTGTAGCCGAGGGAGTCCAGATGTGAAGCAGGAGGGAGAGAGGGAGAGAGAGAGAGAGAGGGAGAGAGGGAGAGAGAGAGAGGCCTCACATTGTCAAACAGTCCAAGTTAATAATGCAAATATGCTTTTCACTGGCTCCTCCACAGCTCTCTTCATCACATTAATATTTCCCTAATCTTTTGCAAACGACTTGCATCTCCCGTGAAAAGCAGAGCCTCTCCCGGTGTGAGCTTGTTCCTTCAGACTCAGCACAAGGAAGGAAAACTGCTGATGCAGTCAAGAGCTTCCACTTGGGAGAACCAAATTAAACTGAATTTCATAAGGAAGTTAATAAAACTTAGGAAACAGCTGGTTTCTGGGTAAAGGGTGGTGAAATTAGGTAGTTGTGTAACAATTCAGCTGGTTAAGACTGTTAATCTGAAACCCCAAAGAGTGGAGATTTATGTCAGAGTGCTTGAAACATTCATCATACAACAGCTACAAACTGTTTTTGTAATTCTGATTAAAGTCATTCAGTTTGAAGGTTTTGGATCAACTGTTTACAAGGATGTGAGCTAATCTCTTCATAGACACATTCAGGCGGAATAGTTTGTGCGACATATGAATATCACACATTCTGTTTTTTAGTGAGATGAAGATCCACCATCCGTTCAACCTGCTGTTATCATGTTGCTTGCTGTCCCTCTCTAAGTCTCCCAGGATGATATTTTTACACAAGCTAAACTGAGATATCGATTCTATTTGTGTGTGTGTGTGTGTGTGTGTGTGTGTGTGTGCGCGCGCGCGCGCGCATGAGAGATGTGCACATTCTTCCTTCATGACCAGTCTCTGTGTGAGAGAAGACACAAGTGTTTTTGGTGTGTATTCTGTTTTGAACCCAAGTTTTTGAATTACGAAGAACTAATGAATCCTCAGCAGGAGATGAACCCACTTTGCGGTCTTTCAGAGTTTTCCTGGCAGTAGGATGGTGTGTGAATTGGTGTGTGTGTGTGTGTGTGTGTGTGTGTGTGTGTGTGTGTGTGTGTGTGTGTGTGAAAGAGGGTCTCTAGATAAAATCTGTTACAAGATCAAATCCTTGTTAATGTCATCAGATTTTTTTTTTTGTCAACAAACAAACATTACGGGTCACAGTTTGTTGCTCATCTGTATATAAACCAAATTGGTTTTGGAAGAACACAAGTGACAAGTGTTGTGAGATGCAGAGTGTCAGTCACACCAGTCTTTACATCCCTTAGTAAACAGTGTCTGGTGGATGCTGTTCATTTTATTAACTGTGGGAGAAAAAATGTGCTGTATCGGTAAGGTGGAAGCATGAACTGAGAGGGAGGCCGAGACACCGCCGACATGGAGGAGCAGCAGAGTTGGGTTACGTGACGCTGGTGTAATGAGTGAGCGTTATCAGGTTCGACAGCCACACAATCCCTTCACACCAACTTATCTGCTCTCATTTAACAGTCCGCACGACGCCTGGCGGTCCCTGACTGTCTCGCTACGGTCTCTCATTTTCAACAATTCATATTTTCTCCACTCCCCAGCAGGTGGCACGTCTTCAGCAGTTCAACTGGTACTCAGGCTCATTAGCAGTCTGCTAGCTGCCAGCGCTTGCTTGTGAGCCGGGCACTGGGCCAGTCGCTCAGCATGGGCCTGTGCCAGGCTTGTAGTAGTACAGAACCCACGAGCAACGTTCATTCATGTTCTTCCTCTCGTCCTGCAGCCTGACTGCTCCTCCAGTCTTTGTTCAGTGTCCTGGGAAAGAGTTTTGTCCAGTGAAGTGACAGTTCATTTTTCCCTCCACACTCTGATGTGTCACAACTTGACATCAGGGCTTTACCAAAGCAACAGCTGATGATGATACTGTCTACAGACCTCTGAGATTATGACAGAAAGGAAAACTAGTAGTCTTGGCACTCTTGGGTTGTCCTACTGCAGTCTCTCAACATGTCCAGAGTCTAGGGCTGTAATCAACCAAAGAAATTCTTGGTCGACTGAAGCCCTCAAATGTCGACTGAAAATTGACTAATTTCATATATGAAAAATATACTGTGTCAACTATTAGCACAAAACCTGTTGAGGAATATTTAGACAATTGTTTTTGTCACGTTATAATGATTGACCAACACTGTCACTTGTCCTGCACACAAAGCAAGACTGAACAGAGGAGCTCAGCATCGCAGCTGAGACACAAATAGACTTTTAAGTTAAAACTTTACTCTTAAACACAAAAGGCAAGTCCACTGTAAGAATTTTTATAATTAAAACAAAACAATTTTAGAATAAAATATTGAACTGTCAATTCTGATATGTTCAAAACTGACGGGGCAACCTAAGGTGGACAAGTTAGCTGACCGTTTCTAGGTGATACGTCGTCGTGTTTGTCGTGGAGCTGTGACATGAAAACTGTTGTTTGCAAACTTTGCATTCGACTTTTTTCCATTATCTATTTTCAGGAAATGCTGCCACGCTGCAGATGTCTTTGACATGGTGGACGAGGACTGACTTTAAATAAAACCGTCAAAATTAAATATACATTCATCAAACCACCAGACGTTGGCCTTCTAGTACTCTTCAGTCTGTCTGTCTCTAGCGGGTCGGGTTAATCCAAAATAGCAAAAACAAGGGGGGTGTTCAAAGATAGATTGTTATCTGTGAAACAGGGGGGCTTTCGGTACTTTCCTCCTGATGAAATTAACGTGGCAAAAAATCGACCAATCAGAATTTTGGTCGAGCTAGAACGTATCGACTAATAAATCGACCAGTCGACTGGGAGATTACAGCCCTACCAGAGTCAGTCTCATCATGTGTGTAAGGTGACTATCTCAAACCGAAACACCCCTTTCACCTGAGGGTGACTGATCCAGGTGACCCCTGCCTGGAACCAACTGACCCCCGCCTGGGACCAGCTGGTCTCCTGCAGTCAACATCCAGTTGGGGTTCCGTCTCTGAAGAGTTTAAAGAAGGTCCATTTATATATAGAGAGAGCAGCAGGAGGTCAGCTATAGATGCTCAGGTAAATGCAGCTAAACCTCCCTTCACTGTCTTAACACAAGAGGGAATCATATAGTTGCAGTTAAGAAACTATTCAAGTGATTTCAAGATAAATGAACAAACCAAAACCAAACGATGTGATGTCAGTAAATCCGACAGGATGCATAATCCTCTGTTAACATGTTCCTCTGCATATGTATGAGAGTTAGGATCCTGTCACTTCCTCTGCATCCCCCACCCTCCTGTCTGTCTGTGTGGGGTTGCTAAATGTTCTCCCCGTGTTCAGGATACAACCTAGGACTTGCCTGTCCTGCTCATCATCCCTGTGGATGTCTCCTCATCTGCCGTTTGCGCTGGAATCAGTTCATTCTTACAATAAAGCATTTTTTTAATCCATCAGTGTGTCAGTATTTGAGTCAAGCTCAGAATTCCTAGCTTAGGCAGAACCAAGCCTAAAAAAAAGAGAGAAACACCGCCTGCAAATATTCAGAAAACATCAGCAGCTGCAGGTTGATGCCTCTCTTTGACAGAGAGAAATATGCAACGGAGAGTCATTAAATCTTGAATTATGTTGCAGTCAAAAGACAGAACTTCAAAGTAGTGCCCAACCAGAAGTGCTGTAGTTAGTTTTAGCTCAAATCAAAGTGTTGGTTTTTTTTTAGATAACCGAGCAGACAGCTGGATAAAGCAATACAGTTATACTGGAGGATGAGCTGGAAAGGTACTGGTAAATGTAAGAGGCTGGGTACTCTGAATTCTGAAAGCCAGGTCAACATATCCAGGGTATCTTCAAGCTGTTGGATTCGACCCAATCCTGACAAACACAATCAGGATAAGTGGTACCAAGATGATGGTCATCAACTCGCTAAATCAACCCAGCAGGCCAGACCTGCTTTTGCTGCTCAACAGCAACAAAACTCTAATCACAAATGTGGAAAATAAACCCATCATACACAGCTTCTGCTGCCAAAGCAGCAGGGAGAGCTACAACTGACAGCGTCAACGCGTCAATTAACAGACTTTTACAACTGTTTTTCATGAAGACACAAATGGATCTGACCATAACTACATTCGACTGACAAGTCATGAATGGGTGGTGTCGATGACGGCAAATTTATCAAACATTCTCTCAGCTACAGCCGTGTCTTCACACGTAAAAGCACCAGTTGAAGATACACAGAGGAGACACAAAGTCAGCTGGCAGCTGTCAATCATTCCCTCCACAGAAAAATCTTCATCGTTGATAGAAGTGAACATCAGGAGAGATCAAACTCCTGAAAGACCCTCACATGATCTGCATGTCACTTTATCAGTGGGATGAATGGTGACCACATGGTCCATTAGACACGTCGGGGCGGAGCTCGTACGTGTTTTGGCCTTACCTCTGATCTGAATCGGGGCAGATTAGTTCTGCAGCATAAATTACTCAACTGAAAAGCAAACCATCTTCATGGAACTGAAAACCCCAGTTAACCCTGAAGTTACCAAGTCACTCAGGAGTGTGATTTAAAGACACTCAATGGAGATTAGTTTCGAGACATATTACACTTTTCAATCAGAATGTTGCTAAAAGTTATTTTCATTTTTTTCATATCCATCTGAGCCCATATGAATCTGAATGTCAGTGTGGGTAGATGCTCTTCCTCTCCTCAAAGATACTACTGGGACTTTTAGCTGTTACAGTTACAGTACCAGTGACTTTAATGGATTGTATTTTACTCTCCCTGTTTGACTCTCATTTGGCTTTTCATAGCCTGGAAATGTGCTGACTTGGAAATACTCTTCTTAATTAACACAAGCTAAAGTCGGTCACCATTGTTGCCTCCCTCTGCTTTGAAGACGGTTTGTTAGCCAAGTCGCTGAAAGCCACAGATCTGGTCTTATCTTCCTGTCTGCATCTCTGCCCCCATTTGCCTCTCTGTCTCTCCCGTCTTCCCACTCGGAACTTTAATCCCCCTCCCCTCGCTTGACTCCCACTGCTCCCTCAGCTCAGCCTGTGTGTCGTCCGTCAGGGAGGCTGAACACTGGGAGAGTTGAGGAGACAGAGAGAGACAGACAGAGAGAGAGAGGGGTCACTGGTGCTGAGGAGAACCTCAGCCTCCCACTGCTTCCCTTTGTTCTATTAACACCCAGAGACCAATGGAAAGGGTCTTACTGGTGGCTACAAATCCCTCTCATTTCTGGAGAAAGACCCACATGACCTCAGAGAGATATATATAGAGAGAGAATGCATGTGAGCTCACTCTTCATTTGGGAGCCAGTTGGAGCTCCAGACCCCCTCAGCCGGTTGACACCGCTGGCCCTAATTTTCATCTGGGGGATAGTTTAGCATTAACAGCCGCTGTAGGCTGAAGAGCTACATCTATCTATACTAGGACAAGTATCAACTGAAGGAACAAGCTCGTGCAAATAAATGTATTTTATCATCTGGCTACTTCACACAGTACAGGGATGCCTGAAGCTCACACACCTCACTGACGTAGAATTTTATCATTTCTGTTGCATATGTGAGCAACAACCCAAAAGTTGGGGGGTTCCAAGCTGCTCTGTTATTGTGTCCAGCTGCAAGACCACAATAAACGTTCTCATTCGACAACACTCTCTCCCTTCCCTCACGCTGGCCGAGACACAACGAAGCAGATGCAGACTCAGCTTTTCATGTCAAAACATAAGTCAGCGTGAACGGGAGGGAGTGGGCTAAACAAACCCTGCAGAGGGAGATTGGTGTTTAATTCAAAATTTCACAATTTGTAAAATAGTTCCAGATGCGGACAGCTGTGACAAAGCATTTCTAATTGAGGACCTGCAGGAGAACAGGCTTGTGTGGTGCTGAAGTTGTGTCAAGTTTTTTCAGGAATTAACGTTATGTTATTAATTAATTCACTGTATGAACTTAAGTCAAGAATATTGCAGTGAGGGATATGTCTGGTTCCACACCTCCAAACACATCTCATTAGATCAGGGTTGGACCCCCTGTGGCCCAGTGCTGGATGGCTTTTCCCACAGAGAGTCCTCCATGACTCACCATCAGAAGCCTCACCAATCTTGACAGCACGCAGCCTCTCAGTAGAAAAGTGTGATCTTGAACATTTTTATAAGTGCATTACACTTTTTTGTTAGTTTCAGGGTTTGAATAAATAAAGACTTCAGTATCTTCTCCTTTCTTCATCTACGTTTTTTTTCCCCGTTGCCTCCAGACACATTGATGCTGCCATTCTGGAGGCAGTTTAAGACATCTCAGAAGACAGGAAAGAGAAGTTGGGTTTAATTAACTCAATAACTGTAACTTTTTGATTCTGGGTTACAGAGGACTGGCACAACAAAATGACAAAGCATTTTGAATCTGATCTAATTCACAACTGACTGCCTTCTTCTCCATCCAATAAACACAAGTAATCCAGCAAGTAAAAAGTAGCATTCCTTTGGCTGTGACACTGCATTTGCTTTTCAGTCACTGTTCAAAGCCTGGGACTACAGGTGGGGGTTGCACCATGAATTAACTGGTCAACTAAGAGATCTGTCCTCCAGCTCATGTTAAGGATGTGAGCATTTCCTCCTTTCTTGTGGTATGTGTTACATGCCAACTACCTGCTAATATACTGCCACCTGCTTGTTTAAAGAGTAGAGAATGAAGCTCTAGCTTGTTCGCAAAATGGGGGTCATCCGTGAAGGACCCATCACTTGCCCCTCCCACTGGAATTCTCTCGTGCATTCAGTCAGTCCTCTTAATAGTAGCAGTACTGACCGCAACAGAAACAAAAGTCTCTGCTCTTCTTTGGACTTTGAGCTGCAGCAATCATCCTCTTCCCTGCTTCAGAAAGCTTCTTGGATGGATAGCAAGTTTTTTGGGATGTTGTTGATTGTTCTTCTCTGGATTCACATTGATGGGGAGGGTGTGAGAAATGATTATTAGACATGTTAGGGTATGAATATTGTTATTTGAAACCATAATCAGGTACAAACACAATGAGTGATTGTAATTCTTGTTCGACATTGCTAACAGAGTTAATGTTTGCTAAAGGTAGTATTTTCTTGTTTCTGGCCCGACACTGCCCCCTATTTGTTTGGAATGTTTGGTCACCGTGCTGTAAAAAGTGACTCCACTACTCCTGTAAAGTTTCTGAAAGTTTTAACATTTCATACAAATGTGCAGAATATTCAAAACGTGAGTATCTAACCATCAGCCTCTGCTGCAGCTGAGAGGTGAGTGTGTGCAAATACCCAGGAAGTTTCTGAGGCTATTAAAAGTTGCTTTTGTCAGAGGAAGCAGGATTTTATATAACATGCTACCCTGCATGCTGCCATCTGGGAGGAGGGGAGGTTTGCTCCAGTTTCACTCACACACACACACACACACACACACACACACACACACACACACACACACACACACACACACACACGCACACGCACTCGCACACATACAAAAATGCACACACAAACACATCAGCACACAAGCAGTCTTATATAAGTATTTACTAAGTCATTCAATTGTTGGGTTAAGTCTATTGACAGGTCTATTGATGTCTTAGAGCTCCTGCAGGTCCACAATAGCAGGGACACAAAAATAATCCTGCACACACACACACACACACACTACACTACACTACACAAAATGGATTACGAGTTAATGAACTTCTTTTGCACACATGCACACTCACACAGATTTGAAATGACCTGTCATTCCCCAGCTCCTGTTTCCTTGGACATCCTGAGTGTTTGTGGGCTTCAGCCTTCATCGGTCTTGAGCTCCTGTGTTTTTCACAGCATCACAGGGTCCGACATGTCCGCCAGCTCTAAGCATAACAAACTGTTGTATCTCAGCAACAAAGTCAGGTCGGTGCCAAATCCTCCGTGAGGTCCAGTTGGACTGTGTCATGGAGGCAGCCATAAATCAATAGTATTATCCTGCCGGTGTTATTAGCTGATCTAAATCCATACTGCAGCCGCTCTGTCATCATTCACACTGGGACTATGCTGGTTGTAATGAGTTCAGTGTTTTGATTTTAAATGAGCCAACTGAAACTCAGGAAATGAAACACCACCAATTAGTAAGAAACTGTTTTAATGGAATGTTTGCTATCAAGCACTGACATCTGTCTTAAATTAAGATCCATGTGAGTCAGAATTGTAATATAACTGTGTAATATTTTCATGCATTGGTCAATTTTGTGATGTTGGTCTCATTTCCTCACCCTCTGCGGTGACCAAGCCTTTTGCCATTGTTGTTTCCATAATGCTGATAAGGGTGGTGTGCATAAATATGAACATTACATTTCCGGTCCTTGATCAAGGGATCGTCAGTGGTGGTAATGAGGGAGGGGCAAGGGCTGCTTCTTCACTATACCCGACCACGTTCATCCTCACATTTTGAACCAATGACCCTCATTAAAATGAGTGTATTGCAAATAATTGCAGGAGTATTAAAATGATCATAAGGGTTATTTTTAACTCTACTTTAGTGTCTTATTTTGATTTTCGGTGCAAGTAAATCACCTGCATAGTCACTTCAGGGGGAGGTAAGTTTGGTTAATGCTCATCTTGACGCCAGTACTCCCTCCGCACTGTTGCAATATTAGTGGCATGGTGACTGTGCGTGTGTGTGTGCATGCGAATGTGTGATTGGTCAATTTGAATATGCTGCTGCTTCTGGTCGGGCCAATCAGGGACGGCAACCTTCTTCTTTCCTCTCGGCCATTATACAAACTTTGAGTGAGACTTGGGTTTGGAATGTGGTGTTAAACCTTAAGCAGCTTAGTATGTATTGCTTTTGCACGTGCTTCCCAATGAATAGAAGCAACAGTTTTCAGGCAGCTTTGGAGGAGTAAAGAGACCTTTTTCTTCTCTTTTTGCCTCTGTGAGAAATTGGTTGTGTGTTTGTATTTGATTTGAATTCGGACATTGAAAGAAATGCTAGTTGATAACCACCATCGGGGTAGCACTTGTCCTGATTACGGTTGTTTGGCTTTGCTATTCGGTCCAAGTTGAAGTTACCAAGGACATGCCGAAACTGCTGAACACTGAAGAGCAGATTCAGTTTCCGATGAGATGGGGAATTGCTCTCTCTCTCTCTCTCTCTCTCTCTCTCTCTCTCTCTCTCTTTTTTTTTAACATTCAAGCATGTAAAGCTATTCTAGTAGAACCTTAAAATGAAAGTACACGGCTGATAATGAACAGTATACTGTAAGGCACTGTTAGGAAATCTATTATTCATGTCTCTATATTTGGAATATATTTTATATTTGAACTTTTAGCTGTTCTCCTGAGCCCTAGTTTGTCACATGTTCCCCTTCACAATAAATACATTTGTATATGGACTTATTCCATTGTCTGCATGTGCCGTTACTGATCATGACACCACGTGGACTTTGGCTTGCTGCCGCCTCAAGGACTCAATTAAAATTTCAAATTTGATAAAAAAGACGTAATAAAAAAAGCCTCCATTATCTTGAACGCGACGCTGATGTGAAGGAAACTCTGCTTTCCTCACAGACTTAATCAGATGTAAGCATTAATATGCAAATCTATTAATGTTCTGATTGCTGCTCTGCATATTGCATCCTCTTTAATGACATAATTACATTTTCTCCATTTAAATGTAGTAATTCAATCACCACATCCATTTTCAATACTGCTTATCCTGTTCAGAGTCCCAGGGGTCTGGAGTGCATCCCAGCATTCATCAAGCAAAAGGCAGTTAATTTAATCAGCATCTAATTATTCAGTAAGCGTGATGATCTCCTGGCCCCTGGTCCGTCTTTAGTTCCAGGGTCATACTGCGCTCTATTGACTCCATGGCTTATTCAATTCATGTGTGGACATAATCTCCTGTCAAAAAAAGATCTTGAAGAAAAACATCTAATATATTTAGACTATGAAGGCTACTTATAATGATTGTTTATCTGTAGTGGTTACTTCTGTTTGTTCATAGACAATGAAGAGAAAGAGGTGTTGGGGGGGGGGTTTGGATACACAGGAGATAGTAGGCGTCATGCATGGGTGGGGATGTGAAGCTCGGGCCAGGATAGTTGGCGGTTTGATGATTTTGGGACAAACACTCCTGCTTGCTGGCTGGCCGCGGCACCAGTGTGGGTACTTGGAGCTCATTGTCACAGTTTTTTCTTTTTTAAAAGAACTTGCACTCCCAGCTCATGAAATAATGATGTTTTCTAACGCCATTTGCATCTTAGCCTGCATTTGCACCTTAGCCTCCATTCGCACCAGACCACCACCACTAGCAGCATCCACCCAAATGCTACGATCCACCTTTTTGTTGTAGTCTTAAATAAATGGAAAGCATCATTGTATGACTCTGCTGCATGGGGGTCGATTTATGCAAATAAACTCAAAAATTAAGCCAAGTTAGCCACGGAGCTAGCGATATTAGTATCTGTTAACCACAAACATACTCACCTCTTCTTCAACGATACTTCCTGAACTGCAAGCGCCCTTTAACGGCTAGACTGTGTGACAACATCTCTTTACATAATACATGACATTAATTCCCATGGTTCAGCCACTCAAGTGAAGGTATGTTACCATATTTTTCAAAAGGAGCTCCTTTTTCCTATGTGTTTGCACCTCCAAAGTGTTTTTTTTTTTTTTTAGGGATCAGCATTGATTAAATAGTTCCAATGTTGAGTGAGGATGCTGAGACAAAACGGCCCCAATTTAATGATAATAAGTCATTTTCGACATCAAAGTCATGGAGGTGTATTTAGCTGGTGTGGATGAGGTACGTGAATGTGACGGTACGATGGCAGCCAGGTCACCAAACCCTAGAAACTGCTGCTGCTGCTGTGCTCCAACACCTGAGTTGTCAAGAGTGAGATTATTATATTGCCGATCTGCTGAGAACTTGTTGCTGCACAACACTGTGTCACTGTTGGATGATTGTCAGCATTGTCGTGGTTTACACACGACATCTCTCATTTTTTGAGGGTACTACATAATAAATAGCCAGTAGTAAACAGAGTGCACTCTGGGGAGTGATTTGGGACCCGACAAGAAAAGCGCAGGTGTTGGTAACAACATAAATGATGTTATTTTGTCCTGTCATCATTCCGCTGAGACACAATAGCAGGACACTGAAATGGCTCCGCTCTAATGGAAGGCATGTAATCACTGGTATTGTGTTGCTGTGTGAGGACAGACTGAAACGTGTGCTGGGAAAAGAGGTAAATAAGGTAAATCCAGCCTTCAGACACAATTTCATCAGGTTGGCATTTTGTTCACTCTAATAGTCAGAATGAGGCCGGTAACATTTCAAAAACAACAACAAAAAAAACAATCTGATGTTTACTTTAAATAGTCTCCCCTTTACAAGGTGAGTGTCCACAGTCAGTCCAGTCAGTGTGACAAAAGCGGAGCTAAGTACCAGAACCATTACAGAGATTCTAGTGAAGAAAAGTGGAATGAGTGTCAAATACAGTACAGTTGCAACAGCTAATAGAATCATGTTTTTCTTGGGGAGCAGCGGAGAATGATGACATCACAGTGAATTGCCTCAGTGTTTCTCTTAACATGGAGGGTATTGTGCCACTTTTCTTACATTCAGCATATTACACATATTCTTTTAAATTGTGACTTATCAGAACTGCTTGAAGTCATGATGGTTTTTCTTAAAAACTGTAATAAAATTTGCAGGGTTTTGTGATTTCTTTTTAAAAATTTTTTTTGGCTATAAAATTGACCCAATTTCCAATTTGGTGTGAAAATGATGTTGAAACAAATGCAAGCCTCCTCCTACTCGATTCTATTCATGATTTCTTGGAAAGACTGTATATTTGGACTCTCCAGGGACTATTTTTGCTCTTCAGTTGCACAGCTATCCTGATGTACAGTAGAAAAATTGTCTAGACTTAAATTGAGCAGGTGGACAGAATCACAACCCTGAATAAATGCCAGTGTTTCGCTCAGACTGCTGGATGTTCATCATGTCAGCATGTGCTTGCTTTGTTTAATATTGCTTTACTCTAAAGCTGCATGTCAGGTTTAGACAGCAACCCATGGGGGTCTGACACTGCGGAGCCTCCTTCTCTCCACTCCATCTCCAGATCCCAGATTTAACCCTCTTTCATCAGAATGTGAAATATGGCTGCAACAATCCCCAAATTACCTTTAAAACAAGCACAATTTTCATCTGAAGTAAGTCTTTCTCATTAATTGTGATTGTTTATTTTTACAGTTATCAAAACGGGACGCCAAAGGAAAACTGCCTCGAAACAACAATGATCAAAATAGACCTCCGCGTACAAGGTCAGTGAAAGATGTAAATAGATAATCATGAGGATGTCAGATCCACTCAGTTTGATTTACATCGCACCAAATCACTACAAAAAGTTATCTCACTTTACCCTGACACTTTAAAGAGGAGTAGGTCAAAGAACCACACACTTTAAATTAATTTAGTTAAAAGAGACCCAATAATTCCCCGTGAGTAAGCACTTCTATGGCAGAGGTGATAAAAAACCTGCCTTTCAACAGATGGACAGATAAAGACAGAGACAAAGAGAGAGACAAAGGGCAAGAGGGAGAGGTAGAGGCACGGGGAGACTTAAAACACACACCATCAAAGAAAATAATGACAATAGCAGCTATAATAAGATTAGAATAACAAAGACATCTATTAACTAGTTCAGTAATGATGCTCAAGCATAACAGTAATATAAACAACAGTGCTAATACTGCTACGAGTACAGAAGTCAGTTATTGTCCTCCAACAGCCATATCAGCAGTGATCAGCAGACTCTAGGAAAAAAGGCAAGTTAGTGACATGCATTTGTAAAACATGAATGTGTAGAGAAGGAGATGGAAGCTGGGTGCATTATGGGAAATCTTCTGGCAGTCTTAGTTTATGGAAGGTTAAGTAGGGGCTTGCCTGAACCAGCCGAAACTGTAGGCTTTATCAAGAAGGAGTTTGAATGCCACTGTTGAACCTAAGCCCTTTTCACACCACCACAAAACCCTGTTTTTGCCCCCCAAATTGCCGGGGTGCCAGTTGCGTTAACACTGGGCAACACAGGTTGGGGAGGGGGGGCAATTCTCACACTAATTTACCCTCTCTCAACCCTAGTCTTTTTGCCAGAGTGAACTGGATCTGAACAGTCCAGCCATTCTGACACAGCGTTTCGGGGCGTGGTGATGACGTACCCTATCCAGTGGGACTTAAAAAACACAGAAAAAATATACTGACAACACTTGTGCTCAAGGGAGGGACGAGTAAAACTTCACCTGCGAGTTCCAAGTTCAAGATACATTGAACACTTTGGAAGATGGCCAACTGGGGAGATAATGAGACCTGTGAGTTCCTCAGCCTCCGTGCAGAGGATGTCATTCACCGGAACATTTCAGGAATGGGGAAAGTCTGGTCAGGAGGATGATGGAATGCGGCTTCCCCCGCAACAAGGTGCAGGTAATTTATAAAAAGACTTGGACATGCCCAGCATAATGCGTGACGTGTTATCGCGTTCACATTATCTATCTGGCCAAAAAGCCAGATACTCCGCGATGAAAATTCAAAGGTCTTTGAGTCTGAAAACGGCTATAGAGAGCATGTCTGCATCCTGGACTAAGACTGGAAGATGGTTCTACAGGAGAAGAGTCTGGTATCTCCCCTTTTACTTCAGAGTCTCCAGGAACCATGAGTAGCTCCCAGCATCCTTCGAGCACATCAGGTTCTTGTCAGGGACTAGGCGTTTCCCCTACCTGACCATTGAGGGCTTTGTATGTCAGAAGGCTTCTGTTTTCTATTCTGGATTTGACAGAGAGCTTCTGCACAGAGACCAATACAGGAGAGGCTCTCTTCTACTGGTTCATGTTAATTTAATCTTAATCTTTTGACTTCCAGCAACAACCTGATCATGCTGTCAGTAATCCAGTGATGACAGTGTGAAAAAATGGGTAAAATTTGCATGCTTTGTCTAACTTATTGTATCCACCTAAATGAAGATGTGATATGTCCTTTCAGGATTGATGATGTCAGCAGCATGTGCCTGGATGAGGGGCAAGGCTTCATCTTTCCCCTGGCATACTGGTCTCCTGCCTGCTCCACCCTGTCAGTATGTTTAGGTTGTAACTGCAGAACTGTTTCACTCTAACATGAGTTCAATAGGGCATCCGGTCAGCTAGCATCACAATTTGGCTTAAGTCAAAGTCCTCCAGGTCCTCACGCTCGCCAGTTTTCTTCCCCTGCTTCCAACACATGAACCTCAGGGACAAAAATGGTCACTTGTTGCCATTTAGCATTTAGGATTGGCAGCAGGAGAAACCTCAGTTCCCAGTTGTTTGATGTTTCTCTTGATGTTTTTGTCACTCATTTCCCTTTAAATGAACTCCTGCTCTACATTCTTCCAACTCTACAACCGCACTGAGCGCTGCCTTGACATGGAGCTGATAACTACATATTAGCTGTAGCATGCAGAGCTGCTGCAACAATCCAGAATGTAGTCATAGTGAAGAATCCATTGCGGCAGCTGTCGATATTCATTCTGATGATGCCACACTGAGGATGCAATGATCTGAGCTGGAGTTAGTGCTGCTCACGTGTTCTCTGCTGGTGACAAGTGTTTGATTCACTAAGGTACAAATGCTTTCACACCAAGTAACTATGTCTGCTGCTGCTCAGAGGTCAAGAACAGCGGCTGTAAACAGAATATGATAAGATGAGATTACAGCAGGGAACCTCAGGTGGTGTAGTGTGTATGTGTACATGTTATATCCGGAGATGGTTAGGCATGTGTGTACAGTGGGAGAAAATGATGTTGTGTGTGTTTAGCAGTAGTTTGAATTATAATTTGTTTTATGTGTAAGATACTGTAGGAGAGGGAGCTATAGTGCTCCAAGATACTCACACACTTCTGGTGAAATGATTATCTCTGTTCAGGGTGTTTGATTAAATATTATATTTTGAACTACATGTGGTTTCTTTCTCAGCTGGCAGGGACATAACTGCACAGTATTGTGGGTTACCAAAAACTAAGGACTGCATTACTTGACTTTTAGCAGTTTAAACAAGTGGACAACACTTCTTTGAACACAACACAGCTTATTCTCCCCTGGCGGATGGTTTAAATTGATTTTGATTTGAAAAAAAGGAAAAGCAAATCTCTCAGAAAACTTATTGTACTGCATTGGGTGGATCATTTCTGCTCAGGTGTGCATAGACAACTATGTAAGTAATGAGACAAGGGCAGCACGGTGGTGCAGTGGTTGGCACTGTCGTCTCACAGCAAGACGTTTCCAGGTTTGAGCCCTGGCTCCAGCACAGGATCTTTCTGTGTGGAGTCTCCATGTTCTCCCTGTTCCTGCCTGGGTTCTCTCTGGTACTCCAGCTTCCTCCCAAAGTCCAAAGACATCAAGAGGGGACGAGGCTGACTGATACTCTAAATTGACTGTAGGTGTGGCTGTGAGTGTGAATGGTTGTCTGTCTGTGTGTTGGCCCTGTGATGGGCCGGCGACCTGTCCAGGGTGAACCCCGCCTCTCGCCTGAAGGCTGCTGGGATAGGCTCCAGCCCCCCGCAACCTTTAACAGGATAAGCGGCAGACAATGGATGGATGGAAAGGAGCCAGGTGTAACATCACCTACTATGTTTGCATATCTAGCAAGTGCTGGGTGAAACATCTGGTGGAGCAGAAGGAAGTCACGAGTTTGATGCACACACACACACACACACACACGGATGCCACTGCTTCTCCATTATTTCTTCTTCCCTCCCCCTGTCTCTCCAGGCTTCATGCTATGTAGCTCAGTGACACAGTGAGACAGAAGGGGGTGGTGGCCATCTGAGTGTCTTGCTGAAACCCGCACTTGCCCAAGTTCTTAGGTACTGGAGTGGGAAAACAGACATCAGAAAATCTGTTCCTAGTATGTGAAGTATTTAGCTGCAGCAGAGGTGTTAGCCTTGAGTTTTGTTGTCAACTTACTATCCTGCTATTTAAAAATCACCTGAGCTCAGCGTTTGAAGTACAGTTAAAGAGGCGCCGCTCATCTCCGGACCTGAAGTAAACAAATGTTTAGCGAGGAGACTCAACAGCACTGTAACTCTTCACATCTGCAACAACAGTTAGGGCTGAAATGCAGAACACAGAAAAAAAAACAAGCATCATGTGGTGCACTGAGCCCTGTTGCCACATGAACGTGAGCAGAATGAGGCTCTGTGAGGTGAACCATCGGCTTCCCTCTAAGCATCAGTAGCTCCTTTCACACAATGTGGGAATATTATGCCACTGTTACGCCGTCCGTATAAAAAAAACAAACACAACAGATTGTTCCACCTCTAAGCCGGCAGTGGAGGTATAGTGCAGAATCAGTCTGTGTGAAAGGGACAGCAGGAACGGCTGGACGGCTCACATCACTGTTACTGTCACGCCACTGTTGTGGAACACCAGAATGTTGTATGAATTTACAAGCTGCAATGCACACAGGCTTTTGTTGGTTCTGTTTAAAGTTTTACAGAGTTGAGAAGAGGAAAAAAAACAATTGTCAGTGGGAGTATTAAAAGTGATCCTCTCTATTCGTGCGTGTGTGTGTGCGTGCGTGCATCTTGATGTTTTTCATGAGAGTGGGCTCATGCTTGTTTTGTTTTTCTTACACACAATAAGTGAAGGAGATGTTGGCAGGGATGTTTCCAAACCGATACATTTAGAGAGAATTTAAGATTTAAGATGAGCGACCCTGCTCCAGTCGTCCGTTCACACGGATGTACCCTCTTTCTTACTGTAGAAAGCCACTCGAAGCTGAAATGTGCTTCATTAGACTTCAGATTGGAGATATGAACTGCCAGGACAAACTAAGTCTGGCTCCCTGTATGTTTAAAAAATTATTAAAAACAGCTTGACTTGGGTGCTGAATGAGCGTTAATTTGGTCCGATTTGTCAAAAAATATCAATCTGACCCAGTAGGACCAAAGGTGGACGGTCGCCGGGCGGACGATACGACCTGCTAACTCCCCCCAAACACACGTTTAACATTCCCCTTGGAAAAGTTAGATATTTATCATCAGAA
Organism: Aulostomus chinensis; assembly: GCF_037954235.1. Taxonomy (NCBI): domain Eukaryota; kingdom Metazoa; phylum Chordata; class Actinopteri; order Syngnathiformes; family Aulostomidae; genus Aulostomus; species Aulostomus chinensis. The sequence continues at coordinate 22,723,672 of NC_141324.1, forward strand.
TATTTAATAGCTTTATTAACTCCTTGATGACTGCTTATTGTACGCTTGTGTTGTCTGTGCTGTCTCTTGGGAAAAGAAAAGAAAAAGATCCCCGATCTCAGTGTAACTCCCCGATGAAATAAAGATGAAATCACAATCAAAACAAGGTCATTAGAGAACGAACAGTACATCTGCTGTCGAACAGTACACCTGTGGATGGTTCTGTCCATCTGCCTCAGCCTCTCTGGTTACTCCGCTGCTATTGAACAGTGACTCATCTGTCACCGCTGCCAGATGCCTGCTATTGATTCTGGCCGTCAGTCGAACAGGTCAGCCACTTTAGCAGAGCAGGAGGAGTTTTCAGTGTCAGCTGCTAATCTGCCTCCTTTGACCTTAAGTGGCATCAATTACTGTACTGCTTTACTGGTCGTTTGCTTTGGCCGCAAAACTAAATGGTAATTTATGCTATTGAAGTATTACACTCATACAGGCTTTATGTGTAGTTAAGGGTGCGTCTGCCAGCTTCAGTTAAATTCACAGGGTCCACTACTCTTCCAGTTTATCTTGTGCCCTTATGTTTTGCACCAGAGAACATGACAATGAGATGTAAACCTGCCAATATTAGCTTTTGTGGACGGTTTTCTGGAATTTCAAAGAGATCCTGGGCTCCTTTTGCCTGCTTGCTTGAAGAGATAGCAGTGACAGAAGAGTGAAAAACATGTTTCATGTTTGAAGGTACCATTTGTTGCTGCAGCATCCTCAGAGCAAAGACTTCTGTAGATCATTTGACACAGTGCGAAGCTGCCTGATCTATTGATTTGACTTACAGTGGTGCTTCATCTGACTGCTTCGAGTGGACTCACAGGTTCGTCTCGAGCTTGGAGTTTTATATGTTGTGTTTTGTTATTGAGAAGAATTTCTATTTTTAATGTTTTTGTTTTTCGAGACATTTTTTTTTCCAAGACTGTCAGAGTAATCTGTCACATAATAGGCATTGCAATGTTTCAACAAGGCAACAAACGCCTCTCAAGATGTTGCTTTGATTTTTTGGGTGCTTGAAAATGCATTACATTTGACTCAGAGGGACCTTGACTTTGATCACTTTGTGGCAAATTCGAAGAAATTCCCCCAAGGTGTTACTGAGATATCACTGTAACAACTAAGGGACCGATGGACAACCCAAAAACCTCCTGTTTTTTCCTCCATGAAATTGTTCCATTCCCCTAGAAACAATCTTTCTGGAGTTGCTTTTTAGGAAAAAAAAATGAGAAGAAAACACCACAGGTCACAAATTTAGTTTTTGTAAACACAACTTCCCCCCCTTGGGTGGTTGAGAGAATGTATTTCTCCGCACACTTAGTCTAAAAATGACAGAAATGTGGCCCAAAACAAAAGAAAATCAAAATTGGGAAGTTGTGCGAGGAAGGCCGTTATAATGTAACAAGAGCATGGTGGCCAGCAAAAGACAGGCAAGAATAAAGGGGATAACCTACTTTTAAACGCGCTTAACGCAATCGCACAGAGAGAACCGCAGACAGTCAACGGATAGCAGAGACTCTGCAGACACATGCGCCCCCAACCAACCTCCTTATATAACTTCCCAGCCAGGCTGATCGCCACCAGCTGAGGGAGAAATTCACAAGTGCATCCAATACACTCCTGATGAGCAAGGATGAGTGAGAGGATGCCTGCCCAAAACAACACTTCATAACCTCAAACCAGCGAGTCCTCTGACCTCTGAACAGCTCAATACACCCAGGACTGTTCACAACAGTGACTGCAATGAATACTCAATATGATCAGTTGGAGCAGCTTCACTGACACATTAGCAGCAGTGCAACTTACTGTCCTCCATGTATGAGAACTCCCCAGAACACCAGCGCAGGAGACAGTGACCCTGCAGCAGTGACCGAGCCGGTGGAGCAGGAAAAAAACCCTCGACAATACCCAGAGGGTGTTGCACAGCTCTGATTGGCCTGGTGTATTTGTTTTGATCCTTCATGACACACAACCTCTTTCCTTGTTTCCTTTGCGCCCTCGTTGTAAATCAGTTTTGACAAATGTTCTCTAAGGTCTCAGTACTCTGTGAAATGTCTGGTTAGGTTTAGACACAACCGCCTCAGGAAAGATCATGGTTTGGCTTCAGCTAAGCACTTTGCAGTGCTTCACTGTTACAGTCTACTGTTCTTCTATGGGTTAACAACCTGCAGTCTCAACTGAGTTGATGCACTGAAGTGTTCCCCCTTATATTGCTAGAATCACATACATTTTATTTTATTTATATAATACAGACTGTAAACACCTCTGATGAGTTAGCAACCCTGTATGGGTAACCGACATGTCTCCAACGTGTGCTGGATATGGAACCAGACCTTCAGCCCATGAAAGTACAGCAGTCTTAATTTCACTATCCACTCAATGCGCGTGCATGTGCGTGCGCACTCACACACACAAACAAACACACGTTACCCCTCTGCTGCTCCTGGCGGTCAGTCAAAAGGCCACTGAGCATGCTCTATCGCTGTTATTGTCCAGCCTTTGACACCCGTGGCAGAAAGCTTCATTGCAGTGCATTCAACGCTGGTGACCTGAGACCAAGTACACTCACACTCACACACACACACACACACACACACACACACACACACACACACACACACACACAAACGCACATCTACATATACACACACACACACACTGAGTCACAATGAGAGGAATTGAATCATTCAGTAGAGAGTGGTGATGGATTAGCAGGGATTTCTTTTCACTCCTTCTGAGCGCTGCGTCCAAACATTCCAAACAACTGCCATGTTTGAAGCTTCATTCACAACAGACTAGCCCGTCCACAGCTAACGGTTCCATGTGACTGCCCAGCTAAAGTAGAGGGGACTGCGTGTGTGTGTGTGTGTGTGTGTGTGTGTGTTTGTGTGTAAGATTGAGTGATTGTGATACTAACTGACATTGTGCTGTGTGTTGTCATTATGAAACTCTGCTCTGACCTTAATCCAATGGCGCTAAAGGCACTTTGAAGCTTTCAGACCAACCTCTAACTCGCTCTCTTCAGGTCTCTTTCGCTCCCTCTGTCTTTCTCTCCCTCTTTTGCTCTCACCATCCATCTGTTGCCCACTTTTCAGTGAAGAGTTCAAGCCCTCGTCAGCATTGCAGGGCTTTAAACAGCTCTATTGTAACGTAGAACGCAGGATTAGACACTGAGAACGAGGGAGAAAGAAAGCAAGAGAGAGCTTGAAATGTGTGTGTGTGTATGTGTGTGCCTGAGGGATAAATCATCCACATAATACCTAAATGTTATTACGACAAAAAGACACTAGGGCTCCCGTGGGTATTAAAATGACACAAAAAAGATCAAACAATGAAACAAGTGGATAAACAGATTAAGATAAAGGGAAAAAAAAGCTCCAAAGCCTTAAATGACAAACCAGAACAGACAAAACAAGTGAAGCGGCAGGAAGATCAGCCATTCGGGAGATTAAAGTCTCTCCAGGTGGGATTACATTTTGGAAACACCTTGTTTAGTGTTTTGCTGCTGCGCTGCATGTCAGAAGACCTTACGTGGCTCAACGTTCTCATGACGGTCTGAGGAGCCCTGCAGCTAAAGGCCAGTCCCGTGATTCTAGTGTGTCTCCTTAGAGAAGTATGTTGAAAGTATTTGCACATAGTTTTGCCCATATAACTCGAGTAAGGCTATGTAAAAACACCATAAATTGAAGTGCAAACATTGATGTCTAAGTCAATTGTATTCTGTCATTTGGGGAATGGAAAGTGTCTTTTAATGTGAAGTACGCGTTAGTACAGAATGTGTTAGTGCTTCTTTTATTGCATCTTTTACTTTAAGAGAGAAGCAGAGGTCAGCGCGAACATCCATCTCTTTATGCAGATGTACAATGCAGTCTCTTGTGTTGTGTCACTACGGTGGAATATGCACTCTGGCTCCCATGCCAACTGGAGCCTTTGATGTATGTATGATTCATGTTTGTGCCCAGTGGCACAGCACCAGGGGGCACGGTAGTCCTCTCCCTTTAGGACATGGATCTTACACCAAAGGTGAGCATTGATGCTTCCACACAGGTCTGGCTGGGTCAACCTTCAGTTACACCATCAAAACTCTGGTTGGCAGTAGGACCTCTATGCTGCTGAGATGAGGTTGCTGTGTACTTCAAACAGAGGTGGCTGAAATGAATCAGGTAGTTTTGGAGATGGAGCTAAGAAATTTTGAATATATTTGACATTTACTGATATGAATGGAAATTATGAAGTATGTCCTGCGAATATTCAATGCGTGAGTCTAAATGAGGCACAAAGAGCTGAGTATTATTGAACTACAAGATCTTTAACAGGAATCAACACATCACAACACATGAATATAATAGAATTTAGCATTGACACTCGTTATATGTGATGGATTGAACATAAACAAGGAAAAAAGGGAGAAATATATAATGTGCAGACATATGTATGCCATTTTTTGTGGTACATAGATGCATGGATGCTGAGGGACCAAATGTATTCAGCCCGGATGATAGGATGAACCTTTGAAGGTCTATGTTTCTACGGACCAGAGACACATGAAACGTCCACATCTCTGACGGTAACAGGTTTTTCTACATGGTGTGGCTGTACAGACTGCGCAGCTCGAGCACGCCATATTTTCCTACCCAAATGTTTTTGCACCTAAGTCTCAGTACTCCATCAGACTCAATCTGATGGAGTACTGAGACCTCCAGTAGCAAAGACCCACCAGGAGTACATGACAGGCTTCACACTGTTGTTGTAAATAACTTTCTTCGACACATAGACAGATAAGGACAAAGGGGAAGTTGGGAACAGCCAGCTGGATGAAACAGTGAAGGAAGTATGTGTCATTGGTATCATTCCAGACAACATTCTTATCCAGAGGCTTCAAAGAAGGTATAAATATTCCAAACTCTGGGGAGAGCGGTAATTCCAGGCTGGGCTGAAAAATATGACTGGCTCCATTGTCCAGCTCCAATGATGATGACATAAATATGACTTCTTGCAAGTCTTGACATTGTAAATGTCTTGTTTTTCTGGTGCATAGGAAGCTGACAGCATCCGCCCAATGCATCTGGTTCTTTTGTTGCCTTTGACTGCTGGAGGGAGTTTTCAAGGTTCATGTGAGGGTAGAAATACCAAGATTATAATTCCAAATTTATAATGCTGGGGTTAAATTAGTGACATTACAGCACAGGTACTGCCAGAAGAAATATGCTTTTCTGAAATTGCGCTGTCTTGGAATCTTGAGGAAGGGCCAAATGTTTGACATGTGGTGGAGAAACTCTTTTCCCATCTGGGCATGGTGGTTGTGTTGGTGGACAGGGGGGCATCGTCCACAAATGTCAAGGGGCCTTAGTGTTGCGATGGGATGTTTCTTTGATCTCTAAATAGACAGATGATGTTGCTGTTTCAAATGGTAAACTACTCATTTCATATTTGAGGTCTCTGAAGCGTTTAGTTACCTGAACAAAGTTCGAGAGAGGATTTCAGCCACTGTGGGATGAGGTGGTGTGTGTGTGTGTGTGTGTGTGTGTGTGTGTGTGTGTGTGTGTGTGTATAAAATGGCACACAGTTTGCATCTGGGCCATGGATGAATCTAAACTTTCATTTTGACCTAATACCTAAAGATTTAATTTTGCTGACATTTCCCATGAATTTCTTTGAGTTTGAGTGTGTTAGTGTCAGTCAACCTGATGGACCTTGAGATAAAATGAGGGGTTGTAGGCCTGTGAGCCCATTTAAGGCTTTATAAACAAACAGGAGAACCTTAACGTCGATTCTGTTCCATCCTGGCAGCCAGCAGAGAGAAGCCAGATCAGGAGTAATGAGATCTGACTTCCGGGTTCCTGTCAGGAGCCAGGCCACACTCCTATACCCATTAGAGTCTGGATGGCGATGCCTGAATAATCACCGTGTACACAGCAGGAGGATGTAACGGCCAGAATGACTCTCCTCTCTCCTGCCTGAGACTCAGTATAACCCTCAAGATGATGTAAGGTTTGATTAAACCCGTCATCTACCTCTGTGGTCGTAGAGATGCTGTGTGCTTCTCTAATCACAGGTTCGTCTTCACTCTCAGTTTTAGCTTGAATATTCAAGTTACTAGCGCCTCAAACCCGCCGCAGTAATTCCTGAGTCACACTGTAACACTTGAGTGACAACTGGAAAAGGTCATTAATGTTGTAACACAGCCACGGCTTCGCTGTCAGTTATGGAATACCATTTGCAGCAAAAAATATGGCTTTTGGTAAAAGGCAGAATCGTGTCACCCAGTTTGTGTCTTTGATGAAGCGGCAAAGATCAACCTTCAGTTTCTGCAGCTCAAGGCGAGAGGGGAAGAACAAAGAGCATGTTAGATTGAAGTGAACTCAGTCATCCACAACCCACACTTCCTCCATGTGTCTGAAATAATCATTTTACTTTGAAAGGCAAAATGAAATCAATCCCTTCTATCAAAAGATGCGAAGGCAATGTTTTAAATCCTCCTATTTCTTTATTCTCTGATCAAATTACAGTTACAGTGCACAGGATATGGATTACATTTTCTGTGTGTTTTGCCATTTCCCAGTGAAAGCTTGATGTTAGGAGCAGATGACAGCCAGCGTCTGATTTGGCTACGTTCCTATTGAGAGGAGCTACGAGTCTCTGGTGCTGCCTATAATGACATTAAAGAGAAAAGCCACCAGATTAAGAGAGATGGAGGATAGGCATGGTTGAGAAACTCCTAAAGAGAAAAAATAAATATTCTGCCTCAATGGAGAATAGAAGCGACAAAACTGTTGGTTCAGTGCGGCGCTTCGGGTCTGAGGTAACAGAACACAGCAGCACAGCTCGTTTGATCTGCAGCCAACCGAATATCACCTATAAACACTCCTCGGCCAGTTTCCTGTAATCATGTGTTCATCCAGCCAGGATTCTCACTCACACTGTTCTGCTCACCGCTCATTAGTGTGTCGCTGAGGGGCAGCAGCACCGGAACACCAAGTCTACACTGTCAGTGTGGCAGCAGCGGTGGCGAGTCCTGTTTGTCTACACTGGAGGCATGTTGATCAGAGGTCAGCTGCAGAGGACTGTCAGGACGCTGTAGACCCTCAGACAGGGTTTTTATACATATACAAATAGGCGCACACACACACACACACACACACACACATATATATATATATATATATATATATATGTAATTCTTCTCAAATTAATATTTAAAAAGGACCAGCGAATAACAGAATTGACATACAGTAGTCAACCAGAAGAGGGCAGTCATGCGCATATTCATACTTTAAACAAAGAAGACTTCAAAGAAATGGTTCCATTTTTTAGTTATGAGGGAGGCGAGCTGTCTGCATAACCGCTTACATTTCATCCATAGTTTACACTACTGACCAGAAACCCCTGCTCTGTAATCGGGCTCTTCAACTTTCCTCTTGAAGGGTACGGACCCGTGACAACCGAGAACAACTTCCGACTGTTTCCCAGCATTTACAGCACCAAAAATGTCATTTGTAAATGTCTCAACTGCTCAAACGCACCAACAGGTGCTCACTTTCGCATGTGACCACACCCAATGGTGATGTCACAGTGGTCTGTCACACAAACTTCCACACACTGCAGCAAGGGGAGTTAAATTTGAGTCCATGTCACAATAACTCAGAGGTGGAATGCACACCGTGGTTTAAAAGTTCTTTGGCATCAAGGTGCAGGTGGTGTGCCTTGTGTGCTGCTGATTATTGGGACATTTGGTAGTTAGGAGTTTGTCCTGGAGGCTGCACCCATGGGCTCATGCCTGGGGATGTTGCAGGGGGAGGCAAAGCTCTCTGTCACAGATTAAATGAAACACTGACATGATTGCCAGGCATCTTTCTTATGCCCAAATGTGTGTGTGTGTGTGTGCGTGCGTGTGTGTGTGTGTGTGTGTGCGTGTGTGCGTGTGTGTTTGTGACTGGTTTTCAGTAGCTGTGTTTCCATGGAGACATTTCATTATAAAAATGCTTCCTGTAAACCAGCAATCAACAGAGGCGAGTGTGAATTCTGAAAGAAATCTCTTTGAAAGGTTGGATCAAACTTCCATAATCCAGTCAGAGGAAAATGTCTATCTTTCCTCTGCTCTTTAATCTAGTCAACAAGGCTGGAAACCACCTCAGGATTGAAGACACACATGATAAATCAAGCTGATAATGGCTTTCAAAAGAAACCCAGCGGGTCACACAATACTTTGAAAGCAGGAATCATGATTGTTTGTCCTTTGCAGGGACTTATGGGTTATATATTTTATTGGATGGACAGAGAGAAATTCAGAACAGGGATTTATACTAACAGCAATGCATCAAATTGATATTTCAAGCTGCATCTTCCATTTGGCCTTTTGTTTGTCATGTTTTCTGTAATAAGCATTGTGTTCTCCTACCTCCTACGTATGCTCCCGCGGGAGACTAAAATTCTTTAATTTTCTTTGCTGCTCTTCCTTTTTCACCTTTTGACTTTTCACTTGTGTGGATGAAGCGGTCCAGAGATGAAAACTGAACTCCACATCATTTAAAAAAGGAGACAAAAAAGTAACCGGGTATCATTCGACAGAAGAAAACCTCTTACCTGCCGCTGAACACCGGTGTTAAAGTACCTTCCAGAATCCATCAGACATCCCACCCGCGGTGCTTCAACTCCCTCGTAGGAAACTACCTTCATCATCTCATGTGTAAGACCCCAGCCACCTCTGTTCTTATTGTCAGTGCTCCTTCTGTCTTCCAGGTAGATCCGATGCGCCCTAGTGCCTGGAAGAGTTTTGGTAAAGTCTTTTTTGTTTTTTGTTTTTTTTTCTGTGAGAGCTACTGAACAAGTGATTTAAAAAAAAAAAGGCCACTCACCATTCCTCTGTTTGAGTTGCACCTGGACAAGCCTCCCTTTCCGTCAGGCAAAAAAATACTGTTTTCCTTTTTCCCTGATTTTTATTTTTGTGATATACCGAACATGTAAATTGGACGAGGTGATTAACTCAGTATCTAAACAATACCGGACGTCTAACTCCGATTCACAACGTAACGCTTCAAAAAAAGAGAATTACATCGTTAGGGTTTATCTTGGAACAACAGGAAAACGACCGTTATCTTGTAAAACATGTTAATTGCTCTTGTTTTAACAGGCTACTGACTTTTGTTAATCTCCTAATAATGCAAAAATTGCAAGTGAGACCTTTTCTCATCTTCAAAAGGAACAATAAGACAGATACGGATTTAATGTCAAACATGTGCGTGAAGCATGTTAGTTGTCCTGTTCCAAAGACACACTGGAACAAGTCAAGTATGTGTGTGTGTCCACCCGTGTCTGTATGTTTAACGTACTGCATGTCAAAGTTTGTTTCTTTTTCGTGATCAAATTTTTATTTTGTTTCTTTGCCATGTATCAATAATAAATCATATACACATAGCTGCATACAGTATATCTCATTCATATGTGTCAACAAAACTCCAGAAACAGCCTCGCCTCCCCTGCTCTGCTGGCTTAGGATGGCTGAATTTACCAGGATTGAGGAGAAACCAGTGCAGTACATGAACGAGAGAAATTGAATTAGGATAAAATAAACAATAATAATATATATATATATATATATATATATATATATATATATATATATATATATATATGTCCTGTTCCAATGTTATTTCCATTTCCATTGGCTTGAGATTTGATGTCATGCAACAGGGCAATCCAATGTAATATAACGTAATAAAAATAAAAGATGCCCTTAAATCTTTAGTTTTTCTTCATTATGGAAGTGCCACTGCATCTCTCAGTTGTTGCCAAATCTTTATAGAGTGGGCAATAATTTCCTTTGGCAGTATTTGAGCGGTAACCCACAGAAGGCTTCCATTTGTAAGGAGAAACCGTACTGCCTCCAATCTGGAGACAATGGATGTTCACATCTTGAGAAAATCAATGTTTAAGAGGGTGGACAATAAGTAAGAGCTAATAGAACTCAGTTAGGTAGCCAAATCCCCCCTGAATAATAGTCTTGTCGTGTTTTGTCTCTAAGTCTTGATTGTTTACCTCTGCAAAGACACGTCAACATCTCTTTCCTAGGAACATTTAAGTATTTCATCCACTTGATTTACACCTTGCTTCATTAATTGAGTTTCTTGTAATAATGCCCTGGGTACTTTTTAAATCTAAGCTATACAAACACTTATTTGCTTCACTGATGCCTTATTTAAATGTCAGCGTTTGTAAATGTGGCGCATGATGTTACTTTTTCCATTTATTTGTCTGCCATCTCTTGGTCAAGTGATGTTCAGGCATGGCCACGCTACAAATTAAACCCATTTGTTTAATTAATCAGTCACTATTTATCTGCAGTGGGGCAACATGGACTGGAGGTAGGTTTGATCTTCACTTCCCCATGTCCTCGTATCCTTGTGCAAGATACTGAACCGCTAATTGCTCCTGATGGCCCTGCCATGGACTGGCGACCTGTCCAGTGTGAACTGTGGCATAGAAAATGGATGGATGGATGGATGGTTGTTTATCTGCAGTGGGGCAGTGTGTGTGTGTGTGTGTGTGTGTAGCAGTAGGATATAAACATTTGTATATGTATAACAAAGCGCACATGTACACAACAGCATGACCAAAGAATAAAAAGATAAAACAGGCCTTGTTCATGAAATGTTCTCAAGCATAAATTTGTTCTTGTGTACTATCGGACTATTTTCTCCCTCAACTTAGTCTTCCAGACAGGAAGCACAGCCTGCTGGTGGTATGTAACTCCTCCTCCTAACATCTTTTGTGTCCCCTTTGTAACACAAAAGACTTTGTAAGCCCGTGTGATTGACAGTTACAATAGCAATCGGTCTTTCCCACTGACCAACAATCCCAGTTACGCTGAGCTTTTGTTTGCAGTTTGAACACTTGCATTACTCTGCAGGAGACACAGGAATTTATCAGCTGGCACTGATGTTAACGCAAAACCTGGGATATTTCAACACCACTATCAATAATATATGGAGACAATAAAAGCTCCTCACCGCCGCTGGTCATTTTCAATTTCGTCTTTGTCATCTGAACCACAAATTCAACTTATCTGTGTTCAAGCCGCGCTCTAAATCTGTTCAGGTGGCTTGAATTTGAAAGCAGACCGGAGTTATAAAACAGTAACTGCTGACGCATCAACTGTGCCCACCATGACACTTTCTACACGGCTGCTTGTTTGTCCTTTTTTCCGGTGAATTTTTGACATTGCACATCATGCACCAGGGGAAAATAACACCAAAAAACAGCAATGGGATAATCATCTAGAGTTTTTTGCCTGATTGAATAATCCTGCGTGTGTGTGTGTGTGCGTGTGCGTGCGTGCGTGCGTGCGTGTGAGGGGAGAGCTTTTCAGTCCTCTCAGTATTCAGCACTGACATATGTTCTATCAAGATTCAACAAAAACGTGCATTTGAGTGTCATCTGCATAGCTAGGTGGCCGACCACCCTGTAGATAGACGTGTGGGTGTGAATGAAGACAGAAATAGCTCTCACCCACACAGGTGACTCTTGACCAGCAGGCGATCTTGCGGCATGCTGGACACTGACTATGATTCTGTGGTCACCATTCCTCACTTGACTTGGAGCTTCCAGTGTAAGAAAAATAAAACGTGCAACAAAAAATGGCAAAGAGCGCAGTGAAAGCAACCTCCACCTCCCCGCCAACCTGCACGTCAGGTGTTTGTGGGTATTGTTGTGGGATTATGAATGATCAAACGTGTGTTTTAGTTGTTTGCTGATTGTTATGAAAAACAAAAAACAAAGTGGAACAGCGGAACAACCCCACTTGAGAATTTTCTTATTTTTGTCTGTAGATAGCAAGCAGCCCACATCCCTTGCAAGTCAACAAAAGCCTTGTCAACATAAATAGTAGAAGTCGGTGCTTCAAGGTTGTAGGCAATATCCCGCTGTGTGTGCATTCAAGTGCTGCCAGTCCGAGTCCAGAGGAACCTTTATCAACCTCCTCCTTACATTCAAATCTTCCCCTTCTTCCCTTTTTTTGCTCAATGCTTTTCTCTCCTCCCTCTCATGCTCTCTCTCCTTTCCCTTTGTGTCGGCGTCCCAGCACTCAAGCCCACTCCGGTTGAGAGCACAGAACACACAGCAGCCTTTCATCAGTCTCTGCTTCAACAAGCGTCCATAGCAAGAATTTTGGTTTTCTGCCTCTGAAATGCTTGTGTGCACTTGTGCGTGGGAGAAATAAATCAGGCTCCAGTCAGAAATGTAATTTAAAATGAAATACTAAAGAGTTCAAGCCAACAATGATGCATTTCCAAATGTTTAACACTTTCATTTTGTCACAGCAGCTTAGTGACGTTCCACTCATCTTCGTTTTTATCTCTTTCTATGTCTCTGCTCTGGTTGTGGTTCACCACTATGAGCCATACGTGTACATTATTTTACACAATTCAGTGTACACACACACACACACACACACACACACACACACACACACACACACACACACACACATATTCCTAAGCTTTTCAGAGAAAATCCTGAAAAATTATTGGTCCAAGCTATTTTTGTACAACGAAACATGCGCAATAACTCATGTTGTCTTATGACACAGAGGTGAGTCACACATCACGGCGGCGTGGCGGAGGTTTTAAATTCATTCATTTTGAATGCCATCTATAAGCGAAGGTTAAAGCCATCACTGATTCAAACTGTCAAATAACAGCTTTGATAAGCATCGTATTTTACCATTTTTTTCACGTGTCTTTTCACGTGTGTGCATGTGTGTGCATGTGCGACACAGAAATGGGAAGCTTAACTATTTCTACAAGATCAATGTAAGTGATGAACAGCAATTACTCCTGTTTGTAATGATTTCCGGACCAGCTGTTCTCATTCCAGTGACACTCCGTTCTGGAGTTATTCCAAAACATCCTGAATAATGACCTCATCACACAAGAAACCTCCCTGGAATCGAGCTGCAGGGTGGGTGTGGATGGACCGCAACAAGACACGCTACAGTAGAAGGATGGATGTTATTGGAAAAGGCCAAAACGAGAGCCAGGAGAGTGAAACATCCAAAAGTACAGACGTGTATGCACAAGTACTTCTTTCATACAAGCCCCATTCAACTGAAACCTTGAAGAGATTCTGGCCACAATTTTAAAATAAGGAGTTTTGTGACTGCTGTTGCATGAGAGGAACACTGATTAAAACACAATGGAGAGAGGAAAGTTTGACTGAAGCAGAAACAAAGGGATGCTTGAGCGAGTTTTGATAGCGTATGTACAACTACCTCGACTGACACTTTTAAAGTTGTGTCTCATCTCATGACTTTGTTTGGGATTTTGTTGCCCTTCCAACATTCATTCAATCACGAAGGTTTGTAGCCAAACAAACCGCTGACAGCGGTCTTCCTGTCAGGAAGCGACGCCAGCACAAACAGGTCGACTGCCCGTTGGCTGAGCCCCTCGCTCGCCGTTCCAATAGATATTTAGTATCCGGCCCTCTGATCTATAATCTTTCTTTGTGAGCACGACCTGCTCAGCTGGCACCGGCTGCCCTCCAAACGTTCTGTAACAAATAAAAACATAAATAAGAGAAAAAGTTCTCTCGTGGTTTAGGCAAAAGGAAAAAGCAACGCTTTAAATTCAAAAATGTTTTATGTGCTAAACTGGTGCCACAACCAATAAGCAACCGCAAGAAGGGACATTGTGGCTGCATTATTGAATGCAGAAGCAAAAAAACAAAACAAGTAATTAAAAAATTGCTACGTTATTTTATCATGATATTGAACTTGCACTATTTTGAGATCAACTTTTTTTTACAATTGACTATTTAGTAAGACTAGTTTCAATAGTAGTTAAACCAGGTCAGTTAAAATCACTTGTCTATACAATGCAAGCAGTCAAAAGCTGATTTCCTTCAGACACACGCACACGATTTGCATTGCATTTTGTCTGTCAGCCTCTCAAGTCAATTTTAATTCAAGTATGATAATTTTTACTTGCAAATAAAACAAAATGCAGACAGCAAAGCCCTTTTCATTCCCATTAGACCGGAGCTCGGAGCTGTTCTTGTCTGATTTTTTTGGACACTTGAGCGAGAAGGAGCAGTCAGTCTTTCCCTCCCCAGGACCTTCAAATGCTCTCTTTAGCAGTGATTGCAGAAAAGTTTCACACAATGGACTAAAGGCTGCTGTAAATGTGCATATCATGTAGTTTTCCCATCATTCATCACAATCGCCACATCTGTGTGTGCGCATGCAAGGAGTGTAATAACATAAAAAGTCTTTGTTTAGTGGAATAAATGCTTTGAAGAAGCCCCCTGGCCTCAGTGGAGACCTCACTCTGCACACAGACACACACACACACACACACACACACACACACACACACACACACACACACACACACACACACACACACACACACAACCGATAATACTGCTGTAAAAGGTTTTGTCACAGAACCGCTGTCTTATTATTCCCAGCAGTATCTGTTTTTCCCAAACTCTTACTTCATGTTCATATCTAGAGCTGCTGGAAGAAGCTGAGCTCTTCTCCACGTATCCCAGCAGCGCTGCCCAGCCAATCGTAATCAACAAAAAAATACCAAACAGCATTACTAACAACAATAACCTTAGCTCGAACCTTCAAAAAATGTGTGGAAAATATACTAACAACATAGCTCAACATGCAACTGTTCAAGGAACACAGGACCCTCAGTGAAGTGATGCTCCAGCAATAGTGTGTGTGTGTGTGTGTGTGTGTGTGTGTGTGTGTGTTGGGGGGGGTCTTCATTATCACAGCTATTCATCAGCAAAGATGAAAGCAGAGTCAGTGCGTGAGGTCAGTGGGGTCACTGTGGAGCTGCCGGGTTTCCCTGTCACTTGACAGATGGAGGGCCCTCAGGCGACGTGGGTCAAGGGCCCACAGTGCTGACAATGCATACGCTGCTTTCCTATTTCTGCCTGTATCTGCACACACACTCACAAAATTTAATACCTCTTGAGGATTTAAGGATATTTCATGGCAAAAAGGTCCTGGGCAATGTAGAGAAAGCGGTGTGAGTAGTGCTACATCCAGGTTAAATGTTGGAGCTTCACTGTGCATTCGTGACAGTGGAAGACAATTCATTCATTAGTGAAAGTGTCAACCATCTCTGAGCTCAGCCATCCTCCAAGCAGGATTTGTGCCATCACAAATATTTTGGAACTGGATCCTCTTCCAGAATTCATCCTATGTGAGTATAATGTGGAGCTTGGAAGCCTCCAGGTCACAAATGGCGAGCAAGGACTGGAGATGTGGGAGTGTGTCCAACAAACATTATTAAGCAAATTGAACTGGTGCTGGATGGATGTTTTCTGTCGGGCTTTAACTTGACCAATCAGAACAGGAGCAGACGCTGACCCAGTTTTGAAGCAGACAGAAATATGGGTGGATGATGGGTGAAGAAAAGAGGGTTTGGGTAAGGAAGTGGGCGTGTCTCTTTATTCCAGTGGGCTTCCATAATGACTGAACACTGGATGTCAAATCCTGGCCTGCTGCTCTTTTGTCTCCTCACACAGCGCCAGTCCTTTACTTCCCCACTCACCCACCCGCTACTCAGTGGGCAGGTAGTGACCCTGGACAATAGGCAGCACATAACCAAACCTCTGGGAATATGAAAGCTTCTAATAGTACATAATTATATGGAGGTTTTAGTAAGATAGATAGAAAAGGCAACAGGCTTTCTAAAGAAGAAAAAAAAAAAAGCACAACATAATGTATTTGTATTTAATAGATTTCCATCAATATTTTTGAGTGACAAGAAAATAAGATGTAATTTCCAACTTTGTTGACATTCAGATTGTAAAAGGGTGCAATAAAAGCTGTGAGAGGCTGTTGAACTATACAGAGGAATCCAGTATTTTGTCCATCTCATTCAAGTGAATCAGAAAGAAATCCCAGAATGAGCCAGTAAAGTTGAACTGCACCACAAACAACAGCCTTCAGAATGACAATTACTTTAGCATTCTCGGGGTTTAGGGACATTTAATTGCTGTTTTTACATTCTACCATCTTCTACTAACTGAAATCACAGCAGCTAAAATTAGTTCACGTGACTCGCACACAATTCCCGTGCATGAGGAATTTGAGAGAGGTTGACTTATCCCAGTTATCACTGCTGAACATATCGCCCCACCCCTCCACCCCCCTGGCAAACCGACTGTAGAAAAATAAAAAAGAATTACAGATAAAATTATATTGGAAACAACTATCTTGCTGACTGCGGTCCATCCAAATGGGGATTACACTTCTCCAATTGTCAACTGCCAGCGACTGTCATCACTCCTCCTCCTCTCCCGCCCCATCCATGTTCGGGTCAAACCCACCAGCGAAGGGGACATCAAGCGCCCGTTGAGTGAAAACCAAACGTCTGTCATGAAAGTAAAGATACGCCAGAGGTGACTGAGGAGGAGCAGGTTATTGACACTGTCAGGAAGAGTCTGGAGTAGGAGGAGGGGGAGGAGGGAAGTCGGAGGCCGCCTGTCGTCTCGATGATGCTGCCAGTGGACCTGAGGAAACTAATACACACAAGCACATTGATCCACAATACATGGATGTTAGTGGGAGGCTACGTGAGTCGGAAACAGTCAGAGATTGTAAAACAGCAGTCAAATCAATCTCGTGAGCATGTCTATGCAGTTCACACACACACACACACACACACACACACACACACACACACACACACACACACACACACACACACGGAGGTGTCAGGTATCCAAACATGAAGCTGTCGGTAGACCGTTGCTCTCTGCACATCTTCCATTTCCACAATGACGATTCTTTATTTCACGCCCCAAGCGGCACGTACTTATCACAGTTTTACCTTCTGTGACACAATCTGCCCCAACCTCCACTGTTGTAGTTGCAGTGCCTGCATTGCACTTATATGGAAACAACGTTCCATGACACAGGTGGGCTCCAGCCTTCTGTGTGTTCACGCCGAGGTGATAGATAAAAAAAAAAAAAAGAAAAAGCAACATGGGGTTTTTGAAGGGCTCATTATAAATTTGAGACCCCGGACGGCTCAGCTGACAAACATTTTCACTGTCACTCAAGTTCTGCAACCATCTACACACCAGCATGCAGGAGCGGCAAACGTCAATCAGACTAGTGAGCAACCTGTAGTTGTGTTTAACTGGATCTTTTATGTGAGTCTACATTGTAATTCTCTTTAAAGAGTAATTGTCAAAGATCATAAAGGATATATAAAAATTTGTTTTCATTGCCAATATGGATGTAAAAAAAAAAAAAAAAAAAAGGAAATTCGTAATAGGGATATTCTTGACATGAGCCAGAAAAGCAATTACCACTAACAATCAAAATGCAGCAGTTTAGGGCAATTAAGAAATTGAGTTGTTTTGCAGCTGTAGTTTCTACGTAAATTGTTAATGTCAGTGACTTGGGATTCGTTTAAACAAAGTCTGCTGTGTAATATTGTGAAAAAGTTGTACTAAAAAGACCTTGATCAAACGTGTCTGTGTCTCTCCTTCGTCCCGAAGCAGACACTTTCTCCCCCGTTGGGTCAGCACTCCATCTGTCTTCAAGACCTTCATTTGAAGAACTCAGTACGTCATAATGTGACACTTAGCCTGTTTATGAATAGACCACATTTACCATGAGGTCACCCCCCGCCCCCCAAACTATGCTGCGGGGGTGTAAAACCATGGCTTCCATTCAGAACAGAGCAATACAAGGTTTTTAAAGATTTTCTCAAGGAGAAATGGCCGGACAGCAGCGACTCCGTGACCAGTGGTTCATTCAGAAATATCAAACAGATTTGGATGAAGCGGAGGTGAAGATGACTTGGCCCACCCTGATATTTTTTCGATTATTTCTAGTAAAATTCCATTAGATTTGCTCACGCAACACATTTCTCCTGACAACACTGGAAAGATTCCTAATCCCCGCCAAGGTTCCTCTGAGTGCCAGCGTGGAGATGATGAGCTGACGTGATTCAATCCAGATGTTTGGACGCGTTTAGACAGAGGAGACGCCCATCCAAGGATTCACAAAAGAGTTGATCCATCAAGAAATTGTCACGCATGAGAAGGTCTCCACGTTCACGAGCGTAAATGTTTTAGGTGATCTTTTTTTTTTTCTGGTGCACCAAATGATCCAAACACTTCTCTCCAACGAGTGTCAGGCATTTGTGGGTCGTTTCCTCCTGAACATCCACTGTGCGTTACGTTGTCAGTGAGTGTAGCAACAAGCCCCTGCTATGTTGTGGATGTACCTTCAGATTCAGTGGTTTAATGCTTCAGCAGTTCACAAAGTCCTGAGCTGAGGATGGAGAGGAGAGGGTCTACCACTGCAGGTTGTGAGTTTGAATATTGTGCGCTGGACTTGGCAGGAGATGTCCCGCATGGTGTCTGTGTGAAGGGAAAACTTCAGACGCTTGCTTCACTGCATTAGTCATGTTTTCTTGTGTAGCCATGGGGGCAGAGTGACCATCCAGAGACCCTGTCAGAGTCCTGGAGCAAGATAGTGAACCTGTAACTGCTCCTGATGTGAAGGTAGCACCCTGCATGGTGTCCTCCCCATCAGTGTGTGTGTGTGTGTGTGTGTGTGTGTGTGTGTGAGATACAGACAGAATCTCCCACAACTCTTTTTCCTTCTTGCTATGATTATGACAGGCGACAGCCATCAACACAATCTTCTTTTACATTTAACACTTCAAGTTTTATGCTCTTTACCTCACTCGGAGATTCAGAGAGAGAGAGAGAGAGAACAGGAGAATGCAACCCTTCACCTGATGTAGATATAAATATATTTATGCTGAGAATCCTTTGGAACTCACACTAGACACTTCTCACGCCAATTAGACGCTGCTGCCGCTGACTGGATGTGGTTCAATGCAGTTTAAAAAGCAACAAGTAGGGTGCATGTCGATTATGTATATAATTCCTTCAGATGGTCGGATGAATTTTGGGTACCAGTGGATTGGGATAGCATCGAGACCGATCTGTGCATGGCTGCTACATAATACACAGGTTACATTTGGTCTTCAATCACTTGAGCAACTCAGAATCAGCTCAGTTTGGACTCTGGAACATCTGCAGTTGCAGGCGAGTGCTAATGTCCACCAGCAGGACCTGTGATTCATCCATGGATAGACATTCCATCGCTTCCAGAATAATATTGATAAATAGTTAATAGTTAAGGTGTACAGTAAAATAGTGTTTTGATGATCTAACCTCTGCTGAGAATCTGCACATCATGATCTGTACATATTCTCCTGGTTTGAAATCACATATCTATTTGACAACCTGGGAAAAATGGGAGTCCTGCTC
This sequence comes from Aulostomus chinensis, assembly GCF_037954235.1. NCBI lineage: Eukaryota > Metazoa > Chordata > Actinopteri > Syngnathiformes > Aulostomidae > Aulostomus > Aulostomus chinensis. Next base: position 22,743,004 of record NC_141324.1, read on the forward strand.
CTCTCTGGCATGCAGCCTCCCTTTTCATGCTCCTGTGCATCTCAATGTTTGCACTTACATCGATGCTGAAGATACGGAAAATAGTCAGCTTTCCTCTCTCTTGCAGCCAATCCATTATTTCACCGTTCCTCCCAACAACCTTCCGGCAAAGGTTTAAAAGGTCAGTTTTCTATTGAAATGGCAGCACCTCTCACAGCCAGAACACTAACGAGCCAGAGATTTTCAGAGTTCTGATGGTCCTTGAGAACATAACATGACATTCCCTCTGGACAAAGTAACCAAACCAAAGCTTCAAACCGTGATATTCTATTAAAAACACCCAGAAACTGTTTGGGATTCAGAGGGTTAACAGACGAGTGTTCTCCTCAGCATCCTCGTGAATCTAATCTTCTGCAATGTTAACACCTAATTTTTTTCCCATGGAATCTTCTTTAACATCAGGATTCATAGCTTTTATTTTTAATGCTTTCCACATTCCTACCAATTTGCCAGCAGCTACTAGTCTCGACCCCTCTCTGACCCCACAACCCACTCTGAATCCTCCCCACCTCCTGTCTGACTGCGCATCATCCAGGGCTGTGGGAGGAGGATTTACACTTGGACATTAACGATGATGGATGAGATGAGAGGTTCATTCCTCTCCCATCTCTGCTCGGTACGGCCTGCTACAGCGCAGCGGTCCTCACCACCATCACGCAACTGACTGTCAAAGCAGGTATGAGGATGTTGATGTGATGTCATCAGTCTCCACAGCCCTGGATCACCATGCCTCGCTCTACTTGAACTATTCAGTACCAGATCGCAGGTTGTCTCTGTCAAATTGAATGACTCTTGACGCTAGCTGGCTGATTCTTCTACAGTGGGAGTTTTCTCCCATCAGATTACAGCTGCCTTCTGCCATCTTGGAAGAATATCAGTGTTCTACTAATTCTAAGAGCACCGAGTTCTGTTCCTGTCAGAGCAGCCATCTTGTCAAGTTGTCAGCCAGAGCGAGGACAGTTTCCTCTAACATCAGTCAATGGGAGCTTTGAGATCAGTGTCAACACACTTAGCCCAGACCCCTCAATCCCCCAACCCTCAACACACACACACACACACACACACACACACACACACACACACACACACACACACACACACACACACTTTCCTCTTAAGGGGCTCAGGGATTTAGCACCATATGGATCAAATCCATTAGTGGGCACTTTGGAGCCCATTTATGTAAATGCTGATGTGATCAATGTCTCAGTCTCTTATTCATTTTAAACGCTTTCTTAATTGGACCTTGACATTGGAGTCAAGAGCACGGAGGGATGCTGTGGAATCAAGAGAGACAGCCGGGGGATAACGGCCTCCAAATAATGTCGGAAACTCTCCTGCACACCCACCAGGTCAGTGTCTGTTTCCACTGGTGAGCTCAAGCTGACACCACTGCCCTACATCACATGTATTACCTATATTTCTACCCAAAAATCACATAAATATATTGCTTTACTTTTGAAGAGTCTGACTAATTCCAAAACAACACTGGGCACATCTGCAAACTGCCCCACTGGTGATGTGGCGTGGGCTGGACGCAACCGTGTGTTCTGCTGTTGCCAAAATTCGTCATCAGCTGCTCTGCACTGGTCATTTTTAGAAATCAGTTTGATAGATCTTCTTTAAAGCAATGCAATGTTGTTTTCATTTTTTAAAGCTGAATCTGTCTATCAGGCATTTCTTTTAACAGTGGACGTACATGATTATTGTACTGTAACCATATTTTCATATTTTCAGACATTTTACTGCAGTTAATTTGGTTCAGACGATTATGAAGAACTGACTGGAAAACTATCAAATTAGTTGTGACTGAATGTAGTTAAACTTGAAAATGATTCCTCCCATAAAATAAACACATCTACAACATCAGCCACAGGAAATGTCTTGTATTTTCCTTTTTTTTAAAGATTTTTTTCTTCTTCAATGGTTTATTAGATATAGTGAAGAAGAGACAGGAAAGGGGGACGACATGTAGAATAGGACCCGGGCCGGGATCAATCCCGGTTCTTTGCAAGGCCTTGGTCAACATGGCATGCACTTAACTGGTGCACCCCCGGGAAATGCCTTTTAACAGGCAGAAACATCAAAGTGGGTCAGATTCTAAGCGGGCAGCCATCTGCCTCAACCAATGGGTTGAGAGACCCAAACAATATAGAGGGACAGAAACAGAGAGGGACAGATATACAATGAGTGACAGAGGCAGAGACAAATATGTAGAGAGGACCAGCAACACAGACATATAGAAAGGGACAGAGACACACACACACACACACACACACACACACACACACACACACACACACACACACACACAGAAAGAGAAAGAGATGATACATGAGATGGAGAGAAAAAAGAGAGAAACTGACTTGCAGAAAGAAACAGATGGGCATGAAGCATTTGTTGGCTTACAAAGTACATGTAGGTGAAAGTCTCAATCACTTTAAGATGAAATTGCTGTGTTCATGAAGGTAAATATATGCAGAAATATGACTGACATCTCCGTCGAGTTTCATCAGCATGGTAACACGGGAGTTCTCGCTGGACCACGCAGCCCTGCACATTTACTGACTGCTGACTGAAAGCTCCAAACATTGGGAAATAAAGCAGGCACTTCCTGCATGGATGCATGTTTCATGTGTTTGGGGAACCGACCCTGTAAAAACAGAGTCAAACCACTGACCATCGTCTACCTACGATATTTATACAGTTAAAAAGAACAGCTACCTTGAAGGCTGTTCGTCTACACGTTTTTGATTTTCATTCAAGACTTATATGTCACTCTTAACTCGACGATTAAAAACAACACGCCATACGGCGTGCGCTGAGCGAAAAAAAAACAGATGCAGCTAATGGAGTGTGTGTGTGTGTGTGTGAACGCCAATGTGTGTGTGTGTATATTAGGGAGGATTACTATAAAAAACGAGTAATGTGCCCATCTATCCCCTCGTGTACAACCCCGCCCCACTTATTGCATTACACATGTGAAAGAGCAGGAGTGTGTCTGCAATCCATCCTCAATTAGTTCACATCTGTTGACTTTGGAAATGGCTGATCTTAAATCTGATAGCCATTTGGAGTGTGTGTGTGTGTGTGGGGGGGGTGCACATGCCAGTGGGGTAAAGCAGCAGGGTTAGAGAGCCCCTAGAGATGAAGAAAGACCACTTATTTAGCCTGCAGGGATGCTGTGTGTGTGTGTGTGTGTGTGTGTGTGTGTGTGTGTGTGTGTATCGTCTGTTTCCAGAGCTCCTGCAGTGTAGCTGTCCATCTGCTACCTCATGTCCCACCTCAGGGCTCGACTTCTCAAACAGAACATTGCATGGTGGAGCCAGAGGGGTTTGGAATATCAGCGCTGTGATCTGGTGGAGGTTGATACAGCCGTGCGGTTAGCTTCACCATCCTGTGACATCAAAGCTGCAGGGAAACGATAGTATGTCTCCAGTAATGGGTCGTCTTATTTGTATAAGATGAGAGTAGACCATCAATCTACTGCATCGATGTACTGTGGGGAAGACAGGAAACTTTTGAACAAAGAGATGGGGCTACAAATGAATCAATCACCACAATTAATCCATTATTAATCTGGATCGTGTTTTTGTGGCTCTCTACATCAATGTGATTAACACCACATGCTCTACTCACATGCATATCTAGATTTTTATGAACCTTCCTGAGAGCTGTCATGCTGCTGCTGTCAGTTTTTCAATAAAGTGTACTGCAAAGAATGCAGGATGAGTGTGTGAGTGTGTGTGTGTGTGTGTGTGTGTGTGTACATTGCAAAGCAACACGAGTGACCTGCTCGACCAGCTGAAAAAACACCCTCACTAATATGAACAACCCTTGACCAGCACCATGTCAGAGTTCCTAACCGTGACACTGCTGGTCCGGGCGAGTGTGGGACTTGGATACCTTGTTACTAGTGGAGCTCCGCTGCAGCCTGGGGTCACGATCTGGTTCTCATTCAGTTCTCCTTTACAAGCTATTCTTGATTCAGTAATTTAAAATTGGTTCCGAGAGAGATTTCAGGGTCTATGATAGCAAATTATGGCATGAAAGCAGAAAAATAGTATACTGTATGTGAACATTAACGAATCGTCATTTTTATATTTAAAAAAAAAATCAGTGGTTAACATGACATATGACTGTGTGGCTGCTGATGTCCAAGCATCACAAGTACAAACTACTCTGGATGCTTTTGTTCGAACTTCCTTGACTTGCATTTCTAACCTTTGGTAAAGTTGTGACACAGGTACTTATGTTCTGATATCCCACATTGGCTAAGCAGTTTTTCATCAGAAAATCTGATTTCGACATCGTCATTGGGCTCCATTTGTGTTGCAATGAATATCCCTTCTTTTTCCAACAACTCTTGGTGAAATCAGTCCATTTGCCTTCTGCCTCGTTTTACCACCCTCATTAATTCTCCGCCACCTTTAGGCGATTTTGCGTGGTACAGCACCTCCTGGCCATCGCCTGGCAACAGCAAGAAAAGCTGCATTATGTAAAATGTGAAGTTGAGAAATTGAACATAAGCCATAGCGCTGAGCTGAGAAACAAAACTGTGTTTTTTTTCTCTGCGTAGCTGCTTACTTCTATGAGTTTGAGTGACAGGGAATCCATCCTCTGAGATTTGATCTGGGAATTGTGCCACTTATAGTCAGGTATAATCCAGATTCAAGTATTTTGCGAACAACCGCTTTTTATGTGAAGATGGTGTTTGGCGACTGGATTTGCATGAGTTTGCCGTACGCCATCCCACTGTAGGACCCCCTTGACATACATGGATATCAACACGTTTCTCCCTTTTCTCTTGTCATAGTTGCTGCTGCTACAGGAGGGAATTTGCCTCATACAGACGAGACAATTCATCCATCCATCGATCCATTTTCTTCCGCTTATCCTGTCAAGGTGCGTGGGGACGAGAGGTGGGGTTCACCCTGGAGGGGTCGCCAGTCCATCGCAGGGCCAACACATACAGGCAGAAAACCATTCACACTCACAGCCACGCTGTCAATTTAGAGTATCCAATTAGTTCCTTCTTGCATGTCTTTGGAAGCTGGAGTACCAGAGAGAACCCGCGCAGGGGGAAACAGTAAATATCAGAAATAAAGCAGAGAAAAGTCCATGAATAAAATGAAAATATCATAATTACCATTTTTTGTTGCTAGCTAACTTGCTTTGCCTTTCTGATCAGAAACACATCATTTCAGTGGCTAGGTTCCTCTCAAACGACTGGAGAAACTCAAAATGACTGACGTACATTATATGTTAGTGTTTTACCTGAGTGATGTTGGATGAGATTTGTTTCGGTAAAACATCCGCCTCCATCGCGTCAGACGTGTGTGCTTGAGCCTATTTCTCTCAGCCCTGTTATGTAGGACTATGGAGGTTGTTGATGCCACAGATGTGACAGGAGGTTAGAATGGCAAAGATTATGAAAACACGTAGGCGTTGACATTTTTGTTATTGGTCAATGAACCTGGCGAGAGTGGGTGAGCGCAGTCTATTCATCTGTCTATCCCCAGTCCAGACCTTCAATGGGAAGGTCTTTTTGAAACTTATAGAAGTCAGAAATGTTCTCAAGAATGCTTTGAAACCTGCACAATACACTGTTGAATAATGAATAGTCAGGTGTGTGTGCTGTTGAATCATGTACAACTGATAACATTATATCCGTTACCAAAGCTGGTCATGGTTGATGATTAACATAACCTTTGCAGCAACATGTTTATCTCCCTCCATGTGTCCCTCTGCAAAAAAAAGCACATTCTGTCATTGCTTCAGTCTTGAGGTTTCTCTCCATCTTCATGAGCTGTCAAATGTTCAACAGAGAAACAGTGAAAGGATGACTGACAGACGAGAGGGGGAGACACCAGTGACGGGACTGATTCAAGATCTAAAGGAGATGAAATGAGGAAGAAATAGACTCCTCCATGGAAGTCAAGTCAAAGAGAAACATGACTTCTAAGACTGAGGAAGAAGAACAGAGACTCCAGTGTGATCTTAGACACCTTAAATGCTGCACCGCTAGCTGCTGAGAACCAAAGGACATCACATATGTAGAGTCTGGTGACAGTAAGAGAGCTTCCTGAAGGAAGAGCAGCTGTGTCGTATCCCAAATTGGCCAGGAATGTTCTGTGCTGCTTGTCATCGGGTCTGGAGATGGGACAAAGGTTCTCCTCAAACCTGACGTCAAAGGTAGACATGCAGAACTATGAGCACACAGTATACGGCCTCCGTTGACTCCAAGCAATTTCATACAGCACGTTCAAGGTACCATGGTGCAACCCATCACTCAAAAACCTGCCCTCCAAGAAAGTGACCTACATTCACATTTAAGTGAAATTGTTGTATGGTGCCAGTTATACACTATAGAGCACAAACGGGTGGGCGTTGGAGCCGGTGGAAAAAGCAAACACTGACTCGACAGAAATGTATGGTATGAGGTTGCGATGGATCTGTCAGAAGACAGAACGGTGGAATATTGTTACTGTTAGGGTGGTAGCAAAAGCAGAAGTGGGCCAGTGACACAGATGCTGTTGTGTTATTGCTGTCGCACTATGCACCACAGCATTATGCAGGCTTTGTTTGGTTCAGGGTCAACAACTAAAGCCGGTATAATAAGACTCTTTTTAATTCTAATGTAGGGGGATCATGTGATTTTTCTCGAGTGACAGCGGATCACATCCATGACACAAGGCTGTCCAACTGACAGAAGAAGGCAGGGTGGAGGGGATGTTTATCAGTGTAAGTGGCTTCTGCCTGAGCAGCCATGGAGAGGAGGGACAGACCCTCTATAGGACTTAATAGTAATGAAATAACACAAGTCTACACCGATTCCTACAATGAAACACCCACTGAAGACTAAATACAGTACATTGAGTCAAATCTATTGTCATGCAATCAAGACTCACCAGGCATGTAGTTTTCCTTCACACATGTGAACATATTCATCACAGCAGGTCTCTGGCCCTGTGTGATACTTCTTCTTCATCTTCTGTAGCTTAGCTAGCTCATCCTCGGTGACATGCAGGCACAGCTGGAGCTCAGAGGCGCTGTGATGTTTGTTGCCTTGACTCTCTGAATAATAGAGTATCATCTGCATGAGATCAGTGCAACTTTCCATCAGAACTAAAGCAGTGACATGATGCCTGAGGCGCGTTAGAGTCAGGCAACAGAAACCACCAGGCAAAGTAAACGGGGAGCCCCAAAACCACCCGAACACAATGGAGTGAAGAAGCCTTATGGCCTATAGAGGACTAAGTAAGTCGTTCAGTAAGTAAGTATATAACAGCCTGACAAAGAATGTAAAGGCTGACGTCCTTTCCATTCAGAAATCTTTTGAGGAGGTTCCAGCCAGTTTTTCTTGATCTACAACCACTGGTGTTGACAGCTTAGAACAGCGAACCTCAGCCTCACCCCACTTCAGAGGGCTGCTAGACAGTCTGCTCATCCTGAAGTACAGGATCATGATTTCAGCCTGAAGGAGATTGATGTCAAAAGAGTAAATCATCGACTCTATGTGGATGCAGTTAGCGCTGACTTTACAAGGTGAGTCATCACCTAGTTTGACACCAAGGCATGGCTCAGGAATTGGGGCACCATCCTGCCTATCAGTGTTGTTGAACCTGTAACCGGCTTTGAGTCTGGGAGGTTCAATGTATCCAGTCCTATTCAAGAAATGGCCCTCCGAACCATCTCTTTGTTGAACCGTCTCTTTCTTCGTCTCACATCGCCCTCAGCTTTGTTACTGGCCTCCCTCCACCTCAGAAACAGCTCTCCGCTGCGTAACGGCATTCAACCACTTGCCCTTTAGTGCCCCACAATTTTGTTTGAGTTTGCACACAATTCCCATTCTTCCACTGGTATTTCACCATTAGAGTTCTCTCTAGGCTAACAAACGCTACTGTTTCCAGCCCAGGAGGTGGAAGCTGGTGTACCCTCTTTCCACCTTCTCTTCTGCCGTAAGGGTTGGAAGAAGCCCCATGCCCGACAAGTGCCTTGCTTGCACTTCTACTCCGCATGTGTTTTGGGGTTTGTTTTTGACTTTTGATGTTTTCCCTGATAAAAGCATTTTGTGTCGTTGCAGTGCTTCCTTCATCGTGTGCATGAATTGTAAAATTCATGAAGTTGTTTGCTTCACTTTACTGGTGTTGCCCCTGTTTTCTTTCTTCAGCTCATTTGCACCCCTCGGTCCACTGTTTGTCTTGGTATGGAAAAAGCAGCAAAATTAACACAACAACAAATGAGTTTTCCAGTTCCGACTGCGCTTCAGTGCAACCCATCAAATAAAAAATTTGTGAAGCTTTGATGGTTTTATTTATTTTGAAAATGAAGCAAAAACATTTCAATGTATAATTGATAGACCAAGACAGATAGATGAAGATAGAATGGAAGACAATGGAAGGTGGTATGATTTATGGTGTGCTACACCATCAACATGTCAGATAGTATTCAACTGCAAATGGCAAGGCTTTCATCATTTTATTGACAGGTTGAAATACCGGCCACATAACTAAGCAGACTGTTAAACATGTTTGTTCCGCCCAGGCACTGTTTGTCTCTTGGCATGATTTCAAAATGACATCAGATTTTTATTAAATTTGATACGTATGCATTTGGTATTCAGTTATTTATTGTCTCGCATGAAGGGTTGTTTCACTTCACTGGTCAAATGAATGTTGAGAGGCTGGAGTGGGTGACAATGTTAGTTAAGGTTGTCCTCACACCTTCCAAAATCTTATTATCACAAAGAATTTTGCCCGAAGGGCGTCAAACTGAAAATGTTCCGGGAACATAATGTGAAATATTCCTCTCATGTTTTTGGGCGTGAAGTTTTCAAGTCTTTCTGTACCACTGATGAGTGTGTCTGTGAATTTAGAGACGATGTTTTCACGCCAGTGATGAGATTGTTGATGAGACTGTATTTTCAGCATTATAAACATGTAAACAACTTTATAAGCACTGTTCAACACACACACACACACACACACACACACACACACACACACACACACACACACACACACACTGTGCAGCACTCATTGGCATTCTAGTGTTTGTAATGCATCAATGCCTTATCTAAAAATTAGCGTTTAAAAGATTCATAACAATTTATCAAAATGTATGAGGTGCCTGTAAACTCCAGGAGAGCTTTTATAACATCCATATTACAACATAAATATAATAAAACTCTTCTAACTCGTTGGAGAAACTGGACAAGCTCATCATGATATGACATTTCATTACTCCTGCAAATTAGCTCCTCTGTACACACATCCTGACAGGTACAGGTGACAACCTTTTAGACATACCTGACAAAGTCAGCCCAAGAATAACTATCACGCAATACACATGCTATGGGCGTAGTTGTCACAGTACATGCATGTATACTGCATGACATCCTGCTGTCAAAAAGTACATATATAAGAGCAGAGCAGTGTGCACAGATCACTCCAGGGACCACCCCTGACAGGAGCAGCAGCATCCAGCACCTTCAGGCTCAGGTGAGTTTCTCTTGTCTCTTGTTAGAAGTTTTTCCAAGGATCATTTTAGTTTCTTTTATGAATAGATATGAACCCTCGCAGTTAAAATTAGTTGTTTGAAACAGGTTGAATATTTGTAATGCTGGGTAATTGATTTTATTTCATGAATAATGTTATCTTTGCAAGGTCAAGCGTGATCTGCGATAATGATCAAACTGGTATAGTAGAATATTTTCCATCTTACCAGTTTCAAAGTATTGACTCTTTATTGATAATATGCCATCAATCACTGTGTTCAATTTCCTCCTACAGTTAAATGTTGCAGTGATAGCAGTCCTTCTGATTGGTAAGTTGCTTTTATAGATCAAAAACTGTCTGAAGCCGCCATCCCTGAATGGCATTCAGATACATTAGGCACAACGATCTCCTGTTCGTCATAAATGGCTGGATGTTACTAAGTCCATGAGTTAATTGTGTCATATCAGTCGGTGGGGTTTGAAGGTGGTGAGAGTACACAATACATACTGAGTATCAAGTGTCAGCTTAATGGAGTATTTTCAACATCACTTCCAAACAACACTCAGGGGCCAGTTCACTTAAGGGCTGCGCTGCTTTTGCACCTGTTACTGTGTGAACAAGTCTTAAAGGATCCCTGCAATTCACAAAGTAACAGCAAAGGTAAAATGCTGCTCCATCTCTGCTGCTAAGCAAACCCTTTCTGGGTACCATGTATCGAAATGAGGTTACAGTCATATATCTGGGGCAAAACATGACATCTTTACATGCTGATGAGACTGACGCTCAATTCACAAACACTGGGGCTGATAGACTCATGCAGTTAGAGAGGGATGGTGGTCACTTAAGCCCTCCTGATGTTGACTGACTGCATTCTCTGAGGAAGCACCAGGAATAATGTTCACTGGGTACACAGAACCTTCCAAGATACCAAAGCTGATGGCAGGTTTCACGAAGAACCCTGAAGCGAGGAACGTTGGGTTCATATCATTTGGTCATACTCTTACTCCCACGGTGAGGACTATACTTTTACATTCTTATTTATTTATTTATTTATTTTTCTATAAACCAGGATGTCAGAAGCAGGCTGGGGCACACTCCCATGATGGTAAGAAGACAATGTAATCTTTATCACATTAAAAAATATCTCAAACTTGAGTGTTTCTGTCTCAATCTGAGTGAAAAGTTTATTTTCTATTCTTGATAACAGGTTTAGTTGTTTGCAAACATCTATGCTCTATTAGTGAAGCGCTATCTCAAGTCAGTGTTTCTGTCCCTTCCCTGGATGATTGCTCCAGAATGCTGGACTGACTGGTTTGACAGAGACAACCCCTCTGGAACTGGAGACTGGGAGACTCTCGCTGCTCTGCGCAAAGAAAATCCAAAGAAAATCTGTGACAAGCCAGCAGAAATAGAGGTTCTTACTGTAGACGGGAACAGCGTGGCATCAACAGGGAATGTGATTGATCGGTAAGTAGTGGACGCACAGTAAGTGTGCGAACCCCTGCACCACCGTGTCACCCTGAGAAATCATTTCAAGGGAGATGGTATCAACAAAGATACAAAACTGACTCCTCGAACCAGTTGTCACACTCTTCTTAACTCCAATGCAACACATGTATTTGTTCGCGACCCCTCAATACAAAGTTAAAACAAACAAGATCAAAGCAAAAAATACAATCTTGATTTGCGATCAATCTAGATTGATCACTGGATTTTATTGATTAACTCGATTATCTTTTTTTCTAATGAATTCGTAGAGCTCATCACATCTCAACACTGCTCAATTTAAACTGTAAATCTAATTGTGTGTTTATTGTTCTGATTCATGTTGTGATGGTTCCTCCTGCAGAAGTGATACAACAGCTGGATTCATCTGTATTAACAGCCAACAGAAAGGAAGAAAATGTCAAGACTATAAAGTTCGTTTCAGCTGCCCTGAATTCTGCAAACCTCCAGTTGACAGTGAGTACATCACATCTTGTAGGTGTCAGTGTATCATCATTGGTGGTGAGGTACTGCTTGAGGAAGTTTTTGTGTGTGGACCCCTGACATAAGAGGCGTCCAGATGTTGTCCACCTGCTCCCAGTTTCATACCTCTGAGCTACACTAAAATGTCCTTCCAAGTTTTTTTTTTTTTTTAATCTAGAAGAGGATCAGTGGCTTGCTAACATTTATGCTCTATTAGTGAAGCGCTATCTCAAGTCAGTGTTTCTGTCCCTTCCCTGGATGATTGCTCCAGAATGCTGGACAGTCTGGTTTGATAGAGACAACCCTTCTGGAACTGGAGACTGGGAGACTCTCGCTGCTCTGCGCAAAGAAAATCCAAAGAAAATCTGTGACAAGCCGGCAGAAATAGATGTTCTTACTGTAGACGGGAACAGCGTGGCATCAACAGGGAATGTGATTGATCGGTAAGTAGTGGACGCACAGTAAGTGGGCACCTTTAGGAACAATATGTTTGTTGACACCTGGTAGGGAAGTCTCTTGACTCAGCTCCCATCCAGACCATGTAATCTCCTTCTGGGTTCTATGGGGAATCACGTTCTTCTAACACAACCTCATCAACTAACATTGAGCTGTTGTAGCAAAGACAGACATCTCAGGACACATTCCTGGAACCTGAATAGGGCAAAATAATTTAAGCAGGTTGTCACTAGTCCAGGATGTAGAATTCAACTTTTCACATGAACAAGTTGATCCAGCTCAATAAGTCAATCATCTGACCAGAGAAACAAACTCAAAACCTGTCTGACCTGAGAGACTTAAGCAAACAGAGGGAGCTACAGGTTTCATCTCAGCTGCATATGCAGACGATTATGAGTTGGTCAGCAAAAGAAGAAACAAACAAACATCACACTAAAGCTGCATTTTCATCTGTAAACCACAACACAGGAAAGGAACCTCATACCGGTGACCACAATTCATCTCAGGATTTTATAGAATTAACCTGGTTACCGTTTTATTGAAATCAATTCGTAGAGCTCATCACATGACAACACTCAAGGTATTTAACACTGTAAATCTAATTGTGTGTTTATTGTTCTGATTCATGTTGTGATGGTTCCTCCTGCAGAAGTGATACAACAGCTGGATTCATCTGTATTAACAGCCAACAGAAAGGAAGAAAATGTCAAGACTATAAAGTTCGTTTCAGCTGCCCTGAATTCTGCGAACCTTCAGTTGACAGTGAGTACATCACATCTTGTAGGTGTCAGTGTATCATCATTGGTGGTGAGGTACTGCTTGAGGAAGTTTTTGTGTGTGGACCCCTGACATAAGAGGCGTCCAGATGTTGTCCACCTGCTCCCAGTTTCATACCTCTGAACTACACTAAAATGTCCTTCCAAGTTTTTTTTTTTAAATCTAGAAGAGGATCAGTGGCTTGCTAACATTTATGCTCTATTAGTGAAGCGCTATCTCAAGTCAGTGTTTCTGTCCCTTCCCTGGATGATTGCTCCAGAATGCTGGACAGTCTGGTTTGATAGAGACAACCCTTCTGGAACTGGAGACTGGGAGACTCTCGCTGCTCTGCGCAAAGAAAATCCAAAGAAAATCTGTGACAAGCCGGCAGAAATAGATGTTCTTACTGTAGACGGGAACAGCGTGGCATCAACAGGGAATGTGATTGATCGGTAAGTAGTGGACACACAGTAAGTGGGCACCTTTAGGAACAATATGTTTGTTGACACCTGGTAGGAAAGTCTCTTGACTCAGCTCCCGTCCAGACCATGTAATCTCCTTCTGGGTTCTATGGGGAATCAAGTTCTTCTAACACAACCTGCATAGCCTCACCTTCTTAAAAACATTGCCTAAGTCATTTCTGACAGTTTATTTTACCTGAATCAACTCTTTGATGATTTTTTTGTCTCCAGTTTTTTGTGCTTTCTGAAAAACTTAAAAAGTGACTTGGCATTATTTGAAGAAGGTGACGATGTGAAGACGATTTGATAGCCAGCAAAAAAAAGCAACCTACACTTTAACTGGGGTGTCATGGGTTAACCTCCACATAGGAAAGGATCCTCATACCAGATCCTTCTTATAATTACATCAGTTTAATTTCCACTTTAGTTTCTAGCCTTTTTAACACAGAAAATGAATAAATTGTGACTCAGAAATAATCCATCCATCCATGGCTGCCCCAAAGAAATCTTTTAAGTGAGATGTTATAAACAAAGACACAAAACTGACTCCTCTAACCAGTTGTCATGCCTTTCTTCAGTCTAATTCCATGTGTATTTGTTGGAAACCCCCCACAGAAAATTAAAACAAGAACAAAGCAAAAGACAGAATCTTGATTTGCGATCAATCTAGATTGATCACTGGATTTTATTGATTAACTCGATTATCTTTTTTTCTAATGAATTCGTAGAGCTCATCACATGACAACACTCAAGGTATTTAACACTGTAAATCTAATTGTGTGTTTATTGTTCTGATTCATGTTGTGATGGTTCCTCCTGCAGAAGTGATACAACAGCTGGATTCATCTGTATTAACAGCCAACAGAAAGGAAGAAAATGTCAAGACTATAAAGTTCGTTTCAGCTGCCCTGAATTCTGCGAACCTTCAGTTGACAGTGAGTACATCACATCTTGTAGGTGTCAGTGTATCATCATTGGTGGTGAGGTACTGCTTGAGGAAGTTTTTGTGTGTGGACCCCTGACATAAGAGGCGTCCAGATGTTGTCCACCTGCTCCCAGTTTCATACCTCTGAGCTACACTAAAATGTCCTTCCAAGTTTTTTTTTTTTTAAATCTAGAAGAGGATCAGTGGCTTGCTAACATTTATGCTCTATTAGTGAAGCGCTATCTCAAGTCAGTGTTTCTGTCCCTTCCCTGGATGATTGCTCCAGAATGCTGGACAGTCTGGTTTGATAGAGACAACCCCTCTGGAACTGGAGACTGGGAGACTCTCGCTGCTCTGCGCAAAGAAAATCCAAAGAAAATCTGTGACAAGCCAGCAGAAATAGATGTTCTTACTGTAGACGGGAACAGCGTGGCATCAACAGGGAATGTGATTGATCGGTAAGTAGTGGACGCACAGTAAGTGGGCACCTTTAGGAACAATATGTTTGTTGACACCTGGTAGGGAAGTCTCTTGACTCAGCTCCCATCCAGACCATGTAATCTCCTTCTGGGTTCTATGGGGAATCACGTTCTTCTAACACAACCTCATCAACTAACATTGAGCTGTTGTAGCAAAGACAGACATCTCAGGACACATTCCTGGAACCTGAATAGGGCAAAATAATTTAAGCAGGCTGTCACTAGTCCAGGATGTAGAATTCAACTTTTCACATGAACAAGTTGATCCAGCTCAATAAGTCAATCATCTGACCAGAGAAACAAACTCAAAACCTGTCTGACCTGAGAGACTTAAGCAAACAGAGGGAGCTACAGGTTTCATCTCAGCTGCATGTGCAGACGATTATGAGTTGGTCAGCAAAAGAAGAAACAAACAAACATCACACTAAAGCTGCATTTTCATCTGTAAACCACAACACAGGAAAGGAACCTCATACCGGTGATCACAATTCATCTCAGGATTTTATAGAATTAACCTGGTTACCGTTTTATTGAAATCAATTCGTAGAGCTCATCACATGACAACACTCAAGGTATTTAACACTGTAAATCTAATTGTGTGTTTATTGTTCTGATTCATGTTGTGATGGTTCCTCCTGCAGAAGTGATACAACAGCTGGATTCATCTGTATTAACAGCCAACAGAAAGGAAGAAAATGTCAAGACTATAAAGTTCGTTTCAGCTGCCCTGAATTCTGCGAACCTTCAGTTGACAGTGAGTACATCACATCTTGTAGGTGTCAGTGTATCATCATTGGTGGTGAGGTACTGCTTGAGGAAGTTTTTGTGTGTGGACCCCTGACATAAGAGGCGTCCAGATGTTGTCCACCTGCTCCCAGTTTCATACCTCTGAGCTACACTAAAATGTCCTTCCGAGTTTTTCTTCTATAACAGGATGAGTCCCTTGCTAACATCTATGCTCTATTAATGAAGCGCTATCTCAAGTCAGTGTTTCTATTCCTTCCCTGGATGATTGCTCCAGAATGCTGGACTGACTGGTTTGATAGAGACAACCCCTCTGGATCTGGAGACTGGGAGACTCTGAAGCGTCTGCGCAAAGAAAATCCAAAGAAAATCTGTGAAGATCCAGCAGAAATAGATGTTCTTACTGTAGACGGGAACAGCGTGGCATCAACAGGGGATGTGATTCACCGGTAAGTAGTAGACGCACAGTAAGTGGGCACCTTTAGGAACAATATGTTTGTTGTTGCACACCTAGGAGAGAACTCTCGTTACTCAGCTCCCATCCAGAACATATAATCTCCTTCTAGGTTCTATAGGAATCTCGTCATTCTAACACAACCTCATCAATAAACAGTGAGCTGTCATAGCACATTCACCTCCACCTGTCGTCACACTGGCTAACATGGCCAGTCTAGAATGTAGCTCTTGACTGAACAGTGACGTTACATAAACATTACATAAATGCTGTTTGCTTTTTCAAATCAAGTCATAAACTTTAGCAATAGTTTTGATGACGACCTCCAGCTGTGAACTTGTTTTTGCAAATTAGCAGTAATTTTACTTGAGTACAGTTCTTTGATTCTCCTCCCACATCTGCTCGTAACACAGTGTCACCCTACTGCCTAAAAGTTATAATTACAGGTTCTTTTTCACAATGCAAGCCATGTTGTGTCTCTTTGAGCTGCAACTAATTTGGGTAATTACTAAATTGCTTAAATTATATTGCAGCAACAGTGAAAGTCATGGATTCATCTGTCGCAATCGGGACCAGGCTTCGGGCAAGAAGTGCAATGACTACAAAGTCCGGTTTAAATGTCCATGCTAGATGTTGTCAAGCCACCGACTCCACGAAGTGCCTCAGAAAGAAATGACAAATTCAGATTCTCTGAATAGCGGTCAATCTTTTTAAAACACAGGTTAAACGAATGTCTTGAAAAGGGCATATATATAAAAGACTTTTTTTTAGGTGTTTAAGTTTAAGGTGCTGCTGGCTCACTCATCTTTGTCAGGGATTGTTGATGGCGCCCTTACACGTTCTCTCCTGCCTGCTTCTTGAACTGTATCTTGATTAATTCTATGGAAACATTGAAAATGATGAATAAATTTGCATCACAGCTTTGTGTTCTCTCATTTCTCTTACATTGCTTCCCTTACCTCTTTGAAAATATTGAAATAAAGCTAAAATATCTAAATGACAAAATATAAACAACCCATCCATCCGTTTCCTTCCACTTATGCTGTTAAGGGTTGCAGGGGGGCTGGAGCCTATCCCACCACCTTCTGGCAAGAGGCGGGGTTCACCCTGGACGGGTCGCCAGTCCATAGCAGGGCCAACACGTATAGACAGACAACCATTCAGCCTCACATTCATACCAATGGTCAATTTAGAGTACTCATTTGGCCTAGTCCCCATTTGAAAGTCTGGACTGTGGGAGGCAGCCAGAGTACCCGGAGAAAACCCACACAGGCACAGGGAGAACATGGAGACTCCACACAGAAAGATCCCATATTTGAGCTGGGGCTCAAAACGGGAACCTTCTTGCCGTGAGGCCACAGTGCTGACCACTGCACCACTGTGCCGTGTAAACAACCCAGAACAAGTAAATAACATCAACACTAATCAGCCACACCCCCCTCCACCTGTTTCCCATTCCCCTAATGAGCACACCTGCAGCACCTGTTCTCCGCCAGTTCGTTGAGTTACCTCACGCTTCTCACATTACAGAAACCTGCATTCCCTAACCCTGCCTACCTCCCTGCCTGCCTGCCGGCCAGCCCCACCTCTTCTCTTTCCCATCTGCCTGGTGTCTCTTCCCCCTACGTCTTTGTATTTCCTGGTACCGACCTACGCCTGAACCTTGGCCGTGCCCTGTCTGCCCACCCCTTGGAATCTGTTCTAAATAAAGACTAATAGTGCACCATCTGATGCATTTGGGTCCTGCTTTATCGTTCTTGTCAGAATCAATGGCTGAGCCATGGAATGAGATGCCCTCTCGCCACTACATCACCAACACAGCTCTGCGGGTCATATACAGCAAACTTTGTAACAACCATCAAGTCTTGTCAGCTGACATGCCTTTTTTTTGGGGGGTTCGCTAAAGCTGTCCAGGGTCTTTCTGTTCACGTGATGTCATTGCTTAGCCTCACTGCACAATGAGCTATCTCCTGCTATGATTTACTCCTTGCATCTGGCAAAGACAATTGAGGAAATGCTGGACAGTTGGGGTTCAGATACAAGCAACAAGATGTGACACTCCAAGGTATTTTCTCAACACTGTCAAAACAAAAATCAAGAGGCAACTTGAATGCTGTCTTTTTTAATCTTCTTAATGCATTGCAGAAATACTGGAGCGGGACTCCGTATCAGCAGATTTCTGAATAATGAATCTCATGACTCCAACTGTGCTATGAAAAAATCTACCAGATAAACCTGAAGACCCTGAGCACAGAACTGAACGCCTGGGAAGTTTGGAGCTTGTGAGTGAACATCTTGGACCCAGAATGGGCAAGGCCACTCCAGGTTTAAAGAAAGGCTTCCCCAGGGTGAAGAGACTGAGGAGGAAGTGCGGGGCTCAAAGACACACAGGCTGGCATCTCTCTTTGCCTGAAGGAGAGACTTTAGCTTTAGCATTGGCCCATCCAGCTGCACCAGAATCTCTGTGGTCTCTGAAGACTCTCGAATGCCACTGATTATAACAATGAAACAGATAAGGCAGCCCCTCCTTGATGGTTGTTAGTCACTCTTTTTTTTAAACCTTCCAAAAAACAATGAATCTATTTAAGCTGACAACTGTAAAACCTGAGAGGACATATTCCCTGTTCTATTTTTATTTTCTTCTTTTTGTCTAATTTATTTTGCATGGGGGGGGGGGGATGGAAAGGGGTGAGTACCTCTTTCCATCTTTCCAACTTTGTATTTTGCAAAAAAACATAAATAAAGTCATGTAATGGGTCACCATTCCCTGCTAACGCTCTGTCCGGAATCTTAAGTCAATGAACGTTGACAGAGAACCGACTTGATACCTGATGGTGTCTGTTTTTGTTGGCTGATTAAGGGTTCAACAGGCTTTGAACCTGTGTGTTAGTCTGTGAAATGTGGAAAGTCTCAATATTTTGTTAATTGACTGTCACGTGAGCTTCTGAATCTCATCGGTGCAAAACAGGACACTCCACATGGTCACCTGTCGTGAGAGCTTTTTCTTTTTTTTAAAACAATAACAACAACAACAAAATTATTGTATTTTGGCAATCTCGTCGAGAGCTATATTCTAATTTTCAAGTGTGCCCTGATTACATTCATACATTCACACCTGGAAAGCGGTTGTACCGCATCAGCTTGGGTTTATAAGATGGTGCAGCTTCTCCGCTTTCCATGGAATCAAGTTCGGGCGGTGCTGCTTCTTTCCCAACTAAATTTATCCTGCCAGTTCTGGGAATTGAACCAGCAAAGCAGAAATTGAAAAGTGTCCTGCAGGCATCGTCAGCTTCTCCACATTTGATTTCCCCTGTTTACTGACGGCTGTTCTTACAGCTTCTAGTTTGCTTTTGTGACAGTTCACCCTCATTATTTTTGTCTTTGTTGTTTTGGATCTGTTTTTAAAACTATTGGGTTATGTTTGGTGTGCTGAACAGTCCTGATATGTAACGTTCAATTATTCTAGACAAATGAGTTTGCTGTGCTGTAACACCAAACTGAACATTATTGGTTCAGATTTTCTCTTTGCCCAGAGTCCTACTTTTAGCCTCAGTAAAAAATAATAATAATAAAAAAAAAAAATCATGAATTAATCATGTAGCTGTAGGGTTCAAAGACTGTGTGGGGTTATAATGAAATAATGAAGCAGTGTTCACATGAAACGTCCCTGGTTTCGCTGTGTAGCCCACCAGGCAGGAGATCAAATAGCTGCATCAGCCTCGTCGCATTATTTGATCTTGCTCACGTGCACGCTTGCGCAAATACACAAGACACTGACAGAGAAACTCTCTCTCACACACACAGGCATGCACGCACACACATATTCCTGTGGACAATTGGTTGTCAATTATGGTGCTGCAGGAAAAGAAAGCCAGTGATTTTACCTCCCGATTTACTGCCATGGCGAGAAAGGGTGGGTGGCCAGGCTTTGATGCAGCCGACCAGCTGTGATGACACACTTTCACACTAGTTTGACCTGGAAAATAATTATTTATACTGATTATAAGAAATGGATGGAATCTATCGTTGGATGCCCCATTTTGCTGCTGCAAGCAAGCAGATGAAAGATTTATATTTGCAGTGGGTGTGTGATCAACATACATATCCGTAACACTGGCGCCAACTCGTACTGATCAAAGTGGTCATAAGATCCACGTTGATTCCCTTTGATCACTTATTGATTGTGATGGAGAGAATCCAGCAGGTGTCAAGAACAGCTGGTTGACAAAAACACTATTTAATGTACTGGAGTTTCTTCATGCATACTCAGTCAGAGCTTTTCAAAGTTTTTGTCGCATTATTATGTTAGTTGTTAACCTATTCACCTTCCAGTCTCGAAACTCCTGCAATTGAATCCACACTTTTCCTTTCCACTGTTGTCCTTGTAAAAAGTAAATATACAATGAAGAGTGCCGCCACGGAGTCCTGTGTTTTCCTCTACTATCTGGAACATGAGATTATAGTCAGTGTAATTTCCACTTTTAGAGTGGAACTATGTAAGAGAGCTTAAGATCCCAATCGCTAGAATAAAGAATAACATGTCAATGCAACACTGAACAGTTATGACAATTTTAGAGTCAACAGATGAAATATTTGGACATGTGATTGTAATTGTGCAGCTATCTGATAAAAAGTTAGCTCATAGGCAGTAACTCTGCAGTCACATCTGGGCTGCATTAGCAGGCCCCGCCCACTCCTGTCAGTAACTGAGGTGAAAATTGAAACTTGGAGGGGAACGAGATTCTCTGTGGATATAATCAGACTGCAGGAATGTGGCCATCTCAGACTGTTTGGGTTTGGTGACAAAATCCCCTAAAATGTTTAGAGGATTTTTGCCACAGAAGCGGGGGTCACTCATAACCTCCCAGCCACATTAGAGAGCCGCTCAAACACGTCTTTCCTCTTCTGAACCAGAGGGCATGATGTCTTCAAAATACCGCGTCTTAATTTGGATCCTTCTGTACTCAATTCAGTCAGAAATAAATGCATGGGACATAATTATATGATCAGTATATGTAAGTCAATGAAAAATGAGGTTGTTGATAATCATAGTGAAATAAATATCAAGCCAATGCTCATGCTGGACACAACATTGGGGCTTCATGTACACGAATGAAAGCGGCGACTTAGGAATCCTATAAGTCAGGCAACGCTTGAATGTGGAAGGGGTATGTACAGTATGTCATAGCTTCTGATTTGAGATGAGAGACAGAGTGGGAGGAATGACACAGATAGTGCATCATCCCCTGCACCCATTAAAGCTGTCTCCCTCCTCATGCCCCACTGAGCTCACCTTTTCAATCTCCTCTTCTCTGAAGATAGCAATCTCTGGGAGGATGCAGGCTGAAGAGGAGTTCAAGACTGTGTGTCTGGATCCTGATATACTGGAAAGAAGACAGCAGCTGAGGAAAAGCTAGATCTTATTCTTGCACGAGAAGCAGTAGCTCATTCAAAACTACAACTGCATTGAGAAAGACCCTTCATGCTGTGTAGGGCTTGTCTTTGCTGTTTTTGTTACCATGTTTAATGAATGATGTGCAGCTGTGAGTAATATGGTAAAAAGCTAGCATGGGTGTGTTGACTTCTATTTGACCAATGTACACAGCTAACATCTCTTAAGAGAGCTTGCCATTCATGATAGCTTTAGAGCTCTGTACCTGGGGGGGCCAAGAATTGCAGCGGTGCATTGTGTTGCCTACCACCGCAGGGAGCGTTTATTCATTCTCCCTCTTGCTGTGAGGTAATAGTGCTAACCACTGAGCCTGGTGTGCTGTCCAAACGGACAAACTGTGCATGGCAAAATTGGAGATTCCGATTGAATCTTTAGGTATGAATATAAAACTTCATCATATATAATCAACTACATTCATACACAGCACTTACAAAAGTTTAATTAGGCAAAAATGTTGAAAAGAAACTTGTACGTATATGCAGCCTTCCTTGTAGTTGCCTTTACCCTGTCTCCTCCTCTATCCTCCGCTCTGATCAGTGGCTCGAGGTGAAGCCATTCTCTCTTATCAGTAAATGCTGGTGCATCACATAAGCTGCGGTCATGCACGGCTGCATGTACCGCCACGTACACAAGAACGGCGGAACAGGAAAAAAAATATAGGAGGGGATAGAATACACGGGAATCCCATCAAACCTGTGTGTGACATTACTGTGCTTTGCGCGAAAACCTATGAGATCATTTCCAAGATGCTTCAGAGCATAGCAGTGAAATGTCACCAGTGTCACAGAATCACTGACACTTCCCACCCATTGCCTGTGTCACGCTCGGAACTGGAGACCCATAAGCAGACAGACAAACTGTGAATAAGGTGGTTAGATCATGACTGGAAGTGGCTTACAGAAGTGAGGAGAGATCCCATTGATGAGGTGCAGTGGGCAGGACGAAGCAACGCGGAGAGTGGCTGGTGATCCTGAACAAGACAAAAAAAAAAAGCATCCACAAGAAAAGGAAAAACTACTGCGCAAGCATGAACATTTCATGAGGTGGCTAAGGCACACACACCGTTTACGGCAACAATCAACGGGAAATGGATGTTGAGCTGGTTCCTCAATAGCTGGGTGATTGCTGACAGGTGTTGATTACTGAGTACATGCCAGCCACGGGGAGACTGAACCAAACAACAGGCATCCACCACTCAGGCCAAAATCCCAATCACACTCACGCAGGCATGGAGGGGGCTGTGGAGGGTGGTTCATGACAGCAGCGCATGTTGAGTGGTGTGTCCATCATAACCAATTCTATTTTCCTCTGCCATTGTTTCTGCACTTAGTTTAAACACATGTCGTGGGGTGATAAGAGTTTTATGGTCATTTCAGGTATTTCTCTGAGATCAGGTGGCCTCCTTAATTATAATCAAATATAATGACAGATTTGATTGTTTCTCAATTGCACTCAAATTTAAGAACCCAGGACTGGGATTGTTTCCACAGATACAGTCCTACACTATGAGCATGCTTGACTCAACTTCATAATAGTTCCTTTTGTAAAACAGGTTTTTTTTTTTTTCTCTCTAATGGAAAGTGCACACTTGTCATGTACCCTGAAGTCCTGTCAATCAATTTGGACTGCCATGATATAAAATTTGGGAAATAAAAAAAAACAAAAAAAAACAAAAAAAAAAAAACCCAACTTGGCAACTCTGAATGTGCATCTGGGGATTTGGAAATTCAGCCTTCAAAGTTCAACCTGTTTTGTTAATGCAGTATATTTAGCGAGAAAATGACAAGTACCCCTGATTTTGACCGCAGCAAGGTTAGCAACTAAGATGCTGGGAGATAATTTGAGGTTAGGGTCACGTCAAGTTAAATAAGCCCAGGAAATTAAAAGAAATCTCTGCAATCACAAAAATGGGCCATCATTTACTTAATGTGAGTATCCATAATCCTGTCCATCACTCCTACCACAAGCTGGAAGAGGCCAATTTGATGAAATACCAGAAATATGTCATTCCGATCAAAGACGGTGACTTGAGATATGTTATTCTAAACTTTATATGTCACATTATATTATATAGGTTCTTATTTTGAAAAGTAATTGTCGTTTTTTTTCCCGTCAGTAACAAAATACCAAATAAATAAAAATATGTGAGAACATTTCATCGGCGAGGCCCGATGTCTTCGAGACACTCCTCAGTTATTCGGTTTGTCTGTGTGGTGCTGATGATCAGAGGATGTATCACACATGCCTGCTCTGTAGACACTGTGCAGTACTTCCACCATTCGTCTTCTCCACATATTGCTCTCCCATGACAATCTTCAGCTGATAAGGAAGCTGTTTTGCCTCCAGAGAGAGATTCTCACATTTCATCAGTCATGATTGTGTGGGAGGAAGATATTGAATGCTGGCATGACTCAGAGGGGAATATTATTAGGAGTCCTCCTCACCCAAAGAACCAACAAGAACGACATATTTAGAGGAAAATTCTTTGAGATTACACTTTATACATCTGTGCTGTTTGTCCAGGCCAGTTTGTTGTTGAGGTGATCCCTCATGGATTTGAACTCTTCCGTGATCTCGATGTCCAAACCCTGGATGTTCACCATTGTAGTGAACATTCCTGTGGAGGTCAATCACCACCTACCTGGGCTTTGCTGGCTTTGTGGTGAAAAAGTCGACGATAACCTCCCTGACACGTATCCAACATTGACTTTATAAGGTGGCAGGTGTCACGCTGTGCCTGAGGTCCGATGTGTACGGTGTGGAGAGGAAGTGGGAGAGTGCTGTAACCTACGAAGACCCGCTGAACCAAACCATCACATCAGACATGCGGTTGTGCTGCACCCTTAGTGAGGTAGCTGATGATCCCCGCAGCCAGGTGGGAGTCTGCTCCAGCCCCCCTCCAGCTTCACCCACAGACTGAAGGTGTCATCTGCCCCAGTGCCAGGTTGGTACGCCTTCTGTGATGGATCCATTTCTGGATCAGGTGAAAGGTCAGAGCCACAGGTCTGATTGTGTGGTTAGTTAGGAAGCTGTGGTTATCTGTGGTTACGTTCCTCTAAGTGTGTTGTGTCATAGCACCAGAACCACACAGGGTGTGAGGGGAGAGGGAGTTGGGGCAGATTAAAACGTCTTCATTTGCTCATGTCGGTTCTTTAGAGTCAGTCCCCCTCCGCTGGCTCTGTTGTGAACAAAGTTTGTATTCAGAGCCCTCCACAGCACTTGTGCGTAGTTTTGCTGGAGTTGTTGTTCTAGCAATCCTTTCCCTTCCTTATTACCCTCCTCACTTCCTCTTTATCCTCCAGATTACAAACGCTCCTCGTCGGACAGGGAACAAGCACCTGCTCCTTCTCTTGGAAAAGAAAGGCTAATATTTCCAGACAGGGGAGAGCCTACATAGTAACACAGAGTCCGGGGGTGTCTGGTGGTCTTAGGGAGAATGCAAATATAAAGTAACTGTCCTGAAAGTGCAAAACAGAGTGGGAGAGGACGCGACAAACAACCAGTGTGAGGCAATAACGCGTGACTGCTATAATGCTGTTACTTTTGACTGTAACTAATACTATAACACATTACTTTCTAAATAAATTCAATCAGTTTCCATTCCAATATGGTGTGTTTCTCCATTACTTTTTAGGCTAGCTGCAGTGTACTTTCTGTTTAGCCTACAGCTGCAACAGCAGTAACTGTAACTAGTTAGTGCTTTTCAGTAATTAGCATAACACTGCAAACAACACTGGAAGAACGAGATTTATTGATTGAAAATGAGCAAACCTAAGGATGAGAGACTGAATGAGAAAGTGAAACAGAGGATAGAAAGCAGAGAGAGAGAGCGTGAACCAGTAGGAGCCTCTGGAGCCTCGTGCAATGTGCGTTTGTAAAGCTGTGATTTATTCTGCCATCACTGTAGTGGATATATGATCCAAGTCTCAGCCTGGCCTGTCGGCATTACATACATTTTGAGTGGGCCACAAGAATAGGGAGGGTTTGATTTATCAAACGGTTTTTTTTTTATGACACAGGGTGGGCTGGGAGGAGGGAAAAATATGAACACAGCTCAAAATGGACTCTCCAAGTCTGATGATGCTAACGATAGACAAACCTCATTCCATGCTGGATTTCAAGATCTTGTAACCTCCTACCTTTTGCCCCTCGCTGTCGTCCCATTTTCTGTGTTGCTTCATGGATTGTTATTTTTTGAAGACTATGATTAAGTTGTGAGCACAATATTGTTTTTAATTATTTGTTAGTTGTTCTTACGTGTTTCGAAAAGTGCACGATAAATAAAGATTATAATTGTGCTTTTCGCGCACAAATTATTAGCAGCTGTTTTCACGTTAACTTGCCCAGAATTGATAGCAGTCATCTAGTACTACATTGAGAAACATGTTGCTGATTTCATCTCACCGAGTCCAGGTTTTCTATAAATACTGTAACAATACACATCACACAAATCTCACGATCCTGGTAGGATTTCTCTATCATCGTCTCAGGGGGAGCATCACCCTAGTATGTGTTAGGACCAATCTTAACACATTGTTTTAATACTAGCTGAGAGCAGGGTATAATTCTTTCAATCCTGTCCATCAAACTGAAGGGAGGGAGCCTTTCTTTGAAAACCTCTCTTGAACTGATGGTATCAGGCAAATCAGGCTAATTACATGGCAGTCGAGTTCTGAGTGGAAGTCATGTTTGAGGGGAATGCAGGTAAACAGTCTTGCACAGACCCATTATGAGACTATGAATGGAAAACAAGTGTGTGACTCCAGTTTTAGACAGTTAATCACTGCTAATCACTTCCAATTCTCCACTAATCACAGTCCTTGCGTGTGTAGCCATCTTAAATGAAAACATCCATTGGAAGGTTATTTATCTGCTCAGGGGAATTTGCCATGTGACATCTTCATGCTGTGCCAAGGCCACAAGTTTGAGCTTCCATCTCCTCACCTGTGAAACTCCAATGCAGATAGTTTCTTTTTTTCCTGTCATGATTGCGTGTGCGTGTGTGTGTGACTTATCTCCGAGGTGCAGCTGTGAAGAGAGACCATCTATTTTTATTCCTCTTATCTGGAAGTGAGGTACATATAGCAGGTGGAGTGTTGAATGTATGGAGGTAGTTGTGAATGACAGCAGGTAAAGGTGTGTGTCTGGATAGCGAGACTGTCTCCTGGTCTTTCTTGGCCCCATCAAACTCAGGTCGCTCACTCTGGCACGCTGCGTACCTCATACACACTTGGGTATTCTTAAATGAGCTACATCTACTCTTAAACGAGTGATGAGATTTTAACAGACGGACACTAAAACCTACATATGCGCCTGATTTTAGCACATGTGGCATCGGTAATCCTGTAAATTCAGTGTTACTGGTGCTGAATAATACATTTCATATCCTGTGACAGACGATACAAAAACACACAAGACAAGTAGGAATCCAAAAATGCTTGAATCTACTTACGGTAATATAAAATTCCAAAGATTCTCTAAAGCTCTCGTGAATCTGTTGCCTTCCATTGTATTCAGTTGTTCAGGTGTTTTGTTTGACCAGCAGACAGTCGAATGTTCGTATTGAACAGCCTCATTCAAATCAGACGGCTCTTGTAAACCATGAATTTCTCCAATAAAACTGCCTGCTTGTGAACTTTAATGCAACCTTTCACAAGCTATTAAGATGACTGATGTTTTCTCTATTATAGT
Source organism: Aulostomus chinensis (assembly GCF_037954235.1). Taxonomy (NCBI): domain Eukaryota; kingdom Metazoa; phylum Chordata; class Actinopteri; order Syngnathiformes; family Aulostomidae; genus Aulostomus; species Aulostomus chinensis. The sequence continues at coordinate 22,769,929 of NC_141324.1, forward strand.
AACATGATTCCCTTTCTAAAGAAAGCGAGGCAGCGTCCCGCAGGCAATATCTTTCCTACCATTTGCATTTTGGGCATCTGAAATAATCTGCCTTTTCGCTGTATGTGATCCTTAGGGTGAGTGATCTTTGTATTTTTCAGTCACGATGACGAACTAAATCCAGCCCTGACCCATTTAGGATTTGAAATATATATCCCCACCTTCATATCCAACAGCCTTCCAAAGTCAATCATCCGCTAAACCCGTCTACTTGCCAAGCTCACGATAATAGCACCAGAGCTGGTACATCTGTGTCATAACTTGAAGTTAGCCATGCATCAGGTTCAATTCATCAACAGAAACTGCACACGCGTGCGTGTGTGTGTGTGGGTGCGTGCGCATGTAGCAAGAAACTTTGAGGTAGCGAGGCAGTTGATCTTATCTGTTAATGAGATGTCAACAACCGTGACTTTATTATTCATATTAATACAATACAGTACATGGTTGGTTGACCAGTTTGGTCCAGACTGCGAGATTCCAACCACTACTTTACAGGATAAATTTTCGAAACATTTCTTAATGTAGGATGTGCCAGACGGAGCTTCAGGGTAATAAAGGAGAGAACCGAGCTTGTAGATAAAATACGTTTTGTAGCATTCATATGCAAAGTGGTTTACATTGGGTTAGAACAAAACGACAGGAATGAGAGAAATGGAACCATTGTTGGAGCAGTAGAAGTGTGTGATCTCAAGTGTGAAGTTGAAAAGGAATTTTAAAAAGCCATAAAAGATTTAAATGACAAAACATAGAAACACAGTGAGACAGCATCTATATTTAGTTATGCAAGAAACTGTTGAGTCAGATATGATTCAAACAATCCTCAAACCTTGCCGTAGATGATCTTCAGCAGGAGCATTGGAAAAGTGTATCGGAAAGTCAAGGGGAGGTGAAGTTGAAGACGCTCCTCACTGGAGTTTTCCGAAATGAAGGAATGCTAAAAGTTTAAGGGAAAGTAATGGGCAGTTTGGATGGTTTGCTGGGATGAGCCAGTAGTAGCAATGGTACGTCAAAGAATGACAGCTAAAAAGCTACAGTAAAAGGTTTACAGAGTTTTGTTGTACGATACGAGTCATGCGAGGAATATACTGGTGAGTAGAACAAGAGGAGCGACACACACACCCTACCTTGTAAATGAAGAAATCCAGCAATAATCGGTGAAGCTTATTCTGACAGACAAAGTCTTGAAAGAGGTTGGAACTCAGCTACGGATGGATGTGGAATTGACATGGAGGGAACTCAAGAGGGTTTCTATCTGTCTGCTTATGTAATGTGAAGATAATCACCAAAGAAATATCGGAAATGTTTCAGTAAGATTCAAGGAAGGAGAGAAGACCACCCGATAGCAGATAGATGCCATTAATCTTATTTCATTCATTCATCACTTCTTCATTAGTTGCCTGACCGATTCCTTTCTTTTTGTGTCAGGTGATGTAAAAAATCAGGAAAGTTTACTGTTTTGTTTTTTCCTCAAGAGAAGAGATGTTTGCTAATTGCTAAACAAGTACCAGAGCAGCTCCACCACAGTTGACACATTAATTACAGTAACGACACTGACAAAGATGTGGTTGCTGTAGTTGCATAAGTGTTCAATTCTACAGGAAGTGGAGAAGAGATGTTTTAATTAGACATTGGTGGAAAATTATATAACTGGATCTTTCTGTCAAATAAATCATTCCAAGATAAAGAAGAGTAGGGAATCTAGGTTTGGACATTATAAATGTGTCATCAATGTGACTGAAGTGAAGATTGTGAGTGATGGGAGATTTGAAAGTACAAGAGGCATACAGCCGTTCGTTTGCATATGATTGAACCGTCTGTTGAAGATGAAACATTAATGTGTGTAGGGAGACGATCTTGTGATTGGGTTCTTTAGATAATAGGTGGTGAGCAGGAGTAAATAAGAGCCACAGAGCTTGAGGATGAGAATTCAGGGATGAAGACATGGAAATGCAGCATCAGCTGCTGGGAGTATACGACGTGCGTGTCGATTGTTTTGCTCCCTGCCTCGTTTGCTTTCCTGCCAGTTTGTTTTGTTCACTTGTGTGTTCTGAGTTGATCAGGCAGTCGTCTCTCTGCCGCCATGCTCACGTTCCGCCAGCTGCTCCTGGTCTCGTCATCATTTTAGTTGTGCTTTGCTGTCTTTTTTGTGTCAATGTCGAGACCGCTTCATGGCAGGAGTCATTGATAGGCAAATCCCTTCACAAACACATTGAAAAGACCTTCAATTCTTTGCTGCAGTACAGTGGATATGGTTACTGTAGCGCCTTCAGTATTATCTGTAAGTACGAGTACTTTGTTGATTATTATCCAAGTGGTGATGAACCTTTGACTTTCACCAACTCACCTTGAGGATGCAGGAACTGAACTTCCTGTTTCACTACATCTGCCTTTTTAGATTCCTTCACTGAAATCTCCAAGTTGTTCTGGCAGTAGCCGTATTAGCGTTGACTGCTACATTGTGAATAGCACATAAAATGACTGATGTGTTGCTTCCCCTCGTGTTAAAAGTTATTTCTTTTTTTCTTCTCACATTCTCTGTATGTAGCTCACATGAACATGTTTAAGTGTGCGGAGCCTCAGCATCCCCATCACCGCCATGATGCAGGGTGATAGCTCTAACAAGGTGCCTTTGTGGGAAGAATGTAACCCCTTTACAAGAGCCAGGGGATACTGATGGGAATGAGATAAGCTGTTAAAGTTGTACATACGCGCATGCACTCACACACACACACACACACACACACACACACACACACACAATGTGTGGCCACTTGTATGAATGAGCTGCTGGCCAATCTTTCATTTGGCACTTGAAGAGAGAAAGGGAAGGCGAGTGTTGGAGAAAAACTGTGGCTGACAATAGTGTCTGTGTGGAGGACTTGTTGCCTGGGGGCTGAAAGAAACTGCTCTGACTCTCATGAGAGAAACTCATCTTTAAAGCAAACCAGCCTGTAATTGGAAACATCACCAGGGTCAATATAGTATGGGGGACAGGCCATAGGCAGGGCTCTGCTCCGTCCCTGCAGGCCCGGACAGATGGCATTTCCAGCTCAGCAACCACGGCATGCGGCCATAACTGTGAAGAAGACAACAAAAGATATGTGATGTGGTTGACATATTTATTCGATAAGTCTTGATACACGCTCACATCTTTCTAGAACCTTCATGTGAGATATGATCTGCAAACGACTCTTTAACACGCAATAAAAGTTATATCGAAATGTTGTTACGCGTATGCGGCCATATTTATTATGGCTCATTTGTTTCATTGATCTGCATCTTTGTTTTGTCAATGAGGGCAGGTCTGCTGTCTCTAGTCCACCCTCTTTGTCAGACCACCTGTGTTCTTGTGGCCTTCCTCATCTTCAGCTGGTCTCAGCCACCAATCACAAGCCCTTTATTGTCCTCCTCCAGCTCATAAGAGTCCACTGCAAGAGCAAAGGACAATATGGTCTCATTTCAAGAATAAACATTGCATGACAATATCAACAGGGTGCTGTATATACACCTAAAATCAGACTGATATGTACTTGGCATTCCGTCAGGCAGCAGGTTGGAGAGGTGGTTGGACTGACATAGCGGGATTTCATTATCTTTAATCCAGCACATGGTATTTAACCTAACCAGGTCTTTTGTAACCTGCTGAGTTTGATCCACTGGACCACGGCTGTGACATTTAAAGTAGATCTTTCATAGCAGACAGGCATCAGGTCCATGCAACATTTCTGCTTATGATTAAAGTGATGTGAAAAGTGACTCACTGTGAGCAGCAATGAGAAGATATGAGGAGACACAGCAAGTGAGGGGCTTCCGACTTGATTTTACTGGGATCTAATTGCAATAAATAAATTTAAATAATGCAGACACATTGATATCACGATGCCTATTCATGCCATTAATAATCCCAGTACAATACCGGTGTTAAAGCATGATGGAAGGGGGTGGTGATGTCATTTGAAGTTTGAAGGCTTCCATCTCACAATGTGTGGCTACAGGATGTGTTTTTTTCATATCTTAACCACTACAGATGAACATTTGTTTTATCATCTTGAAGCGTAGAAAGGCGTCAGACGTCTGAAGAGCTCTGCCGTGTTCAGCCGTTGCAGAGCAGCGAATGTCTGCAGTAACCTCCTGATGTGCTGTGACACCTGACCTTGAGCTGTGTGTGTGTGTGTGTCTCTTTCAATGTGTGTTTGTGTGTATATATGCATGTGTGTGTGTGTTTGTGTGAGAGTGAGAGAGAGAGTGAGAGAGAGAGAGAGAGAGAGAGAGAGACAGAGTCAGAGTCAGGACAGAGTGACAGCTGACAGCCCTGCAGGCGGTCAAACAGCAACCTCCCTGCAGCACTGACGACCTCCATTCAACTGACCAATGACAGCCCACCTCCCCTGTGCTACTCTTCATGTGTGTGACTGTGCATTTAATATGGCTCCTCATTTGTCGGCCTCGTCTCTCCGAGGCTCCGAGGGCTCAAAGAGCCGAGAGTTCAAAGTAGATGTGATGCTGTACAAACAGACTTGCTGCCGCTTCATTTCTCAGATGAGACGTCAGACAATCCTTGTGAGAGGAGCTGCTGCTCATGGGTTAGTTCTCTGTCTGCCTCTCTTCTCAGAAATCACACACACACACACACATTAAGAGGATGTTAGTAGTTATCATGCTTATCTAGCATTATCCATAATGTAGAATTTTAGATTTTTAAATCGTACTTAAAAACAGAGAGGGTCACCCCGAGAGCGCATCAGTGTGAAGTCATCAGATCATCAAAATCCGTCTTAACCTGCTAACCGACATGTGGTTAATAATGTGAAGCATTTTTTTAAATGAACTACTGCAAATGAATCAGTGTTAATGAATCTATATTTCTGAATGAATGCTGAATACAGCTGCTGTGGGAAGTGACTGTCAGTCGTCCATCCACACAGATCCTACTGTTAAAGGATACGAGCGCAAGCCAGCGCGCTGATGATGTCTGAGCTCCAACAAAAGTACCACAACACACCACGTAAAACTCATTAGTGTGTGAGAGCATGAGACGAAAAGAAGACAGCAGTAATGGGGGGAGCAGAGCTGCTGCTTTGTTGAGCCTCCAGATTGAAGTGCTTCTCTTCTGGATGCATGAGATGAAGTGATTCTTTTCAATGGCTCATCTAAGAGAGAACCCAAAGAGACGTGGTTAGATGGAAGGGGGGGGGGCATAAGAGGGGACACCTCCAACAATCAACACCTGAGTGATTGATAGGAAGAACAAAGAGACTGGATTTACTCATAGCAAGGTGATTAATGAAGAGAGTTGTACTTCTGCCACTGACATACATGTTAGCTGAAAGACCTCTCAAGCTGAGTGTCAGTGCTTGTAAATGAATAGACTCCTCCCTCATATCAGACGCTGAGAGGCTGCTTGATAATGGCCCCTCTTTGGTCCATTATATGCAGAAACCCATTTAAGTCCAGGTAAGAGCCAGGTTGTGTTACAGAGAGCACTGCATTATGAGGGAAGAGTGTGAGAGGTTGTGCTGGTTAACAGAAGGTCGGTGTTTAGGGTGACTCCCTCAGTGGCAGCAGTGCTGTAGCTCCTCTGTTGTAAACTCTCACGATTTTAGCTGTTTGGATGTGGGAAGAGGAGCTTTGATTCGTTGCTTGAGTTGTTACTGAAGCCTAGGACTGTTCCCAAGTCAGTCTCAACTGTTTGGCTGTCCAGTTCAATAGTTAAACTCCCCCCCCCCCCCCCCCCCACCTCAGCACCACCACCATCACCCAAACAGCTGAGAGACTTGCATCCCATGATGTACGCGGTCTCTCTCCCTCCGCACTGATAAATTCTAAATGTTTTCCTGTTACATTTCTCCATTTTGCAGCAACAGTTTATATAAAAATGAAGCATTAAATGACATCAATAACATTTTGTTATTGGTGTCATTTTTTTAGAGCAAACCGACAAATACAGGGTTGCTGCAGATCTCTAGCAGCGAGGCAAGCTAAAGAAAGCAGTCTCCGCTTGCAGGGAGCGTTCGCTCATTTAATTTTTGGTTTCTGCAAAATAATATCTGGTATATCTCATGTTAACCCATGACAGAGACATCTGTACTGCTCAAATTTGGGAATGATTTGGAGGCATTGGGTGTTGTGCATCGTAATGTACACAAAGAGCAGTAGTAGCCAAGCTGTAGTCCAAAGTCAATTTAACCATCTGCACTTGTTATGATGCCATAAGAAACCATCACACCTGACGAGAAGTCCACTGTCTGTGAATGAGACTCATAAAACTAAAGGCTGCAACCAAATCTTTTACTATCTCTTCATTTTCTGTCGCAGTTACAACAAAGACGGCTCCATGTTTATCAGCTGACCATTGTCAGTAACATTCATGGCTTGCCTGTAATTAGCAAAATCACACAGACCTCTTCAGTCAATACATGTCACTTCAGGCTCACTCTGCCATTATGCTAATTCATGATAATTAGACCGGCAGCGAATGAATTTAGCACACAACAAAAGGACAGGCCTCTATTTTCTCCATCTTTTTCATTAAACACGAGAGAAGTGCTGCTCTTTATTTGGCAGCGTTTACAGTGGAGGTAGGGAACATGGCACTGTGTCAGGTCATGGAGTGCGTCGGAGGGGGACTTCTGATAACAGCTGCATGTTCGCAGTGATGCTTGCGCTCATTGCTGCTCGTCTGGGTGTAGCTGTTTCTTAGCCAGCCAGTTAGCGTGTAGACGCTCATCCTCAGCTGAACCTTCAATGTCATCACACATCCAAAGAGATTTCCTCGCTGTCTGGTATCCTCACCAATGACTTTGTTCTAAGAGCGTCTCTACAGTAGGTCTGACAGGTGGAAAATTGTGAGGATTTGCAGCTATTTGAGAAGGTGCTATTTAGATGCTTCATACACGCCTTTCAAATGAGGATTAAAGCACGTTGACATCCACCGACAAGTGGATGAAAGAGAGAAGTCATTTGATGAAACAGAAAGAAGTATATGTAGGAGTTTAAATCAGAGCTGAAGAACCCCTCCGTGTACCGTTACAGAGGAAAGCAGTCAGGAGTCTGTCTCCTGGCGAGGGTACTGTAGCTGTAATTCAAATGTAGATCTACAGTCTTACTCATCCTGTCACACATGGTTACATCTTTGTCATGATGGCAGGCTGGTTAATCCATCATGTTGTCATCTTTGACTGACAGTTTGGGATGTCAAATATGGTCGTTATTGTCAGTAAAAGCTACCTTTAGTTTTACAGTAACCAGGACCAACTAGTCCTCCAGCACCGACAATCATAAACATTCTCTGGAGGCACCCTCTGGACATTCTGTGCACATTTCTGTCTTGCAGGACTTCCCAAATCTTCTACAACTGTGCTGGGTTTTTTGTTTTTTTTTAAGCTAATGAGAAAAACATGGATCCAGTGAGAAAGTTACAGTCATGATGCAACAGTTTGTTTGATGAAATATCAAAACGTTTAATTACTCTTCCGCAGTCCCTGAAATAAGTTAAAAGATCCCTAATTCAGTAGTTGGACATGTATTGTAAATCTGTTAAAAAATTAACTTTATTTTCTACAGTTGGAGGAAAAAGTCCCTAAGTGCCGTTACGCACAGTCCAGCATCACTACAACCAGTGGGTACCGGTGAGTCACTGAGGTGGCGGTACATTAAAGGAAAGTGGAACTCAGGTAGACAAAAATCTGAAATGCTCGGTTCTGGCCCTTTCCTGCACTGCTCATCTGTGATTTTTGTATTGAAGTCAAATGGAGCCACAGAACACCGGCCCATTATCTTTACCGATGATTTTGAATGATTAATAATGAATCATGTGTCCAAATGTCTCCTAAGGCTGCTTTGACTGTTGATAACTGTAGCTGTAATCACTCGAGGGACTCCAGACTGGATCAACATCACGGACCTGCACAGGTCATGCTTAAGTCCCTACAGAAGCAAAGGTCCTTTAAGAAGGGTCGGAGCTGCAGCCGCTAACGTCTTCACCAGTCGTCTGTTAAGTTCCACCGCGAAGGAGCCGCCAGGAGGGAGGAGCAACGAGCCTCCTGTGATGCAAGCTGATGGAAACGGCGGGACTGTCGGTCTGTGTATGCAGCCACATACTGAGCTCATGCATAACCATGGCACAATGATTACAATTCAAGTCTGTGTGCATGTGCGTGCGTGTGTGTGTGTGTTTCTGTCCCAATAATATTGAAAGAGCAAATGACTTCATGTGTAAAACAGAGAGAAACAGAGTGTTGCATCCATGGCACAGATTCAGGTTATTTCAAAGTTCACTCAAATGAAGTCAATGTGTCGTCCAAGTACACATGCACACAATAACACACATAGCCTCACACACAAGAGCACAAGTGTAAAGAGGGACGTGCTTCCGTCCTGATGCTGCTAATCAGCAACACTACAAGAAACGTTCCTCTCCTTTTTCCACACACACTGCTCCTCCATACCACTCCATTTGTGTTGTGTGTGTGTGTGTGTGAGAGAGAGAAAGAGAGAGAGAGAGAGAGAGAGAGTCTCCATGGATTAACAGGAATTAGGCATGGCAAAACCTGATGTCAGACAAATTTGTGTGGGTGCTTTCCTCCATACAGAAACAATTTAAAAATGGGAGACAGGGGATGCACACACACACACACACACACACACACACACACACACACACACACACAGCCACACAAATAATTTCCGTCTCCACTCATGCAGATGCACACACCTGCTCAACAAACTAAACTTCACATCTTTTGTATAGTTTTGTTCATCTACTCGTGCTGTGTGCATGTGATTTTGTGTGTGCACGTGTGTGTGTGTGTGTGTGTGTGTGTGTGTGTGCATTGCTGCAGGAATCAGGTATTGTGGCTAAAGTGGAAAAATGACTAAACGTAGTATAGGTGGTGCCTATTATTGATGCAGTACTACAAGACTCAAGTTGCCTGACTATTATTTTTTCTTAGAGTTTTTCTTAGAGATAGTTTTGAACCACCTTTGCAAAACCCAACCTTCAATATATTTTCAGATTTTAATTATAATCATGAAATATAATTCATACTTAAATTATGCAGCTCTGAAGTTTTAGCTACTGAGAAAGGAGGAACTATTGATATTCTTCCTGTCGACTATTCAAAGCAAAAACAAAACTGGTGTCAATGGTTTATATTAGACTGTAGCTCAGGGTTTTGGTTCCGGTGCAGAAAGTTACTGCTACTACTATTACTACTACTACTACCAACTACTACTACTACTACTACTACCAACAAACACTTATCTTTCTTGATGGGAAGGAGTTTTCTAAATGGAGTTTGGATCAGATTGGTCACTTAGTTACACTGTCCACTTCTGACATGCAACATTTCACATCTGAGCTGAACGTGCATCCTTATAGTGACTGTATGCAGTCACCCTCACTGAAAATGAAGATCACATTTGGTGTGAATTCAACACAAGGACGGCAGCGTGTGCTTGCCCCCTTGGAACAAGAGGAGAACCAACACCCGATTAGTGAGTTTTTCAAGTGGGTGCTCTTGCCAGGGCACGCTGTGACCTCCTCATAGGGTAAGCAGGTCAGGGACAAGATAGATTTTCAGATTTCTTCGCTAACACTTAAAAATATGAGGATAAAATAAAATCGAATCATCAAAACTTCAAATCTACACTGAGAGACAACCCCAAGCTACATCCACTTTTCACTCTTCATAGATTTCATGTCTTGAGCAGCTGAAGGCAACAACTTGTTCCATTCCAAGTAAGCCCTGAAAACATCTTTTAAAAGTTTGAATCCCTTATTTCTTTGTTGAAGGTCCTGCAACCATGGTCAGAAGACAGAGATGTTTTAATAGCATCTTCATGGCAGACATGATCACCTACTGGGCTGACAAACAGGAAGTAAAGCGCCACACAGGAAGTGTCAGATGTTCTGGGCATGTGCTCATGGCGACGATGGATTTATTAAATGAAAAAAGATGGCCTTGCTCACATTTTAACACTTCCTGTCCTATGTTGACATCAGTACCGCCTCATTTCCTTTTGTGGTCATTTTGGTGTCAGTTCCAAGGACGGCATGGACACTGAGGCTCCCAGGAAGCGGTCTGTTTCCTGACCTGGTACGGACACAAGTCCAGAGGTTTTGGACTCAGAAAAGGAAATCGGACAGTAGAGTCAATTTTTATTCATAGAAATGTTGAAAACGGTGCGGCCTGTTGTTCTTTAAATTTCATGGCTGAATGATGCTGCTTCTTTTCTGTGTTTGAGAGGATTTGATCAATTGTCTGCTTGGTGGAGGTTCAGTGTGAAGCCACAGACCCTCCCCTCTCTCTCAAAAGGAGGAGACATTAACATTTTAAATGCCATTTCATGTAACAAGGTGAGAGGATGCACGCACAGCAACATGCCACATGACTGCAAAAGAAAAATAAGCAAGCAGTTCTCAACATAAAATGAGTTTATTGTAACTGCTCAGAGTCATGGGATCTATAGGGTTGGTAATCATTCAAGACATGTTTTATGGAATTAGTGTTTGAAAATATTTTCACATAATGTCTGCAGTACTCCAAATCCCCCAAAGTGGTACCCCCATATGAGTACATGTGGGTAGTATGGGTGGTACCTGTGTTTTGGGTCCGTTAAGGTGGACACAGTGCACCTCTTTCAGGGCCTGAATGTGTTGAAGATGTAGAACTAAAAGACCATTTAGTCTTCAGACACAACATAGGTCTAATGGGTATACAGAAGATGGAGGGAATGGCAGGCTGAAGATGAAGGTCTTTGATAAAAACACACACACACACACACACGCACAAAGCTGGAAAAATCACCACCAATGGCCTTTGTGTGTGTATCAGAGTGGGGAGAAATGCAGCTGTGATGAAGGCTTCAGCTCAACACTGCCCTCATCTGGCAGAGCAGAGAACGGCACAGACATGCTCTCCAAGAGACTTAGGCGTCGCTGGTCAAACTCGACGATACTATCCCTGCTCCTCTGACCTCACCACAAACTTTTCAGCTGTAAACTGTCTGATTTGTACAAGGCTGATCACCATGGTAACCAATGCTACAGATAACCCTGTGAGGTTGTTTGACGAAGGCTGGATCCTGACAGTCGAATACACGTGTTTATAGACAATATAACTTCATTTTATGAGAGGTGATACATTCACATAAAATCACAACCCCCTTCTGCTCTTGATAGTAACCTGGTAGATTGATCAACTTTATGTTGGTATCCGGTGAGTGATACCAGGCTGGATGGTGGGCCACAGAGGCCCTTTGGGGAAAAGATGGGAGTCATTCATGATAAAAGTCCTCATATCTTTGTGCCAAAAAAACCTGATTTGTAAACAGACGAGTCACACTTTGGGCATCAGACAGAGTTTTTGCTTCCACAAGTGAGCGATATGGCTGGATGGGAGTTTAGCCTGGAGCAGGAGGTGGCGAGAGAGTCTGAAAGCTTCTTGTAAGCCTCTGAAACTCCTGTGTCAGTTCAAGGTTGCTTTTCCAATCAGAGACAGACGGAGTGAAGTCTTGGCAATAGAAGATTGCAGAGTCTGAACCGATAATCATTGAGTCTTTAAGGTCTCTGTAGAGGTTTCAGTAATTTTGTTGACCTGCAGTAGGAGTGGGAGGAGGCAGACAGCGCTGCTACTTGAACTTGAGGTCAATCCAGACAGGAGGGGCGCTCAGCCTGGCAGCTGTTCGGTGGCTTCCGCTGTACATCAAGATATGAAACATCGGTGTTTAAAATCAGGTCGGGAAGTCTGAGGAGAATCTGTTCACACAAAGATTGACTTCTAACACTCACACACACACACACACACACACACACACACACACACAAACACACACACACACACACACACACACACACAGAAAAGAGTTGTCAGCTTGACCAGAAACTCTGCAAGGAGGCTATGGTAAACTTAGTGAAGATTTTTTCAATTTGAATGTGATATTTGCTTTGTTTTTAATTGTCAAAATAAATGTCATAACTACGAGCCACAGACTGTATAACTATTAGAAAAAGAAAAGAAAATATTAGAGTATGGGTATGTACTCGAGTAGCATATATATTAGAGAAGGGGAAATATGATAGTAGCATATATATTGGAGTAGGGTAGGCTATATACTAGAGTAGGGTGTATACTATAGTGGGGTATACACTAGAGTTGGGTATAAACTAGAGTAGGGTATATACTATAGCGGGGTATAGACTAGAGTTGGGTATAAACTAGAGTAGGGTATATACTATAGCGGGGTATAGACTAGAGTTGGGTATAAACTAAAGTAGGGTATATACTATAGCGGGGTATAGACTAGAGTTGGGTATAAACTAGAGTAGGGTATATACTATAGCGGGTATAGACTAGAGTTGGGTATAAACTAAAGTAGGGTATATACTATTGCGGGGTATAGACTAGAGTTGGGTATAAACTAGAGTAGGGTATGTACTATAGCGGGGTATAGACTACAGTTGGGTATAAACTTGAGTAGGGTATATACTATAGCGGGTATAGACTAGAGTTGGGTATAAACTAGAGTAGGGTATATACTATAGTGGGGTATAGACTAGAGTTGGGTATAAACTAGAGTAGGGTATATACTATAGCGGGTATAGACTAGAGTTGGGTATAAACTAGAGTAGGGTATATACTATAGCGGGGTATAGACTAGAGTTGGGTATAAACTAGAGTAGGGTATATACTATTGCGGGGTATAGACTAGAGTTGGGTATAAACTAGAGTAGGGTATATACTATAGTGGGGTATAGACAAGAGTCGGGTATAAACTAGAGTAGGGTATATACTATAGTGGGGTATAGACAAGAGTCGGGTATATACAAGAGCAGGATATATATTAGAGTAGGCATATAAACATTTTATTCCTGAAATTTTGCTGTTCCATTGTTTCTTCTTATTGTTGTTTTTATTGTTGTAATTCAATTGTGGAGTAGCTTCTAGTATTTAAGGTGATCCAAATACAATAACAAATACCTACCCACTGACACATTCTAGAACCGTCCACACGACTGCTTCTCCGGTGCTGGCCCAGTACTGGGCCAGATACAGTGAGTGAAAAAGAAAAAGAGAATCCTCACAGTGTGTGTGTGTGCCCTGGTGGTGGAGGCGGCAGTGTGGGTCACATGCTGCTGAGTCAAGTGACCCATCCAAACAGTGGTGTAGTGATGCTGTGAGGCCAGCAGGTTGGGGGCGCAGGGTCAGGCTCCACGATTCCAACTGAAATGATGGAGAACCAGCTCCCAATCACACACAGAATCAGGTAGTGTCATCCTCCACAGCTGCTAGCTCCTTTGTTTTGTCATTGAAGGACGATTTCCCTCATATGGCAGTTAGCTGTAAACGCCCCCCCCCACACACACACACACACGAGCAGCTGTCACAGTGAGTCCTGGTCTACCACGCCAGCTCTGTTATGACCTGCAGCTGTTTCACTCCCAGACCCACTGATCTATCAGCAGTATGTGGTGAAAAAAGAAACATAGCATTTCCCTCCTTCTGTATAGATTTTCTGGTCCAGTCTGGCACTTGATTGCCAGAGCCCCCCTTTCAAGTGAGAAGGCGGCAGAACTGGTGTCACTCAGGTTTGCCTGACAAGGCAGACGGCAGCAGAAATTACAGAGTCGATGTGAAATTGAGATAATGATGTGTCTCTCTCTCTCTCTCTCTCTCGCTGTCTGTGTTATTACATCAGTCAGACTGGAAAGCCGCAGCACTCACATCAGAAAATAACAGCAACAACTAGCAGGAGCGAGCGCCGCGTCTTGGAGGCAGTTGCCGGTTCACAGTCCTTTCTCATAAGGAGGCAACAGTGAGGCATGATGGGAGTTAATGAGCTGTCGTCGTGCTCTGTTCTCTGCAGTGCTCAAGGACAGGGCTTCATTCTGTCAGTCTTTACATTACTCTCCTGCTCTTACCCTCCTGCACCCCCACCCCCCTCGTCATCATAACTCTCAGCATCAATTCATCTTGTTTGATAAGAGTTTGCCAAGTGGATCCATGTCACGGCTATCACGGAGAGCTGGCCAAGCACTACTCGTCTCCGCGTAACAATGAAGAGAACACTGGGCTCTGCAGAGGGGGACCCCGAACTCCAGCTGACTGACACTAACTAGGGAAGAGCCGGATATGTAGTGTGTCTTTGTAAATGTGAGTGATAGTGGTTTACGAGTACTTCACAGTACTGACATTTACTATAACACAAATACCCCTGAAATGAACACACAGATTGACCAACTTGGCACAATCTTTAAGAAAAGGATACTAGCATCAACACAGTGTGTAACATCAGGGGGATTTGGCATGAATGGGAAAGAAAAGTCAAGTTTTCATTAGAGCAAACCAGCTTATTCTGAGGATTGTTCAGTGTTTGTGAATGGGCCCTTTATACCGATACAAAGGTCCTCATCCTTGGAGCCATTAAATTGCCTGTGCATTAGCCTTCAGCACTTTCCTACAGAACTCACCACACTCCAAGTGGCTTTGTGTAAGCTGCAGCCTCTCTAACAAGCTAGCAGCGGATGTTGCACTGTAATATTTTGAGTTGCCTGGCTTCAGTTATTTCTGATTATGATATATTATTTACTAATTGCTGGGCTTTGATTTAATTAGACGGGTACTGTCTCCCGTCAAGACCATCATTGCACGGGCTGACAGAAAACTGCAGACCATCTAGATGTCCATATATACGTGTGCTTCGACGTCCTTACATTATCATCTACACAGACGTCTCTTAACAGTCATGAACTCAATCATATTTGACATAGAAGTCCCCATTTAGTCCCGCATCTTCAAATGCTGAGGGTGTTGTAAATCAAATGGTAAAAAAAACAAAACAAAACACAATTGAATGGATTTTATAGATCTTAATTCCAGGAGTGTTGATATAATCCCAGGAAAGTGGGGTCATTGTGTTTTTAAGGCCTGTCAAGTCCTGATTGGTTGCAGACCAGGAGACAAATAAAGCTGAGGCTGATTAGAGAGGAGTTTTCATCATCCTATCTCTGTCTGTCTGTCTGTCTGTCTGTCTCTCTCTCTGCTGTGTGCTCTCACTCTCCTCTGACACTCCCGCATTCACGTACATTCTTATTCTTTTAACTTGTCAGGCTGCTGCACTCTGAGACAGAAAATGGGCAGTAATAAAACGGCAATGGAACTGTCAGCATTTTAATGAGCTGTAGTGTCACACAGATCTGGGGGCGCTTCCGTCCCCTCTGGGAAAAAAGACCTTGTCCTTTAGTTTCTTGAGAAACTTTTTAATGAACAAAGAGAGGGAACTTTATTCTCAGGTAGTCTAACTCGCTGTGCCCTCCTCTCAAGGAAAGTAGAGGGAAGTAAAACGAGTTTAAACCTTGTTTCCTGATGTTTTACTGCAGAAATATGTCAATGTGTGACATTTATTTCAAAGCAAATGAAGCAGGTTGAAAGTGTCACATCATCAAGCTGCTACTATTGACCTCAGAGCAGTACAAATTAACTTGTCACTTCTCCATGTTTTCTTTGATAGACGGCCAGTGTCACGTGAAGTCAGCTGGTACAGCTCATCACCGTGCTCACCCTCAGTCACACGGCTCACATGTTAATGACACGTTCACTGTTTAAAGATAAAGCAACATAAGCTTTAATTTTCAACCAGCAAACTAGAAATGTTCCTGTGCAGAAGGGAGGTTAATGTGTCACAGAGTCACAAGCAGGCCAAGAAGAGGTCCTCTGTGCCATAAAGGCCAGGGGTGGAGCTGTCCTAGGCCAGCAGCAGTGTGGTGTTTAGCAGCGCTGCAGCCTGCTGACACATCTGCAGACAGATTTCAATCACCATGCAGCAACTCTCTAATCCTAATCCTCCCTCACAACATTGTAATGCGCCGACATGTTCGGCATCACATAGGATTCCTGACACATTAGACGTCTGACGTGGTACCACATTTATCCTGGTGCCCCTGCATGGGTCCTGCAAATCAATGACTGTACTTGCAAGCTTGCAGCTTTCATAATACCATCATTGTAGAGACCCCCGGTCCTCTAGTTCCAGAACCTAGTCAGAGGGGTCCAGGTGAGGTGCCTTGTGTCCTAAGCCTGATGATCCCGAGAGGACCAGACCATGACAGCACTGATCCTGATGGGAACCTATGGCAGTGAGATCAGAGTCATCTCAGGAAACACAGATAATAGCAAATTACAAATGCTCATATTAGCAGCTGCAGCATCAAACGATCAGTTGGTATAGTTGAGGTGAGGTTATCTTTATCAGGCTAGACACGATAAAGACGGCAAAGCCGTTTTGAAACTAGCTGTGTTCATCATCCACTGAGACAATATATCAAAAAATCAGATATATAAATTAGAAACTGCTTAATACAATAACATTTGTTTGTGTAGCAGAAAGTTCTACACAGGTACGAAAGCAAAATATTCAGTGCAATAAAAATTTGAATTATAAGAGAGGGAAAACTCTACGACTGAAAGGCTTGTGTAGAAATGGGTTTTAAACGATGGCGCTGGGTTTAATTCATCTGATGACCAGTGGTTCATTCCAAAACCTCACTTTCCGGGCTTCCCCTGAAGCCCGACAGCAACAGTCTGAAGATCTGAGAGTGCAAACAGGGGTGAAATGGTGAGAGGGTGAGACGGTCTGTAAAGTGGGACAGGGCAAGGCCATTCAGTGACTTAAAAGGCAAGCCATAAAAACCCTACAGGTAATCAGTGATGTGAGAACAGTGGACATGAAAATTTCTTCAGTAGAATAGATTTGGTTTGCAGTAATCCAGGTTGTCAGAGGAAAAAGCATTTGGATTTGGGCATCCTAAATGAAAGTAACATTGACTGTCTTATTTTGTGATTTTTTTCTAGAATGCCTCTTGTTCTTTTTATAGAAATATAGGCACTCCCAAGATTTTTTGCCTTGTGTGTGCATGAATCCTTACATTTGTTTCCTTTTGTAAGATACTTGAGGAAAACATTGAAAAAATGTCTGCACAAATGTGACTGTTTCATAAATGTAAAGAGGTCATCTTCATGTCATGTGTTTTGCAATGTTGGAAACATGTACCGGTATGTTGCGAGAGGAGACTGCGGAGAAAATGCGATGTGCTTCACACACCCCACTATCTGAAACCATTAGTAGCCATTACTGCGGCACTCAGCTTCAAGATTCGAACATTTATAATTACTTCAATCAACTATGAGCCCCAAGGGATGGCGGTGTGACGCTCTGAGTGCTGATAATGACGCTGTCACGCATGAATCTGAGGGTGGGCGTGTGTGTCTGTGAGTGTGCAGGTGTTGAATGTGAATACCAAGAAACACACTCAGGATTTGTTCTACCTGCAAATGTTGAAAAGGTGTCAGGATGTAGGAAGGTGTTCAGATACAGGGAGGTGTCACAAGCGTATGATAAGAAGTGTATCTGCGTCCTCATGGGTGCCCCCGCCGGTCGGCGTTGTTGGTGTTTTTTAAATTGAGTTCAAATTACAAAAGTGGCCTGATGAGCGGTCTTTGAATTCGGTATCTTGAAGAAGAAATGTTGCATCTCTTTGGGCATTCAACAAGTCTTGTTTTATTAAAAAGCACACAATCTTATGCGCGTCCATAAACCACACAACAAAAAGCTGTATAAGAGGTGAAGTGGCCCCTGGCTCATCTGCCCTCGACTCACACAAACTACTGCTCCTCACGCCAAGCTTCCTGAGACGCATGGTTATGTCAAGGTGCAAAGCTGTCTGATGGCTTCTTGCATTTTGAGAGAATAATAGGATGGCCGCACTTGTGGCCTTCATTTCTTGTAGCGCTGTGCTTGGCCTTGAAAACACCGGAGAGCTGGGCTATCTTTTGGACAATTATTTCCTGAATGTATTTGAATAGCATCAAAGACTCCAGCGCCAACAAATCAGGAGAATGTGAGGGAGTGCATTGCAAATAGCTCCATGGCCAGAAAGTGCATGCTGGGCCTTTTCAATTTATTATGACACATAAATAAAACTACTGAAATCAAACATCACCACAATGAAACACTGAGCAAATTTACTGATTTCGTATGATGGTTTTATTTCTTAGAGGTGCATGGTTTTATATCAGAGCAAGAAAAAAGGGTGCGTTTTACTTCCATGGTTACATCAGTTTGCCCCGGCTCACCTTCACCTGATGAAAGTGAACTATAGACAAAGCATGTGTGCCATCTAAGAGACATTTGAGTGCAAGGAGGGAGAACTTGGAAGAATGGGGGATGGCAAGGAGAGCGAGGAAACAGAAATAAGGGCTACAGATGTCTTTGGGGCCACTGAGACAAAGAGAAACACAAGGTATCTGAAACAGAGTCAACACACTTGAGAGCAAATAAACTAAGTAGTATAGGAGATATCCATGCTAGAGTCTGCTTACCTTTGATGAGCCTGATGACATCATGCAGTACCTGAAGGGCCAAGTTCTGACAGAATTTTAAAATGTAGCTCGCATCGATTTCGGCCTGTCAACTCGGGGTTATGTCGGTGGCCGCTTTCTCGGATCTGAGTCGGTAATGGATAGAAAAATCCCATCTAGATGTGGAAAAATACTTACATTGTGTTATGCGGATTTATTTCCACATCCTATAGATATGAGCCAACTTGGTTTAGCAGTAGGGTAGTAATCAAACGGTCACCGGTTCAATCCCTCTTCCCCCAGGGACCATGTCAAGCGTTCTTGAGTAAAGCGCTTTAAGTACCGCTAACACAGAAAGGCGCTATATAAATACAGTCCATTTAGATTTGTGTTTGTGACTGCTGATGCAGAATAATAAAGCCCACATGTGTTTGGCACCCTGGCATTTTGCTTATTCCAAAAACATTTCCTCCTGTGGTGTTCAGATTAACACGGTACTGGTCTACTGCACGGATTAAAAGGATTATGTGGTATTCACTATACTTTGATGGGTAAGACAGGCATCATAATAACCTTGTTGTTATGCATTAGTTTTGAAGAGGATATTTTAGATTCAAGGACATGGCCGTGTTCGTCTGCAGTATTTGCTGCATTGACATTCTTGTGCATTAGCTGTCAGTAGGAAAGCATTGTGTTCTCTGTTCTCCACAGCCAAACACACAAGATGCTCCACAAAACAAAAGAATGTTTCCACAATTATAAACTATTTTTAGAGATGATTTTGTTGTGTTTAAAAGAGAATCACACGGCAATATAGAGAGGATCTTTCACATTGTTCAACATTATTTACGGTCGGTGTTATATTTGTGAAGTAACGGTGAAGTAACTTGATATACAGAACAGGCCTGCGCACACACTCTTCCATCTTTCCACCCACTTGCCTCACTGCCACACACACCAGCTCTCCACACATCTACACTGGCCTTTGATATGAGGCAACATCCATCAGAAACAAATAATATCTTTTTCTCCTAACTGTTTTCACTTAATTCAGTTTTTCAAGGACAAGTTTGGGAAAGCTGGAGAGTGATGCAAACAAGAGCAATACGGTGGCGGTAAAGTGTCTGTCATGAAGTGCCCTCAGCCGTCTCCACGGACTGGTGGAGAGACGGGGGCGTGTTTGGCCTGTGTGCTGAAGAGCATTGCTCCTTTCATCACCTTCTCCAGTCATAATGCGTCCAAGGTCATGTTTGTTCTAAAAAAAAACAAAAAACTAAATAAAGCAGAAAAGAAAGTTACTGTTGGCAAATACTGACCAGTCTAATTTATGTCCAATTTAATCCAAAAGGAAGGAAACTCCAATGAAGAAACTAGAGGGAAAATTATATCTGCGCGATGGGTCGTCTACAGGCGAGTGATGAAAACACAATGATATATACAGAATATTTTCTATATCAAGATACATACGGTAGCATCTGAGAAATGCACCGCAATAACAGAGCCCTGTTTTTTCAGGTGTGTCTGTCAATCTGGGTAAACCAGCTAATAGGAGGGGTAATGTTAGATGCACAGCTAACCCAGCTGTCTTACAGCAGCTAGATTCAGCAACCTTAAAGAACCCTGAGCTGTTACAGTTAGACAACATGATGAACAAGAGTGAGGTCCTCACAGTTGATTCTGATCTACACTCCGTGCCTCTATCCTTCTAAAATTGCTCTGAAAAAATGATCCCAACCATACTATGTCTGTCATTTACAAAGCCATAAAAAGGCTTCAGTTTTAGGAGAGGTACACAATAGATGTCAAGATCAAGGAAACAAATTGCTGTTTGGTTCTGTTTCCTGTTTGCAAGACCAAATTGAGAGCTACAAACATGAGATAATGTGTGAGAGCCAATTTGTGCATAAAACCCCTCGGTGATTGTGGCCCAGTGTTGTTGGGCTCCTGACAGCCGCGGGGGGAACCCAACAGACATCCATGTGTCAAAGCAGCAAGAGCTTACAGGAGAACATGTCACAAATCAGTGTGAGGAGAGATGCAGTTTCAGCAGGCCATGCACAGCGATCCACAGTGCAGGACAGTCACGGCACCTGTCAGTGGGAGACGGAGACCTCAGCTGCTGGACTCCCCTCTCATCACCTCCTGTCCATTAAAGGCTGCTGTCATCACCTGCTGCCCCCCCTGCTGCTGAACGATGTATCACAATTACGCTGCAGCCTGTCGGCAGCAACCACCACCCCGCTGTGTGTGTTTGTGTGTGTGTGTGTGATAACAATGGCCAAGGTTGAATGGACTCACTCTA